>NW_026914264.1:0-600000 GCF_034315485.1 Pezoporus occidentalis | reverse complement strand
GCACTGTGGTGTCCTATTGTGAGATCCACCTCTCTCCTGATTTTGTGGTGAACTGATACAACCCCCCTTTACAAGGAGCTGGCAGCTCATGCAATTATGTATTTTCTCATTATGCTTTATGCTTTTGGGAAGAGAAAATGAGAAATGCTACTTGTGTTTAATGTAGCACATGCCAGGCTAAGAATATGGAAGGTCTCTGTGCCTTTGGCCCCATGACAGTGCTGAAGTCTCACTAACAAGCCCTGCAGCTGCTGCCTGTACCCTGGTTTCTTGCTGATGCTTTTGAATGTCCTGTGGTTCTTACATCTGCCCCTTGCCCAGTGTTGAGCTTACTTTAAGTTCTTGCCTGTACAATAGCCCTGTGTGACTCAGAACATTAAAGAATCAGTTGTACCACAAGAATACTCCCCCCATTCCTCACAGGAGAGGGTCATCCTGTTGAAAGAGGACAAGTCAGGAGCTGCAGAGATCCTGGTCCCTCTGAAAAGCCACCAGGGTCCCTGCTCCTTCTGGATCCTCCCTCCCTCTCATCCCTCTTTCTCATCACCCTTTCCCCATCCGTGCAAGCATACCCATTGCCAGTTCCTCCCCGACAGTCATCAGTGAAAGGAGCACAAAAAACAAACACAGTTCCAGCTGCACTTTATACTGGTTAAAATGGGCATTGAAACTTGTCTCTGGAGAGTGAGGCAAACCACAGTGGTGGGGCTCTTGAGCAGAATTAACACACTTGCAAAGATGGAACAGATTGCGTGTAAAGTGAACACTTGAACACTGGAAAACAGCAGGGATTGAACCCACTCTCTTTCCTCAAGCACAACCATATTAGGATTTCAAATTTCAATCAAAAACAGGGATCAGATTTCAATCAAAACAGCTATAATCTCATTTGTTGCAGATAGGATGACTAATTACTGAGGAAAGCTTCCTCAAAGCAAGCACAGAGCACAGCATGTGGCACTGCGGGACTCCAAGAGCTGCATCAGCACAGGAACACCCCACTCATCCCAGCATCCGTGAAGGTGTTCCAGAGGAGTCAGGCAGATTAAACCCTTCTCAAGGCCCTAGTGGAGTTACCTGGCCTTGACCAGCATCAGAATAAAACTTTTTGGCCACAAAGTTGTTAACAGAGAACAAACTGGACACCTTTGTTCAAAAATTACACATATTCAAACAAGTACAATGAAGTAGTGCTATGCGTAATCAGCAATAGGCACAAGGCAAAATGAAAATATCCAAAATTACACAGTGCAGCAAAAACACAGGGTGAGGCAGGAAAAGAAGCCCCTTCTAAAACCTATTTATTTTAAAAATCTCCCCCTCACTTACCTTAATTTCCTCATCGAAGACGTTCAAAGCAGAATCGTGTGTTCAGCCGTCAAGAAAACATGGATTTCACACAATGCCATTTGGAATCCAAATATTTGCATCTGCTTGCAGTACTTTATTCAGGCTTTATAATAATCACCCTTTCATCTGACCCACTGTTGCCCCGTACATAAGATCTGATATCTCTTACTTTACCTTACAATATTCCTCTCAGTTGTGCCTTGTACAGCAGGGTGATCATGTCAGGCTGTGCCAGATCCTTAGGGATGTAGCTGATCTGGGCCTGAGGTGCTGGAATAACCCTGAAAAATTGATGTGCAGGCTTGAGCCAATCACAATAAAAGGCTAAAACATTTCATGATCAAAACCTTTCCACTCAGTGACAAACATAGCTGCAGTTCACCCTTTGGTGCTAATTAGAGTAATAAATTTTGAGCCACTGAGGGCAGCACAAAAGTTCTCTTTCCACATTTCCAGTAGTGTCCATCCCTTTGCCTCTACCTTTCCATCCCTTATGCCAGGGTTTCTTAGAAGGGAAGGCCTGAAGAAACCAACCTGTGCTCTGCTGTGTATTTGCAGAGTGCCTGCTCTCTGGGCGTCCAGGCACCGTGCTGATATAACTAACACGTACCAGGGCATTTTGTGACTGGTGACTGGCTTTTAAGCAATTAATTAACATTCACACCCTACAAAACACTTCCACATACGCCCAAGCCCCACTGACACCCAAGTTAAACATTTGTCGAAGCACTTGGTCAAATAATAAAGATTCCCCCAAAGTTTTATTTAGGTTGCATTCATAAGTGATTCAATAGAGAAAGCTACTGGGGAGGTGCCCTTTCAAAACACAGCCACCTGAAAAAAAACAGTTTCTTTACAGCAATTGAATGTTATGAGACTTTAGAACAGCAAATCCATTATTATTTTCCCTCTTTGCCTCAGGAGGAACTAAGGTCTTACTAAAGCTGTGATATCCACATCAACTTAAATCACTGTTGACTGGGATAAGCAAGAGGCTGCAGGCACCCCTTAAGGATTTGTCCTTACAGAGGTTTCTTTCTTCTCCTCCTTCCAACAAGACATTCCTCCTGTTTCCAAACCTCACGTTTGTCTGGCCAGCAAAGAGTCACAGCAACACATGCATTCAGTTTGAGAATCACCACCCACATAGCAAGCAAGGAAAAGGAAAAACTGACATCTAAAAAGCTCATACAAACTACCATGACTGAGTATTACCCTAAGTATTACCAAGGGAGTTACAGGTAATGTTTTTGTTAAGAACCTTACCCTGTGCTCAGTATTTCTGAGTGAAGGAAATAAGTTTAAAACATCATGTAATTCACTTGTACTAATTGCCTCTTTAGGTCTTGCTACAGTTACTAACACCTAATTGTTTGGACATAAGGCTCTTTTAAAGAGTCACTGAAAATGAAACAAAGTCCCATCCCAGGCCCAAATTACAAAATAGAAATGGTAAGGCAAAGAAATATGGGCTGGAAATCGCCACCTCGCACAGTAGCATTTTTCCAAGCAGGTGTCTGTGGCAGGACAAGCCATTTCAGTTTGTCCTCCTGAAGACTTCTTTTTTCCTTGGCCAGCATGACCTAGTGTCCCTGCCCATGGCAGGGGGGTGGAACTAGATGATCTTGGGTCCTTTCCAACCTCAACCATTCTATGATTCTATTCCAGCACAAGTGAATATGCTCCACGCTGGAAGGATACAAAGGAATGTCCTAGAGGAGCCCCCAAGCCTTTTTGCTCCTTAGCACTATCCCTGATTCATTTCAGAGTTATTTCCTCCACCACAATCAGACTCATGAAGCATACACTGGGGTATAAAGTGACTATGAGGCACAATCGTGCAGCAGAGACCCCTTCATTTGCAGGAAGCTGTTGGGATCACAGTGATCCCAGCGCAGCTGTTGGGCAATCCTGGTCTCATTCCCTCACACAGGGTGTGCAGATAAGGCGATTGTTGTGGTTTAAGCCCAGCCAGAAACTCAGAACCATGAAAGCTTCAAGGAAGACTTTTTGCCAGTGTATATCTATTGTTACAGGTTGGCATCTCCAAAGACAGAGGAGAGGGTGTCAAGTTTATTACTGCCCAAGTTTTATAATTTACAGCCTGCCTGACTGAAGGCTGAAAACACAGCAATTTTGCAGGGTAATTCTGGGAAGTAACCATCCTGCAGCACCAATTATTAAAACCACTAGCACACATTAAAGCTATAAAGATTAAAAAGATAGCACACTTGCCATGAAATATGAATGAAATCATGTAATATGCATTACATACCCACGCAACGGCCAGCCGCGGGTGCTTCAACACAGCTCTGCGGAAGAGCAGTAAGCCCCAGGTCTCCCAACAGCCTGCATTTGCAGAGCCCAGGAATTGTCATGCAAAATAAACACAGATGTGTTCCAAGCCCTGACTACAGCTTCCAGGCGATGGCCAGGAAAAGAGATTGCGTTAAGGAAAGTGCCTCCCAGTGCAAGTCCCTGCACAAGGCTGGATGTACTATACTTACCCTAGCTGGGAAACATCCTCCTGCTGCTGTTCATTTGGTTTGCTGTTTTTCAACCATGTCCTGGACTGCATCAAAAGGAGTGTGACCAGCAGGTCGAAGGAGGTGATCCTGCCCCTCTACTCTGCTCTCGTGGGACCTCACTTGGAGCACTGTGTGCAGTTCTGGTGTCCTCAACATAAGAAGGACACAGAACTGTTAAAACAATTCCAGTGGAGGGCCACGAGGATGATCAGGGGCCTGGAGCACTTCCTGTATGAAGACTGGCTGGGAAAATGGGCTTGCTCAGCCTGGAGAAGAGAAGGCTGCATGGAGACCTCATAGCAGCCTTCCAGTATCTGAAGGGGGCCTACAAGGATGCTGGAGAGGGACTCTTCATCAGGGACTGTAGCGATAGGACAAGGGGTAACGGGTTAAAACTGAGACAGGGGAAGTTCAGGTTAGATACAAGGAAGAAATTCTTTACTGTAAGGGTGGTGAGGCACTGGCACAGGTTGCTCAAAGAAGAGGTGAATGCTCCATCCCTGGCAGTGTTCAAGGTCAGGCTGGTTAGAGCCTTGGGCAACATGGTCTAGTGTGAGGTGTCCCTGCCCCTGGCAGGGAGTTGGAAGTAAATGATCTTAAGGTTCTTTCCAATCCCAGTCTATGATTGTATGATTCTTTGTGGGGTTTCCTCACTGCTGTGTCTTGAACCCTTCAAATCTTGAACCATTCAAATGGCTCCCTGTGCTGGTTGGCTTGGCACACTTTGGTGACACAGGCACTCTGCTCATGTTTCACAAAGGCCAGAGTTTATTACCTCCCCAGGCCTTGCTGGGCTTTTTTATTAAAGTTGTTCTCCTCTTCTTCCTCATTCTTTCCCTTGAGCAGTGAATCATTTTCTCTCATGCCAGGCATAGGAACACCTCTCAGTTTCTCTAACTACTGTGTGCCACTCCCCACAGCACCGCCCAGGCACACACACACCTGTACCAGCATATGCGCCCATGCACAAAGGCACCTCTCAACAAATAATGCCCAGTTTTAATATTTTTCTAGATAAAAGTACGGTCATTTTTTCCTGATAGAGCTGGGATATGTCTTGGGCAGGAATAAAGATCAACTGTAGTTGAGGCCTAGATGAGACCCAGTTCTGAATCCAGATGAAGGAAGGTCATGTGAAGATGTTTCAATGAACTGCTGAAGGCAGAGAGCAACAAAAAGTGGAAGTTCTGTCTACCTTGCTCCAGAAATAGCAAACAGAATGGAATGAATCCTACTGAACACAGAAATCCAGCCAGGTCACTTACATGATGAGGAGCCCATCTGACTCACCAGAAACTATCTGCAGCTCCCTAAGAAGCAAACTCTGTAAGCCCCAGTTTCTTCACCCAAGTTCTATGAGTCAGAAGGCCATTTCTGTCTGGGATTCCAAAAAGACCCTAATACAGTTTAAAACCACACTCAATCTGGGTAGGGGTTGCAAACTTGTGCTCTACAAGAATGCTTTTAATAAGCTACTGCAGGAAGGGTGCTTTCCTCAAGACAGTACTTGTTTTGCTGCATTCAGCTTCCTGAATTAGTAAAAGCCTGGGAGAACACAAGAGTGAGCTACACAGCTACTTAACACTTGAAAGAGAAGCATAAGGAAAGATTAATTGCTATCCTCCCAGCCCATGGCCATGGCAGAGGTCAAAGAAACCCTTCCTCATCAACATCCCTTCTGGAAAGAAGGCACTTCCACAGGGTGTGAGCTGGTACCACTCTATCAGAAGAAAAGTCCATGAAGTAAGTCATAAGTAAGTCACTTGGAAAAGTCCATGAAGCTTGGACTCAGCCAAGCTAGGACAGTCTTTTCTAAGGCTGCTGCCAATAAGATACTGTCTTTACTGTTCTGACTGAAGTCAGCAGTAAAACTGGTGCTGGTATAGTCTCATTTACCTATCAAAGTAAACCCAAACATTCTCTTACAGAAAACTTAAGTGTGTTTATGTTTTCATCAAGACACTGTTTCAAACATGGCATCTATAGAAATGCTAACAAACAGCCCTAAGGCAAAACCTAAGGGTGTGGAAAGACAAGGAAAGAAATTCAGTTTGCAAGTCTGCAAAGGAAACAACATCAACTTCTTACATGAAATATTTTTTAATTTACCTCTTTACTGAGACATCTAAAGAAGCTGCCTTCTCTCAGGTCCTTACCAGGCAGGAAGGTAGGGAGGATACCTTACTGACTGCCCCATCAGCAAAGGCAGATCCATTTCTACTATACTGTGATGCTCCCTTGAAAGTTAAGCCAGTTTCCTCTTGCACCAAACCCAAACCAGATTATGCTGGTATATGAAAAGCACATGTAGTGGCTGCAGACTGCATCTGTCCTAGCAACCTCCTGGTTACCTGCCTATGTCAAGTTGTTGTTGTTGGTGGTTTTGCCATGATTCCTCACATGGGGTCCAGCCACGGCCCTGTGAATGCATCCAAAACAGACAGTTCTTGGCCATGAAGAACTTCTATTTTGACATGACACACAACTGCTCTGGTTGCTTTACACCTGCACTGTCCTCCAAGCAGTAGAACTGCTGAAGTAGCAGAAGCTGGCATGAGCAACTTCTGCTAGTTGCTACTTACACTGACCCTGTTGCAGACTTAAACAAGGTAAACCCACTAAACTTATCAATTTGTCCTTTTTCTGCCACTGTTGGCCATCCCTTAGCCACACAACCCCATCCCTGTGTTTTCCACATGTTCTTGCTTCAGCTAAGACTGCAGGACAGAGCTGTTCATTGTCTTCTAGTATCTTCTTTCAGAGTTTATATTTGGTGCATTGCTGCTCCCTTGATTTACTGACCCTTTACTTAAAACCTCTCAGGATTTGAAGTTTTGAGCTGTCCAAGATGCTCTTCGCAGTCATGCCTCCCAAACACACACACATTCTACCTTCATATGAATGGTATAGGGTGATATTAGGTCTGTTTCTCTAGAGAGGGGGATCTGAAGCAAGTACAGTGAAAAAGTCCACGACTTTTAAATACCCTATCAGAGATGCAAAAACCTCTCCATTTTTATATGGTCAGTATTATTTAGCTGAGAAGAAAACTCTCCCTTCACAAGCATTTTCCAGGCTATTCCAAAGGCTGAAGCAACTCTTGCTTTGGCAATAAGCTTCACCAGGCCAGCTGAGGCTGAGGCATTCCTCAGTTCATCAACTCAACTCTGTTGATCTGTTTTACACAAGCTGTAATGTGGCTTCTTGGTCTTCATTTTTAATTGCCAGCTAAACATAATCCTACAGATGTGTACTTTGGACTTGCTTCTACTAATCCCTTTAGCTTTGAAATGGCCAATGGAAGAAGAAAAGGCAAGAGTTACTTGGCGTGTTCATACAACAGCCATGCCCAACCAACACACGCATGGCACAAGGTTAGGGAGGACTTCCACAAGGCCCAGAGCACTGTTGCTGATTTTAGAAGAAACAGACAAGCCCCCATTCTCTCCTCGCAGAGGGAATTGCAGCCAGCAGCTTGACTTTCCAACAGAACTGTACATATGGATAAAAGGGGCCACCTCCCATTCTCAGAATTCAACATTCATGACCAGCTGTTTCAGCGGGACTGATACCAGTGCACCATGTACCAGACAGAGTGAGGTGGGACCCTTCTCACTACAGAAGAGAAAGGGTAAAGGGAAAGAAAAGAATGGGATTCCAGGAGTATTTCTTTTGCAGCCCTGTCAAGCAGAGAAGTCTGGAACCCACAGTGTTAATGTGTATAAGCTGCCTCGACAGGGGAATATATACTGTTAAATCTTAGGAGTTATTTAAAATGCCAGTGAGTATAATAGCAGTGCCCTGAAATAACCATTTCATCTGCCTACATTACTCTAAAATTAATGAATAATGAAGCGATGCCCTTCACATTCTCTTCCCTTTCCATTCCAAGATATATTGATCAGATGACATTTATTTAAGTTTGGGATAATGTATTAATTTCAAGATAATTATTCAATATACTTTTGTCACTGTTGATATGCTTCAATGTCATACAGGGGCCAAGGGATGAATAAACTGTTATCTGACATTGCTGGACAGGGTGCTAGAAATAAATGCAATTTTTCTCCTTGAGAATCACTGCCTTAGTTTTCCCTTTTCTTCCCCCGACTCCCCCTACCCCTCATCGGAGGGGAGGGAGCACTGAGGAAGCTGTGTTGATGGAACAGAGACAGCTGAGTGGGGGTGGAGGGAGAGGGAGTGCAAGGGGATGAACTGCTCTTGCCTTGTCACAGGGGTCAGCCTGATACTTAGCAAAGCTGACAGAGCCCATCCTTAGTGTATGCCACTGCAATATTAACACTCATTTGGAGCAGATGTGGCTAAAAGCATGAAACATTGAACAAACAGCTGCCACGGATCCAGTGCCATTGCATGAGTACTTACATTCTATTAATGCGGTGGCGTTCCTGAGGCTGGGAGGCCAGCCTCTATTCCCCTCCAGCCTTTGGCAGATGGGTCAAGCAGCAGTGCTACGCTCCTCATGCAGACATCATCTTTGACATCATCTTTGCTCCAGATTTATTTGCACAGAGGAATGATAGCTTTTTTTATTTATTTTAATCTTCAGTCTTTAGGTGGTCCTCCACATATCACCAAGGGCAGCAAAAATGGGACAGTAAAAGCTCAGGAATCCCAGCTCAGGTTTGGGAGATATCCAGTGTAAATCTGCTGACCCACACAGAGAGGGACTTTTCATCAGGGACTGTAGCTACAGGATAAGCGGTGATGGGTTTAAACTGGAACAGGGGAAGTTCAGGTTAGATACAAGGAGGAAGTTCTTTACTGTGAGGCTGGTGAGGCACTGGCACAGGTTGCCCAAAGAAGTGATAAATGCCCCATCTCTGGCAGTGTTCAAGGCCAGGCTGGACAGAGCCTTGGGCAACGTGGTCTAGTATGAGGCATCCCTGCACATGGCAGAGGGTTGGAACTGGATGATTTTAAGGTCCTTTCCAACCCAAACCAGTTTGTGATTCTATGATTCTATGAAACGAAGGTGTGACACAGCAGGTGACACTGACACTTTGAAGAGTCCTCAGGCCCTTTTTCAGTACCTGTCTCCCAACTAACCGCAGCAACAAAAGCAGTTTGATACCTTGTGATTTAAAACACAACAGTGAGGCAAGGCTCTAAAAACCAAGACCAGTACTGGCTTGTCCTGGCATCTATCACAGATGCTTTGGAGCACCAGAAAGCGTTTTGGTGGTATGTATCTGCCTCTTGGCAGCGAGTTCTCAGCTGCAGCCTTCCTTTCTTCCTTTCAAGTCCCATAGGGAACCTGCGCCAGCTTTTTTTGCAGTTGGTCTATGTTGAACAGACAGATTATTTCATGTATTCCTTTTCAGTATTTCATTACAAAATAGAAATAAAACCCCAGGCCCCAAACAGTAACACCACCCCCAAAGACTGCAGTCAAGAGGTTGGCTTTCGTGTTTGTTTCTTTCAGGGGGTTGTCTTCAGCCCTTGAATAAAGTGAAGAAAATCTGTATGATAAGCAAGATTATTCTGATTGCATCTGACAGCTTTAAAGTGCACCACTTTCTTCTCAAGAGATTTTGATCCTCTGGATAACAGGACCTTTAGCTGCAGAAGATTATCTTGTCATCTGCAACACCGTGTTCCAGGCTGGTATTGACAGTGCAAAGTGTCAGCAACCAATGCACAGAGCAGCAAGGCTAAATAACTACTAACACAAATTGGCTCCCTCTTGCACCAAGGATGCAGCCTGAACTCATGAGGATCCTGCTGTCTCCCTGGCTCATCCAGCTCCACACTTACTAAGATGTCCTGGGACAAAACCAAGGCCATTGATGAAGAGCAGAGATCAAAAAAAAAGGTGCATGAGAAATCTGTCAGCTACAGTATTCCAGGGCACAGAAGAAGCATCTGCACTTCCACTTTGAACACCAAAAAAGCTAAATCAAAGAGAATCTCCCAAGTAAAAGGTCAGTGACTAATTCACCAAGCTGTAGCACAGTATATCACTTACTCTGCCTTGTAATAATACATGGAGGCACAAGGGAAAAAAGAGACAGAAAATCTGCCCTGGTAGACATAACACCTCTGGCTACTGGGGATGAAAAGTGCATTTCTAAAAACCATTTCATGACTGAGATGGAGCAGGGAATACAGAGAAAAGCTGAAGCATCTGAAAGGTGAAGATACCAAGTTAAGCAAACAGTACACTATTTCTACATTCGGTTGCCTATAGCTTTACAGCAAGGCACAACTCCCTGTGACACCCAATGGAGCATCTCCATTGAGTCGTTTGGGCTCTCCAACTTTGGAAATGTCTTAGTGGGATGGAAAATGGATGTAGACACAGAATTGGAAACGCAAATTATTTACTGGATCATTTTCCTACCTTCCTTAAATGCTCTTAGGAGTTACAGGCTGGCTGCCTCCTGTTTCTCTGTTTCCCATAATGGAATAAGCAACCTGGTTTGCTGGAACCCACCTGGAATGTTCTGCTCAAAGAAACAGCACTGCAAGTCTTAGATAGGCTTACAGATTTTGGATTTGTCTTACAAAGCATACAGCCCATGCCCGCTTCCTCAGGCCAGTGCTAACGAACCCATGGTGGTGCTTTGCTCCTCCACCTTTACCAGAAATTTGTCCTATTATTATTCTTAAAAGGAGCCCTGCACACTCTTACCAAGTTTCAGATAAAACACAACTATCAAAGCCAAAGCAATCTGCATCTATCAGCTGCAATCAGCATCACAGGCAGCACTGCTGTGGCATCCTGGGCTTCACCTACTTCAAAGGCTACAGCAATAACCATCAAGCACATTCCACAACCAGGGCAAGCAAATGAGGGAATATTTAACCAGTGCCAAAATACCACAATGCACCTCCTCGGCCTCAGAATTGGATGTGTCAGTTCTGAAATTGTGTGCGTTTCCAAGCCATGCAGCTCCCTGCCTGAAAAGCCATCACACAGTCCCCACTTCTACAGCAAATTGCTTCATAAATTAAAGTTAAAGGATGCAGTTACATTTCCCACTGCAATTAGGCAGTGCCTCCTGATGGACAGGAATAACATGTTCCACACAGAGTTCCTTATTTACCATGGAAGAAGCTGGAAAGATTTCACAAGCCACTGGATACGAATAAAATCTGGCAGCTAACTGCAAACTGCTTTACCCATTCTGTTCCCAGAGAAGCTCCTCACAGAATACCATGTTCAATGGTAGGAAGTCAGAGTGAGCAAGACTGATTTTACTGGTTAAATGAGTACAGCTATATTGTCTAAGAGCCTTCTCAGATCAAAAGGAAAAGCAGAATGAAGGCAAGTAAATACATTTCTAGCAGGAGCCACTAGCACGTGTCATGGGATAGAGTCCCCTCTGAAGTGCTGAGATGTCACCAATTCCCCACGACACCCTCTTCAGATGGTTCTGGGCTGCTGGTGCAGCAAGTAGCAAGACAAAGCAGGAATCATGCCAGCCAGAAAGGTCCTTATAGCTGCAGGCTGGCCAGAATTCACTTCTTTAATAAATAATGCATTAGCAGAAAGCCATCACCAAGTTTCAGCAGAATGCTTGGGAATTCTACATTTAAACTAAGTCATTCCGAAGCCTCATCCCGACTGATTTCCACTCTGACTCAAGCTTCTAACCTGTTCTTTTTGTTGTTGTGTTTTTTCTCTTGAAAAGCTCATCACTCCTGCTTTTGCCATTTTATCAGGGATTATTTAGTAGAGTTTCCAAGGCTAACTTTTCGGCACACTGAAAGAACTGATTCTACACTACCTCTACACAGCAAGTAAATACCCTGTCAACCCCATGATAGGGGATCATACCCTCCTTTACATTGCACCACGAGAAGGGATGGTGTCTAAACCTTGCACATGCTGACATCTAAGTTCTTAAGTGAGGTAACCCCAGTGAGATCTGACTGAGATTCGATTTAATTTCTCAACCAGGCTGTGATCTTTATTTACCTGGATGCTGATGCTGATGCTGCTGCCAGGTGGAATCATTCTGCACTGAGATTTTCCCAGTCATCCAGCAGAGAAAACTGTAAGGGGAGATCTGCTGGGACCTGACAGCCATGAGGAGCAGCTCAGGTCTAGCACTGAGCACGGGCATTTTACCAGTACGCATCCTAGAACTGCATTTAGTCTCTGTACACAGTTCCCCCAAAGGATAGGGGTAACAACCCATTCTCTTTTCCCGTGTCTGCATTTGAGACGGCAAATCCCCTCAACCAGGGAAACTGTTCTATCAGTATTTATAGACAGCTCAACACTGGCTTTCAGTGTATTACTTGGAACATCAAGCACTGCTACAGCAATAAAGAGTACAAAACACCAAGTCAGAGGAACACAAGAATGGTGTTTTCCACACTATCTGTGTAGTTAAAGTATGAAACCCAATCATAATGATTTCTGTGGAGGAGATAGGACAAAAGAGGAGGAACTGGAAGGTTAGATTTAAAATTTAGTCACCAATCTTTTCCATTTCCCATTTCCCAGCAATACAAACTTGCATTTAGTTCATGAAATAAAAGTAAACCCCACACTTACAGAGGTAGTGGGTTTTTTTTATGGCTTGGGATGATTCTGGTCAATACAAACCCCAAGTACTCGGAAATGTCTTGGAATATGATGCTTGTCCCAGAACAACACCACTGCCCACTGCCTCACTCCACACACTCCCAGGAGATACCCTCACAAGAAGAAAGGACTCCATGGGGCCAGTTCTGTATTTGAACTCTAGTCCATTTTGTACTCCCAGCCACTGGGCTCCTTCTAACCCAACCCTCCCCTCCCCACCCCCACCCCTCTGAAATCTTCAATTAAAACCCAACAATAGCTAATCCAAACTAATGGTACTTTGGGACACCCTTTACATCCCTCAATGTCCTATCTGCTGTAGTAAGAGGCAATTCATCAGAGTTAATTTAGAGCCAAGATGCAGGAACGCTTCAAACTGCCCCAAAGGGGACCATGGAAGAGGGTTTATTCATAAACTGAGTCTGCTGATTTTAATTACCAGAGCATATAGGTTATTCAGTAATGCTCACAAAGGACTTTCTTGAGATGTCCCCACACCTCAGGAGACAGAAATGGTGTTTGGGCTAACTGTTCTTAGACAGAAAATGTCAGTAATGCAATGCAGAATGCGAACAGCTTTGTTGGAGACTTCTAATGGCTCTCTTGAAGGACAGGGCAGGAGTTCTGCAGCAGCTGGTTTGTGTACTGCCCTCAAAACCCAGCACAGAAATGCCTCCTCAAGAACATCAGCAGAAGCTATCTGGGCATGTATGTAAAAGGAGCCATGGCAGCTGAGCATCCAGACTTCACTTAAACCATGACAGCTATGACCATATTTTTTCTATTATAGTTTCCAAATCTCCCTGTTCATACAATAAATCATGTGAATACACTGATGAAATCAAGAATTCCAACTAAGTATTCCTTAGGAGCTCAGTTCTGTCACCAGCCCAGAGTCTGTGTGACCAGGACAATGTCCTTGACTGGTCCCCATGGATCCAGCTTCCAGACTGCACTTGCATTGGGCAGCAATGTCCTGGGTGGAAGAAGGCTCTGGCTTCCACCTGTGAGGTGCAGAAGGAGGTGAGGTGGCTTGCAGAAATGCCTGCCAGTCAGTGTTGCATTCAGGGTAAATATAATGAACAAAAGGTCAAGTCACTCCAGCATGCCAGCATCATCAGACACATGCAGAAGCAGGGAAAATAATGATGGAGACATACAATTTGTCTGTACATAAAGGACTGATTCTTATTGTCTTTCTGCAACACATTCTAATCACGCTAAACATCACCCCTGCCAGTTTTTAAGGAAGCACTAATCTCTTTGGCATTATTTCTGTAGATTCTACCCCCCCTCCCCGAGTTTTTTCTACTTCAAGAGACAGATCGAGCCAAATGTGCTGAAAAGTGTTGAGCTGCAGCCTGAACAAAGATGAAGTCCAAGCAAGAAAGAAAAAGAAGCGCTTGCCAAAATCATTTGCACATGTTGCAGAGATGAACTCAATGATCCTTAGCAAGGGCGTAAGCACAACTCAGCGTGGACAGGTTGGTTTTCCTTTTTTCCTTTTCTAAGGACTTCCATTTAAAACCAAAATGAGACTGTTCATTCAGTCCCGTTAAGGAAGTAACAAGACTTCTTCCAGCTTCAGTGGAAGCACAATACAGATGCTGAGCTCTACCAGGAGTTTCAGATGGTTGCTCTGGGGTGAGTTCTCTCTGGACAGCAGCAGAAAAGGCCTCTGCAAGACAGAGAAAGCCCCCTCAGTTCTGAAGCATATATTCATCTTGACTTTACATTACCCCACTTCAGCGGAAAGTATGACAGCTCTTCTCCCATATGCCCCTATCCAGAGAGACACTGAGGAAGTTGTTCTCCTGTGTCAACTGTGGATCCAGGAGCAGGGATCTCCCCTCAAGAATAGTTTTCCATGAGAGCCACTTCCCAAGCACTTCCAAAAGAGTCATTTCCCAAGCACAGCCCAGAAAAATCCTCCAAAGGGAAGAAGCAAGACTAACCAAGGATGTGATCCTGTATTCTTCAAGGAAACCCAGACTCCGAGATACCTGTGTGCAGGAGAAGAGTGGGAACACCAAACACACACACACCAAAAGGGCTCTGCTGGGTCAGAGAGAAGGTGCATGTAGTCTGGCACCGTGTACCTGATGATAGCTGGCCACAGATGCCCAAGGAAGACCACATGAATGGTTGCCCTCTCATAAATGTTCCCTCCCACACCCACAAAAAAGGCTCTGATGGGCCCAGCTCCCAGGGCTCAAGTCCCAGACACCATATTGCCCTACCTGGGGTGGCTGTAATCACAATCACAGCCAGTTGAATAGCCTTACTTTGGTTTTGTCCTATCCCACGCGGCTGCCCATAGGCCTGAGAGGAGCTGGGCCTCTTTATTGTGCTGCCCCACACAAGCAGGGTTTCATAGTCTGACACAAAAAGATCTTTTCCCCAGTGATCCAGCACAGGGTGAGCATGAAAAAGTGTCAGGCAGGAAAGTTTTTATGTGATAAATAATCAGTTGCACACTCAATGTGTGATTCTTGTTAAAATCCAGCACTGGAACAGCTCCTGAATTGCACTATTACCACCTCCACCAATCTCTTTTGCATCTCATTGGCATTTGAGAACGTTAATTGACTCATTATTTCAATTCATATTCAGGGAAGGAAGTTGATTAAGGGAGGCAGATGCAGAATCTCCAGACACATTTGTTGCTGCATTGTTGTCCCGGCAGTTTATCCGAGTTATTAGAATACTTAGGGGATAACAGCCAGCAGAGCAGGGAAGCGGGGTCCCTTGCAGAGTTTGTCTGTTAACTCCCAACAATATAGCATGGCCCTTCATCAGACCTGCCGCTGCCAAAGCTCCCGCAGACAGCACTCATGACTCAGCACAAACTGCTCCAGCACTCCCAGAAACACCCAGGAAACTACTCAGTGCTGCCTTTCTTTGCGTTTAGTTTCCTTGTGGAAATCTACCTTCTGCAAATCCTCTCTACCAGTATTTCAGTAACTAATATCTCATCCACATCCTTGTTTTAAAACTACTTTCAAGACAACAGCTCTGTGTCAATATGAAACAGGCCACAAACTTGCCTCCTACATTTTTGCAGATGTTGCTAGCATAGAACACACAGTGAGGACCTTGTCAAGTATCTACATACTGTGCAGGCTAGGTTATTTCAGGCCAAAGGAAAACAAACAAACGGAAGAATGAAAGGGTCTGTTATTGACCAGGTCAGAATTTAGACAGGGCCACCACCCCAAACTATCTCCAGATAAACCCAACAGCAGGATCTGCTTCAAGACAACTTCTGCTGATACACAGCAGTTTTGTACAAACGAGGACAGGAGGATGAGCAATTCCCCCCTCTGCTGTGGTGCAGTGCTACTGCTTTTGCCAAGAGCTCCACTTGCCACTCCAGTCTCTTTACCTTCAGATGCACGAACACCAACTTGAAGATGGAATATATCCCTTACAGAAGTCTATTAGGAGTGACACAGCAGACAATAATAGCTCCTTCGGAGCTGTTATGATCTGTCACGTAAATACATAATTAAGGACTTGTTAATATGCAGATTATATAAATACATATTAAGGGTCTTCTAAAAATGCTGATTACTGACCCACTGGAACCAAATGACTCCTCTGGAGCAGTTCATAAACACAGATTTATATTATAAAGCACAGATTACCAACCCAAAATTTGAGTAGCTTCTCCTTCAGCGACTTTTAGAACTACCCATAAAAGTATCTGTGTGGAGAAGAGAGAGCAACAAAAACTATTCTGGACTACTGCCATCTATGTAAAGGAGAGGCTCCTCAGCAGAGAGGGTCCTTGTTAGAATCACAAAACAGTTGCTCCGCACTTCTGTACAGCAGGAATTCACATTGGGGAACTTTGGACACACTACCCATGCTTTTTCCCCGCATAACTGGAAGTAGTAGCTCAGCAGTAGGGACTCAGGCCAACCTTTTGTGCTTCAAAAAGGAGTTGGCCTAGAAAGTCATAGGGTGCTAACAAAGAAAAAGATCAAGTAAGGTTAAGAATTGTCTCTAAACCAAACCAGCCTCCTTTGCAACAAGCGGCATCTCTCCATTTCTGGGGTATTTTCACTGGTTTCACATCACCAGACAACTTGGAGGAAGTGAAATTCAAATGCTGGCCTCAAAGCTTTTAAAATCATCCTGTGTTCCTCCACTGGATGTCTGGGGCCATGCAGGAGACCCCACTGCTAACAGAGGAAAGAGCAGAAGCATCTAGTTATTTGAATGCACCGACCAGCCCTGGAACACATGTACCAATCCATAGCAGGTAGTGCAATTCCTTCTCCAGGGAACTCTACTCAAAACTATCTCATGCCTCTGCCCAGCTCTGCCCCATTGCTCAGCTTGGCTTAGCCCAAGGGATAACTTGCAACTCCCTCCACAAGGAAAACACAACAAACAAACCTAACAACATACTAGTCCTCTCCAAGTCTTGACTTGTTCACAGCCCACAGATGTAACATAGTAGTTACTGGTAGACCTATGAAACAAGCCACCAAACAACCTGTGGCTATTCTGTGGTTTGGTTTCCTCCTAAGCTCCAATGAGGCCTGTCAAATTAACAGAGCCACCTCACATTACACCAGCTGAGGTTCTGGCTTATTGCATACATCAGTGGAAGCATCCTCGGGTATGCATTATCCAATACTCCAGGTGGATTACACAATTCCATCAAGGCATCTGCTTGCTTCAGAAACTACTCTTTGATGACTTACACAGGCTAATGCTATCAAAAGGTAGCATAAAAAAGGAAATAAATGACAAGCTAACAATTATTCTAAAATCCAGGCTGCACGTGGAACCATTTCAGAACCTGATAGATGCACAGAATTTCCATGGAAACTTAACCATTCAACATGTAACACACACTTGTTCCATCAGAACAAGGCACAATCTGCTGAGGTGGGCTTTGCCCACCAGAAGGGAGTTCAGCACTTAAGAAATTACTTTTCCTTCCCTCTATGGCCCAGATAATGCATTAAGCCATAGAATTGGTTAAGCCTTATACATAGAAGTAGCACTGTTTCCCTTCCTAAAACCAACCAAATCCCTAAACATTCACCAATAGTATGAAGGATACAAGCTGGATTTGTACCACTACCACTGTCAAAAAATAGAGAGTGCTAACAAATTCCCTTCAGAGAAATACACACTCAAACTGTATTTAACAGAATGCTCAGGTACCTGAGGAGAGCTAGGGAGAGTACTAGCGCAGATTTTAAAGATAAGAGCCAACGTTTGAGCTGAAGAGCTATACATCAGCTCAGATCTGCAGTGCTGCCCTGACAGAGATCTGCTCGTCTGATATCATACTGCTTAAAAAGTGATTCTTGGAAAAGGGGACCTAAAATCTAAGGAACAAGAAGTCTACCAAATTCTGCTCAATATTCTGGAGATGCTCAGCTTGTGGTTATGTTCCGCTGTTTCTAGCTTGAGATCCATGTCATAGTCATCTTATTCCACTACTGATAACATACTGGACAGCTGACTTCCATATTCACACCCACTTCTCCTACCTCCTCTGTTCCCCACGAATTGTCTGATTTTAGAGATTACAAAGGGCTCACAACATTCACCGTAGAAGCCCACAGTGCCCACACATTCCTCTTCAGCTCTACTCAGGAGTTTACAGACCATGTTTCAGTCCATAAGCCCCATTACTTGCTGTTAACATCATCAGGTTTTGAATCCAGAGAGCTAACGGGATTGTATTATTACATCACACTTTTAAATAATGTTTTAGATTATTCTGGAATCAAAACACCAGTTCTGTGTGCCAAATGAAGCTGGGGAAACATCTCCAGGATGTTCCACCTCTTATGAGATACTTGAATGCATTTTGCAGCTATGCAGATATGGTTTAAATCAATTCCTCTTTAAGGTCCATCCCAATACAAATCAGTGATTTTATGATACATATGTGTAAGAGGCAGCAGAGGGGAGAAAAAAGTCAAGATGGTGCTTGGAAGGTTCAGATACATTTCAGCTGGTAGCTAAACCATTTTTTCCTCCAAAAGTCACTAACTATATCTTGAACAAACCCAGAAATGAGCTCCTTTTATGACTTGGTGCTGACCACTTGAAGCATCTGATCTCAGCTTTTGGGAACCTGGAGTCTGAAGGAATCTTTCCAACCTCCTCATATTTGCCCTGTGCTCTTAGGACATACATCTGGCTGGGCAGAAACACTCCAAAGGAATAGCTTCATGTCATACAGTGACACTTGTCACAACTGAAATGTTCAGCATGGTTTGACAATATATCACTTTCCAAAACAACAGATGAACTTCTGATAAAGTGAATTCACTTCACTGTGACTTTTGTTTCAATTTTCCCTGTTGAAATGAGTTTTTGTTTGAATGTTTTCTATGAAAACACAGTACAAAGAGCACAAAGCATTTTCATTGACTGGGGTTATTTTTTCCCCCAGAACAGAGCACGATAGAAGTTGCAGTCATTGTTTTGCTACGCTCTGTTTCAGGAATTTTCTCTAGGATGTTTAGAATACAATCTAGACTTGATTGCAGGTTTTAATTACAGTATGAGTGGCTCTGGAAACCCCATCCAGCTAATGATAATGGATTTTAGAAGTGCAGGCGCCTTTCAACACCAAAGCCCGACTCTTCAGCCTACGCTGCCCAGCATAAGCATTGCTGTCATATGCACAAAGCCAAATCTGGACTCCAAGACACAAGGGTTAGACATTAGGAAGAAATTGTTTACTGTGAGGATGGTGAGGCCCTGGCACAGGTTGCCCAAAGAAGTGGTGAATGCTCCATCCCTGGCAGTGTTCAAGGCCAGGTTGGGCAGAGCCTTGGGCGACATGGTCTAGCAAGAGACATCCCTGCCCGTGACAGGGGTGTTGGAACTGCATGATCTTAAGGTCCTTTCCATCCCAAACCAGTCTGTGATTCTATGATGTGTTGGTGCACTACTAGAATTTGTACTGCCTTTGCTTCACACAACTGCCTTCATTGGCAGAATTGGCTGGTTCAGGGGTGTCTGCCCTGCAGCTGTGCTGTTCTGGCACCCCGCACCAAGCACTCAGCTCAGCCCCTGAGCACACTCCGGTGCCACATGCACTGGGGCTGAGCACCAGCAGCTCCAACACAGCCAGGACAAGAGTGCCCCTGCTCTGAGCTGAGCCCGCTGACTGGGGGACAAGCACTCTTAGGGAAGAAGCAGGCACAGCACATGTTAAATACAAGTAGCTGCCACACCAAGTGCCTAAGGGAGAATAAACACCATCCTAAAAAGAAAAGCTGGCTTCCTGACAAGCACGTTCTAGCAAATACAATTATCTTTAAGGTCTGCTGCTTTACTGTAGTAACTAATAACAACAGACCACCCTGCATGTGACACTGAGTGTCTGAAAACTGAATATTCCCTGCAAAAACTCTTATTTACTTGCTCTCTCTTAATTACCAGTCTAATGCATAATTTGCCAAGTGCTGCCATGTGTCTAATGTTGCACGAATGAGAGGAAGGACAGCTCCTTGCAGTCCAACGATGGTGTCTTCCCTTGTCATCTGCATCTCTTAAGTGGTATAAGGGGACAAAAGACTGGCCTCCCACTGCCTGACTTTCCACCCCTGTTTCCAGTGAGAGCAAGCGCTGCCTGCTCTCTATTCTGTCCAGGGCTGATGGTGAGGAGCTGGGCAATTGCTTTTGGGCTCCAGCCCCATGTGAACTGGTCCACAAGAGCAGCAAAAGTGAGAGCCCTGGAGTCACTAGCTGCTACTGCCCAAGGCCCAGAGCAAAGTGTGGACTCACAATTCAAAATAGGACTGAACTAAGAAAAATCCTCATAATTTCTTCCCATTTTTGTAGATTTTTATTAAAAAAAAAAAGAGACTTTACAAAACAAAACAGAAAAAAAAAAACAAACCCAACTCAAACCACCAAAACTGTACCAAACTCCAACATTTTCCATCTACTTTTATCAAAATTACTCGGAACCCAAGGAAGAGCAAGTGCAGCATTAAATAAACCAGAAAGCCAACCGTATCCTGGGCTGCATCAAAAGGAGCGTGACCAGCAGGTCGAAGGAGGTGATCCTGCCCCTCTACTCTGCTCTCATGATACCCCACTTGGAGCACTGTATGCAGTTCTGGTGTCCTCAACATAAAAAGGGCATGGAGCTGTTGGAGCAAATCCGGAGGAGTCCACGAGGATGATCAGGGCCTGCAGCACCTCCCATATGAAGACAGGCTGAGAAAGTTGGGGCTATTCAGCCTGGAGAAGAGAAGGCTGCGTGGAGACCTCAGAGCAGCCTTCCAGTATCTGAAGGGGGCCTACAAGGATGCTGGGGAGGGACTCTTCATCAGGGACTGTAGTGATAAGGGGTAACGGGTTCAAACTTAGACAGGGGAAGTTCAGGCTAGATACAAGGAAGAAGCTCTTTACTGTGAGGGTGGTGAGGCACTGGCACACGCTGCCCAAAGAAGTGGTGAATGCTCCATCCCTGGCAGTGTTCAAGGCCAGGTTGGACAGAGCCTTGGGTGACATGGTCTAGTGTGAAGTGTCCCTGCCCATGGCAGGGGGTTAGAACTGGATGATCTTAAGGTCCTTTCCAGCCCAAACCATTCTGTGATTCCATGATTAAACAAAGCAAGTCCAGATGTTCCAAGCATCCTAGTCTCTAGTAGACCACAGCTCTTTCCAATATGTGGGGACAAAATGCCTTGCTGTTACATGGTGCTGCTGCTTCTGACATTCCAGGCTAATTTTCACTGTTTTGAATTGGTAGTATCTATTCTCATGTAGATGACTTGCTCTGGGAAAACACCACAGGTTGTGCTGGCAAGAAGGGAAGCAGACAATGGCACCACCTGTAAACTGGTGCTGGATTAAGTCTGGATATTCATGGGCATACCTCTTGCTTGTAGTTCACCAAGACTGTGCCGTGGGACCCCCCAGAGTAGACAAGACCCCAAAACCTCCTCGAGCCAGTGGAAGGACACTGGCTTTGGCTATTTGCACAGTGCCATCTGAACTGCAGCAGGTCTGCTGTCTGGGAAACAAACAGGCTGGCAGCATCATTTGGACCCACTGCTTTGCTCCTGCTATGCAAAGACATTTCTTTCAAGTGCTCCTTCTAATGCTAAAGTCAGACATTTGCCTTAATTACTGCTTTTGATTGCTATTGTCCAGAGTCTAAGATTCCTTCTTTCTTTTTCACTCAGCTGGTGATACTAGTGTAGGTTTTCAATTCTTTGTCTGTGACAGATTTCACAGCAGGAAACAGTTCTGTGGCATATGGCCACTAAATTACAGAAACTTCAGAAACTTCTGTCCATGAGTTAATTTTAAAACTGAAGAAACAGAAAATTGGTTTTAAAAAACTAAACTAGATCACAAAAAAACCTCTTTACATATCCTTAAACATCCTACCTCTGTCCTAGTTTGCAGGAATAACCCTGCCATGGCTGTTGGGTCCTTCCTTTTCAGATCTGAACGATAGGGTTGACTTCATGGGAGGGATATCAACAGCACCTACCAGCACTCATGCACAGGACTATTGAGGTGTACAGAAACTGTTTCTCACCTTGTTCAATGACTGCTCTATTCTACAGCTAGTCCTAGAGCACACACAGCGAAAAACCCCACGGCTGACTTGAGCCTGAGCAGTTACAAGCCAGTAAGCAGAACACTGTCACAAAGGCTGAACTGGCTACAATGACAGCACACACAAAGCACAGGTCTGTTTTCATCAGGCAAAGGGTGGAATCAAGCTTCTATAGGGGATTATCTGCCATAGGTGTTAACAAAACGCTCTGTAAAAGAGTGTGAGGAGCACCTAGATGGCATAACATCCTGTAGATGCATCAAGATTAGGAAGGGACTGAAAAGAAGCATCAGAAAAGGAAATTCAAAGAATTTACAACCCAAACCCAACAGAATCTTGTGGAAAACCAAACAGAGCAAAAAAACATTTGTGTATTTAGTGCATCCTGAAGTCTCTCTTTGCCCTGTGCCAGGAGAGATTCTCCTCAACTAAGACAGAACATGTTCCTTCTGGAGCACATTAACAGCTCTGGGGAAGCGTGTGGTACAACTAAATTGTGCCTTATGGCTCTAACCAAAATATGGTGCAAAGATGAACTGGTTTGGGTTTGTTTTTCTTAACACTTTACAAGAGAGGAATTAGGCATACCTAATGATGGAAAATGAAGGAGTTGATGCATGATTTCTTGTTTGAACGCACAATTATTGGTGCAAAGGTTCCATCATGCAGGATACTGTTGAAAGCAGGAAGACATCCCATCTGTAAACCAGAGGATTCAAACGGTCTGACTAGATCTGGCACAATCAAGGTTTCTTAGTGAGAAAGTGTAGAGTTTCCCAACGTGGCTGACAGAAAGCCACTCTCAGACCTTTTCAGAGGCTTTCAGGAGTTATTAGCAGATTAACTATGGCGTGGGCAAAAAGGTTTGTCTTCTTGCTTGTAGTTAGCCTGTGGCTCTGAATTAGCAATTTAGCTCTTAAATGATCAACTGAGTCATAGGTGTTAATGATCAAGCTTAGCCAGAAGGGCTGAGGAAGGAGGGAGAAAGATCTCAAGCTGCTGCTTTGGTATAAGGGACTATGAAAACCTCAGTAATTTCTAAAGTCAAACTGTATTTTAATCAATGCTTCCCAAATAAGATGAAGAAGCCATGCTGTGACCTTCCCAGCTGTAAAAAATGGAAGTCTGGTTTCACATTTGCATGATTTTGAAGGTCAAACGCCTGCTATGCAAGTCTTACTGATCCATATGGACTAGAAATGCCACAATATGCAATCATCATGAAGGCAGATTGTCTCCTGTAAATCCGTCCTTTTTGTAACACATTCAAAATGTACCGTATTGGATGGATTATAAATCCATTCAGGAAACACAAGCAATATTGTTCCGAGTGGCTCTGGTCTTGTGAGTGCCCGCAGGTCCTGGTGAAGATGCACGTACGTGTGTGTGTCTGTGTGCACATTTGTGAGAGAGACGCAGAGACAGATGGCCCAGTCCTGCCCTCTCCCAAGTCAGCAGGAGCTCTGCCATCCACTTCAGAAGATGGGAGATTGCATTTGGGCTGAAATGGACTTTGATCAGCACAATGCTTATTCTAGCTGCATTTAGAAAGGAAAACCACTTACTCTAAGTGGAAAATGGGCAGGGCTGTGAGGAAAGCTTCCCTGTAAGGAGAAGGCTGCTGCTTGGCCAGTACCTCCTCCTTGTGGGAACAGTCTGGGTGATGCAAGCAGTAGACATAGAATCATAGAATCATAGAATGGTTTGGGATGGAAAGGACCTTACCATCATTCAGTTCCAGCCCCCTGCCATGGGCAGGGACACCTCACCCTAGACCATGTCACCCAAGGCTCTGTCCAACCTGGCCCTGAACACTGCCAGGTATGGAGCATTCACCACGTCCTTCAGCAGCCTGTTCCAGTGCCTCACCACCCTCACAGTAAAGAGCTTCTTCCTTGTATCTAGCCTGAACTTCCCCTGTCTAAGTTTGAACCCGTTACCCCTTATCACTACAGTCCCTGATGAAGAGTCCCTCCCCAGCATCCTTGTAGGCCCCCTTCAGATACTGGAAGGCTGCTATGAGGTCTCCACACAGCTTCTCTTTTCCAGGCTGGGCAGCCCCAATTTTCTCAGCCTGTCTTCATTCATATACAGTGCTTTGTGTCCTGCAATCCTTGCCCAGCACAAAAATTAGGAACTCTCTTTCACATTATGCCATTATTCATTTTTCTCCAGTTGGGGACTTTCCATTGACACAGGTTTTTAACTGTTCCTGTGTTTCTTTGGCTGGAAGGTTCCTGCTCCCTATGACAGCCGAAAAGCACGCAGCATTTTAATTTCTCAATTCTAACAAATCCCTTTACACATTGCCATTTTTTTCTTCCAGCACATGTAATTGAAAAGAGACATATGGAGACCAGCATGCAAATCCTGCAAACATTTCAGCAGAGCTTCAAAACTAATGCTAATCAATTTTTTGGACCTTCTTCCCCCCCCCCCCCCCTTCTGTTAACTCAAGAGCAAGTTCTCAAGAACCCAAGGTGCTGTGCTTTTAAGATAGCATAATAACCCTGAGTGACCCCTCCCCACCAAGCCTTCTTCCTCTGTCTCTTATTTTTCACCACATGCACCCACAGCACTGACACGAAAGCCTCAAGCTGCTGGTTTGGAGAGCTTAGATCAGCACATTTGGGAAGCTGCAGCCTGACAGCACTGCAGCAGCAGCTGCATCAGACACCAGTTCACCTCGTTTTTCCTATAAAACCCCGATAATACAAGTTCTCAAAAATGTACTTCTGCACACTGGTGCTGAATGTTACCTGAGAACAAGGAAGGCACAAGATGAACAGACCTTTACAACAGAATGTGCATCTGCCAAGACAAAAATACCCAGCGAGCTTCTGGTGCTGGCACTGTGACAGCATCAGCAAGCTGTCTTTGCAACGGGTTTGCAAATGATCCATTACAAGATTTGAGTATGAATTCTGTAAAGGCTGTAAGGCCCTGAGGGCAACACACTCTCTATACACCCACCTAAGCATTCACCAGATCGAGGGGACTATGGGCTACAAAGAAACCCTTCCAAGACTGCTTGTACAAAGGCTTTGCAACAGCCCCATGAGCTGTTTTTACTCCTCTCCCTCCCTCTCTTCCCCCCCTCCCTCCCTCTTTTTGTTCAGTTGCCTGGCATTTGCTAACCCACAAGCTGCTGTTTCCCTTTCCAAAGAAGCTCTGATGGGTGGAGGGCCAGGAAAAATTAGCCCAACTGATGAATGCAATCTCGACAGAAAATATGTTTTTTATCAGGGACCACATGTTGCCAACAGCAATTAAAGTAAAACTGGGAGATTTCATCAGATATAAGCCTGCATGGGCTCACTTGTCAGGTATCTGTCATACAATCATAGAACCATAGGCTGGTTTGGGTTGGAAGGGACCTTAAGAGCACCTAGTTCCAGCCCTCTGCCATGGGCAGAGATGGCTCACACTAGACCATGTCACCCAAGGCTCTGTCCAACCTGGCCTTGAACACTGCCAGGGATGGAGCATTCACCACTTCTTTGGGCAGCCTGTGCCAGTGCCTCACCACCCTCACAATAAAGAACTTCTTCCTTAGATCTAGCCTGAACTTCCCCTGTTTCAGTTTAAACTCATTCCCCCTTTTCCTAGCACTATGAACATTCTATTCATGAACTGGCTGAGGCCAGGAACCTCAGTCATTAGAGGAGCTGAATAAATGATGGTAATTGGCATTTCAGCACTGAAGAATGACAGGAATTTCCATAAGGGCTGTGAATCCTTTTCCCAGCTATCCATATTAGGCAAATAATTTTACCAGGATTATTTTCCAATAATTGAAAATATCTCGTAAACATTATTCAACTTTGTCTATTACCCTTGGTTTCAAATGACTACAGCCAAATAATAGACTTAAAAACTCACAGAACGCCACTTTGCATCCTCTCTTATTAGCTGTTGTCCCAAAATAAACAGAATAACAGGAGCTCTAAAAGCTACATTATTCACCTAACTGCATGCAGCGCATGAAGCAGGCAGGTACTTGGCCATACCATGCAGGTGTTGCAAACCATGCAAGATCTAGCCTGAGGTCTGCTAAGGAAAGATTATTCAGTGTCAGATCAAACTACTGAGGCAAAGAAATAAATGATCACCCTTATCAGTATTCCTGGGGTTTATTCCCCAGTCTGTGCCCTTCAGATTTGCCAAACTGCACACGATGGACAAAGATTGCGCAAGTTCCTTCATTTTCTTGTTGACTGCCTTCAGAAATGCCAATACACGTGCTGTGAGGAAAAACGGTAGGCTCACCAAGGACAGCACTGAGCGTGGATCCAGAAATGAGAAGGCAGCATGGACAGAAAAGCAGATTTTGAACTTTGAAAGGCATGACAGAAGGTAAATGTAATTTCAGTGTTGAAGAAACCAACCTCACAGACTTGAATAGATGAACTTAAACCAGAAACACATCAAACAAACACAAACATGTTCTTTTAGGAAGAAAAAAAGCTTGTGATGTGTAGCAGTACCGGCTGAGCAAGCCCTTGTGTACCACAAGCCTTATGCACTATAATATACATAGTATATAGTATTATATGTATATATAGTATGTAGTATTAAACAGTGTTTACTGTTTACAAAAAATTACTGCCCACAGAGTAAGTAGAGACAAAGGTTTATTCCTTCCTTCCCATCCCTTCCAAACACAGTTACTGTCTCCAGTAACTTCCTTCAGGGAAGAGGATTTCATCCCAATTTGCTGAATACTTGTAATAAACATAACTTTTTTCTTCTTTAAACAGCAAGTTTAATGCAAAAACCACAAACAACAGAACCCCAAACAAGCAAACAGAAATCAACCAACCAAAAAACCACAACTCATTCAATCAGAACAACCCAAACCCAACCCAAACCCCCACTGAACTCCCTAGTACCATCAGGAAGATTTTCCAGCTATTAGCATGTCAGTAACAAGGAAGGAGAGAAGATGAATTTTAGGTACTATTCCTTAAGTAAGTCCAAAGAGAAAAAGAAGCTCCTCACTCAGAGGACTGGGCCATGAATGGCCACTCACCCAAATACAAACCAGCTTTTTTGTGAGGCTTTCTCACAAGCAATGGGAAAACCCTGGAGCACAGAAGGGTGACTAGAGCCACCCAGAATTAGCCCGTTTCCTCTTGTTCTCATTTGTCACTTAGATGAATATTTATGAAAACAGAAATACAATTAAAAAGCTGTTCTCCATAAGCCAGGCAGCCTTGGCCATTCCAATAGCGAGGCTGGGGCTGCCACCAGCCCTGCAGAGCTGCCACCAAAGCTGCCATACTCCTACCAACACAGAGCTTCCCATGCTCTTTCACCTTCCCGATTTTTACATACGACAAAAAAATACCCATGTTTCTGTCTGTGAGTCGTGATGATCCATGACCACTCCTGTCAGAAGCCATGACTTCACACACACCAGCAGGACAGACTTCCCAAGGCGGGCGGATGGAAACCTGGGCTATGAACAAGTAATGCTCTCACTGTCCCCTTGTAACTGTCACTGCAAGTGACATGTGTATTTGGCCCATAAACAGAGGAATTCACCTGACACAGGGTGGCCCAATTAATGCTAAAGACCTTGTCTCTCTGATCCCAAGATGACGCTGGATTCCAATACAGCTCCCATTTCAGGATATTAGGGAGGAATCAATCACTTGTCCAAAGGGAGCAGCTCAGGGAGCCTCACTGTATCCTCACAAGCAGCACATCAGGCTCTGCACAAGAGACTCAAAGTGACAAAGAGCCAGGCTTTGTTGGCCATCAACTGCTCCTGCCGCCTGCACTGCAGGGACAGAACCTGGGCACAGAGAGAAGGGGCCACAAAAAGCCATTGTGTTTCAGAGGTTCACTTTTACATCCACTTAGGAAAAAAAGAAAAGAAAGAGGGAACCATCTCCTTTGTCCTTCAGCAGCACAAGGTTCTGAATAGGAAGTGACTGTTATTTGCTCCTAAAGAGGAGCAAAATATTGTCAAACATATGGGTTATTTCTTCTTTAACACAAGGAAGGCAGCAAGAAGAGGAGGCACAATAATGACATTGGTTTATACAAGATTGCTGCCTTGTTTCTTGTAAAACAGCTTAAAAAGGAAGTGAACACATGGCAGGAACAGCACTGGTTTGTATCTGTAGAGACCAAAGATAGATAGTAGAAGGGTTAAAGAAGAACTCTATGTGGTCAGATCGAATTTAGTGTCCTTACTGTTGATTGAGAAGGGCAACTGTAAAGTGAATTAAGAACATTTCTAAAAAAATACCACCATTTAGGCACTGTCTGTAACAATGGGAATGGGGTAGCAATACACTGGAGGAAATATCAAAAGTGATAACCAGGGGAAAAAAGAAACCAGCAGGGCCTTTGATACTTCTAAAGATGGGAAGACCCAATGTGGGAACAGTCTCTATCTAATGCTTTTTTCCCTAACAGGAGGGATGACACCGGACATTAGTCAAAAGAGCAATATCCATTGCACACAAATAAATAGGTCTGAATAAATGGATGAGGAACACCCTTGGTCATGTCCTAAAAGGTGCTTCCAGACCACAAACACAGTGAGGAAAGATGGCATCATGCACTAAACCAAGGCAGTCACTAGGAAGAGAGCAGACAGGTTTTCAGACACACATCCTTATTTACCTGGAAGTTTTCCTTTTCCTCCAGTTAAGTCTGCTATTCTCATTAAGTATCTATTTCACATGCTGGAAGATCAGCTTGAGTTGTAATCTGATGTTTTTCATTAAGTTTGTTGGGGTTTCTTTTTCAGTGCAGCTTTGAGTTAACTCCTATTTTAAGCATGTGAGATAAAACTAAACCTCTTTAAGATGAACTGGAGGTTGCTACATTACCATGCCAGTAGGTTTGTGTTGTAGCTGTTGATGGCTTGAGCTTGCTTGGATGGTAATTACTGTCAAAGAGCAAAGGGTCAGTGAACAGGGCTCATGGGAAAGGGCAGGATGACAGTCTATGCAAGACATCCTGCTAATAGGTCTGAGAAAAATTAGGGTATGGTTTATGATCACAACACTTCATCCTCTACCTCGCAAATAACCAAATGCTTTCTGTGTTTGTGCCTCGCTGCAGAGCAGGCTCCACACAGCCCGGAGGGTGGACTCTGGCTCTGCACTCTTCAGTGCAATTTGTCCATAAGTAAGTCAGCCCTCCTCAATGCAAAGCCAGACGCTGAGACATCCTGACACAAATCCTGGAAAAAAAAGGAATAGAATTTGTTTAGCTGCCTCTGAAAACTGTACTTAACATGAAATTTTATTTCTTAACTATACACACAGAAGGCACCACCATCTCATGGTCTTGTTCCACACTATCCATCCACAGGAAATTAGGAGAAAATCCAGAGCTGGCTCATTACAGAACAACTAGACTGTCATTCCCAGCTCTAATGTGACCATGCTGTGGCTCCACTTGGGCAGCATAATGCAGAGCAGGTGGATGGATCTTCTATCTGTATGAGGCAAGAGACAGAAATCAGGGGCACTACCCAAGAGACTGACACACATGAATCTGTTTCAAGGCCATGCCAGGTCTCAGCTGCTGCAAGGACAAACATCCTCTTGCACTTCCCAGCATTTTGGGTCACTTTCTATGCATAAACATTCTTGGGACTTGATACCTGTGCCTGTGAATGTATTCAAAACAGATCTGCTTTTTTTGTACACTTGCAAGTACTTTTCTTCACTAGGGTGTAGGGTAATTCAAGGTGCTGTGAATTCTTGCACTGCTCCCTCTCCAGGAGTTACGGACACTTTCTGCCTCATTTACCCACCTCCACTCTACTCTGGGGGTTGACACTAGATGATCTTAAGGTCCTTTCCAACCCTATGATTTTACGTTTGCAAACATGTTCTCTGGCTATCACGTCTATGTTTCCAAGACTTGTATTCGACCTCCTGACTTACAGTACATCCATTAGGAAAACCCACAATTGCCACTTTGTAATACTGATCTCCTCCTTATTTCCAGGAATATTTACTTAACAGCTAGATTAATGAGTTCTAAATAAAAGCACCTAAACAGACCCTGCCCTCTTCCATCCAAACCCACCATCCAGCTCAGATAGGGCAGGGATACATCCATCCCAGTAAGTGTACTTCCCATAGAGTGTGTGCATGGTACAACCCCAATTATAATCCCATTCCAATTAACAATGGTGTCTTGATGGCAATTTCATTACTCAAAAAGTAACACTTATTAGTCTATTGTAGTGTGTTGTGATTGTAACTCTAATGTTAATAGGAAGAAATTTAACCTCATTTCATTTTCAGAATGGTTAAAAACCTTGTAACCATGTTCATAAATCAGGGTCTCAAATGTCATCAAAGCAAAGTTGCAGCTCCCCACAAAGCATGTCTTTATTTAATTTCTGTATTCCATATTAATCTCAGATTCAGTCTTTCAGAACTCCATTTACAATCCACATTTTCTTTAGATTATCGTTATGATGGCAGAAAAAAAATCCTCACTCTGCATATCATTTGCATGATTTAGGTAGATTGTGTTTCCAATTAAATTAATAACCTACAATGAGGCTCACTGATTAGAGCCCTTTCTCTCACTTAAACCAAACATCTCCATTAGGGATTTCTCCAGAGACTCCTCCTTTTCCCCCCAGCACTCTGCACACCCACCACCACCAGGTCCGACATATAATTCCAACCCCCTGCCACAGGGAGGAATGCCTCACACTAAACCATGTTGCCCGAGGCTCTGTTCAACCCAGCCTTGAACACTGCCAGGGATGGAGCATTCACAGCTTCCTTGGGCAATCTGTGCCAGTGCCTCCCCATCTTCACAGTAAAGAACTTCTTCCTTATATCTAATCTGAACTCCCCCTGTTTAAGTTTGAACTCATTACCCCTTGTCCTTTTGCTACTCTCCCCAACAAAGAGCCCTCTCTGGCATCCTTGTAGGTCCCTTCAGATACTGGAAGGCTGCTCTGAGGTCTCCACGCAGCATCTTCTTTGAACATCTCTTCTATAGCCCTTATCACACCCAGAATTTTACAAGGACAATTGAAAAAGAAACCTCCCTCCCATGGCCAAATTTCTCCTTGCAACTTCAGGCTGATAGGCATCCACTCCTTCCCTTGCCTTCCCTTGCCTCATCTAACATCCCGCCCCCAGCAATGCACAGGCCAAACTTGCCCCTCAGCCCCTACCACCAACCTCCCAGGTTCAAGTCTCTCTCCTTGTTCATAAAACCAGTTAAGAACTCACACAAAAAGACTACTTAAGAGTTTCTTACATAGTTTCTAGATAACACAGACATGACAGTGTTACATGCATGTGTACGTAGTCTCAAATGTGTACCAAGGAAAAACAGAACAAGAAGAAACAGATGCAGGGACTGACTTGCACTCAAAGCCAGTCACAGGGTCAGGTTTCTTGAAAACACATCTTGGTGCCCCAAACCCCAGTATCACCTCCCCTTTTCAGCACACAGTCCTTTTCTTAAAGGTTGTGTCCGTCCCCCCCCACAAACACACTATCAGGTGGTCCTGCAAAGCCACCATAAAGCACAGAGAATGATTCTACCCATAAATAAACACAAGTCTGAAATACTCTCTGACAGCATCACCTCAGGCAGATCTGCAAGCAAGTGTTAGTTTTGTCATAATTGTGCAAATAAATACTGTGGTGCATGGGAAAAACCCAACCATGTTCTGTTTCTGCTGACTAAATATCTTCTCCCACATTAGATAGAGCAGACACTGGAAATGCGCTGAAACATCAGCCTACGTGTATGTTTGAGATGGCAAACACAGAGGTGCTTATCTCTTCCCACAGTAAATACTATTTCAGAGACATGATCCTTAAAGGACATAGGCTTACAGAGTTGTTCTTACTGAGATACCACAGCTGTCTTTCTTCATAGGTCTCAAAGCTCTATTTTGCCTTCAGAAATAGAATAAATATTTCCATTTCCTTCAGGAAGAGCTCTTTATAATGCAAGCACACATAGAGCCACTCTTGCCCTCTCTGAAAATCACACTGCAACATTCTTCCCTCTATCCTTCCCCTCAGTATTCCCACCACTGTGACTGGCTTTGTCAAAGAGAGCTGGGTCATTAAGCCCAGCAGACAGAAGGGGAACAACTGCCTTGATGTTTTCTGCTGCCAGTAGTAGGGGATTCAGCTCCTTTCCACTGCGACTGCTGTCTTTTACAGTGCTGAAATCGAGGCCAGAACCCCACTTGATATTTTGGGCCAGGTTCTCAAGTGACACCAACTGGTACAAGCCCTTCTGATCCCAGGTGAAGCACATAGTTTGGACCAGCTGAATTCTGGCTCTGTTATCTCTTCTATATTATGGTTTTGATTTGCTTTTCTCCTATAGAGCCTTCAATGAGACAGCTGTATCTCTCAGCTGTTCTGTTACACTCCCCTCAGATCCCACCACTTCTCCCACAAAGCCCCAGTCAGGCCTCTGAGGGCCTGTTGTTGGGACACATGTTCATGCTCAAGTAAAGAATTCTGGTACTGTAAAAAAGGAGGTGAAAGTGCCATCAACTATAATGTGAAGCAGATGAGGAGCACGAAGAAGCTGCTCAAATTACAACCGCCTAACAATTGTTTTAGATTTAATTCCTCCCTCCTCACAAAAGAGTGCCAATAAATTCACTACATTGCTTTGTCCTTAAAGGCAAACATCAGAAGTGAGGAAATCTTCAAAGAGAAGTGATTCCCCAAGTTCAGAGTTAACATTCTTTCTTATGGGAGGGGGTCTCTGGGGACAGTACTGTACCAGTGGATCCAGGGTAGGATGTGGTAAAGGAATGCCTCCTGCTCCCCATCATGGCATTGTGCTTGGGACCATGGGACACAATATGCTTTTTCCCCATCAGGTAAGTAAATATATTGACTTCAGCAAGACAAGGTGACAGAACTAGGCAAGATGTAAAGGTCCTCACCATCTTGTCACCACTAAATGGGAGAAGCATCATTAACAGCACTAGAGAAATGTTTCCTGTTTGATTTTATTAACTGATTGACATGAATTAATGCATTGGGATATTTGATTGTGTCATAAAATGTGTATATGAACATCATGATTCAATTTAATGTACCCATTACTGCTTGATGTGCTATTATATTAGACTAAATTAAAAGAATTTTATGGAAAAAAAATTACAATTAAAGACTTAAAATTGATTGCATTCATAACTTACAGGATATTCACTTCTATTCATGTTTTGAGTAATGGCAATAAAAGAATCAGAAAACAACACAGACTGTGTAAAGATGGACAAAATCAAGTATGGCAGAGATAACCAGCATGAATGAAACGAGGGGTTTTGAGTGCTGTTCATTGCACCAATTTTTATCTTTGACCACCGCCACAATTTTGAAGTTTAAGTGTTTGGAGTTGAAGTGTTTTCCAATTATTCACCTGAATCTTTGGTGCCAATTAAACCCTTCTGTTCTTTTTTTTTTCCCCTAAACTGATCGGATATATGCTATAGAACAAAACCAGAGAATAGTGAGTATACCTGGGCCCATGAGAGACTCCCTTCAGCTGAAGGCTGCTGAAGACATCTATTACCGAGACAGTGAACCGGTGTAAGGGACTCCCAGTTTACAAGTCGTCATCATGAGCATCTTTCATAAGCTTGTTGTAAGAATTTCCCCTGTCTTTGAATTATCCAAGACAAAAGATAATCTTTTATCCTGGATTCAGCAGTAGCAGTCATTTTTCTCCCTCTTAGTAGGGTGCAGTGCTGTTCAGACTTTCAGCCTGAGAACAACGCTGATAACACCGGTGTTTTTAGTTGTTTTTAGTTGTTGCTCATTAATGTTTACTCTGACCAAGGACTTCCTGAGTCTCATGCTCTGCCAGGGAGGAGGGGCACAAGAAGCCGGGAGGAAGCAGAGACAAGACACCTGACCCAAACTAGCCAAAGGGGTATTCCATACCACAGCACATCATGCCCAGTATATAAACTGGGGGCAGTTACCTGGAAGGGCTAGATCACTGCTCGGGTCAGGCTGGGTATTGGTCAGTGGATGGTGAGCAGTTGTATTCTCTTCCCTTGCTATTTCCCTTATCATTATTATTACTGGTAGTAGCAATAGTGATTTGTGTTATGCCTTAGTTACTGGGCTGCTCTTTTCTCAACCTGTGGAAGTTACATTCTTTCGATTCTCCTCCCCATCCCTCCAGGAGCAGGGAAAGGAAGGGCAGGGGGAGATTGAGCGAGCAGCTGTGTGGTTCTGAGTTACAGGCCTGGCTTAAACCATGACATCTTTCAGCTCGATATTTGCACAAACTTCACCATGTTCTACAGACTTGAATACCCCTATGTGCACAAAAATTCTCTGTCCTCTGATTCAGCACATGTGTTTACTCCTTTCCCAGCAATACCCCCATCAGTTCTCTCTGTATTATTACTATTGTTTGTCCATTTGAGAGGCCCAGGAAAGCCACGTTGTCTTCATTCTTTCTAGTGCCATCTACTCTGCAAGTTTCCCTCCCACAGAAATACACCTGTACTTCCCTTTTCTTCTTCCCTCTCTGATAGATGTCACAATGCAATACGACATGGAAGTTTCCAGAAAGCAACCAGGTGATTCTGCTGACCTGCTCGGACTCAGATTAACATCTGCACTTTGCCAACAGGATTTATGTACTTAAGTGGTGGGTTTTCCACCCAACACAAAGAGCACTTTAAGATGCTGTTATTTCATATTTTTCATAATGCTGTTACTCTTCAAAAGGTATTTTATTATTTCACACTTTGATACACTGAACAGTGATTAGGGTACTGAAAGGACACACGCAACATAACCCCAAGAGAGGTCAGTACAAAGAAAGTATCTACTCACCAGCCTCACAAATTACTAACAACAGTGTTACCATTTTGAGTGTGCTTTCTTTCTAGGAACCTTTGAAAAGCATCTGATTTTCCAGTAAATCAGTACCCCAAAGTACCCCACAACATGAGCAACGCTTGAAGAACCAGAGCCAGTTTTCCTCTCGGAAAGGAGAGAGCAGCCATCAGTGTTTGCCACAGGCAATGGAGGACGCCCGAGAGACAGATGCTGGGCTGGGGAAGAAGTTTGAAGGAGGAAGTGGCAAGGGCCTTGTGGAATATCCTCTTGAAGAGATGACAACAAGTAAATTGTTGAAGAAAAAAAAGTACAAGGCATGTGAGGTTTTTAATTACATGTCTATTTTCTCAACAAAGAAGTGCAAATTAAAGTTAATCATATCTATTGTATTACACAATGCCTCCATTGCTAATGGAATCAGGAATGCATGAAGGAAGCGCACACTAATCCATAAGCACTCTTTTCATTACAGACGGGTATTTTGTACTCTGAACGCATTCAGATACAGCACTGCTCAACTGTGCATCATCCACCTCAGCCCAGGACTACCTCAGATGTCATTGGTGGGTGACGGAGGAAAAGAGCACGAGGCTGAGTTACAAACTCTAGCATTCCTGAGGATGCTCATCTGCCCACCCATCCTGAAACCATCCTGGAAAGCATCCCCACTCAGCACACTCCTGCACAAACCGGGGTAGCAGCAGAAAACAGAAGAGTCTGATAGGATTTAAACAATCCAGTGCAGGCTGCTGGAATTTGAGGCACACATTAGGATAAATTTTGCTCTCTGGTGTCAACCCAGAGTAATGCAATTGAATCTGGGAAACTGAATCCCTGTTTACAGCATGTCTTGATTATTGTTTTTTTTTCCCCCAGCAATTACAGAAATAACATTTTCAGGCCTTAGTCTGTTTTTATAGACTACTATGGCTTCTGCCATCACTGCCAAATTCTACCTTATCATACAACTGATGAGAACTTGCTAGTTCAGACAAAGAAGGTAGCTGTCAGAATCAACAGACATAGCACTGGTACCTGTCTAGCTTCGTATTAGCAGCAGTGGCTGCTCACAGGAGCATCCGATGGCAGCTTCCACACCTCCACTGCATGACACCAGTGCATCATGGCCAAAGAATCACTCTATTCCAGAGAAGACCAAAGGAATTACACAGAAACCAACACATACAATCACAGAACCATAGGCTGGTTTGGGTTGGAAAGGACCTTAAGATCCTCTGTCCCCATGGACAGGGACACCTCACACTACTAAAAAAAGTACAGTTTTGCAAAGCCTGGCAGCTTGCTTTAAAGTTTCTTCCAATTAACTAATTCAAATAACTTTTCCTAAGTTTTCCTTTTAATTTGACTTTCTGCCAGTACAGACAAATAAAAAGAAACTTCATGTCTTGGCCGCATTATATATTTAGGCTGCTAAACCCGAGTCCATTCAAACAGAACTTTGTTTGACAGCTTCAACTGCTTTTGCTGTGGTGATGAACCATCTTGGAAAAAACTCTGAAGAAACAAATAATTTGCAGAGAAAATATACTGCTTTAATTTCAGCAAAGTCAATGCAAGCCAATAACCAAGGCAGGACATCTTTATCGAAACTGTCTGGACTTCATCTACTCTTCTTTTCCAAATAACAATTCCTTAAAAGGTGCCTTGTATCCAAGTGGAGAGAAGGGGAGGAAGGGATTAGCACAAAACAGGTCATCTTTTTTTGTGAGCACCTCCAAGAGTAACCACTCTCCCTCTTCCTCAACCCCAAACAGACATTTAGACTTTTGCATCTTCAGTTTTCTAAAATTCAAATTAAACACAGAGCAACTCAAATAAACCCTTCATTTACAAATCTAAACCATTCAAGCCTTCTACATGTTCTCCATGACCAATCACTTGCTACTCTCCTCAACAATGTTCAAGCCATCTGTTCCTTCAGAGCTGCCTCAAGACACTTCTGCCAGACCTTGTCTGTCCCCAAGCCAATGTCCTTCTTTTACAAAGCAAGTGACAACACATCGAGATGCAACCATAAACATATCTGAGAACACTGACCTCTTGGCCAAGCATCTGCAACCTTCTCCATGATCCTAACTTAATTCCTGTCAGCCTTAAATTATCCTTCAGGTATTCCAACACAATACCAGTGCCATGAAGAGGCTCTGTAGCTGGCAGGACTGAGCATGTAAGTGATGGGAAGTGTTCACCTAGAAGTGGACTTGCCATTGAGGAAAAGGAAACTAAGCAGATGAATTTGGGAGTGGGGCTGAACCTAAGCACTGGTTATTAGAATCAAATATTCCAGCTCTTTAGAAGCCTGCTTTGTCCCTTTGAAATCATAGAATCAGAGAATCAACCAGGTTGGAAAAGACCTTTAAGATCACCAAGTCCAACCATTACCCCAGGACTGCCAACGTATACATGCTTACTTGAAAACATCACTTGAAATTCAAGGTGCAGAATGCTAACTATTCTTGAAGTGTTTTATGGGATTACTATCAAAGAATCAAAAGACCATGAAGGCGAAAACATATGATAGGTCTTTCCAGTTACCAATTGCTGCCAAAAAAACAGTATTCAAAGAAGAAAATAAAACTTAAAAAAAATCACTTAATGGTTATAGTTTGGTCTGTTGCATACGTTTGGGCTCAGTGAAAGTATTTTTAGCTACACAACCTGATCTACATATAAGATGCCTCCACACAGCACATGGTATCAAGTTAAATTACAGAAGATGAATGTTCTTTTGCATAAACTGTCAAGAACATCATTTAGGTTTCTGAGTAAGCAGTTAGTAACTGAAATGAATGGCCAGATTATGTCCTGATTGTGTTGGGACATAAGCCACCAAAAAAAAAAAAATCATACAAATGTGAAACTCTCCAGAACCTATGGACAAAAAGGAGTGGCATCTTACTCCAGTTGGTGATGATCTTATTAAACTGGTAAGGTTGTTTGCTGAAGATGCTGAAGATGCTGCAGGAGACCCACCAATGTCTTCAAAGAGCACACAATCAGAGCAGTGGCATCCTCTGGCAGAGATGGTTCATTGCAGATGGTGTTTCTGATGTTGCAAGAATATAAAAGGAGATTATTTTGACCATCTTGGCTATAGCTGTCTGAAATCCTTCCACAGACAAGACCTCTAGGTATTCAGGAGTGCTCTCAAATGGAGGGCTTAAATGGTCTTGAAATGACACGCCCTGTTCAGCAGCAAGTCGCACTCTGCTCCTAATCTAGGCAAGCCACAATATTTAGGAATAGTCATATAGCATTTCATAGAATAGTGGAATTGTTTGGGTTGGAAGGGACCTTCAAAGGTCATCAATTACAATCCCCCTTTGCTTCCAGACTGTTCAAATCAAACATACATGAACACTAAACAAACCTTCTTTTGGGTCAGAGTTCAGACAAAAAGATTTGAGAGATAATAAAAGGATGAAGGCACAAAGATATTAGAATTTCCCAAAACATAATTGATTTTCCTGGTTTTCTGAGCTGTCAGCTCCAACCAAACCTTAGTAAGACCAATGTGCAAGAAGTTGCCTTTGTGGTACAGCCCTTCCCAGTACTCCCTCATGGGTGAGGGTAGGTACTTCTGGCTGCACTAGGAATCAGACACTGCTCCTCTCCCCCTGCCCTTCCTCAGTTCCATGTAGCTGTTGTTTCAATCCATTTTTCAACTGAATTCATTTTTCAGCTCCAGCAGTCCAGCAAGGCCCCAGGATCCCCAAACTCCCACCATGCTCCATGCCCTACCATGGTGTCTACCAAAGCAGATTGCAGCCTTGCATTCTCATCAGTTCAACTATTGTGTCTCGTTAGCTGAGCTAAACCACAAACTCCATCAGGAGCTGCATTTCCCCCTGAAATTATCAAAGGGGAGATTTCTTTTAATTAAATTCATTTACATGACTAAATTAGATTTAATTAGTCCCATTCATTTCACTAATACCTCTCTTTGACCGGAGCAAGGCAACTTCTAGTTGCCTAAAAGAGGACTTGGGTCTTTCCTGTGCAAGCCAGCAAGAGAAAGCAACAGCTCTATGACTGAAGTGAGACCAGTGCTGATTTTTGGGTGTTCAACACACTGGATAACTTTTTACTGTTTGCCTTGTGTTGTGTAGAGTGCAAACCAAAAGCCCAGCAGAGGAGCAGAAGTATTTACTTTATGTCCATAACACCGAATGTTTAGAGCATCATTTAAAGCAAAGGAAAATTCTTTTGAAGCACCATCAGGAGACATGCCAGGAGGAATGAAACTTGCTTCTCCTCTTTTTACTCTTGAAATTTATAAAATCAAGAAATGCAGAAATTTCAAAATTTAAATTTACACTGAAAAGGCTTAATGTATTTTTACAGAATGGCAGCTCTTCACCCTCCCTGCCTGGCAGACAGAAAGCTCACGGTTTTTATTCTGATTTTTCATAACCACAAATCTGACATATTTACAGTTTCCAATTTTAAGAGTTAGAAGTCTCCAGGGGGCTGACGTGCATCTTCTCCCCTTTCTTTGCCCAACCTGAGTGTGACCCAACCCAGCCTGCACACACTAACCCCCCCATCTCATTCTACTAATCAGCATCTTGTGATGTTCCATCTTGTAACATGCAAGCAGAAAAAAATGCATGCAGAATTCATCATACACTGAATTTCTAAACAACTCTGTGCATGGCATCAGTGATTTCCCTCCTGCTTATTGAATATTGCCGTCGGTGTCACTGTGATCCAGGATGCACAGAACTTTCTGAACACAAGGAAATACCCCAAACCACACAGGTGAGGGCAGGGACACCCAGATTTTGCCCCATATATCCTTGTTTGTTCCTACAAATAATTACACATACTTCCAGCAAAATGGACATGTATAGCTGATTGATGATAGATATAAGGAAGAAGTTCTCTACTGTGTGGGTGGTGAGGCACTGGAACAGGCTTCCCAGACAAGTGGTAAATGCTCCATCCTTGGCAGTGTTCAAGGCCAGGTTGGACAGAGCCTTGGGCGACATGGTCTAGTGTGAGGTATCCCTGCCCATGGCAGGAGGTTGGAACTGGATGATCTTTAGGTCCTTTCCAACCCAAACTATTCTGTGATTCTATGATTTAAAACCTGAACCCACCACAGTGGTGGTCTGCCAAAACGTGTCTGCCCTGACCCCACCATTGAGACCAGCACACCTGATCTTTGTCTGAAATACAGACATCTACCACCTCTATTGAAAGATTGCTAATGGTAATTTACCTGACACAGCCTTTGTGCCCCACAGACGACAGGTGAGGATACACGTGCAAATTAAATGATCCCATTGATCTTCTCTTCCTTGCAGAACACAACCAGGCTCCCAGTAGTGTGCCTCCAGACACCCTAGTGCAGCTGGGGTGCATGGGGTGGGTGGGGGGGGAAGATTTCTGCAAGACAAACACAAGTCTCTCCACTATTTGGCACTAATTCCTTTCATTAGATACGATTCTTCTGCCCCCTTTCTCAACATGTAAGTACTATTTATCCAACCACACATGATGTGTGGCCTAATTATCATGCTAATATTTTTCAGGGAAAAAAAATAGTGTAATTAACAAGGAGATGAGAAACACACACACACACACCCCACCCTGCCTTTTTTTTTTTAATCAGGTTCAGTAGTCATCACAGTGGTGAAGATAAAACGTGGTATTTTGAGTCTTTGCCAAATTAATGGATTTTTGAAATTCAGGATATCTTTCAAAAGAAAAACCTTACCACTGTCCTGGTCACTTTTTCTCCTTACCCCTCAAGTAATCTTAGAGTCTTCACAGTTTTTTCATCAAGAATTATTTGAGTAAACAGTGTCACCACAAATCAAGCCAAAATATATATTTTTTCCTAAGGTAAACTCTCTGAATTCCAATCCAGACCCACAGTAAATGGAGTTTTGCTGGGTACAGGAGTTGAAGCAGTCCTTCAGGTAGACACAGCCAGAGAGAAAGGCTGTAGATGGCAGGAAGGAGACTTCCAATAGCTTCAGAAGGTGAAAAACCCATCCAGGAGCGTGCATTGCCACTATATATGTCTACAGTCAAAAGGCCTGGAGCTGCACATGTTCCTTGGTTCCATTCCTACTGTCTGCAAAGAAACTTCTTCCCATTTACACATGTTTCCAGTATGGAAACTGTAAACATGTAAATTTTGAGGTTCAGGTTAAATGTTTTCAAAGTTGAACCATAAATGCAGCGCAAGTAAATGACAAGCTGGTTATGAAGGGGAAGAATGGACACCACACTGAGTACTTCAGGTAGGCTTTGGAATGGTAGAGGCTGCCTTGCTCACCCTAAATATCCCTGTTCCTTCCCCATGTGGCATTCACTGTTCTCCTCACGTTAATGCTAAATACAATTAAGGGAAATTAATATGTAAGGGAAGGAAAGAAGTCTGGAAGAAAGAAGTGGACTCCTGCTATTGACAACCATTAACTAGTTAGCAGCAACTGTAACTGACCATTCCCTCTCTTAGGAGCCAGTTCTGAAGCCATTTCCTTCTTCTTCATCAAACAGACACCACCACTGAATTCTGATTCACAGATTTCTGGACAAGAAGGTTGAAGTTTTTAGTATCATAGAATCACAGACTGGCTTGAGTTGGAAAGGACCTTAAGATCATCTAGTTTCAACCCCCTGTCATGGGCAGGGATGCCTCACACTAGATCATTTTGCCCAAGGCTCTGTCCAACCTGGCCTTGAACACTGCCAGGGATGGAGCATTATACGTTTATGTGAAGTTTTCCTGTCACAGTTAGGAAAGCACTTAAGAGCATGGATAATTTCAGGAACACCATGCCAGTATCTTCCAATCTTACATGGAAGAAACAGCTTTGAGGTCCTGTTTTCCTATGAAATATTCTGCAGGCCCACCCTACAACCCTATTTTTATAGGAATAACAGTTATCAATCAGGATGAAGGTCTGAGTCTGTTCTTACTTCAACCAAACTGTGGTAACTTCCCCAAACTCCACTGAAAATGTAAGTAATCATCTGCATGTTCAATCATCAGACAAAAAGTTGGGGGGCGGGGGTGTATGGGTTTTTGGGGGCAGAAAATGTTAAGGAAATGTTAAATGGTTTTTAGAGGGTGAGTGGGAAGTCTGTTATTAAGCTCAAGTAAGTATCTCTGCGTTGCCTGTCAAGAAATACCTGAAGGACTTGGGGTCATTTGTGGCATACACCATGTAGGCAATCTTTGTGCTTTCAAACACGGAGAAGGTTTGGAACATGTAAATGTCTTTATGAGACTGGAGCACGCCTTGAAACTTCGATCTAATCGTGCCCCCTAACAAATGCTTTTGCTGTCGAGTAAGAAAAAAAAAAAGGAGAAAGTGCTGTTTAAAATGTTTGATAATCTGACAAGGCCATAAGGCTTAATGGAATCAATGATTACACACAGATGGATGATTAACTCTCGAGGTTTAATGTTAAAAAAAGAGTGCTGGATTGCTACTTAATGGAATTACGCTGCCCATATGGAAAAGAACTATACCCTGTTTATACCCAGAATTAGGGAACAGGTGGTAGATCTGGGCAGGACTGTTTGGAATGCACAAAAGCGTTCTGAACTTGTAAGTGCCAGAAAAAAAAAAAAGAAAAAAAACCCCAAAACTTTTCCAAACTGTGTTGACTCTTCCAAACTGTGTTAACTTCTCACGGCTGAGAATCGTAAATGGCAAAAAATTAACAAAATGATCCTCCAAGCCCCTTGCTTCAAGGAACTATCCTAGCAGGAATAGCTGCCTGAGTGCCTGTTCCAAATACCCATGTGTGCTGAAGAAATGCTGTTGAACTTGCACATGGCAGTAGGTCTTCATTTACAATTTCACATGAAGTCTGCAACCTGCTGTGCTGAGCTCCCCCGCTTACTTGAACAACTCCCAAAGGTAACCAGCTCCATGGCAGCAGAACCCAAAAGGACAAGTTTTATGCTGTGCATCCTACTCTCCCCAGCAATCAGAAAGACTCCCACGGGCACTGCTATAGGATGCTTGGCTTTACAGTGGTGTCACGTTCAAAAATTACCTCCTTTTCTGGGAAGAATTCTGTCTGATTCCATTCCCAGTGGCAGCTGTGACTGGGATTCATCATCCTGAATGGAACTAAAAGGAAACTATCTCCTCACCTTTGCTTCTGCTGTTTGTTTGATGGCTCTTTGGCTGGCCACAAACCTTACTGCAGCAGCTCCAAGGACACCATTTTTAGACAATATATCAAACACTCCACAACTGTGGGATATAGTCATGAGCAACATTAAGGTAATCCTTTACACATGCCCCATCTGAAATCACCATCCTTACAAATACCACATGTACCCCAGCCTTCACAGCAGGCCATGTACAGTCACCATTCCCCTGTTTTTTTGGCCTGCAGCACTGACCAGTTCATTTCTCTTCTACTGTTTCCCCTGAACAAACTAGTCCACTGGGATGTCACCTGGTGGCTCATCTACTACCTTTGCAAAGTCTTTCCAGCAGTTCTTCTGGAACCAAGGTGGAAAAGTGGCACTTGGAAGACCTTTGTTCCATTCTTGGCTTTGCACAAACCTGCCATAATCTCTGTTCTCTGTATCCTGCATGAAAAATGTTTTATACAAGTGAAGCAGTACCGCCAAAGGTTCTACCCGTGACACCCAAATGGCAATCGAGCTAGAAATCAGGTCTGGGGTTATAGGGGAAAAGCTGCAGTAGCCTTCAGGATGGAGACAGAGCTGGGGATTACCAGAAGGTAAGGGTAACATATTCCAAGACTCATTCCAAAGCAAATTTGGTACCTAGACATCCAGAGCCTCCCTGGATTGAGTGAGTGCCACCTGTATATTTCCATAACAAACACACATTAAAATGGCGTAGCTATCCAGAAGGATCCAGTTATTCCACAATAAGAATAGCTTGCTTGTTTAGTTCAAAACCATTTCCCTAATGACACCAACTAGATTGGAAAGAAAATATTTTTAAGTGAAAATACAGTAGTCCACAAAATAATGTTCCTCGCAAGGAGGAACTCTGAATTCACACTTCATACTGGTAAAACAGCTCCATATGGAAATATCCCAAGCCATACTCAGGCTCTGCAAGCCTAGTTAGTAGCAAATTAGGTTCTGCCGATTTCTAAATTAAGCTTCAGACCTAAATTCATTTAAATTTTGAAGCTTTCATAGGCAGGGGCATAGCTGAAAGGCTCCCCAGCCTATCACACAGGTGATACCGGCCATCTTCAGCAAGAATCAGCTCATGCTCATTCTGCCCAACCAGTTCATGCTCATTCTGCCCAGTGTACACACTTGAAAGAACCAGTTGTCACAAATCACCACTTAGAATTTACTGAGGTTTGTTGGGGTTTTTTCCCCATGTAATTTATACATGTTCTTCTGTAACCAAGGAAACAGAAGGAATTTTCCTCATCCAGTGTTTGCTCTTAAGGGTTGGGGTTTTTTAACCTGTAGGGTCTAGCAGTTGTTCAAAACTGAGCATCAAATTACATCCAAAGAAGGTCAGCACTTTAGACACAGGATGAGGACCTAAGTCTCATCTCACTGCCCCTGTCCTTAAGGCTCACAGCACCTGTGACTGTTCTCTCCTCACTTACCTCTCAAGTACTTCAAGTACCAGCTTTTCCTGCAAATACTGCCTTTCATTACCCGTTGGTCCCAAGCATAACTGAGTGTCTGTCTCAAATGACAAGACACACTGTCAGGGGAACTCAGGATAACCTGAAGATAGAACTGCCTGTGCACTTCCATTGGTGAGGTATCTGAGGTATCTGGTAGTCATGGACTTGGTCACTGCCCTCCTAGTCAGGACAACTGCATCGAGGCTTTTTAGAAGGGTTCTCTCCCTTTAAACACATTTCTATAAGGCAGTAACAAAGGGCTAACAGGAAATCATAGAATCACAGCATGCTTTGGCTTGGAAAGGACCTTAAAATCATCTCTCCTCCCATAGGCAGGATTGCCTCACACTAGACAACATTGCTCAAGGAGGAGGGAACAGCAAGAGTCCTGCTAGGTTGTCTCAGTCTGCATCTTCTCCTCATGCCAAGCAATTTAACTCCACTGACCTAACACACCAGCTCTGCCACTTCTTCACCATGCCCTTCTCCAAGTCCTGGCTGGGGCTGATTTTCTGGACAATAACTCTTCCCCTCATTCTCTCCCTTGGGGAGGTTATGATGGGGCAGCCAGGAACACCAGTGCCCAGACCCATTATCCTGCCCAGCTTCACACTGGAACAAACTGTGACCTGAAGTTGTGTGCTGTGTAAAATCCTGAGAAAGGCTGGGACTACCAATAAGGCCACCTCCTGGAGGTCTTGGCTGATCAATGGGAAGCACAAAATACCCACATCTCTATGGCCAGCCACTCCTGACACTGAACAGTAAACAGTCATAGCTCTGGCTGTGCTGCCTACCTTTGCTCCAGGGACTGAATCTTGTCCGAGATCTAAGAGGTAGCCCAGAGACAGATAGAACAGAAAGCCTCCACTCTATCCGGTACTTCTCTAATGATGGACAGAGCATTGGGTGACATGGTCTAGTGTGAGGTGTCCCTGCCCATGCAGGGGGTTGGAACTACATGATCTTAAGGCCCTTTCCAGTCCAAACCATTATGTGATTCTATGATTAAGCCTAACAGTATCTAATGCAGCACAACCCCAGCAGCCATTGTCCAGTCTGTACTATTTGTGCTTACTGTGCCATGGTGAGAAACAGAGAAGCTTCAAAGAGATACCAGGGGAGAGGCAAAAAGTCATAAGCAGAATTTGAGCTTAAAATGCCAGGGAGCTTTAAATGTGCAAAATACAGACCATTTGAGGCAGTAACTCGTTTGGTTCTCACTATTCAGCAATTCTGACGGCAGTAACTGGCAGTAGAATTACTGCACAATGTCATCCTTATGGAACATAGGGTACTCTCAAATTAAATTGGTACTACTTCTGTGCTGCCATTAAGATGACTTATTTGTTTCTGATTAATTAGGTTTCAGCTTCTTTCTTTTTTTGGCATTACATTTTCCTCCTGTTCAGTCTATCTGGACAGTCTAGGTCTGTGTTGGCACAGATCAGTCACTCTAATTCTGGATCAGAAATCTGTAGCTTTGATGAACCTGGCTTCTGGTTTCTGTCAATCTCTGTTGTGGCAGATCACGAGATGCACAGACTCACATGCACCATGTGAGAGCTCTTGCACAAGGAAGGGGGGAGGGAGCCGTGGCAAGGTTGGCTTTTTTGGAACCACAGATAGGTGCCAACTAAAGGTCCCAGCAGCTTGTCTGCCAAAGCTTAAAAAGCTATGACAAACATTTGTCTCCTTGCTCATTTGAAGGCCTCATCATTGCTGGAGTGCTGGATCACTGCGGAAGCAGGCTGGGTAGGAGGACAGAGCTTCACCCATGGAAACTGGCACTTCTCCTCTACATCCAGGGAGTTACAGTAGCTGAGGATCCTGAGGCTGAGCTTGCATCACTGCTAAAGTATCAGTGTGACAGTGCTCTCAGACAGCAAGGAGAACCCATGACTGAGGAGTTGAAAGTATCAGAGCTGTAACTTCTGGGAGAGAAGAAACTGAGGTGCTTCACATCCTTCCATAGGAACTGGTGCCTTTTTTTTTGACAAACAATATATGGGGTCTCCAATGTGCAGACAGAAAAGCAGCTTATAGTTAATAAAATAAAATTTGACATTCATAGCACATGATCATACACAGTCATACATTATGTATGATATAGACTTGGTATAGTTTATGCACAGCCTAAATGTTTATTCTGCAGATGGACAGGGAATTAGAGGGATAATTACAAAACATTACAAAAATGTTCAAAGTGTGTGCTTTTCCAGACACAAGTCAGTGGTGAATCAGTCACATCTCCACCCTCTACATCCATTCTCCAAATCTTTCCTGAGTTTTCTGCAGTAGGGATAAGCCCTTCTTAAACACATTCCCTTACTTTAAGTTTGCTCTGCACACTAGCAAAGCATTCAGAGAGATGGAAGCACCAACTTCACAGTCCCAGCGTAGCCATGTCACAGTATGCTCTGTTTCTTCTATCAATCCTCTCCCTAAAGCCCAGTACCAAGACCACTAAAATTAACTCAGTAATAAAAGAGACAAAATTCCAGTATAATACAAATCTTTAGCAGCAATACTCACGATAATATCTCTCTTTGTAATCATTTGTCATACAATTTTAGACTCACAGCTCAAAATTAATTACAAACATGAAACAAATCATGCTGTTAAAACATATATTATAAATAAGTTATGCTCCCAACAGAGGTAACTTACAGCCTGGAAAAGTACTTGATAAACCTAAAGTGCTCACAAATAATTGCAAAAATGACAGGTCAAGTGATCACTGACTGACCGACATATAAAACTAACCAGCACAAGACATAAAACATACAAACTGGGACTGTCCTTGCTTTAACACAGGCTGTAAATAAGCCATATGGGCTTTTTTGTTGTTGGTTTGTTTTAGTGCTGCTATTCCCGGAGAGACTTCTAAACCAAACCCATGTATCTGTTAAAAAGCATTCTCCACCTTCAGCTTCAGTCACTGACTGACATGGCATTAACATTTTTGTTCAGTAATCACTTTAAAAAAGGCAAATAGAGGCTGTAACAAGACACTGCTCCATTCCAATCCCAAATTCTATGTGCTCAGCATCTTGTCATCCAGCTTCTGTGTGTCCAACTCAGAATGATGTACACTACTGCACCTTTCAGATGAGGATGCACGCAACTACTGCAAATCACAGAAGTTCATCTGCCTTCCAAAGCTCCCGCTATCGGTCGCTATCTCTCTGAGGTAACATCTGCTTCCCTCTGGATGTGCACATCTCAGACACCTCTCACCCTAATTTCAGGTGACACCCACTTGTCCTACTACCCTGTTTGGAAGAGCCCACAATGGGCTGTACTGCCCACTTCCCTCCCAGCTGCAATGCTTGAGGGACAGGAGCATTCTCCAGGTCTTTGTTACTGACCATCCTTCACAACTCCAGGCTAAGCCACAACTACTGCAGTGGTTCTGGTGCATCCTTCCTCAGATGGTCTACAGGAAGCACCTGAGAACAGACCTATCTTCAGGCACAGGAAGATCACAACCTAAATCCAGAAGAGGACACCTCTTCCCATTACCACTTTTTGTGCTTCTTGTTGTGATGCCTCTGAACTGATTATGCTTGAATCAACCCTGATTTTCCCAGCTTCCTTAGCAAGATGCACTTCCAAAGTAATTCCCCATTCCTGAGGAGCAGCAGTGTTTCCCCCAAATGCCAATTTAACTTTCAAAGCCCATTAGTCAATAACATAACAATATTTAATAGCTATTGTTGTCTGCTATTTGGCCAAATATAATCTAACAGATACGGCACAAGAAAAAAACTCAACTTCCCCAAGCACAGCAGAGGCGTAGCAGCCTCCTTCAACACCACCAAACATGCACTTACACTGCCTTGCATTCCATGTCAGCTTCTGCACAATCTCCTTGTACAAGAAGCTAACTCCACAGCACTTAATAAAGCCCACACAGAAACCATGCAATTGAAACCAGAACAAGACATTAATAGCATGCATTTTAATCAAATGCAAAATCAAAGTGAAAGAGAGAATTATTATCTTGATGTAACTAGAAAAGTTGAAAGGTTCTGATGAGAAAAAACAAAACCATCTGTTTACTCAAAATCATTAAATGTGTGCTTTAGGACAACATCACCCCCCTAAAGGCTATAACAATTAGGACCTTCAGCAGAGATGCAAACTGACTAAATCCAAGCATATTCTGCTGCAAATGGCTGCCTCAAAATACCATTGAACAAATCATAATTCTTGCCATGCATCATAAAGACAAGAGGAGGATGTTTTGCAATTCCTGAATGCGCGGACACTGGCTTTCTTCTAATTCAGGTTTTTAAAAGCTGCCCAACAGGATCCACTTAAACTTCCACCATCTTCCCAACTATTCAGGCGGCTGCATCCTCTCACTTAAATCTAGGCTCGTTTCACTATAAATCAGAAGTATTTTTTTCATCCTGGATTAGTATTTCTGTTAAATTTGAAAGAGGAACCTCACTTCATCCAACAAAGATCTGCTGGAGCACAGCATGGAGGTAAGCAGATCCAGAAAGCTATCTCAAGTTTCAGTGCTAACAGAAGCAGTGCATGTTTCCAGTTTAAGTGGTACACCACAAAGACAATAATCAGGACACAGCCTTGTAATTACAGTACAGAACTTCATTCCCCAATCTTGTCATCAGATTCCCCCATGTCTCATGTCCTCACCTATAGAAAAAAGGGTAAGATTATTTTCCCATCCTATCGAGGTAACAAGTACATACTTTGGGTGAGATTTTCATATCGTTTCAGCAGAGAGAAGCCCTTAATGATGTTTTGCCTTCACGGGTTAAGTGTGCCAACAGAGCTAGCTATACTGAAAAGCTCTTAAACTACAGAACTGTGATCTACGAAGAGGTGGAAAGGGCTGTGAGCAAAGCCAGAGCCAAGCGGGTCACCCAGGGCAGACAGCAGGCCCACAAGGGATGCAGCATTAAGGCAAGTGCTTTGTTCTAATGACTTCATGACTGCAGCAATAGGACACCCATGATGACGGGTTCAAACTGAAACAGAGGAAGTTGAGGTTAGATCTTAGGAAGAGGTTCTTTACTGTGAGGGTGGTGAGGCCCTGGCACGGGTTGCCCAAAGAAGCTGTGGCTGCCTCTACCCTGGCAGGTTGGATGGGGCTTGGAGCAGCCTGGTCGCATGGAAGGTTCCCTGCGCATGGCAGGAGGTTGGAACTGTATGAGCTTTAAGATCCTTTCCAGCCCAAACCATTCTGTGATTTTATGCTCACAACTGCCTTTCTGAGAAGCTTGTTAAATTCTTGGTTTCTTCTAAAACAAGTAACAATAACAAAAACACTAACACAGGTTTTCAAATTCCAAAGCATTCCATCCTATAATCTCTCATGAGTGGAACTCAAAACCTCTTAAGTATCCAGGGAGTTGTGGTGATCCCAATACACGAAACTACCTTCTTTCACTGCTAGCATTATTGGATTTACCTCTCAATCTCTGAACTGCTAGTCAAGCACACCTATTTTATTAACATTTGACATACACTTAGTGAGCTAATTGCTTAAATGGGTTTGTTTTTACTCTGAAGGGCTTACAGCTCACAGGCAGAGAGCAGGAAAAGCAACACTGTGAGGAAATCCCGAGATAAATATACTGATACTACCCGATCAAGATTCTAGCACCATATCACATTAGGAATTAAGTCAAGCACAGCATGCAGCTGCATCCTGGTGCAGAGCACAGTCATGTTGTTGATGTAGTGGGACTATACAGACAGCTCAGACAAACACCATCTCCAATGCTGCGTACAACCCCAGCAACCCTACCTACCCAGAAAGTCAACTGTATCCTGGGCTGCATCAAAAGCAGCATGACCAGCAGGTCGAAGGAGGTGATCCTGCCCCTCTACTCTGCTCTTGTGAGACCTCACCTGGAGTATTGTGTGCAATTCTGGTGTCCTCAACGTAAAAAGGACATGGAACTGTTGGAACAAGTCCACAGGAGGGCCACAAGGATGATCAGGGGACGGGAGCACCTCCCGTATGAAGACAGGCTGAGGAAGTTGGGGCTGTTCAGCCTGGAGAAGAGAAGGCTGCGTGGAGACCTCATAGCAGCCTTCCAGTATCTGAACGGGGCCTGCAAAGATGCCAGAGAGAGACTCTTCATTAGGGAATACAGTGATAGGACAGGGGTTCAAACTGAAAGAGGGGAAGTTTAGATTAGATATAAGGAAGAAGTTCTTTACTGTAAGCGTGGTGAGGCACTGGAATGGGTTGCTGAAAGAAGTTGTGAATGCTCCATCCCTGTCAGCGTTCAAGGCCAGGTTGGACAGAGCCTTGGGTGACATGGTCTAGTGTGAGGTGTCCCTGCCCATGGCAGGGGGGTTGGAACCTGATGATCTTAAGGTCCTTTCCAACCCTAACTATAGTATAATTCTATGATAGTGTTATATCCTCCATTGAACAACCCTTGGGGGAGTGGAGCAGGAAGCAGGAACACATTTGGTGGCAGCAAGGTGCTTCAACCAGCCCTTGACATGCTTCCTGTTACAAAAGGGTGGAATTCCACCACTTCCACCAATATTATGCCATTTCTTGCTTGCTGAATGATCAGATACGGTATCTAACACATTATATTGCATTCAGACATCTTTGATACCAGAAGGCCAAAATGACCTCAAGAAAATGAAGTTTCCAACTGAGGTGCCAATATAAGCCTCACATTACTCCCTCTCAAAGCAGGAAAGGATCAGAACCATCTCTAAGCCCAGTTCTTGGACTGCTTTTCCCAGGCTGCCCCAAGCCACAAACCAGGTTGTGAAGCATCAGGTTGAACAGCAGGACTTCTTTGTCCCCTCCTCTTCTGAAGAGTAAGGTTCCTGCCTTACAGGGGACCAGACCTGGCTCCTTAGTCTTTTCCCACCTCATCCACCTGACAACCTCCTCCACAACAGACATCTTATCAGATGTGACTGATTGCTGTAATCTGTACTCTGGGCAGCCATTAAGCAAATTACCTGAATCATTGCAAGGATTAGTCTCATTAACACATGATTAGCATCAAATTAAAATAATGAGTGTTTAACTTCTGATGTCTTCCAGTTGCTTGAACAGCTTGATCAGCCACACCAGGCTGGCAGGGAGGTGGTGGGTGTCAAAGAGTCAGTGAGGGAAAGAATATAGAAGAGGCAGACTGTGTCCTGAGACAGACTGGAGCTGAGTGAAGAACACAGCCCAGCCAGGCTCAATGCAAAGCTCACCTCAAACGTATGCTCTGCTTAGCATGGTCAGGTACACTCTGAGCATTTTAAAACATAACATTCACTGTTTTAAGGATTTTCTCCACCTTTCCACTCCCATTTTTGAGACATATCCAATGCTAAAAGGCAGTAAACTGAAAATAACCCTGGAAAACATTTTGCTTCAAGACCGCTCCTTTTTAGCGGGTAACTTGTTAGCAGATCACCTCTTCTTCTGATTTTATTTGGCCACAATAACTCTTTTCTCTATTGTTGGGACTGAAGCAAAGTCTCTCCAAAGTCTCAATTCTTTCTAACCTGCTGCAGCATATTCGTTTTTTTCTGCATACAAGTTTACAAGTTCCCTGCTCTCTGATCCCCCTGCATGTCTGCAGAGCTGAAATCAAAGTGTTGCTTTTCCTTGCCTTGCAAAACTACAGTTGACTTCTTCAGTGACTTCCTGGGTTGCTTCCAGTTCAGTCCATTCACTACGTCTGTGACAGGCAGCCTCCCCTTCCTCTGAAGGAGATCTGACCATGCAGGACCTGCAGGATGCAGACCTCAATCCACACTCAAACATTTCTCTCTCAAGGAAGGAATTGACAGAACATGTGCAGCAGCCAATGTTTAAGCCTCAACATCGTGGTTATTTATTCTTTGAAATGCCACAAACCATAAGTACATATTATAGACAAATCACTTGTCAAAGCTCTTTCTTAATTTAATTAAAGCCATTTTTTATTCATAGAAGTGCAAAGAAGCAACTTAAACAGATAACATTTTTCACACTTGCATAAAATGAAAATAACCAAGCCAAATTTTGGCAAAGTATAGAAAGAGCCAAGCAAAGACTATGTATGTGCCAACTTTCATTTCTGCAAAGATGTTAGCAATGAGTTACACACACCAAAGTCTCCTACTTGTATCTCTCATGGACTCTGGACCCTTTACATGCTCTGAACCACAAGGTCCTCTCCAATAACCGTGTTAGCCCACATTAGTGTGACTTCCTGTGAGTCACTAGCAAAGCTGTACCCCAAAAGCACCCTCCAGTGTGGATCTGAATATTACATTGGCAAAAGCCTATGTCAGGCATCTGGGAGCCCCACGAGGAACTCGCTGCCCTCACTGTGTTAGCAGATGGCGTGTAGAGTCTTGCTGCAGATGCTAATGGAGAGGGAACATTAACAGAACCACTAAAGCACCACTTGGCACAGATCAAGAGCAAAATCATTAATTGAATGAAGACAGACCGCACCATCTTAGCATTAAGGTGCCAGTTCAGAAAAGGTTTTCCCTTTTGCCACCATAAAGACATTGGTGGCCTTTACATGCTTTAGTAAACCTGCAGTCAAGACTCATTGCACAATAATCAAGGCCTGGGGTCAGCAGTGCACAAACTGGTTCCTGTCCTGACAGGTCTGGGAAACAGCTTTTCATTATGGCCTTAATGAAAGACCTAAAAAGCACCCCCAAGTTTGCCTTTTTGCCAAATGCTGTGCTCAGCCCTACTCTCAGCCTGTGATATTAAACAGTACTCCAACAGGAAGGTTATATATGCAGACTGCAGCCAGTCTCTGGCCCATAAGAACAGAAGAACCATCCAGATCAAGGGCACATCACAGGTCAGTCCTGAGCAGAAGCACCTTCAAGCTGAGCAAAGCCAATCTGGGATCAGTAACACCATGGCACAGGGGTATGCTCTAACTCAAGTCCACAAAAAAATGATGGGGAGATAAGGGACAGAAGAATTCACTTCCATCCAAATATATCTACAAACACCATTTCTGTCAGCTAAATCCCACAACTCAAGTCTGGAGGCAGTGTCAGGGAGTTCTGCAGAGTGGGTCACACACCCCACCCAACTAGATTGGTTTATCACATCAGCATTTCCCAATACAACTGGTTTCAAGCCCATCAGTATCCACCACTACTCCCCAGAGTTGAAAACCCTTTTAATTCCACTGGTTTTGTTCACACCTCCTATAGTAAATAGAAAATCATTTATCGATTTATCTTCAGAGTTTGTTTGCTATTGTGCAACCCCTTAACAGCGTTTAGAAACCTCATGATTTAAGCGATACATTCAGGCTCCATCTGCTGCATATTATTGACCATATTATGTAAACTATGTTTTAGCAATTCACACTCGCTTGATTCTGCAGTACCTGTGGGTGCCAAACATATGTTTCCTATTCTCCTTGCCTCTCCTGAGCCATATGCAATCCACCCAAACCATCAGCTCTCTCATATATATGCAACTTGCTGCTTGGTAAGGCTTTTTTGACATAGAAATCCTACCTGCTATGCCAAGCACTGTGGAGAAGTGGTTGTGGTGTTCACTCAGCTCCTGTGGGATCACCAGTGTATTGGTGTCAGGTAAGTGAGGTGCTCCCCACCTCATCCCAGGCTGGAGGGATGTTCCCCAAAAGTGACATCCGGAGCAGAACCTCACCCTGTACCTGCCCTCCTCAGTGATGCAGCCAAACTGAAAAGTCAGCATGCCAAAAACCCAATGGGACTTGAAGAATCTGCTTTTCAGCAATGAGATATTTCTCTGCTGCTAAGCAAAATGTAGGGGCTTTTTTTTCTTCATCTGTTTGGAGAAGCCTCTGCTCTCTTCTTGAGGGGCAGAGCTGAATTGCATATTGTCACTAATGCAGAATTAGAATGACAGCATGCAGACCTGATGCTTATTCTAAGGCATGTCTACAGCCCGTTCCCTTTTGGAAATAACACCATGTACTCAAAGTATTTCACAAGGAGGAAAAAGAAAACCAAAACCAACAAACATCACCCCACTGCTGCAGCAGGATAATGTTAGGGGCTCTGCTTTTGGTTTTTACAGTTTGCTTTGGGGAAAGGAACAGAAAGATGGAAACTCCCGCAGATTTGATGGGCAAAACAAACAGCTTCAGGGAAACAAAACCACAGGTCCAGTCCATACACAGAAGATAAGGGCTGTCTAGGAGCCCATCAATGCGTTGGGCTTCTACTTGTGTATCTTTCACAAGTGTTGGACATTCACTGGGATATATTGCTTTTATGTTCAGAATGCTTGAGTGATATATTTCATAGCAGGGAGAGAGTTCAAATGCTTGAGAATATCAACAGGAATTTCCCAGTGCCTGGGACAACATTTATCTTTCCCTAGTCGGCCAAAGAGGACACAGCATTGCCATTCAGAACAGAAGACATTAAGTGTTCTGTGAAGAGTGATTTCAAATTGGAACCACTCTCCAAAATAAGCCACATCTGTGGTAAGAGCAAGTTACTTGTTTTGCTCCTAAAAACTGTCAACTTACTGTGCTGCTTCTTCTGTTACAACACACTGTAAAAACTACATGCCCATCTTTAACCTACAAAAGAAAGCAAGCCCCACGTCACATCACTGAAAGCTGCTGTTCCCAACTGTTGTCTTTGCTTACTTCCCATTTACTTCCACTCCTGCTCTCCCAACCACAAACCTGCACCTTCTTACCACCTCACCAGGCCATTTCTCCATACAGGAGTTGCTTATCCCCAAGCATGAGGAGCAGAGCTACTCTTTGCCCACTGCTTGTGGGAACAAATGAACAGCAGAATGGTTATACTCAGAACATCCTCCTTCCTCGGCTACAAAATCTTCATCTTTCCCCTCTATATTCTCTTGAAAAGGACACCAACATCTGTGAACAGGCACTGAGGTTACTCCCTCTTATACCAGAGAGGGACTCTTGGATGCTGGAGGGGACTGTAGTGATAGGTGAGGGGGTGATGGGTTCAAACTGAAACGGGGGAAGCTCAGGTTAGATACAAGGAGGAAGTTCTTTACTGTGAGGGTGGTGATGCACTGGCACAGGTTGCCCAAAGAAGTGGTGAATGCTCCATCCTTGGCAGTGTTCAAGGCCAGGCTGGACAGAGCCTTGGGTGACATGGTCTAGTGTGAAGCGTCCCTGCCCATGGCAGGGGGTTGAAACTGGATGATCTTAAGGTCCTTTCCAACCCAAACCAGTCTGTGATTCCACAATTCTATGATACCCTTCACCTTCCATCTATGGAGAAAGAAACCAGTTCTTGAAAGGAGGCCAAGGGGAGACGCTACGCTGAGGAATGGTGTTCCTACAGTTGACAAGTGTTCCTGCAGTGTGTTCAAGATTGACATTCTGGCAAAACAGGGCCACAGGGATGATGAGGGATCTTATGAGGAGAGATTGCAGGAGCTGGGCCTGGTTTGTCTTGAGAAGAGCAGGCTGAGAGGGAATCTCATCAATGCATATCAATATCTCAAAGCCAGGTGGATGGCACCATACCCTTTTCAGTGGTGCCCAGTGACAGGATGAGGAACAATGGCCATAAACCAAAACACAACGAGTTTCACCTCAACATGAGGAAGAACTTCTTTGCTTTGAGAGTGGTAGAGCACTGGAACAGGCTGCCCTGGAGGATTTCAGGATCTCCCTCTCTGGAGACATTCAAACCTCAAGCTCCTGTGTAACCTGCTCTGGGTGGCCCTGCCTTGGGAGGGGGGTTGGAGTGGATGATCTCCAGAGGACCTTCCCAATACTAATGACTCAGTGATTCTATGAAAATGACAGTGGTATTACAGAAGTGCCTCAGCAGCCCGCCAGAGGAGCTCATCCACTTCAGAGGAGTGAGGTATTTGCCTGAAGGCTGCCCCACACTGACACCTCTAGTAGCTAAGAACACAAGCTGTACCCCACAACAGGTTACAAGCTGTAAGCCCTCTCCTCCATTACCCTTTTATCCAATTGCTCCCTCCTTGCTTCTGAGCAGTAGCATTTCTTGCTGGCTGATATTAAGCAAATGACAACATCCCAAAAGCCTAGTGTATCTGTGCTAGCTAACACAAAGAGAGACAGGAACACTGGCTTCCCATCAGGAAGAATCACTTCTCCCTTATTTCTGCTCACCTGGCTTAAGGTGCAGGGAGTCCAGGAAGAACAAGGGACAGGTTTACTGCACAGTCTTAGTAATTAAACAGATAACTCAGCCTAAGCATTTGCAGTTTCCTCGAACAGCCTTTGTTAGTGATGCATCTGGATCTCCATAACGATTACCTTCTGCTGCCTACAGGTAGAGATAATTATTCACGAGTAAACGATTACCTATGCTATAAATTACCTACAAAAATTTGGGCTGGGTTTTTGCCAATCACCATGCCAATTAATTACCCCAAATTGACTAGCTGGCTTTAGACCAAATATTTCCTCATCAGTATTCCATGCCAGTGCCTACAGGATGAAGGAAATAAACCAGAGGAGAAAAATCCTACAAAGGTTAGAAAGAGATTTGAGCAACAGAGAGACAAGAAGAAGGTTTCTAAGTGTTGGTGGTAAACACTCCCTCTTCTTGCACGGTCTGTGACAGCTCATCAACACCACTGCCAGCCTCACAGTCATTTCCATCAAGGCAGGGGATCATGACCACCAGTGGGAATCCAAGAGCTCACAGGCCTTGAGTTTTCCTCTGGACTGGGGCTTTGGGAAGATTCCCAGGGGATTAAATGGGACTGGAATATTTAGTTGGTAATGGTTTATGGCACTAGTTCTTTCTCAGGGTGAGCACCTCACACACTGTAAGGAAGATAAGAAGCTGTAAATGCTGACAAACCTAGTGACTAGCAGCCATTCTAGATGGTGCTGGAGAACTCATGAGGGAACTTATTTCAATCTGAACAATCTGCTACAAAAATCACTAATAAGGATAACTTAGTGCCTTCCACATCACCCAAAAAAGTCATTTCCGAGATGCTTTATTCACATCATCTCCAGTTACTGATTTATTAAGAAAGGAATAAGATATTTCATTGCATAAAGTAAGACTTCTATTTATTTATGCAGGCCTGTTAGTGCTGATAAAATACTGTAGATGCTAGATATTACTTGCATTGCATATAACTAAGTGAAAAGCCAGACCTCTGTGGAAGTGCTTAACAGAATTTTGATCCTGACCAGGCAAAAGGGGCAGAGGGAGAGGTGGAGAGGTGCTCCCGAGGGCAGCAGAGCACCTTTCCCCTGCCACTAACCTGGAACAGCCCTATGGCTCCTTAAAGCTCTGTGTATTTTTGGCCAGGGTTTGCCAGGCAAAAGATCCAAAGGGAGAAAACTGCCACCAGCCAAGAGTTTGTCAAGGTCAAAGGAAAAAAAAAAAAACAACAACCACAATACCCAACTAACCAAAGAGTCTGAAAGAGAAAATCAGAGAATCACAGACTGGTTTGGGTGGGAAAGGACCTTAAGGTCTCCCTGCCATGGGCAGAGATGCCTCACACTAGACCATGTCACCCAAGGCTCTGTCCAACCTGGCCTTGAACACTGCCAGGGATGGAGCATTTACCCCTTCTTTGGGCAACCTGTGCCAGTGCCTCATCACCCTCACAAGAAAGAACTTCTTCCTTAGACCTAATCTAAACTTCCTGGTTCAGTTTACACCCATTGCTACATCACTACGATCCCTAATGAACAGTCCCTTTCCAGCATCCTCGTAAGCCTGCTTCAGAATCTGGAAGGCTGCTATGAGGTCTCCACGCAGCCTTCTCTTCTCCAGGCTGAACAGCCCCAACTTTCTCAGCCTGTCTTCATACGGGAGGTGCTCCAGCCCCTGACCATCCTCGTGGCCTCCTCTGGACTTGCTCCAACAGCTCCATGTCCTTCTTATGCTGAGGACACCAGAACTGCACACAATGCTCCAAGTGGGGTCTCATGAGAGCAGAGTAGAGGGGCAGGATCACCTCCTTCAACCTGCTGGTCATGCTCCTTTTGATGCAGCCTAGGACGTGTCTGGTTCCTGGGCTGTGAGCACACACTGAAGCAGGCTCATGTTCAGTTTTTCATTGACCAAAACCCCCAGGTCCTTCCCTGCAGGGCTGCTCTGAATCACTTCTCCACCCAATCTGCACCTGTGTCCCGGATTGCCTTGACCCACGTGTTGGACCTTGCACTTCACATTGTTGAACTTCATGAGGTCTGCATGGTCCCATCTGCCAAGAATGTCCAGGTCCCTCTGGATGGCAGTCCAATGTCTCCATGAAACTCACCAAGCTACTAATCAGGCTTCAGAGCAAAGATGAATGTGTGGAACATGCCCCAACTGGCTGTACATACTGTACAGCTCTACCTTGAAGTGTAAGGCACTGGGTGTCTGGACAAACATCTCCATTTTGAACTACATTTATGTATCCGTTACAATGAAGGCATCATTCCTGCATCTCCCAGCTCATTTTCATTTAAAGTTCATTCAAACATTGTTAATGAACAGTAAATCTTTAAACTACTTAGATTTGCTCTGTTTAATAAACTGTGGGCATTTCATCAACATTATTCAGAACTCAAACTCATTTAGGAAAAAATCCACATCAATCTGACAGAAGAATGTATTAATTTCTTACAAAGGTCTTGGCAGCATAACACAGGTTCATACTGACTCAAACATTTAGAACCATAAGTAGAGTTGGATTTTCAGGAGCTTCATTTTAGACTCTTAAAATGGAGCACACGGATTTCTGAAAGTAGACTAAAATGGTAACATGGGCACTTTCAGTGCCTGATGTTCTATGGGGATGCTAGATAGCACAGAATCATAGAATCAGCTACGTTAGAAAAGACCTTTAAGATCATCAAGTCCTACCATTACCCCAGGACTTGGGTAAAATCCAATCTGATTTCACAGTTCAAAAATATCTCTCTTCTAACAGTAAAGCTCATGTGCTTTATCTGTTGGATTTTTATTTTTGCCCCAAAACTGCAGCTTTGGTTTATTTTAGAAGATGAGAAACTTCACCAAAACCCCCTCTTGGTCCATCATGTTCCCAATGCAGCAGAATGAATAGCCCGGCTCCCTCCCCAGACAGACACATCACAGTGCCCACTCAGGATCTCCAGATACCACAACACTTAAAAGTGTTTAGACTTCTCCCCAAAGAAACCCAAACAGAACTGAAACTAACTCCAAAATGTGAAGGAAAAGCTGCAGCCAAGCATCTCATCTTAAGAAACTCAGGGTGAAGCTTCATTGAAGTCACAGAGAGATGTGCCCCAGTGACACAGCCTCTTCATGCATCTCAAGCTGCCTCACTGGGACTCACCTCAGCCTTTTGCTAACTTTATTTGTTCTTTATCCTCAAGGTCATTGCTTGTTTATTTAGTCATCCACTGCGCTTGCAGTCTGATGGGTCTCTTAATCCCTGAGCTGGTTTCTTAACTGTAAATTAGTTTCTGGTAAAGTGGGGCTTGCACCTCACAGGAGAAAAGCATTGTTTGTACCACACTTGTAACCACTGCTGCTACTCCTTGGGGAAGTTCCAAGGACCTCAAAGGCAATAGTTCTCTGCCCAGGAGCAAAGAAGCCCATTACAGCTTGTACTAGAAGATTTAATAGGTGTCATAATTTATCATGTAAACCGAAAAGTGTTTCTTAATTAAGTGCGTACGTTAATGAATTTTTTAATTTGATCCCTGTAACTACCTTGCTATACTAATTGCAATATTCTACACATTAGTCATCCGCTGTTGCCCTTGGCTATTTTCTACTCTGAGAGGGAGAGATAGAGCTTTTCAGTTAAAGTTCATTTAACTCTTTCCACCCAACAAATTAAATTCCCTGTTATTCACTCTGCAGAGTGACAGCTGCTGCTCACTCCTAAAGCACCTGACAGATAGCACCTCGCATATACACATGCCTCACCATGGTCTCCCACATAGAGAGGATGAAAAACAAGGGGTAAGTCACACAACAGACCCACAGAGGAGAAACATCACCTGGCACGGCCTATAAGAGTTTGCTCCTGGCCTGGGAATAGATGTACACAAGTATACAGGAGATGTACAGATGTACAATAGTACAGGAGGATGCTGGACACTTCCTAGCGTAGTTGCAAGTGCAGTGATTTGGGTTAATTTCATTTCCTTGATTACAAACAGCACTATGCAACAGAAGTTTTCCACCCCACAGTTGCTCCAGGTTTCAAGGTGTGCTTGAGTGAGGTCTCAGCTTTTCACTCATATCCAAAAGAGCAAGAGGGTAGAAAACTTTTCACTGAGCATCCAGAGAGTGGCTCATCCACTTCACCAACCACCGCAGGAGTTGGTTCTCCAGCTGATACGGACAAACTATCACTACATGAAGTAAGACCAAGGCAGCTGACAAGCATATGACACCAATTTTATGCTGTAGCTGATTTCTGGTACCTGAACAGCATGAAGAGGAGTGCTGAAAGCCTCTTCAGCATTGCAGCCTAAAAGCTCAAGTTTCCTTCTGCATAGATGATACCCTTGAGGCTGTGTGTGAATTGCAAGAACCACTATGAACTAAAAACTTCTCACCTCTAGTACATTGCAAACACAGTAAATAAAGTGCTTGGACCCCCTCCAGACACCACAGTAAGACAAGACAAAGCAGGAGGTTTATACCCACAATGAGACAAGAAGTTGTTGTAACTAAAACCACCCAACTTGCTTCTTAGACACATCCTGCACGTTTCAATTTGCTTCTGCTCCTGTAGACTGCACAAAGGAATTCAGAATTTCAATGCACAAATGACTCCACAAGGAAGAGTTGTGGATTTTCAAAGAGAACCTTCACTGTTCTTTGACAAAAAAAAAATCTTGTTTTCCATCCTGTCTATCCTCAGTGTCTGTGACACAGATGAAATAATGCAGAGCACCAAGCCATCATCTGCTGAGACATGTTAGTCCTCACAGTCTACATCTCCCAGATGATTAGAAGGAACATGAGGCTTTCCCCTGACCACTTCTCAGACTGCATGTCAGATAGGGACTTACAATGAAGACTTCATTCTGTGTCAGCTGATGCTCTCCGACCAAGAGAGATGAACCCTCTCAGGTTGTGGACTACAAATGAGGAAGCTGCTCAGCACTTACAGGTTCTTTCCTATGCTATGGTAGCATTTAGCTCCTGCTTGGTATATAGAATGCATTCACCAGCATGACTGCAATTACAACAGGTCCAACAAACTGTAACAAGGTACAGGAAAGACATTCTGCATTTTTAAACTGAAACAGGGAAGTTCAGGTTAGACATAAGGAAGAAGTTCTTTACTGTGAGGGTGGTGAGGCACTGGAACGGGTTGCCCAGAGAAGTGGTCAATGCTCCATCCCTGGCAGTGTTCAAGGCCAGGTTGGTTAGAACCGTAGGTGACACGGTCTAGTGTGAGGTGTCCATGCCCATTGCAGTGAGTTGGAACTAGATGACCTTACAGTCCTTTCCAACCCAAACCAGTCTGTGATTCTATGATTTATAATATCTAAACTTTTCTCTATCTATTTTCTTATTTTAGCCTGTGAAATAATAGTCTGGCATGCACCTAATAAAACCTCTAATAAAATCCAGTTGCAACGTGACTTGCCTCAGTGGAAAACCAACCTGATCCGGTGGTGAGGCTGTCACCACTGCCTCACCTCAGGAGTTACACTCTTTTCCAGCTTGTCACTCCAGCTGAGGGCTTCCTGCCACTCCTGCCACCACACTTACACAGTGGCTACGCCTGAGTGGACCTGTGTTAACATCCAGCAGCAACTGTTCTAATTACTGACTTGGAATCAAACCGAACTCAGGAAGACAGCAATGCACCATGGTAATTCAGCATTCAGCTTGTCCTGTGTGTCCCTCCCACCTCACCTTTTCTGAGTGCATTATGGGTTTTTTCTGCTGGAAGTTCTGACAAGTTTATACATGCAATTAAGTGGATTACACAGAACATGTCAGGTGCCTCTGAGGCCAAGGCAGCTTTATGGAGCTGCATCACTCATTCACTTCCCCACTCAGAAGCAGAGCTGATGAAATTAATAGCAACAACACGGCATCACACACTTCAAGAAGTGAGACTCTTTACATGGGTGGCTGTCACCTGCTTTTCAACAAATTTCAAAGTGTTGCCTACAGCATCCTTTTGTATTAGATAAAATGCATCCTGACACCTTTCTCACTGTATTACACTTGACTTTGAGAATATTGAGATGCAAAGCCTCCCTCTTTATTCTTTTAAATAAAGAAAAACAGTGCCCAGTAATAGCCAGAGGTCAGATCTTGGGGGCTGATAGCAGATCCTGTCTGCACAGCCCTACAGATGCCAAAAGCTGTGGATTGCCACCACAAGCCCTTCTCAGGTGTCCTGACACCTAACCCAGTTATTTCTGTTAAGGAGGTGCTGCCTGCTATGGACTGTCTCAAGGCTAGATCTCTGGCTGCTGTATCCCACCACAGCTCCATGGGAGTTCTGCTGGCATCAGCTGACATGGCCCTTATTGTCAATTGACATCTTCTGAACTTCCAGCCCAACACACTGAAGTTGTCATGATCAAATGAAGTCCGAAGTGCTTTCCCCTATTATAACAAATCCTAACCTCGGCCAACCAGTGTCCATCTAGTTCCCATAACCTCAGAAGGTCTGTCACAAGGAATTTCATCAGGGGAGGATCAGACCAATCACAGGCAGAGGTAAGAACCTGCTAACAGCAAAATCGTCTCACTCCTCTAGGTCTGAATAAGATGAGTTAGAGAAACGGCATTTATCTTTGTGAGAGCTCAGAAGGGAGTACAGGCAATTTTCACTGACAAAGCATTACTGAAGCACACCACAGGTAGACCTGTCAAAAATCTCATTCGCTACACTTACCATATGTTTCTAAAGACACAAGTTTTACATATTTTATCCTAGCGTGGGATCTGACATGACACTGTCAAATAAAGCTCACGAGGTTTGTCACTCAAGCAATCACATTCTCTTCATATTTATACTTAACCTCTCCTGCTAAAGCTATTTCCATTATAAATGATCTTCCTCTTTTGTACGCAAGATGCTTTTACTGGAATTATGCAAAGGTAGACAGATAGGGAATACACAAACCTATGAACTTGTGGTTCAGCTTAGACACCCCAGGAATCAATATTTCACTTGGCAGCTATCTCTGGGAAAAATAAGCAGGCTTTTCCCTCCAGTGCCTAAAACTTTGTGTGTGCATCTAAGTCTGTATGAACCCACATGTTGATCCTGTAGCAGTTTTCAGAGGTGGGAAATCATTACACACAGAAAGCATCACGATACTTCTATCTCATCAAGACCATCTGGACCATACTTTCAGCTGGTATAAACCAGCATAACCCCACTGGCATCACTGGAAAGGTAGCTAGTTTACAGCCAGGTAAGAACTCTTCCCTCTTTTCTCTTGCACGACCATTGTGCTTGTATCATACCACAGTACTCAATGAAAGTGAGGATATCTTACAGACATCTTTCCTGTAGAAAGCAAAATTGAGCGCTCCTTTTCTCAGTTTCCTGAGGAAGTTTTGGGGAAAGCTGAAGAACACCCAAGCCCAAGAGCAGCACTGGAAGACCTGCTCAGATTTTGATCCATTTCCACAGGGACTCTTCTGCCTTCACGTAGATACAGGCCTTCTCCATTCTGCTGGAGGCTGCCCCAGTCTACAGCCTTCTCAAAAACACTTCTACAGATGTAGGAATAGCTGCTCTAGGCTAAGCAAGCACTACATCTGTCTGCAGTTTGTTCTCCTCCTCATCGTCCTGATCAAACACTATGTGTGCTATTCTTTACAAGTTGCTCCTTTGTCAAAACGAAACACCTACCGATACTTTGCAGAGCTACAGGCAGATCCCCATAGCTCACATGGGCTTAGGCAAACATGCCAACTTGATGGCAATCCCTAAGATTTACCTAAAGGAAAATAAATCATCTAGAAGAGGAGCTGAGTAATACCCTTCTCACTTGATTTATTTTCACGTATTCTCTTGATCTTTTTCACTTGTAAAAAACCAAAAACACCGGAGGGAGAAGCAGTTACTAAGTGTAGTAAAGGTAAGTAAAATGCAAAAATTGAAGCCATGGTTTTCTGTGATGTGAATACAAGTCAAATGCCAACACACATCAATCCCACAAACTCTCTACAAGTCATTGGTGCTGGTTATATCAACAGCCCAAGGCTAACCCTCTGTATCAGCCCCCTGAATACTCACTACAATAAAGAGACTACAGTTTCAGGTTCCAAAGGCCAGTCCTGACCTTACTGATGTGGCTGCTTCTCAATTTCTGGGTATGTGTAAAAAAATGGCAAAGAAAGACCCCTAGCACAGGTAACCACCATGCCCTGAGCCTTGTGGGCATGCTTTGTCTCTCATACCAAAGCTGTTCCCTGGGAATTCCCAGAAACCAGGCAGAAGACAAAGGCTTGACGCTTACTGACATCTGGTCAACCCGACTAAAATCCAACTGCCTGAACTAAATCGGATGCATTTTCTGTCTGCAGTTGTTGTGTGCCCAGCATCCCCACAGAGCAGATGACAGGGCTCTGGACACTTTCTGGTCTTGCTGAATAACTTCTGATGCCAAAGACATCTATCTGATCTCCCAGTGAAAGCAGTAAGTGGTTTGATCAGAAATGACATCTGAGCTGAAGGAGCTTATTAGTTTTCAGGATTTAGTCTTTCTCCTGCCCCTAACAACAACAAAAGTCCACTTGTGTTTCCTCTCAGCTCCAGGTCTCACCATAGGGAATCATCCTACTGTTGGAACTACTGACTTTACAGAAAAGACGAAATTCAAGTGTCGGCAATTCCATTAGAGCAGGCACATTTGCCGCTGACACAGCCCTTTATCAAGAGAAACCCCGATATCAAAAATAGTAATAATGACTTAAAAAAAAGGGCAGCTTCCACATAGGTAGCAAAGTAGCACTAGTAAACTGGGACAGAGCAAGCCAGAGGCTTTGAAATCAAACAGATTCATTAACAATGTCTGAGAGCTTCCTCAAGTTAATTTCTGTTTACATGGCAGTGCTGACTGGAAGCTCCAACATAACAAAGGATGTCACACTCACTAAGTGAACCCACCACATCCTACCTCAATGCCACCTTGGAAGTCTAACAGGAAACCCAGGGTAAGCCAAAACATCCCTTCCATCACTTGTGTGCTGTACAGTTCCCTGGTGCTACACAGGCCCAATCTAACAGCTCAGACATGTCCTCAGCTGTACAATCTCATTCCTCCTTAAGCACAGCAAGGAGACAAGTGAGAACTGGGGGTGGTGGACAACGGGGGTGCCTGTATCACCCTCACCTGATCTGACCCCATTCAACATCCACCTGCCCCTTTCTGTGGCCAGCCCTTCAAATGCTCAACACCACTCTTACTGCTGTTTCTTCAAGACTACAGGAAAACACAAATCTTGTGGTGCAGCAGTGACACCACTGGCAAAATAAAAGAAACGCAGTAGCTACTTGTTTGAGAGAGATTGTGATATTTCTACTTGCAAAACCCGAGTGGACAGCCTCAGTGAAAGATGGGTGAGCTGTCAAGTAGCAGGGAAGTGCTCTGTGCCTTGAGGACTGAATGGCACGGGTAACACCTCCAAAACACCTCCAGCCAGTGAAGTAACTCCTGATTTGCCAGAACCTATGTTACAGATACACCATTAGAGACTGGACTGCAAATAACTCACGCAAACACAGTATCAAAGCTGCAGTTGGGTTAAAACTGATTCCTGAGAGGTTTACACTGCAGTTGGACAGAAATACTCCTTAAATTACTCAGTAACACTACAGTGGCCTGAAACATGGGCCCTGAGCCACCCAGCAATTCACAAAGTAGAAGATCCAGTTCCTTGTGACATGAGGCAGCGGTGGCACTTGTGCACCGTCACACCATGCCACCACACAGTGCAAGGTGTTAAAACAGAGACATGGCAACCGCAAGAGCAATCCAAGTTCTCTTACAGATATGTTTCAACATGATCAGAGCTGCATGTTTTCACACACACACCATGAAGTGTACTGAAGCACTTCCAGCACTGAGCCTGGTTTGCTTTTTCCAACACATCCGCTGACACTATACTGGATTTGAGTGGCAGATCTTCATTACAGCAACAGTTTTAACTAATTAGAATTGATTTATGCAATGTTAATACCCAATATTAAACCATTTAGTATGTGATTTATATAAGTGCAGGTTTTAACAGGTCTTGAAAGAGCTGTTAACCTGAACAGGACAAAAGGGTTATACACCCTTTACAGCAAAGTAAGAGCAGACTTGTGTCTGACTTGATACCACACCAAAACTTTTAAAGATTAAGAGTGAAACAGCATGCAGAAATAGCTGACTCATGAAAAGTACAGCTATTTGAAGATGTGCCTAAATATAAAACCACAGAACCGTAGAATGGTTTGTGTTGGAAGGGATCTTAAAGCTCATCCAGTTCCAACCCCCTGCCACAAGCAGGAACACCTTCCACTAGAAGAGGCTGCTCCAAGTTCTGTCCAACCTGCCCTTGAACACTGCCAGGGATGGGGCAGCCGCAGCTTCTTTGGGCAACCTGTGCCAGGGCCTCACCACCCTCACAGGGAAGAACTTCTTCCTGATACCTAATCTAAATCTACTCTATTTCAGCTTAAAGTTATCCCCCCTTGTTCTGTCACTACCAAATTACCTTGCACAGCAAAGAGCAACTACAGCTTAGCAGAAGTTTTGTGTGGTCTGTTCAGAAAAGTTAACTGGAATCATTTCTCACACCCTCTCCCTCACTATTTTACACATAGCAGAGAAGGTGAGCAACAGCCTAATACCTATGTTTGGGCTGTGAGTGTGTGGGGTTCAGTTCTATTGACATGTTCAGTAGCTCTGGACGATTCTCCTCACATCCTGTGCCTTCATTTGCTGCACAAAATGGCTATCGAGGTATTTATAACCCCTATAAAAACAGAAGCTCTAATGAAAAGAGTGAGCAGCACTTCAGAAAGCATGTCTTGTGGAGAAACTTCTTGACTACAGCACACCAAAACCAGGAAACAACTAGTACACAGTGTTCGTCCAGCTGGAGCAGGGAATAACACTGTTCCCGGTGTTCACTACCACAGTTTTTTCTCACAGGTCTTGATGGGAACAGTTCCTAAAGCCACCTTGTCCAAAGCATCATTCTTGGAGCCGCTCACGTGTCAGTAATACTCCTGCTTGGGATAGCAGCAAGGGCTTGGTGACCCTGGGCATCTCCTCCTGCCTCTGTGACTCTGTTACCACTGCCCTTTTGGGCTGTTCTGACTTAACAGCATGATGCATCGTAAAGTCTACTCCCCTTTCCCAGCCTTCCCCATTGCTTTCACAGGTCCTGCACCAAAGGTGAGCAGAGCACTCTACACATTAAAGCACGTTGCCCAAAGAAGTAGTGAATGCCCCATCCCTGGCAGTGTTCAAGGTCAGGTTGGACAGCACTTTGGGCAACATGGTCTAGTGTGAGGTGTCTGTGCCCATGGCAGGGGGTTAGAACTGGATGATCTTAAGGTTCTTTCTAACCTAAACCATTCTACGATTCTATGATTCTGTTTTTGTTAGTTGTGATGTTTTTGGAGGGAGACTGAGTCTGCCCCACGAGATGGGTTATGAGGCACGTTTTGTGATAGCTTTGTCTCTACCTGGTCCACTAGTACAGCATGGAGGCTGGAAGACAGAAGGATGTTCTCACTGGATGCTTTCCAGTTAAAACACAGGTAAGGTTGAGAAGATTTTATGTCTCATTATCCCCAAGAGGAAGTGGAGAATCAGGCATAGGAAAGACAGAAGGGATCCCAACGTACCTTTAATCTATAAATATTTAAGTAGTCCCTTCCCCCCCTGCTCCTCAACAACATATGCCAGTGTCTTCTTCAGCTCATAAAAGCCAATTCCCTCCTGCTGTTTCTGAGCACCAGAAGTCTCCGAGTCGCGATTAGTGGATTACGTGCATCTCCGGGACTGCCTCCAATCACTTTTCCCTTGCAAATTGCTCAACTTCAATGCAGCAGCACAGAGCAGAGTGGGCTTTGTCACTGGGGCCTGGTCCTCATTATAGCTAGGAGACTTCAGGAGTTTGTTTACGTGGCTGGAACATCATCCTCCTGGGCAGCTAATCAGCCTTTCCCCAGGGTTTCTGCTCTTTGAATACTTAGGAGTAATCAACTCCAGCTATCTACACCCCAAGTAGCATCTAAGCAATTTCACCAAGTCAAAGGCTTGAGGTAATATTAGCCCCCCTATATGAAGACAAGTGCTCTCCACACAAGGATGCTGGAGCTTCACATCACTCGATAAATCAGAGCAACATCCTGGAAAGCTTGCCATTAGTTCTGAGCCATTAATTTTTGCTGGGTCTTTGACACAACTGTTTGAAAGCACTATAACCTGCTTTCTGAAAGTTAAATTATTAAGAGCAACTTCCCTGAAGCTGCTAATCTACTAACCCACTGAAGTCCTTGGCTGATCACCTCAAATAAATCTCAGAAGAGCTAGGCAGAAGGTTCCCTATTGTGTACTGTGGGAGAATAAGCCATTCCCTCTCAAAACAAACCCTGGCTGGGAAACCTCTGGCCCTATGCAATACCTTTACAAGCTATTCCATACGGAACAACACCAGCCAAGCAAAAAAAGGACATTTTACTATACCTAGTTCCACTGACAACATCTTCCTCTGCAGTCCTTTCCAGTAAGTTTTCTTCCAAAAACGCCAGAGATAAAAAAAAATAGCAGAAAGCAAGTAAACCCCAGAGTTTCCAATGCTCTTCCCACTGCACACCTGAAGACACAATAATTCTGTTATAAAGGAAATTAGTAGCTGGCAGCACTGTATCAGAAAAATTATTATTGCATTATGACTACAAATAGTAGCTGCAAATGTGAAAGTACACTTTTAAATTAATTAGCATTTAAGGGAAAAGGGTTTGGAATAATTATCGGATTGCTTTTAAGTAGCCATGTTTGCAAGTATATCTCTGCTTCAGTCCTTGCTAGGGAAAAAAATAACAAATTTTGAGGTTTGAATCTGTTCTGTGGTCATAGTTGTGCACAAACAAAGGCTCAGGAGAACAAAAAACCAAGGTACTGCCCTGTTCCTCACAACTCCAATGAAAGTGGAAGTTGCCTGCTCTTCCCAAAGGCAAAGAGCCTTTTATTCTTCCTATATATGTGGGGTAATAAGCACACTCTTCTCCATCTTCCATACTGTGACTCTGCCAACATCCTTCAGGTGAGGGACCTTTGAGTAGACTGTGCCAACAGCCCATGTCTGTTCATTAGGACACCTCTTTGCAAACCCAGTGAGACTACTTCCAGCCTATTGCAGCTACAAATGGATCCACTCTTCATCACTATTCATACCTTTAGCACTATATCACGTATCTTTTCTCTTTTTCCCTCTAAGCCTAAATAGTGCTGCCCGAAGTGACAGGTATAACTGATCAGAATGACAGAGGCTTGTGCATCAGATTCTTGGGAGCTCCAAGTTTTCAATCTGAGCACTGAAAGTACTACATTTTTGTTATATTCCATTTTACCTTAAGCATTCCAACTCTGCAAAAAAGAAATAATTATTAAAAAAAAAAGAGTAATTCTTTTCTTAGTATATTTTTTCTTTTTTTTTTCCTTTCTTCTTTGAAGGTCCCTGTAAGCCTGCACTTGGTAAAAGTTTCCATCACTAAATAAAAAAATAAAGGACAAATAATTTTAATATCCAGCATTTTTAAAGAGCACGGGCAGTTGTCAGGCGCATGGGGGAATGCCTACCTCTGACTGATGTTCATCCAATGTGTACTCACTGCAGTAAACCACTGTAAGAATAACTGGAAAGGGGATAGAAACAATACCAGAGCACTTCTGCCTCAAATTCCTTTGCAAATATGGCTACAAGCAAACCTGATCCTGCCCCTCTACTCTGCTCTCATGAGACCCCACTTGGAGCACTGTGTGCAGTTCTGGGGTCCTCAACACCACCTGAAGGGGGCCTACAAGGATGCTGGAGAGGGAGTCTTCATCAGGGAATGTAGCCGTAGGACAAAGGGTGATGGGTCTAAACTGAAACAGGGGAAGTTCAGCTTAGATACAAGGAAGAAGTTGCCTTAAGGCCATGCTGTTCCCTGACAGAGACACCCATTGACTCTTTGTGTGTTATTTTGTGGGATTTTTTTTTCATGGTAGCCCTAAAAATGCTGTCCTGCTTCATGCCAAACAAGCACCCATTATCCAACAGACTCAAACATCTAGCTGAAGGTCCAAGATGAGAGACTACATCTATGATGTGCACAGATCTCCTGTCACTCTGGGATGACTGACACAAGAGCACTTGCACTTGCTTCCTGAGCACAGGCCTGGGTCCATCCACCTGCTGCAGAGCATTATAATCATACTCAGAGTCTTCAGCAGTCCATCTTCTGTGTGAAGTCATAATGGGGAACCCTAATTAAAGGCACAGAAGGAAAAAGGCCTTCCTGACAATTAATAATCAACCTTTAGGTTAGGTTAAAACCGTGTTTTAATTGGGCTGTAATGAGGCAACGTCTCTCTGGTACCATTCAGAACTGAAAAGCCTGCTACAGGTAAGTGAAACCAGTGTGTTCATAAAGACAGGTAGTTATTAACCTTGTTCCATATGGCACTATAAATTACAAACGCGTATAAACATGCTGGGATACATATGGCAATGCTCCATTGTAAATCAGCTGCCACTCAGTGGGAAGACACATCTTTGAAGGACTTTGCTCCTGCCCTCACAATGCTTTTGAAGAAGAAATGGAAACCTTCTCTTCCTTTAACTTACACACAATTTGTGTAATTATAAAGGACTGTCTTGATATCCTCCTCTTGCTGCCCATTTCTCCACAGGGAGTGCCCTACACTGTAGCCAGTTCCTCAAAGCAAATGACCACTGGATTGACAGAAAAGGAAAGAAGCACCCAACACTTTCTACTTCTCAGACCAAGAGTTGTCTCACGTGGCCACTGTACACCCTACCACTGCACTGTGTTCTTGCGCTCAGTCATTCAGCTGTTGAGGGCATGGCCAAGCTCCTTTGGTGCAAGAGTACATCGAATCATAGAATGGTTTGGGTTGGAAAGGACCTTAAGATCATCCAGCTACAACTCCCTGCCATGGGTAGAGATGCCTCACACTAGACCATGTAACCCAAGGCTCTGTCCAACCTGGCCTTGAACACTGTCAGGGATGGAACATTCACCACTTCTTTGGGCAGCCTGTGCAGTGCCTCATCACCCTCACAGGAAAGAACTTCCTCCTTATATCCAATCTAAACTTCCCTTGTTTCAGTTTAAACTCATCACCCCTTATCCTGTCGCTACAATCCCCAGTGAAGAGTCCTTCTCCAGCATCCTTGTAGGCCCCCTTCAGATACTGGAAGGCTGCTCTGAGGTCTCCACGCAGGTTCTCTTCTCCAGGCTGAACAATCCTAACTTTCTCAGCGTGTCTTCATACAGGAGGTGCTCCAGCCCCTGATCATCCTTGTGGCCTCCTCTGGACTTGCTCCAACAGCTCCATGTCCTTCTTATGTTGAGGACACCAGAACTGCACACAGTGCTCCATTAAATGTACAAAAATGTGCCAAGCCTTAAAGTTTTGCAAATAACCCTGATTTCTTTCAGTACATCCAAGGAACAAATAACCTGATCCCTGCACCCAGCAGCTAACAGAACTTGCAGCTTATATTCATTAAAAGAATCATGAGTCCCTTGTTTTTGCAGGATGCCATCAGCTGGAGGGAGCTAAATCCCTGCCTGCTGGTAAACAGGTGGGACCTCTACACTCCCTTGCAGGCAGAAGGATGTCTGCAGTTAACAAAAGATAAACAGATGTAGGGAAAGATGACAAGCATGTCAGGGAGAAGCAGTCTGGCCTTCATCATGGAGCACACTTGCTCATGGTCACACAACCAAAATTCATATGTCCCTTTTGCCCATGTTAAAGTGAAGGCAGGCACTGGCCCACTCGCTTCAATGAGGCCACCCATTAAGATCCTCCTGGAGCTCCTGTAGTCTCTGTGGGTCCCTTAACTGCTGTGATAAAAGGCAGAAAATTCTGGGTACTTGGGAGTTCTGAAGTTGCCCTCCTCCTGTCCCCTCAGGCTGACTGCAGAGACCATCTGCCTCCCATTTCCACAGTCAGAGAGGTCCATCGTGTACAAAATGAACTAGCTAATAAACTAGAAAGGCCTGTCAGAACACAAAAAGCTGTCAATATGTACAGCTTTTTCCACACAAGTGACAGTCTAGTTGCAAAATGAGCTGTCAGCAGCCAAACATTCTGCTATTTCAACCATTTCACTTTGCTCAAAGCAACTCACCTTTCACAACAAGCAAAGGTTTTCTGCTCAGGGGCTTTAGAGAGGAAGAATGGCTTCACAAGCAGAGCTATGGCATGGATTACTGATTAAGGAAGGATATTCAAGCCTAGTTTCCAGGTACTGTTTCCTCACTGAAAACATCCCTTGGTTACTTTTTCTATCAAGATCTCAAGACATGACAAACTGAGCCTCCTTCTTACTGAGAAATGTTGCACCTGCAAGTATAAAATCGTAATTTCAGATTCCAGACAAAGCCCCTCACTACACAGTCATCTTATCGCAGGTTTCCATCTCTTTACTGAATAGTTTGTTATTACCCATGTCTTAGTACCCTTGTTCTTCCCTGTGAGGGTGGTGAGACACTGGCACAGGTTGCCCAGAGAAGCTGTGGCTGCCCCACCTCTGGCAGTGTTCAAGCCCAGGTTGGATGGGGCTCGGAGCAACCTGCTCTAGTGGAAGGTGTTCCTGCCCATGGCAGGGGGTTGGAGCTGGATGAGCTTTAAGGTCCCTTCCAAGCCCAACTGGTCTGGGATTCTACGATTTTCAGCTAGAGCACTGCTCACCTCTAGCTTGTGTTTAGTGTGATCCCTGCTTCTTTTCCTAAGTCAGTGCTTTCCAGAAAGACTCCCTCATACTCCAGACAGGGCCCGCACACTGTGCTCTCAGATGAGTAGCTTTGCATTTTGCTACATGAAGAAGGAAATTATTTCCTCCCGTCAGGAAACCCATGTGGCTCTGCATCAGCAAGCGGCTCCTTCTGCTACTGAATATTCCAGATGCCTTCACACCATCGCTAAGAGTTGCAGGTTGTTTTCTTTCATGTCAGTAACAGAGAATGATGAGGTCTAGCAGTGCAATTCCTGCAGGACATCATTAGAATCACACTTGCCCAGCACTGATAACCTGGTTACAGTGCATTGTAAGGCTTCACAGTTAGCAGGTTCTTAATCTGTTTCATCACACGTTGTGTAACAATTTTGAATCATTTCAGTTTCTTAATCAAAATACCATTCAGTACTGGAGAAGCCTCTTGGCAGACTCATCATCTCATCAAGAAAGATATCAAGTTCATTTGACAAGATCTTTTTTCCATAAGGACAGGTTAATTGACATTAACTATATTCAATACTTGTTTCTGCCCCAGCCTGCCTGCAGGTGGGTGTTGCTTGCTCTTATCATAGAATCATAGGATCACAGAATGGTTTGGGTTGGAAAGGACCTTAAGATCACCCAGCTTCAGCCCCCCTGCCATGGGCAGGGACACCTCACACTAGACCATGTTGCCCAAGGCTCTGTCCAACCTGGCCTTGAACACTGACAGGGATGGAGCATCCATCACTTCTTTGGGCAACCTGTGCCAGTGCCTCACCATCCTCACAGGAAAGAACTTCTTCCTTATATCTAACCTGATCTATATATATAATCTTCCCAGGCTTCTATCATCATCTTTTTAAATGAGCACATCACCATGTCCTACATCATGGGAGGCTGTAAGGACATATCTATTAGTGCTCACAAGTCCCTTGAAAGCTACAATGACCCTTGCAGGAAGCAAAGCAGCCTCTGACAGCACTGCCAGAAGCACAGTGAGGAACACAGGCTGCATTCAGTGGTACCCAGCCAATACATCTCAAAATGCCCAACCAAGTGGTAATACACAGCTGGAAGAAGCTTGATACCAGGCACCTCAGAGGACATACCACTAAGAAGCAGTACGAACCTTGACACCTGCAGACCATTTTGTGAAGAGCTACTAACCATCTCCACTACAATATCAAGTAGTGAAGATACTCTGCAAGTGAGCAGAAAACACTGCACCACCAAAGTGCTAACTCAGGAATTGTTGGGTGACATCTTGATTAGGAGAACAGGTCACCTTTCTCATGCTCCAGAATAAGCCAGTTTTAGGTCACAAAAACATCTGTCTCAAGAAAATGAGCAAGAAAGAGAAGTCTCCCAAAGATGCACATAACCCATTTCCCCAGTTCTGTTTTGGGTACTTGGGACATCCATATCATTTCACAACCTCATCACTGAAAACTGTTTTCTTTACTTTTGTATGAAATACTGGTTTTCATTGAGCATCTTGGCAATAACATGGTCCCATGTTAAGACATCTGCAGAATTAGTGACATGGGTCCACAGTGAGACAACTCACTCATCTCCAATGTAGACAAGAAATCAGACAGTGAAATGAATTGATTTCTGTCTATTATCACTAGTGACAACAAAGCTGTGTGAGGAGGATTATCACTGAGGGAAAAGCTTTTTAAAGTTCTGCAGTGAACCTCTGCCTCCTCTCTGAGATGCTGCCACTGGGTTAGGAAGGCCTCTCCAAGATTAATAACTTGAAGACACCAACTTCTGTTAACATTCATGAAAGTACAAATCTCATTAAGGCACCTGCAATCTATGGCCCAGTGCAGTTCATTTGCACCTGCAATCTATGGCCCAGTGCAGTTCATTTGGTCTTCTTCCTTCAACCCTACCCTGCTGGGCTATGGCTGCAAACACTTTCTGATAACTCTATACTATTCCAATTCTAAATCTAATGTGAAAACAGAGTAACTCCAACTGGAGGGGGCACAATCACAATCCTCTTTATTAGAAGCAATGTCCAGAGTCACCCTCAGAGATAGCGGGTTTTTCACAGAAAAAACTGAAAAAGTACATCTTTGTACATGATACATGCAAAGTTCAAACACATCCCAGACAGAAATCTGAGGTACACTGCACACAGAGTAGACTGACACTATTTAAGTACGTCTTTAACAAAAGTGTTTCTTAAGAGTAAGAAAAGGACACCCTTTTTAGGTGTCCCATCCTTGTTTTAGCTGCCTTGATGTACCCTAGCACCACCTTCCTAAAGTGGTTAAGCGGCCAGTGGCTTCCAAGCATAACATACTGGGATTTCCTGACCTGACAGGGGACTTTGCAGGCTACATAGTGTCTCCAGTGAGAGAGATAACAAACACAGCTGCAAGATACAGGAAGAATGAGCACCCATCAAAAACACCTTCAATACAAAAAGTCTAATCTGATGCTAATTAATGCAAAAGCAAAGTTTCCCAAGGACTTGAGCAGATCACAGAATCACAGAATCACAGTATCACAGAATGATTTGGGTTGGAAAGGACCTTAAGATCATCCAGTTCCAACCCTCCTGCCATGGGCAGGGACGGCTCACACTAGACCATGTCACCCAAGGCTCTGTCCAACCTGGCCTTGAACACTGCCAGGGATGGAGCATTTACCAGCTCTTTGGGCAACCTGTGCCAGTGCCTCACCATCCTTCATAATGAAGAACTCTCACTGCAAGTACACCTCACCAAGCCTCCTCCTTCCTTCTACGCTTTTCATTCCCTTCCTTCCACTGGATTTCCAGTTCCTCCTTTTCAAGCCCATAGTGTGCTTGCCCAGCAAGCAGGAAACAAGGTTGGGATTAAGCACAGCTGCTGAAAGGGCAGAGGCAGAAGAAGACCTCTGAGAAACTGGTTGCTCTCCCAGCAGAGGAGAACTGTGTCTGCTGGTGCAGGCAGCGACAAATGGTGGCTGAGGAAGGATGTAACTCAATCAGGGGATGTGGGCAAGCACATCTTCCACACAACACTTTGCTAAGGCGGCATCCAATGCAGCTTGCCATGATAACTAAATTTATTATTAACTGTGTATTTCATGATGTTCGTGACAATATGTTAATGTGATTTTTCACGTCCTCCTGCAGTGAACAGATGGCTCCTTTTACTTTACTTTCCACATCAAGTGTGATTATTTCTTGGTGCCAAAAGCCACCTGCCGCTCCCTGGTCTCCAGTCTAATTTTTTATGTTGGTAAAACACAGCAGGACTTGTTATCAGTTGGATGGCATCTTAATAAAAGGAGACATGCCAACATATTGACATCATGTTCAAGGGGAAATTTTAGCCCCATTCTGGCTCCTCCCACAATTCATGAAAAATAACAACAATGTGAAACTAAGAGAAAAGGCATCAAGCCCCCTCTCCCCTCCCCAGCTTCCACCAGGTTCAAGATGCTCAGTCACCATTTTTGGGCCCTGAGCCAAGATGCGGACTTGGCTTCCTTTTGTTCCTATCCCAAGCACCTCAGTCAGGGCTCTGATCTCTCGTCCTGTGTAATGATAATTAGCCATAACATATTCAGAAGTCAAATGTAAGCAGGAATACATTAACATTGAGATCAGTGCTGGGGTAATTTTCACTGGGAAAATGACAAAGAAGGACACAAAAAATTAAAATCTGGGATGCAGAGATTCTCAGTATCACTTCCAGATAGATGAAGGGTGAACTCATTTGCTTGTCAGTCACGAGCCAGCACTCAACAGACAGCTGTGGTTTACAATAAACAAACAATACCAGTCTGATAAGCTATTGTAGCCATCTCCATATCTCTGCGCACTGCTGGAAACAAAGCAGCATGTGAGTCAGATGAAGATATTCAAACCCAAGAGCAGAATATTCAGTATGCCCATGTTCAGGCACCTGTATAAATAGCCCATTTTCCCAATACCTATCTTGCTTGGACTGCTCTAGGAACAGCACAGCCCTGGACACCAGGCAATTCATAGAATGGTTTGTGTTGGAAAGGACCTTAAGATTATCTAGTTGCAACCCCCTGCCAGCCAATTCTGAACAATCATTTCATCAACCAGTGGTACTTGAGGCAGGTTTTTCTGACATCACCACTCCTGAGTCTCTCTACATTTCATGGCAAGGACAAACAACTCTGCTTGGAGGCAGCCCTGGCACAAAACTGCAGGAACAGCCAGCCTACAATGCATCACTAACCTATCTCCTTCAATATTTACATGCTCCCATGTCATACAGGAGCAAAATCCTTGTTATTTCCAACTTAAACAAAAATCTACAAGCTGCACCGAAAAGCTTTTACTGGTTCAAAGCAGTTTAAACAAGCTGTAATGGTAGAAAGGCTTGGACATCTTCATAAACAGTCTGTTAGGACAGCTGTCCCTGAAGACTTCTTTGGAGCTTCCAAACAGTTGTCTCTTCTGCTCAACATCTGCATGCTCCAGCAACAGCCAGGCATCCTCCAATCCAGACCACAACTTCTTCCTCTGACCCAGTTATCTCCACACACACACCGACTGTACTTTGGAATAGACTCACTGTATAGTCCACCAGCCCGTATGTATTCATGAGTAATTACTATTACATCATCAGCTGTATGCAACTGTTGTGTCATCAGCATGACAGACTTGACACATTTCAACTGGTAGAGTCCTCATACTGATCAAAGACAGAGTTGGGTAATAACAGGGGAAGAAATTATACAGTGGAGTAAGAGGTAGAGAGGTAAAAATGTCACTCTAGGCCCAGAAAAGCAGCCAGGAAAGTAAGGGTAAGACTGGCCTTTTCACTGGATTGTAAAACACAAAAAGCATTCACCATCTTCAACATTAGGGAAGAGCTCTCACTGAAACTAAGCCAACAGGACAAAAGAAAAAACAACCCCTATTAGTTACTTCATTGGCACTGACAGTGTACAAGGGGAAAAACATTCCCTCTTCCATTTCCCAAAAGACCTGAAGTGCCGTCACAAACTCCCAATAAAGCATTCATTTTACACACAGAAATCTTTCTTCTCTTTGGAGACACCTCCTGCTTCATTCCATTTATTTTGGTGTTGGCTGCTTTACCAAACCATTACAAAAAGCCAACAGCTTTCTTTTCTCTCGAGGCCACATCACTCGAGGCCACCAGGAGCCATTTTAACAGATGTGGTGAGACTCATTGGCTCTTGGCTGTGAAAGCACATGAAACCAAACACTCAGGCAACCTTACATTGCCCACCAATGTGCACCAGTTTTGGAAGGAATACAAGATTTTAAGTTCCAAATTAGCACAGACTATGTTGTCACCCCAAGAGCATGGCTTAGCAGGTCTCATTTGATGGGATGGACTGACACTAGCTCCTGCCCTGCCGCACCTCCTGACAAAGGGCACATCGCAGTGGAGCTTCCCTTCCTCACCTGCATGTCTGTGTAAGCTGCAGTCTTTTTTATCCCCTAATGATCTCCCATCAGAGATAGGTACCTTTCATAATCATACAGTTTGATGTCTGTGTTTCCCTCTTCATTGGGCTCACAGCAGGAGTACTCTGTCATTTAGAGTGTCCTCATGCTGCAGTATTATGCCTGCTTATTGGTTCAAACAACTGAGCATCAGTCAGCCACCCTCTCTTCTCAGTACTCATTTCTTACAAAGAAAATAAAAATTAAATCTATTTGATAATGTTTTGGTCTTAATTTTCAAAATACATGGCAGTTTAGTCTCTCCTTATGTTTTATCTTCATTCTGGCACATTAACACACCACCTCTCATGAAAGCAGCTTTCAGTCAGTCCATTAAAAACAGGAATCCTTTGTGAAATCCCTTGATCCTTCTTCCCTTCCTAGCCAAGACAAGGAACATATCACTATGTGGCTGTTACCAGCACAGTGAGCAGCAAGAGAACATCAGTGTGCTGTAATGGAATATTCAGAGCAAGCACACACAAAGGAAAATGCAGCAGAAAAGCATTTTCTAAGGATTTGTGGAAGAAGTAATCAATTAGACATCCCACCTTCCCCTTGAAAACCACATCCTTTAATTTAGATCTCCACAGTGTTCTCAAAACTGCATCTTCCTCTTTTGCCAAATACCTCCAGTGAGATCTTTCAACAAATGACTTTCCTTTGGTTTCATGCTAGTGTAGTGCTTCTTCCTAAGACACTCAGTCTTTCAATCAGAAATACCAGTATAAGGGTAAAAAGCTCTTAAAACTGTCTGTTTTCACCCAGTTAATTCACCTCACTGGGAGACGATCAAAGTAGCATCCTAGAAACCATTTTGCTCCCCCTGCTGCAGCTTCTCGGGGTCTCACTTGAATCCAAACCAAGGGACTCAAGCCATTTGCAGCCACCATGCTCCACAAAGGATACTGACATCACCTACTTCCAGTCTGTACCTTAAGTGCTTTTCACTCTTCCTTTATGTATGTCTCACCACACACCTGAAGGAACTCAGCAGAGAACTTAAAGAATTTTGGTCCTCTAGAGTTTCAACAGTTCTCAATTTATAATGTGTGAAATCCAACACAACAGATCAGAAATCAACTTCAATACGTTCCCAAAACAGTCATTTGAATTCAGCTCTCTGCAGATTTGTTACTTGCTTTCTAGGAGGAGGAGACTTTTAAGGCATGCTAGAGTATTACATTCACGTTATCCAAATAAGAGGAGCACGAACAATAGGATTACACCTTGTGACTCCTGAGAGAGGAACAAGAATTTGGAGTACAAATGGAGCATGCGCTGGTGAGTGCTATCTCATCACACCTAGAAGCGAATACACTCAGAACTATACACAGCCATCCTCCACCTGAGCTTCTGAATGTGCAGCTCTTCTCCATTCCAACATGTGGATGAGTAGAGCCATGAAGATTTACCAGGAAAAAAAATGCATACTTACAAACCAAAAGAGAAGTCTCAAATATACCCAAAACAAAGCCATATGAAGACAGGCTGAGAAAATTGGGGTTGTTCAGCCTGGAGAAGAGAAATTGTGCGGAGACCTCAGAGCAGCTTTTCAGTATCTGAAGAGGGCCTACAAGGATGCTGGAGAGGGACTCTTCATTGATGACTGTAGTGATAGGACAAGGGGTGATGGGTTCAAACTGAAACAGGGGAAGTTCAGGCTAGATCTAAGGAAGAAGTTCTTTACTGTGAGGGTGGTGAGGCACTGTCACAGATCCAAGGAAGCTGTGAATGCCCCATCTCTGTCAGTGTTCAAGGCCAGGTTGGACAGAGCCTTGGGCAACATGGTCTAAGGGTGAGATGTCCCTGTCCGTAGCAGGACAGTTGGAACTGGATGATCTTAAGGTTCTTTCCAACCCAAACCATTCTGTAATTCTATGATTCTATGACCAAGGATAGCACATCAGCCCTATTTTCCAGCACACTGCCCTTCTAAGAGTGGGTTAACAGCAGCTTCTCCAATTATGACAAAGTTTTAATTACCAAACCCCTCACAGCCATGTGTCCTGCTACAAAGCATCTTTGAATTTCCACAGAGCCATGAAAACGAGAGCATTCATCCTCATTTCTCTCTTGGTATGGATTTAGCAAGATAACCAAATGGACAGGAGCAGTCCTAACACAACACATTCTGATAGGCAGACTTAAAAAGGGATGGTGGGACAGGCATGGAGGGCTGCAGGACTGTTTCTTTCCTTTCTTCCTCCCACCCCCAACTCGTAGCCTGCTCTCAAAGCTGCCCAGCACTCTGCGCATCTGTGTCTGATGCAGGGATTAAGCTTGTCATTAGGAATCATTTTGGTGGCTGAAAATACAGTGTAGTATCATTTAAAACAAATTAATTTCTCATTTCTTGCTGCTGGTCATAATTCTCAGCATGGGATGCATCACAAATGACCTTAAGGATGGGCATACAATAATCATTAGCAAATCAGAAAAAAACAGCAACTAAGAAACAACCCCAAACCATTACAGCCCTGGTTTTCCTGCTCTCCATTCCTGCAGTTTCTGAAGCTCATTTTCATAATACAATCCATCTGACACCAGCAAATTACAGCCATATCTTCCTCCTTTAGCCTATGTATATTCTATTATAAAATTGGTTAATTAATAATTTCTCTCTGTTGCCACTAAGCAGAACTACTGTTACATTATGATGACGGTGCCTCATTACATGCACAATCTGAGGCACCATTTATTGTCAATGCATGTTGTCTGCCTGGGCACTGATGGCCAGGCAGGACCGTGCTTCTCCCCTGCATCACTTTCCCAGGCTGCTTGGTCAGTTTTTAGGAGTCAGACTTGGTGAACAGAGGAGGAAGGATCACAAGAAAGGAGTGGAAAGAAGCTGCGTGCTAACTGAAATGCAAGTTCAGTACAGTAATACAGTTAACAGCTTGTTAGCTGAACTGAAGGACAGGATGTACTGAGCCAGTCTCCTCAGGGATTTCTGCAGGAGCCCAGCTCCAGTCTTTGGTCTCACCTACCAGCACAGGGAATACTGCAGCTGCTGCAGCCCCTCTCTTCTCTCCACAAGTAAGAGTTACAGTGAGATCAACCAAACAAATCAGCTCCTATGAGGACCAGGCAGCTTTGAATCCTCCATCTCTCTGTTTGAGCGTGGCTCTGATGCTTGTGTTATCATTTTGATATTAATGCCCATAATCCCCTGAGAGTAAGCAATTGTTTGTCTGAATAAGCCCATGCATAAGACTAAACATTAAATTAAGCTATCATCCACTCTAGGTGCAACATTATGCAGCCACTCTGAGTGTTAGTGAAAATCTGTTGCTGCTGCTTTTTGGTTTGTTGTTTTGTCAGGGTTTGTTTTAATCATGGAGCCTAATAAGATCCTTGTAAGTAATCTCTCTACTGAGCTCTACAGTAAATATGATCACCATTTGGTCAGTCACCTACTGTAACCTCCTGTCGAAATTACAGCCCCACAATCATAGAATGGTCTGCGTTGGAAAGGACCTTAAGATCATCTAGTTCCAACCCCTAAATCTTGAAACAATCTTTTCTGATTGTTTCAATCCAAACAAGATCAATAAACCTAACCAGGAGAATATTTAAATACCCACTTCAGTTTTCAGCAAAACCTTTACCATGTGATTTATATGAGCACTAGAGAAATTGCCTGTAGTTGTTGGCCTCTGTGTTTTGCATACATGAAGTCCATCACCACCCCAGCAGCTTCGAACGCTATTCTTTGTCTTCCTCACAGACACACACACCATGTCCCTTCCTCACAGACCTACAGCAGCTTGTAGGTACTGTAAGTACATGTTAGAGCAGCAGTAGGAGAAATGGCAGGGCCTGGATGGGACTACACATTCCAAATATATCAAATGGAGAACAGAAAGCTAGTTCAGGTCTAAGTCACTATAAATACCCACAGTTGACCAGCAGACAAGGAACACAGAAACCTGGTTATGGTCTAAATCATTATTTTAACTAAGTTAACCTGCAGACAAGCAACACAAACCTCTTGGACAGACTTCAAGCCACATGGGTTGCCAATTTCTCTTAAAGCAACTCCACCATAAACATTAACTGCACATCAGGATGAAGCAAAGTCAGGGTAGGCAAATCTTTCTCAAACATGCACTGCTAATCCTACTCAAACATATACACAATTAAATTAACTTCATTGAGTTAAGCAACTAAAAAAGCTCCTGTGCTTCAGAAAGAGACTATGCTATCTACTTACAGCAATACCTGACATGTCTTGCTGTAAAACCACGCATGTATAACAAACATCAGCACAGTCCCACCCTTTCAGTTGTACCACACTATAAGAATCCAGTACATAATCCCCATTAAGCTTTTCCCCCACTTGCCTTTGCCTTAACACCAAGAAAGCCCCATCCTCCTTTGCAGTAGCATGCCACTGACTGACTCTCCTCAGCCCAGTTAATTAACCAAGTTAATTGCATGATCCATTATCCCACCAGAGGTGATTGTTATCTTTCCATCATCATCAGACATTTCCTTCAGCTGAAATTCATCATTTTCTCAGTCATTACCACAAGCCCCAGAAATACTTTTCCTTTGGTACTAGTTAATAACAAGTGCTGCCTTAGAGCCCTACATACACCCTGCAGGAATGTCTCTCAGTAGACCATGTCACCCAAGGCTCCGTACAGCCTGGCCTTGAACACTGCCAGGGATGGAGGATTCACCACTTCTTTGGGCAACCCATTCCAGGGCCTCACCACCCTCGCAGTAAAGAACTTCTTCCTTGTATCTAACCCGAACTTCCTCCATTTCAGTTTGAATCCATCACCCCTTGTCCTATCAAATATTTTCTGTCCTTAGTATATTGCATGATGCAGAACACCCACTTTATTACTGGTAATACTGTGCAGATGTGCTAATGAAACTGCACAGGTTATGTGCATATGCACACATACACATACCTTACAGCTGTAATTGCACCCTGTGTGACTGTTTCCCAGTCTAAAGCAAGGATTCTGTGCTATGAAAACACAGTGCTCTTTCTCAGCTGCAAATACATGCCTACCTAGAAATGCTGATGAAGACGTATTTGTGGATCACTAAGCACTGTTTTATATTTCACCACTCCTTCCAGCAGGCTGACAGCACAGAGCTGTCTGTATTTCCTCTGGATTCACCATAGGGCATAATCTGCTGGACCTTCGCAACTTGCAGCACTTGGATTCACAGGGTAAAACTTGAGGGCTCTCAGTGAACTGGAAGTTCTTGTCTCAGAAGAAACAACATCTAGTGAAGCTGGTGCTTAGACAACTCTCCACACAGACACTAACAAGTTTGCCTAGTCACAACAAAGCCACAAGATGCAGAAATGGGGCATGACTTGTGTTTAGTTACTAAAGAACTAAACTGTGTTTAGTTAACTAAAGAAAGAGCTGGGTACCTCATGACTACACAGATGAGCAGTACAAACCATAACCTCAAATGTCTCAGATCTGCGGAACTACTGAGGAGACAATGCCACAATTCTGACAGGCTCCATGTCATCCATAACAGGAAAGGTGGGAAAAGCCAAAGGAGATGTTAATGATCATATTTCCAAAAGCTGTTCCAATATATCTAAAAGTCATTGCTCCCTAGTCCATTCACATCAGTATTAAAATTCACCTGATTGGTAAGCCCAGTATAACTGACATACCTCACGATAAAGCAAACTGCAAACACTTGTAGTGAAGGTGCACACAGACAATAATGCAGCATTTTTCTGTCCAAACACTTTAAAGTTTTTTTAAATACCAGTTAATACATCAATTATAGAGAATATTTTGGATCTGCTAGACTCCCAGGAATTATTTGTGATGTGATACCCTCTTTTCCTTTTTCTCCTGACTTGTTTAAGACCATAAGCTCTTTCAGGAAGAAACAGTTTTCATTGTGCACTATGAGGCCTTGACCTTAACTGGGTTTTTAGGACTATTACTATCATCTAGTAAAAGCCCCTTACAATAAACCGTGCCTCATCATATTTCCAGAGGAAAGAAACTAAGCAGAACAGTAACATCCTTATGGGGAGTAGTTAACTTATGAGCCACCATTCTGCACAGCAGCTGAAGTTCACGAGACCATGCTGTGATGAAGTTTATTTTTTGCTCACTAACCTGTCAGTTTGACACAGGAAGCGTGGTCTCCAAAAAAATGTGTTGAGTATATTAAATAAGATACACTTTCAGTGGTCAGCTGTGTTCCACAAAGTACCTGTGACAAGTCTCTGGGATGCCAGGTCACTGCCCCACTTTCAGGTCAGAACTCAACAGTAGCCCATAAAATGGAGACCACCCCAGGTTATTGAGGTTCTCTCTGCACAAAGATCTAACAGCTGAACCAGAGGCACACTTAACATGTGAGAGCCTTTTAAAGGAAGAATGGTGGTACAAAGAGCATAGCAAGGCTTGAAGACATAGGAGAGGACTTACTGTTTAACCAGGGAATCTACCTCCCTGTGGAGCTGCCAGAGCATGCAGTAGGAACATCTGAACCATCCCGCATCAGAAGCCACTGGCAGGGAAAGTTAGTACATGTGAAACTCTGCTTCTAGAACCATTCAGTGCCCCATATACTTCAAATAGCCAAAATACTGCCTATACTTACAGCTACATTTATCTTCACAGTCACAAAGTCTGATTATCCTTTGTGTTGCTGTACTGCCCAGTTGTAACCAAGACACCACTACTGTAAACCCAATGCAAATCACAAGAAAAATAGAAGAGTCAACAGAGGGAAATGATCAAGGGCCAGTGAATAAATTGCTTTGCTACTCGGTGACCCAGCAGAAGCAGATGAGATGTGTTATGAACATAACACTGGGTCAAAACTTGCATCAAGTATTCACCACAGAGATAAACTCCAACATTTTTTCAGCTCATGGTATTCAAGGGTACTGACACCAACACGAGCCAGCCATTTTCCACTAATATCAAGTGAGATGAACAAAAATAAGAGACATAGGTCATCAGAATGACAGAATCCATGTTCTGGATGGATCTTGTGAGCTTGGGAGGATGTTCTGACAGGTCCTTAATGCACAAAGCCAAAGTGGAAACACACAGGCCAAAACCTGAAGTAACTCTATTTGAAACTACCACAACAGCACTTAATTTCAAATGGAATTTGACCCCTCTGTGCTCCCAGCCACCAAAAACAGGACACAAACTGGCTGAAAACGATCTGTGAGTAACAACACTGTTACAGTAGAGCAGATAGTGTACCATGGAAAACAGCATCATGCTAGGATCTCACCTGAAAAAACCACAGAGATATAAACTAACTTGCCCCACTCACAATATTCTATTTATAGAGGAAATTGGAGGTAGGGAAGGTGGTTGAAATGCAAAACGTGTAGTCTCCATCATCTTCAGGGAAATAAAACAAAACCCAACACAAAACCACAGCTGAATATTCATTGGAAGGGGAAGCCTTTTTATGAAACTGTTTCAATCAGGAAACATGCCTATAAGAAGGATTTTCTACTAGACTCACTGCTAGATCATACTTGGCCACAGTACAATCCTATAATCCAATATGCACGTGAGGCAGGAAATCACACCACAAACAAGGGGAACCTCTTCTAATAATGAAAATTAAGTATATTAATGCTGAACGTTAAGATTCAACCACCTTTATTTCTTACACAGTGTACAGTTTGCTGGAGAATGCTGCTTCTTCCTTAGAATTTTTCTAGCACTGGTAATTTGATGAGTCTCTTAGATCGCATTTACATTAGCAGAGTCTTCCACTTTTTGGCAAACCAGGAAGAAGGCAGAGGTTAAGCCAAACCTTCAAGCATGTCAGAGAGGAACTCTTCATCAAGGACTGTAGCAACAGGACAAGGGGTGATGGGTTCAAACTGAAACAGGGGAAGTTCAGGTTAGATATAAGGAAGAAGCTCTTTACTGTGAGAGTGGTGAAGCACTAGAACAGGTTGCCCAGGGAAGCTGTGAATGCTCCATCCCTGGCAGCGTTCAAGGCCAGGTTGTACAGAGCCTTGGGTGACATGGTCTAGTGTGAGGTGCTCCTGCCCATGGCAGGGGGTTGGAAATGGATGATCTTAAGGTCCTTTCCAACTGTAACCATCCTATGATTTTATGATTCTAAAAGTGATCCAAACAGTCATGGTAGCATGAAAAGCTATTGTAGGGGCCCTTCAGTCCCATCCCATGGGTAACTCCATCCTTCCTCACAAGATCCTTCTCTAGTGAGACAAACCAAAGGTCAGCAGACAAACTTTGATTTGCCCCATAACTAGACCCGAGTTGGCTTTAGCCACCAACCAGGGCTGGTAACAAACAAGTCAGGCTTCCAGCTGAATTTCAGTTTAGTTATTTTTGTTTTAATGTATGTGTGAATCAATTAATCCTGTCATAGAAGGGCATCGTAAACTGTGTGCCAGAGTTAATGAGTCAGACATTATCACATCATTACACCAGCTGGCATAATGTAGCATGTGTTGTTTGTCATAATATACACTGCCTTGCTTAACAACCATTAATTGTTTACATGAGCAGTCATATTTTTCTTCAAAGAACCTTCAGTGACTGGTTCATATTTTGAAAGCTTCTTAAAGCTAGTGAAAGATAATGAAAATCCAGCCTCCTCAATGGAGCTAACCAGAGTGGATTTACATATAATGACAATTAAAGCCCCTTCTCCTTCATAAAAAAAAAAAAAAAAGAAATCAAAACCCAAAATCATTCTGATCCCAGACAGTTCCAGGAATCCAACCCCCACTGGTCAATGCTGCCATAAACACTAATAGATTAGATGCCCCTCCTCAAAGCAAGGAGCGAGTGCTTCCTTCTTTTGCTCACGCAGAGCACTAAGCACAAGTGTTTGCTAGTTCTCCCTCTGCTCTGGAAGATATCAGAAGAAAGAGGATGGCAGCTAAAAGTCTCACTGGCATAAGACCCACAGAGTACTAGAATTAGATCTGCTTTGTGAGCTATCAGCCTGCACTACTCACAAGAGATGTTGGTGAGTTTCTGTCACATCCATCACCTGGGTTTGTCACAGATATCAGTCTCACTTTATCATAATAGTTTGGCCACTAGTGTCTTCTTGGCTGACTAAAGATAACATTTGGACTCTCTCAGCAACAAATCCAGGTTTACCAGCTTTCTGTGAATTCGATTCAGTCTGCTTCTGGCCAGATTTGTTGGCCATATGGCTTTCCAAAGCCAAAGGCTAATAACATGTTTAAGGCTGAATTTACTACAGCAGCCAGGAACACTGAATTTGACCCGCAGGCAGCATCTGTGTCCATTCACACACTCGCACACACCTTTTGTTACATTGGAGTTCCCCTTTTAGAGAAACATCCTTTGAAACAGGCAAGGGAGTAAAAATTTAAAAAAAAGTATTTAATAAGTCCCTGCTATGTAAGAGAACACCAGGGAAGCCTGAAAAACTAAAGATAAGGTCCTTTCCATAATAAAGAAATAGGGAAATATGGAGTATTAATACCTCAAACAACCTTAATGTACTGTTAGTTTGATGTAAGACACCCATGATTCTGGGAAGTGCTAAAAACAACAGATGCTGCTCTTTTGGTGGGAAACATACAATCCTGCTCATTCACCTTATGGAATTCATTGTCACTGTACCCTGCTATTGTACATACCACAGATGTGCGTAAGGAGACCTTGCGCAGCAGCAAGGTCTCTCTGACATTTTAAACCCTATATGCCAGCCAGCTTATGCACATGGCTACAGAGAAATGACTGCATACTCTACTGTCTTGCATTCACACCTAAGCAAGACCTGATTCAACAAAGCACTAGGGCATAAGCATCAGAGTAGCCAGCTCAAGTCATATGTTTGCAAAAAGAAGCATGTGTTACCTTCTGCTCACATCTTTAGAGGTAGTGGCTAACATACACTAATGGAGTTCACAAGTTAGAATCGTAGAATGGTCTGGGTTGGAAAGGACCTTAAGATCATGCAGTTCCAACTCCCAGCCATGGGCAGGGACACCTCACACTAGACCATGTCACCCAAGGCTCTGTCCAACCTGGCCTTGAACACTGCTTGGGATGGAGCATTCACCACTTCTTTGGGTGGGGAATGGTGTAAAAGTATTTTTTGTGATGTGACTGAAGCACCTTTACTGCAGAACTTCCCAATTCCTTATTACACTATATTAGTATTATAAATCTTCACAGAATATTGCAGAAACTAAGAAAGCATAGGCCCAAGGAATATTGATCTGTATTTCTTTAAGAGATGCAGGGAAGGAGGATCCAAGCATTTATCACACCTGGCATGCCATATGTCAGAGGCTATCTCAAACCCAGATGACAATGAAGAAGGATTCTTCTTTTCCTAATGAAACTGAAACCTAGGGAAAGTCATGGGCAGATCAGTGACTCTTCTATTCCATCTTGAGGAGATGATTTTACCTCTTAGTTGGACTTAAAGTAATTGTATAAAGGCTTCCAATCTCTGAAATCTGTAATGAAATCTGTAATCCTGACCTGCTGGATATGAGCTATACAATTACTCTGAGTATATTTAGAGCAAATAATCCATTTCCACAAAGCTCCAAATATTCATAGCTCCTGATGCACAACACTGTGTCCAAGGGTCTGGATTAAAATTACTTCTGCAACAAGGTGGAAGGCCACATCTGACTTCCACTAAGCCCTTTGAGGGGGCTCATCTTCTCTTTTTTAAAAGCATTTAACATATTAAGTCTTTGGCTGAATCCATATCTATCATGAGGGAGCAGAAAACAGAGATTAAACAAAAAAACAAAAATCAAACCCCACATACAGAGCAGTCCACTCATTGCCAACCAACACAGCATAACCCATAAACTACACTGAGAAGGAAGCAAATCCCAATGATACTGTTCACTTCTGTAACTAAAGTAGAAGATGAGATGTTCATTGGATACCCTGATGAAAACTGATAATCACTGCAAGTTGTAAGCCACACACAGCTCTAAGTAACCCTTTATTATGAAGCTAACACAGAGGTTTAGTGAGACAGCGACACTCAAAGCACAAAGGGTCCCACTACCAATTGACACAAAGCCTCCTACAGACCTCTGTGGTCATGAGTGTGGGCCTACGTGCATATGCTTCACTTAGATATGTGCTTCAGTGACACTGAAGTAGGAAAAGGGCTTCATCTTACACATGGAGCTACACAGGCTCTGGAGATGCTCACTTAACTAGGGGTTAGAAAAAGCAAGCTGTACTTGAGCAAATTTATGCAGTATTGAGAGCAAGTTATTCACACAGATGATAACCTCCTGTTCTGTGCCTTACCATATTAGCCTTCTAGTCATTCAAAGGATAACTTCGGTTATTTCGTTCTACAATTTGATTTTTTATGTATTATTTATCTCTTCCAGGTATTATTATAAAACTCAATGTACAGAATAAGCAAAAAGAGTTGTCTTATGGAATGACTTTTCCTTCAGGCCTCTTCCTATAGCTCCTTTCTGCTGCCGCACCTCCAAAGCTGCTAGCTGCTGGCACATACCTACACATAGCAATCATTTCTTCATGTGAGCTGGGAACAATGTCATGCACTATTTAGACAAGGAAACAGCAAGAGCTGCAAAGTTGTGATAGAACAGCACGGGTTTTAAACTTAGTCACTAAGCTCAGTACTGTTTTTCCAGGTGAGTCCTAGCCCCCTTACTCAGACAACCAAGCACTTGTAGCCCCAGGTCTTCAGTGTCATGTTTAACATTAAGCATTGAGGTACTCCTTCACTTGTGGATAAACTTCATAGAATCACGGAATCATAGAAGGGTTTGGGTTGGAAAGGACCTTAACATCATCCAGTTCCAGCCATGGACAGGGATGCCTCTCACTAGACCATGTCACCCAAGGCTCTGTCCAACGTGGCCTTGAACACTGCCAAGGATGGAGCATTTACCACCATTTATTTAGACAACTTGTGCCAGTGTCTCACCACCCTCACAGTAAAGAACTTCTTCCTTAGATCCAACCTGAACTTCCACTAAGTTTGAACCCATCACCCCTTGTCCTATTACTACAGTCCCTGATAAAGAGTCCCTCTCCAGTATCCTTGTAGGCCCCCTTCAGATACTGGAAGGCTGCTCTGAGGTCTCCATGCAGCCTTCTCTTTTCCAGGCTGAACAGCCTGAACTTTCTCAGCCCGTCTTCGTAAAGGAGGTGCTCCAGCACCTGATCATTCTCATGCCCTCCTCTGGACTTGCTACAACAGCTCCACATCCTTTTTATGTTGAGGAAACTGCACACAGTGCTCCAAGCAGGGTCTCATAAAATCAGAATAGATTTTGTGAGAGGATCACCTCCTTCGACCTGCTGGTCACACTCCTTTTGTGATGCAGCCCAGGATATGGTCGGCTTTCTGGGCATTACTTCCTTTGCTAGCTCAGGCCTAGCATTTTCAGCCTGTTGTAAGATCAAGTGCTCCTATCAGGAGTCAAAACGATTTGTTTCACCAAGCAGAGAGGAAAACTTCTTCAGATGGTAAATACACAACAGCGGTCGAGAACAGTGAGCGAGGGGGAGGGCTATCCAAGTTTTATAACTGCTAGAAAGTTCCAGTGCTTCAAAGATGGTAATAGATTGTCAAAAAGGGTTAAAGCATCTGGCCACATGGCTCTCATCAGCTCTCCTGAGTATGGCAAAGCGCATTGTTTGGCGTAATCATGACACAGATCTGTGTGTGTATGTCTTCAATAATTCATGTTGCAGCTTGTCTCACAGTGGGGACAGATGTCAGTGAAATCAGTGACAGCCGATCATGCTGATCCCTCCCATAATCATATGAGAGCTGGTCCTGTGGCAACACTGAGCCTTGGGAATGCACCCGGTGATGCTGATGTGTGGATGACAAGGAAAGGCAGATACAGATACCTATGTGCAATTCATACATGTGAGCAAACACACCAGTGCACAGGCATTTGCAAAGGCATCAGAACACAACTTAGGTGAAGTCAGAGCACTTTGCAGACACAAGGGAGGGGCATTACTAAGATACCTACCGTGAGGGGTGAGGTAAGTCACAACCCCATAGCTTACATGAACACAGCACACACTCACATGCCCTTCAACACGAACCAAGGGCTTCCTCTAGTTTGCCTGCTGCTTTGAATGCTTTGATTCCAAACTGATGCAACACCTCCTCTTACGCCTGTACCACGTTGCTTTATGTTAGGGTGCCCAAATACAGCAACAGATTACAGAAGTCATGGTACAGTTACAACAGTTTACAGGAGAAGGCACAGTACAGTTATACCTACCAGAAGCTCAGATATAATCTCTCATGGAGCGAAAGTGACTTACTGCTAATTAGAATGATTGGATCCTTTCATCTGATTTGAGAAATCTATTGTTGCTGGATAAGACCCTCACATTACTGTGAGCATTAAATGGGTTCTTGTTCTTTTTTTAATCACTGTCTAGTCTGACTCTTTACAGGTCTTCTGTTTTCATAGATACAAGAACCATCTGATTCATTGCTGATGGTGTGCTGTTTCAAACACACAAATATTTAGCTCGGTTCTAACTAAGCATATCGCTCTCTGCTCACTTGATTTCTGTCTCTGAAGCAGCAGTTCAGAAAATCCACAGCTAATGTCCCTGGACATTTGGCCTGGTTTCAGCAGAAGTTATGTGAAGTTATAAAAGAAAAATAGGAGTTAAACATCGAGAGAACTCATTCACTTCTGAAACTAGATGATCTTAAGGTCCTTCCTTTCCAACCTTAACCACTCTATTTCTGATTCTATGGAAGTACTTTCAAAGCCCAAGTGGAATCTTTGTCTTACAGTTGCAGATCAGAGTATGACACGTGTCTATACATACATGTGTGCGTATGGGATCACTGTCAAGTGACAGAGGCAGAATGCCAGGACTCAAAACTCATCCAGAGGGCTTTGTAAGAGGTGCCTATTTCTGGGAAAGGGCCACATCAGGGCGGCATCACCGAGAAGCTCTGGCAAAGCTGTGGGTGCACCACAACCCTACGAATGGTATGTTCTGAGTACCCACAGAATGGTACCTTCTGCAGTTTTGCCATTCAATCACTTTCTTGTTACTCAAGAGTTCAGAGCACTTTCCCCAGAGCTGCCAGCCCCACAGCAGAAACCTCATCTAAGGTAAGTGCATTTAAAAAGGACATTAATTTCTCATTACACCAGGATCAGATTGTTTTCAAGGCAACATCCTGACTGAGTCAGAGTATATCATTAGAGCTGCCATGCACACTGTTGTTTAACATCATGTGCCGTTTTTCTTTGGAAGGTGCATCTACATAAACATTTCTAATCACAGCCCTGTAAAGAGGCACAGTATAATAATTTATGACTTTTAGGTAATATGTCATATGAATCTTAACATATGGCATTATACTGTATGATGGCAATCTTGGCTCTTCCAAGGGAACCTGGATAACATCCAGTGAGACATGAATGAGCCAAATGCAATAGAAAACCGTATCAATGCTAATCCAGGTTTACACCTTTCATTCAGCACTCCAAGCTTTCCACCAGATGGTTTTGCACAGAAGTACTAACGCCAGAAATAATTGTGTGGACTCCCCCAGCTTTCTGACATGGTATTTCAAAAGCCTTAAAAGTGAAAAGAATCCCAGTAAATGGTACCAGCTATACCCATGTGCAAGAAACAGTCTTTGGAAGAAGGTGCTAAAAGGTGACTCAAGAGCTTTGCCATTCTGGGTGACAGCCGCTTCCTTTGGCTTGCAAGGGCAATCTGGGGCAGCTCCTTTACCTATTTTAGGGAGCCCTTTCCCAACAAACCCCATCCTTAGTTCACAGGAAATCAACAGAAGGCACAAGGACCTGGTACAGCAGCACGTTGCCAGCTGCTGTCACCAGATACCATCTAGGCCATTTTTCATCACCACCCAAATAAGCAGCCACAGACACCAGCTCAGGAGAAACCACACACTGCAAGACACTATGCATTGGGTTTGCTGTGCCAGTACCCTCATACCAGGATAAATAAGGATCAAGTCTGGATCTGGCCATTACACCCATGTATTACTGGGGGTTTTCTTTGGTGGAGGTGGTGGTGTTCGCATTGTGGGTTGGTTTATCCCAGCGGACTGCATCAGGCAGTGCCTTTAGAACTTATAAAACACCTTAGAAGTTTATCAGGCTTTGATACAAGCAGCAGGATCAAGTTTTGCCATACCCTGCCTTACAGACTGTGTAAATACTACAAGACCCTCAGCTGGTTCCTGTAAGTTCCCTAGAGGAACTAGAAGTTCCCCTAGAGAGAACTTATAGGAAGTCTTCCCATGCCAAAAAGGCATTTTTTAACCATTCCTGCCCCATTTATGCCTCTGTATTCTTACTTGCTTGATAGCGTATCATGCGCTTAGCTCCACCAAAAGCTCTCTTTTGTCTGAGGTACCTTAAAATGGCATCTTCCTGGTCCTGAATGCTGTCGGCCACAGGGGACGTGCCCCTTATGTGACACATACGAAGAGCACATATGTCAGCTTTTTCTTTCCTAAAAATCCAAAAGCCCACTTGTTCCCCCTTTCCCCCATCCCCCCCCCCCCCCCCCCCCCCCCCCCCCCCCCCCCAGCAGCATATGTGCCATGAACCAGCTGTCAAAGAAGTACAATTTTAAGCTTCCTGCCTTGGATGCACATTTTCAGAGCAGTTGAAATAAAACAGCATATTGCCTACATTGTGCCAGAAGTGTAAGGAAGAGGAAAGCAAAGGTTTAACTTTTGCTGTTAGATCCCTATTCTTTTGTAGGAGACATGGCTCCATCAGACACAATAGCTTTGTTACAGCACATTTCATTCAGGGCTGAAGCTTTGAATATTCAGCAGGCCTCCAGGCTACTGATTCTTTGCAGCAAGGTTTCTTGTCTTCCAGGAAGCCCTTGACAAAGGTCACAAGCAATTCGCTCATTCCTCTTATTAAAATAAAGATGGGAAGCATTGATGATAGCTCTGCCCAGCAGCTAACTTCATCATCTGTAGCAGTTCCAACATATGCTTGTGAGATAATGAAAAATACAGCATTAAATACAGTGGCAGATTGAATCTTGTTTCAGGGTAAATATAGTAAGTCATTTTTTTTTCCTCCTCATTTCCTCAGAACCTGTTTAGCATTAGACTGTTAATATCATCACTGATACATGACAAAACCATTGCATAATATACTGCATTTGAAGCCAGCCCCCTCATAAAAGTGAGCAATGACAAAGTATGAACATTATTCAAGCATTCATAATAATGAAGTGCTTGGAGCCACATTTCCATGGGCAGACCTTCCAAGAATTTGGCTTCAGAATGGGACGTGTGCCTCCAAGTCTCTCATCTTCTAAGCCAAGTTCAAGACAGAGTCATTTCAGTCTTCATTTCAGATCCTGTGGCTTCACTAATGTCCTTGACCCTTGCTGCTGGCCACTGCTTACTGTCAAAGCATACCTCAACTTGTCAGCATCCAACGCAGCTGGTTTATTTTCTCTGAGGAGTCTTCATCAGAAGCCTAGACAGTATTTTCCCTGTTTTTCCAGTGTTTCCATGTGAACTACATATGCATATTTTCAACAGACCAAACATCATCCTCGTGGCCCTTCTTTAGACTTGCTCCACCAGCTCAATTGAGACAATTCTCCATCCTGATTGATGATGGTACAGAACAGCAGTGATGAGTGGTACATCTGAACTTGGGGTCAAATCACTGCACTGTGTGTTTCTACACACTCCAACAGAGAACAAATTAAACCACTTGAATCAGAATAAACACCTTCTTTTCTTTACTATTTTCAAGGTATCTTTTGTGGGGTTGGAACTAGATGATCTTAAGGTCCTTTCGAACCCAAACTATTCCAGGCTTTTCAGGAAACCAAACATAAAAAAAAAAAAACTAGAACTTGGCAGGTTTTGAAGATGTACACCTTTGGAATATGGCTGTAGCACAACTAAAGCTAGCTGAGCTAGCTGCTAAAAGGTTCATGCAAAACAAGTCCCCAGAATCACCTGTCAGTTCTATCACATGCTTAACCATAAGCTATTGCAGGACCTGCTTCATTTCTGTGCTAAATTCTGTAGAAAAAGCAGGGAGTTGCACACGATTCAACAACCATGATGATCAAAAGCTATTTTCAACAAAAAGGAGTATAACTTACTGAAAAGTTATGTAACTTTCTCTGTACTATCCCCATACTGAGCTCTTGCCACCTGGTAGCATTTCACATTATGCTCCAAGTTTCATCACTGCAGTAGAGACACAAACGTATCCCTGATCACAAAAGCCAATAAATCCTTTTGATACACCAAAGTCACCAGTGCAAAACAAAGTCTATTTCAAGAGGAAGAGGGCACAAAATAAACCCCTCAGATACTGCTACACTAGAATGACATAGGCTGTAAAAAGTTTCTTTATGGATGAGGCTATGGTACCTCCTCTGACACACCTGCTTTTTGATGAGATACTGGTCTAAGCAGTTGATATCCAAGCTCTCCATCTATCAGGTAGTGATAAATAAGCCATTTCAGTACTGCAAAAGCATCCCCACCATGTCAGCTGAATGCTGCTGCTGGTGATGCTCTCTGGGATTCACAGCCAGAAGCAGCAGAGTGCTCATGTCCTCATGACCTGGAATTCTAATTCCACAAATGACATGTTAGGAGAAAGAGAACACTCTGCTCGTGTGTAATATCCAGGGATGTGTAAGCTACAGACACTTCAAAAAAGAGCTCATACTCAGGTATACCTGCACAACAGCAAGAAATGAACTGACAGCATATTTTGAACATGCTCAGCCCAGTTCTTCCTAAACACCACACTGATGGGCTTAACTCCATCAGATCAGAAAGTCCCCTTCACCAGAGCCGACACACGGCCCGTGTATTCTCTACACACACTCTGCAGCTATGGCTGAAGCACCTCACTAACCCTGCTCTCTGTTGCCACTCCACGAGAACATGGCACACAACTTCATTGTAATTTCTTGCACCAAGACACATGCTTTGGTATCATCCCCACACATGCACACAGAGATACAGAGATATTTTGTTTCTGAACAGGTGAAGCTAACAAATAAAGCTGCCCGTCAGTCTCCTGCTAGTATTGCAATATCTTTCCCCTGTTTCCCTGGGGCTTCAGGGTGGCCCTGGTCTTGATGTTATAACCTCAGATGTACACTGCAGGCTGAAGCAGTCAGCCAGATGAGACGTATGCAGCTGACTCACCTTTTTTCTAGTGGTAGGCACATATATTACATTGATACTTTTCACTGACAGAATAAAAACCATGGTGAATTCAGTTAGTAACAAGACAGAAGTAACCTTTACAGCTAACAGCAGCAGTGACTACACTGAGCTCTTGAGAAGCAGGGTGATTGACAATTGGGTTTTGAGAAGAAATGACTTATGTAAACCCCATACAAGCTGGTCTTAAAACTGCTTAATGAGTGGACATTTAAGTTCCATCAAGAACCATTCTATGATTCTAAAATCCCTGCAGATGCATTCCCACTGCAAGAGAATTCATCTTGAAGCCAGAAAACTGCATTTTGAGTGTTGCCTTACTCAAGAAGCGCTAGAACACCTGGTGTCACCTGATAGAACTAAGACAAGAAGCAGGTTATAGACAGCTCACTAGGCAGCTACAGAGAAAGTCATTCATGGCTGTTCAGGCCATGACTGTCATTGCACTGCAACACAGGACAAAGAAACAAGCCATGAGAACTATCAGGTCAATCCTCTGGGTACTGCTCTGAGAGGCTTCTCTACAAAAGTGCAAAACTGAGTGTTTAAAAGAATCGCTGTAGATACACCAATAAAAGCAATTTTAATGGAAATGTATAAATAGGTAATTCAACAGAATTTGATGGGAAGGTTCAGTCTTTTACCTACCAAAAGAGATCATGTCTGAACTGGTGATGATTTATACAGGATTGAAGTGATTTATACAGAGTTGAATTGAAATAATGTGTACAGAAACCAAAGACACAAAGGAATAAGGAAGGCCCTCCCACTGAGTCATGAGGTTCAGATTAGACCCCCTTGCTTCCTAAACTTCTGATGGAGCTGAGGTGCAGTTAGACCTAGCCCTAGTTTCAGACCTGGACAACGGTTTATGTCTAATGGAATTTTAAAGGAAATTTAGGTAGAGGACTTAGAAGCAAAAAAGGAAAAGGGAAGCCCTCATATTGAGTCACAAGGTTCAGACTAGATCCCATTATTTTGGTTGGATCTAGACTTAGTCTCAGACTTGGTCAACAGTTTATGTCCAAAGAATGACAAATGTAATTTAACAGCAGTTTGTATTATTAAAATTAACCACACGATTTCTAAGCCACTTTGTGTCAGTGACAATAGATAATGTCCATGGTGAAACACACAAAAATAGAGAAATACTGTTTGGCACTGGTTATGGGAACATAACCTTGAAAATAGGCGAGTTAACACTGCTGTCAGCAAAAGGGAGTCTTATACCAGTAAACCTCTGTTCACACACTAGCCATGTGTGTGCTGATGTTGCAGCTGGTAATTTTCCACTCCAACCTGAGGGGGGATATAAGGACCTGTGCAGGGACAGATAGGTGAGAAGGCTATATGCGCATCTTGATTTGGGGGATGCCCTGACGACACACTGCCTACCACCCCTCTGACTGGGTAACATGTTCCATCTCCTTCTCCTGCTTGGCAGTATCCCATGCAACCAGGGGTTGGTATGTATGTAACCTGCTTTAATAGATATATATATTTGCTTTGCACTAATAACTCAATAAATACACTAGAGCATTTGATTGTTTATATTGTGTTTGGTGTCCAGTCTTTGTACATGGGAATCCTACGAACCTGGAACACTTTTCATCATCGAAGATGGTATATATGCACTTTTATCTGTACCTAAACTAACTCAATGGACTAAGATGAAGATACATGCATATGTAGATGTATTTACATATGTACATATATGTATGTTAAACATTTCCCCCAGGTGCAGTGAAATGTAGTATTACTAGTAATATACTCACATTAGCTTTGTCAGCACTCCTCAACAGCTGAGGGTCACTGAGCAGCAGTAACAGCGCAGGCAGATGATCCCCCTATTTATTAAACTCTGAGGGTTTAGAGGCTCTTGAGAGGCATCCCACTCACTGGGAGACAACTAGGTCACAGCTCACTGGAGTCCAGGAGAGCCCAATGATACTCTCTTGGGACCACTATTTATCAGGCCATAAGATGACTGGCTTTAGCCACTGTAGATTTTCATCCTGGCATCACATCTTTGTTTTGCCATCTCCAAAGAAGTCCTGACATGATCAGGAAGTCTCTAGGCCTTCCTGTTATCTATATAATCCTTCCTGCCTTTGTTAGACATTAGAATTAATCATCAGGGGGTGGCCAGCCATCGAACTCCACGCATTTATGCAAAGGCTAACAGGAATTCCTGGGGGGTGTGGAGTGCGAAGCACAGGCACACTCCTGACCTGGGCCAATCCTAACAGACCAAGGCCTTCTGTCAGGAGAAATTCCTTCAGCAGATCTTCACACCTCTCACTGCAGTGAGCTATTCCAATAAAAATCTCCAGACAGTGCACAGCAGCTCCCTTCTCACCTTAATTAGGAGTGGCAGTTCCACTACATTAGCCAAGTGAGGAAGGAAACCCGTGACCAACATGTCACCTTTCTCCCACTGCTGGATGTTTTGCATTTCCCAGTCCTGTTGTGTCACCGAAGGGGAAGCTGAGAGACAGCATGGCAACCCAAGAGAGACCTAACCTGCCATAAAGCTAAGCAAGGCCAGGATTTGAAATCAGCGCTATTTTTGACTGGTTTGCAAGTGCAAAGTGCTGTTCGTGAACTTCAAATGAGACACCCTCCCACGTTTATGATGTTGAACTGGTTTGCATCAAGAGTTCCTTCTTTGTGAACAAGGAAAAGTCATCTCTCAAAATGCTTTGGTGAACTGCAGCACTGAACTGAATCTTCCTTGAAGAGGCACACTCATAAAAAAAGAAAAAAAAGGAAAAAATTGCTTACTGTTTGAACCCCTTCGGTTTCCACTAGGCATCCACTCCAACATTCTAATGCAATGCCAGCACAGAGGCTGCTAGAGCAATGAGATCTGTTATAGGCAGCACAGGATAAGGAGGAAAGCAGGGTGTCACTGAGCAGGAAAGAAGTACATGACTGCCATGGTTTAAACCCGATCAGGTAACTTGTTCACTCACTCCCCCGCTTCTTTCCCTCCCCCTACTCCCAGAGGGATGGAGAGGAGAATCAAAAGAATGCAACTCCCATCGGTTGAGATAAGAACAGTTTAGTAACTAAGGTATGACACAAATCACTACTGCTACCACCAATGATAATAATGATAAAGGAAATAACAAGGGAAGAGAATACAACACCTCAGCACCAGCCAAACAATAACTTGCCCCCCCAGCCCGACCAAGCACCGATCCATACCTCCTCCAACCCCGCAGTCTCCCAGCCCTTCTGGGTAACTCTCAGTTACCTCCTGGGCATGACGTGCTGTGGTATGGAATACCTCTTTGGTCAGTTTGGGTCAGGTGTCCTGTCTCTGCTTCCTCCCGGCTTCCCCTCCTCCCTGGCAGAGCATGAGGCTCACAAAGTCCTTGGCCACACCAAAACATCATTGTTATCAGCTCTGTTCCCAGGCCGAAAGTCAAAACACAGCGCTGCACCAGCTACCAAGGAGGAGAAAAATGACTGCTACTGCTGAACCCGGGACAATGACAATTAAATGAGAGTTAAACAGAATCATTTAATAAGGTGCAGTGCTACTCCAGGGCCAACAGACCTCAGGGTTCTCAGCTCACACATGCAGGCCCCAGAAATGGCAGTTCCACTTGAGCAGCTCAACTAGAAGCCTGACTCTGAAGTTACTGCTCATCTTCCCCAGCAATTCTTTCATATTAGGTTCCATTTTGCCATCATTCATGGTATAAAAAGCACATCTCATTTTAAAGTATGCCTTTAAAGCCTTTAGCCTCAGAAGGCAGCAAGTCCAGCCCAGGTCCCACAGCCCACACTCAGCAGTGCTCACGTGCTATTCACTGAGCTCTCCCAGTTCAAGCTCACACCTAGATTTAGCCTGAAGTCATCATTGTAAATCCTGAAACTTCACATTTCTTCCCTCTTCCTTCAGATGTCAGTTCTGGGACTTGAAGAATCAAAAATACTGCATTCCTTACAGTGTGATCTCCAAGAACTCAACCATGTTTAATGAAATACTGGGGTTTAAAATAAAAAACAAGTTTTTATTATATACTACAGACTTTTTGAAATACTTTAGATTATGCATTTAGATTTCTCCAGTGATGTTACAAAAAGAAAAAAAAAATTCTTCTAGGTTGCTTGAAGATGTTTTAGCTAAGCAGGCAGAACTCCCAGCTAGTAGGTACATACCCCTGCCATTCCCATTTCTACTGGTATTACCAGCACCATGGATTCTGCTGTCCATGCAGATCATGAGAACATTATTAAACCGATTAACCCATACTGCAATTGGGAAAACTGAGACTCAGCAAATAAAGCTGCCTGCCTCCCATGTTGGAATAGCCTTTAGAAGGACTTAAGCACAAACAGACATCAGGCATGCCAGGGACAAATGGGCATTACAGCCAGCAGCTCTTCAGTTTGAAGACAATCATCCAAATTGCTTGGAGAGAGATAAAAACAGGGAAGGAGGAGGAGGGTAGGAACAACAGACAAGAAAGGAGACAAGCACATTTTGCAAAACACTATGCAGACTTAGCTGCTCAGTATTCTCAGCTGAGAAACTGATCTTAATGATGAAGACTTGGAGCACTGTGTGCAGTTCTGGTGTCCTCAATATAAAAAGGACATGGAGCTGTTGAAGCAAGTCCAGAGGAGGGCCATGAGGATGATCAGGGGACTGGAGCACCTCCTGTACAAAGACATGCTGAGAAAATTGGGGCTGTTCAGCCTGGAGAAGAGAAGCTGCGTGGAGACATCAGAACAACCTTCCAGTATCTGAAGGGGCCTACAGGATGCTAGAGAGGGACTCTTCATCAGGGACTGCAGTGATAGGACAAGGGGTGATGGGTTCAAACTGAAACAGGGGAAGTTCAGGTTAGAATTAAAGAAGTTCTTTACTGCGAGGGTGGTGAGGCACTGGAACAGGTTGACCAAAGAAGTGGTGAATTCTCCATCTCTGTCAGTGTTCAAGGCCAGGTTGAACAGAGCTTTGGGTGACATGGTCTAGTGTGAGGCATCTCTGCCCATGGCAGGGGGCTGGAACTGGATGATCTTAAGGTTCTTTCCAACCCAAACCATTCTGTGATTCTATGGCTTCCCTGAATGAGAGGCATCAAAATATTCAGCTGACCTGGTTCAGCTGAAGGATACAGTTGGGTCAGTTCAAAGTTATCATCTCAACAAAACTTCCATTAGTCAGGAAACAAAGGGTCCTGTGCCTGCTGTCCTGCAGGGCCCAGGGCCAGGCTCACACCTCCTCCTTCCAACACCACCCTGCTAAATGTTCACTTGATCTGAAATAGGTTGTTCTTAATTGCACCAGACAACTAATGAAAAGGCAAATGATGTCATGAAATAGGCAACTAAGTTATAAACTGATAGATAAGTTCAGCTACGACTTTATCCTAGATATATGCCTAGATATATACATTTCAAACAGAATGCTCTCATTTTGGCACTGCTGGGCTTTGGAATACTCAGTGGTGAGGCTGTACTTACAGAACCAGGACAACTGTCCAACTGTGCCTTTTTTCTCTCCAGAAGAGGTTGCCCACAGTACAGCATCACTGGCCATCCAGTTCAAAGAATCATACAATAATAGAATCAGCTAGGTTGGAAAAGACCTTTAAGATCAAGTCCAACCATTACCCCAGCACTGCCAAGACCATCAGTAAACCATGTCACTGAGGGCCTCACCTACAAGTTTTGAGAACACTTCCAGGGACACTGACTCCTCCATTCCCTGGGCAGCCTGTTCCAATGCCTGACCACCCTCTCAGGGAAGAAATTGTTCCTAATACCCAGCTAAACCTACCCTGGTGTAGCTTGAGGCCATTTCCTCTTGCCCTGTCACTTGTTACATGGGAGAAGAGACCAACCCCAGCTCACCACAACCTCCTTTCAGGTAGTTGTAGAGAGCGATAAGGTCACCCTGAGCCTTCTCTTCCCCAGACTAAGCCCCCCAGGTCCCTCAGCTGTTCCCCATCACACTTGTGCTCCAGACCCTTCACCAGCTCCCTTGCCCTTCTCTGGACTCGCTCCAGCACCTCAACGTCTTGTAGTGAAGGGCCCAAAACTGAACACAGGATTAGAGGTGCAGCCTCACCACTGCCCAGTACAGGGGGGCAATCACTGCACTGGCCCTGCTGGCTACACTCTTTCTGATACAGACCAGGATGCTTTTGGCCTTCTTGGCTGCCTGGGCACAAGCTGCTCATGTTCAGCTCTCAGTCAGCACCCCCAGGTCCTTTTCCACCAAGCAGCTTCCCAGCCACAGAGTGGCATTCTAGTTCACAAGCAGTAAACCTAAGAGAAAGAACTCATTATGGAACTTAATACACTACAAAAAGGATATGAATAAGCCTCCTGTATCACCCACAAGGCTGAGGCCTAACTGAATGTTGTTAACCCAGCACATAACCTCATAAATTAATTTAATATTAGTTTCCTTTATCATCCTTGTGTCCCCTTCTGGCAGATTGGTTTAAAACTTGAGCTCACCTTCCGATTTCCAGTCAATTACAGTCAGTTTTTATACATTCCTTTCCATGTCCATTTTATCTCTCAGCTTCAACAGCTTGTCTGCCTGACATATTCCCAGATTACCTTGTCTCTTAAGATGGGCATTCTTGCCCCTAACTCTGCTTTGCCCTTCTTACTTATCTGTCCCAGTTTGCCATCTTCACTGTGTCTTGCACAACACTTCCCTGCTTTTTGAAAATAAACGCAAAAAAAAACTAAGGGAACTTGGCAGGAAGAAATACAGCTGAATTCTAGGACTTTTCTGAACCACTTAAATGGTATTTATACTAAAACAAGCTTTGGAGTTATTTGGTACAAAAAATTCCATGTGAAGAAAGCTGTGGACTGGCCACACGAAAAATAAGTGTCAGCTGCAACTCTCAGCATCTTCTCTCCTATTTTTTCAGCCCATTCTGAGTAAATAGCAGCACCAATGGAAGCCATTTACAGAAAATACCAGAAGACAAATGTTTTGGAGAGTCAGGGTCCAAAAGCAAACCTTCCAAACATTCTTTCCAACTCTGAAAGGTTATTCAAGTCTCCCACGCTTTTTTTGGGGTTGTCCTTTTGGATTAGCCACCTCTACTTGTTCCCACTACACTCACAGCACCCTCAGTCTTTCATCATCTCCCAGTTGCACGCAGTTCCTTCAGTTCCTTAGGCACGAGGGGCTAGTTTGGAGTTCTGATGTTTCTATCCCTTTAAGCTACTCCTGCTTGTAGCCAAGTAGGTAATTTGCTATTTCTACCTGCCATGTAAATTGATTAATTGCAGGCAAACATAAGGCCCATTCTCATGCTGAGGAGGAAGGAAATCTGTATCAACTACTCCTTTCAACACTTACATTTCATCAAGCTTCCACCAATGCTAAACTCCAGTCTGTGCTCCAGCTCAAATCTGAACTTTCTTCTGGCCAAAAGGGCACAACTTTCCAGAAGTCTTTTAAACTCACTGTAAACCTCACCGCAAGAAACACCAAGATTATTTACCTTATTTCAGCCTTAGACAACAAATACTCCCTCAGGCTCAGGGCTATACAGATGGTATAGTCTATACTATAGACCACCTTTCAAGGGCCAGTTGCAAAGTGACACCAGCACTTTGTCACTCCAGCTTCCCACTTCCAGGAGAGTTGGAAATCCTTCATAAAGAAGCGTTCTGCAGATGGCAACATTTGCACATGATGTATATCATCTTTAGGGAACCTGAGAGGTTATACAGTGTTAGGATGTCCCTGGCAGCGTCATCCATCACACTATCAAAGTCAGAAAGTTAAAAAGTAACCCTCCTTGGTGGTGAGTCACTCAAGCTCCCTGCACTTTGCCTGAAGGTACAGAAAACCCCCTCACAGTGGAGGAGCCAAAGGCAGGGATTGATTTTCAAGGCCTAACTTTGGATGGGAAGTTACATATGGATTAATCTGTTAGTAGAAATTTACCCTATGTCTGACTAGCCCAGAAGTAAAGCTTTACAATTCAAGACTGTCCCAAGCAGCAGCACAGTGGGAACGCTGAAGAACAGACACAGATTTCAAAGCTGGAAAAGCTCACTTTCCTCCCTTACTGCCACAAAGGTGCTGATCCTAAGGCAGCAGGATTTACCCACTCAGCCTTCCTTCAGGTAAATAACTCCTTTTGTGTTCTACTGCAGCTTCTTCCTCTTTCAGCTCCTTGTTCTCCCTTCCTTCCCTCCTCCCACTCAGCCCATGCAGTATAAAAAAAGGAATAATCATCTTTCCATCCCTCCTGCAAGCATGTGTTTATCTCTTTGTTTTTAAATGTTACAGCTTCCCAACATCTGTCTCTGTGTGGTATAATCTTACTGGTGAAATATTTCATGTTTTCCTTGAGCTCTCATCAATATGTCTCTGTGTTATCAGCTTAGCAGATGGAGACCCAGAAGGAATAACCTCAGCTTACCTGGGTGATTTCTTCTTAAGTACATACTTACTGTACTTCAGGACAAGAATCATCATCATTTTAGAATGCAACACAATATTTCTCTGCAGCAAACTGAATTCTCTCCTCTTAAGTCACATATGCCTACTTCATTGCAATTTTCCCCTCGAATTCTCAAAGTTGTTCTCACCCACCACTAACATTTCTACCCACATTTCACACATACTGAAAAAACTCAGGCAGATACCAAGGCCACCGGAAAAGCCACTGGCATAGCCAGGAATTGAACCTCATTTTCCCCGTACTAAACCACATCTGTACCACCCACCTGCTTCCTGCCTCATGTGTTAACTGTGCAAAAGCATGCAAAAAAACAGTCACTGTGGTCAGGGAAAGAGCTTTGGTTATGCAGAGCTCTACTGATGATGTGAGAAGCAAAAGAAAGCACACTTTCTTCTCAGCTTTGTAAAGGATGCCTGCAGAGCTTGCCTTGTTAAACAACTCATGGCTACCATCCCTGCATGCTCCTGAAACATCTCCCCTTACACATTCAGACAGTGCAAGTCATGCAGTTGTTGCTACAAAGCAACTTGGTAAAAATAATAATAATTAGTAAAAAATTGCCCATGAAATCAACACTTTTCTCACTTCATATTTTGGAGGTTCCTCTCCATTTAAACATTCCAGCAATTATACGGAGCAAAGAGGTTTCCTTAAGGTTTTCTCACCACTACAGAATGCTTGCCTTCCTTTTGTCACAGTAGGATTTTGTGTTTGCCCTCCAACAAAGACACTTGACCATGACCTTACGCAGCAACAGCTCCCCTGGATGTGACTAATACAACAAGGCAGGTGTAGGTCTCCTTTCTTTACCACTTCCCCTCTCCTATAGCACAGAAACACTGCTCTTCACATAGAAAAGACAAGCAAGTAATAACATGAGGAACCATTCTGACCATCATTTACTGACCACTGACACAGGTAACAGCCCAAGGCAATGCTTACAGCCATCAAGGTTCTGTCAGAAAAAAAGCCATTCCCTGTATTCAGCTGAACAGAGCTTTTGGCCAAGTAACCAAGAGCACATCAGCTGGTTCTAATCCTTTGTCTTGGAGTTGCATTCAGCATCAAAATAACATGTGCCTCCTATAAAGCCAGGTAAAAGAGGTATACATAGGAGCAGCCTCCCACCTAGCACATACTGGCCTACCTCTCTGCAACCTCCCTGCAACCTCCCCTGATATTTAAACCATGTCGTCTCTGCACCATGCCTGTATCAAGGCACCAACACAGAGTAAATGAGAATCCAGCCCAGGGTCCTGCAGAGCTCAGACTAACACATTAGAGGATGATTACAGAACTGAAGGTTATTTGTTGTATGTTAGGGCATGTTGGGGGTTGGGGAAAGGTTTTTTATTCATTTGGTTTATAGTCCTATCTGAATAAAGGTAAACACATAGGGATTATAAATGAAATGAATCTGATGCAGAATAGAATGGGGGTGGTACAAAAAAAAAAATCTCAAGAGGGTCAGGAGATAATGAAGATTATGCCTCAATATTGGGATTATGATGTTAGTTCTTTATTTCAATAAAACTGGATAGAGATCTTTTATATCAGGGACAGAGCTTAGCTGTAAGGACAAAGTAATCTTCTGGGAATTATGCATACAGGCTCAACATCATTTTTATTGGATGGCTGATGAACTGGAAAACTCCAGGATAGCCTGGTTTTAATTTGTAATCTTAATTTTCATATAAATCGGTACAGTTGAAGGAAGGGGGGCAGATGTAGAGGGACTCTGATGCTGTGCTAATATCGCAGCATTAAGACAGCACATGCATTAAGGCTACAACTGTAACTCATCTAGTATCTGATCCTGTCTTTTTGCCTATCCATCTGTCTCCTATCTATCGTTTCACCACTGAAGTATCTCAACAGTGACTCAAGAGCAGAAGACACACAGTCAGTGTAACGTTGCATCCACCAAGAACCACCTCCATGTGCCCAGTTGCTCACCAGGAAGCAGCAATGTGAAAGAAGCAGCTTCAGACAAGAAGTTTTGGGATCTCATGTTTTGCGATCAACTCCATCCTAAACCTGTGGTCCAAAGTAAATCACCAACAAGCCATGAGACTGAATGTTCTGTTCGTGATTTTAATTGTCAGGTCACCTAAACATGTCTTCTGAGCCTTATGGGTACTGCAGCCCTGACCATCCAATGGGCTGGGTATCCACAGCTTCTGGTGCTAGCCTGTTCAGAAAGTCAGAGAGGGGTTTGGGTTGGAACGAACCTTAAGATCACCCAGTTCCAACTCCCTGCCACAGGCAGAGATGCCTCACACTAGACCATATCACCCAAGGCTCTGTCCAACCTGGCCTTCAACACTGCCAGGGATGGAGCATTTACCACTTCTTTGGTCAACTCGTGCCAGTGCCTCACCACCCTCACAGTAAAGAACTTCTTCCTTAGACCCAACCTGAACTTCCTCTCTCTAAGCTCGAACCCATCACCCCTTGTCCTATTGCTACTCGCTGATGAAGAGTCCCTCTCCAGCATCCTTGTAGGCCTCCTTCAGGTACTGGAAGGCTGCTCTGAGGTCTCCACACAACTTCTCCAGGCTGAACAACCCCAATTTTCTCACTGTCTTTGTACAGGAGGTGCTCCAGCCTCCCCCTGATCATCCTCATGGCCCCCTCTGGACTTGCTTCAACAAGAGTATCAAGTACAGTAGTGAAACTATTCCTGCCGGCACAACTGATGGTCTTAATGAAGCAGAAGACATAAAAGATAGCCAGGGAAGCACCACAGAGGATGGGTCTTGTTTAAGGTCATGCAACAGGGTACTTGCCAGTTAACACTGCTTGGGCTGGTGTACTAAACACTCACATCAAATTCCTGTCCTCCAAGACACGGGCGTCACATCCACTACCTTCAGAAAGTAACTAACAGTCCCAAGCTGCACAATCATCAGGAATGAGTTATGGCCCCAGAGGTTAATTATTTCCTCAGCAATACTCTGTGGAACAAGCAACAGATCGAAGTAACCATGCTATCGCTTTGATCACCCCTATCCCTCTACCTTCCTGATAAGTAACAAAATCCACAGCGCTGATAGAACAGCTGCTTTCATAAGGGCAGCAATAACAAAAGAAGTTCCCATAATTTCCTAGCATTTGAGCATCAAAACAAGATTTCCAGGGAGAAAATTGAAATGCCAAAAAGATTTATATTTACTTATGCAGATATCCTGCAATCCTAGCCTTTAAAACATGGCCTATTTTATTGGTGCTGAGGGAGAGAAGAAAAAAGAACCAAACTTATCATTCCATTTTCCAAATATACAGCCACTGTAAAATGCAGAGAATGGGCAAAGCTATTTTTTAAAAGCTACCTGATACCAAAATAGGGAGAGTGAATGACAGAAGAGAATCTGATCTACTCAGACATAATCTTCAAGTGTAAATTTCTTCATTTTATTACTGTCGGGAAGGCCTTAAATTAATTCCCACTTTCGCTTTTGTTTCCAAGGTGACACTGTGACATGCTGACAGAAATCCTGTGTAAGCAAGCTGCATATAGGACTCCATTCCCTTTCCCTGTGCCTGCTCTTCCCGTCACATACATCTCTCCACAAGTTCTTTGCTTACCTTAATCGTCCACCCTAGGAAAGCCAACAAGTCACTACAAGGAGCGAGCATAACCATCAGCAGCAGTCACAGCAGCACAATAATCATCTATGAGCCTGGTTAGAGAGTGGAAAATCATGCCAGATAATGGGATTTCATCAAAATAGAAGATGAAGACATATGTGATGACATCTTATTCTGGACTTCCAAAAAGCCTCCAAGCACCTCATAAGACCTTCCAGGAGAATTAAGAAGTTGTGCACAGACAGGCATTTTGGCTGCAAGTTAGTCAGAGGGATGAATGGAGGAGCAGGAAGATACTAGAATCAAATGGTCAATTAATAAAATGGCTCAAGATTAACAAGGAGGTGCCCCAAGACACTAAGACCAGAGTTATTTACAGTCATTAGTCATGATTTAGGAAAGAGGCTGAGAAATGAGGTGATGACCTATGCAGATAATACCAAATCATTTGGATTAGTCAGATCTAGAGAAGCCTGCAGGGACCACAGAGATGCAAGACAGAACCATAACAGCAGTGAAGAAGAAAGGTAATGAGCATTGGAACAAATAATAGAACACTATGGTGCCAAATTCTCAGCAAAGACTATCACAAAGCTGAAAAGCCAGCCAGTTTTTTTGGACAACTGGAAAAGAAACATCAATCCTGTACCCAGGCTGAATAAAGCAAAGCAGAAAACTGTGCTGTAAGAATCTAGGTATGGAAGTAGCTCCAGAATGAGCACTGCAAATGGTCACAGGTTCTCTGTAAAGGGCCTGGACTTGTTTTTTTTTTCAGTCATTACACACAATGATTTCAGAAAGTGACAGACATAAAACAAACCCAGGGAAATCTGAACAAACCAACTATATAACTACATAATCTGAAGAGAAGATTACACTCAGTGAGACTGAATGGCAGCCACACTAAAATTCAAGATGAATATCCTTTTGCCTTTTTTTTTTTTTTTGCTGTTTATCCCTGTACTCAACTTTTTTCTTATTTTTTTTTCAAGTAAAACCAGGAAAATTACACATTTGTTTCTATCAGATAGTTGTCATAAGCAAACCTTCCTATTTAAGTTTAAACCCAACCATATATACCACCATGTGTCAAACATGCTCTCACTTGCTTTTACTACTCAGCCTCTGTCATTTAGCAACTGCCAGCTCTGGAATTGCTTTTATCTTTCTAAGTTTCCCCCAGAACAGTGGGTCTGCTCATCAGCAGTAAGAAGATACAGGATAACCATATAATTCAGTGTAATGTTCTGATGTTCCTGCTGCATTACTTTATGACAGCATGAGTATGTAAAATGCAGGTGACTTTTACAAGACGTGAATTTTGTCACCATGCTATATCCAGATGTCCACAGATCACTAGTGACACTGAACTAACAAGTTAAAAAGGTATGTCTTAACTAAAAAGCAGGCAGTGGAATTCAGGTGAAGAAATCAAATTCCTTCCAAAATGTCTATTAGTCTCTATAATCTGGAGGATACAAGTGAAAACTACTTAGCAGTGGGAAAAGATCCATTTCTATGCAGTATTTTACAGCCTCCTGGTACTCCTGTTGTTTACAATAGTTTCTGAACTTCCCACCAAGTTAAGAAATGATACAACAGAAAAATACATCCTGGCTACTCCATCTGCACTTCTGAGCCCTCACACCATTTTTCAGCTGTGACCAGGACCTGATATTCATCTTTAGTGACATCCTAAAGCCCAAGAGACCCAGCACATGCTTCAGCAAGGCAACCACACAAACACTGGCACAGCACCTGGGAGTATGCCCTGGGGACAGGCAGTAGGTACACGGACATCTCCAGGTCACTTGAGCCCCCTTGCAACCTAGCTGGAAGTTTGTCCTGACTTCACAAAACTCTTCAGAAAGAACAGAAGTTCAGGGAGAAACAACCCACCTTCTGATTGCACTTGCCTGCAGATAAACAGAGTTGAACATATCCCATGCTACCTTAGTGTGTGTCACAGAGCAGCTTGTGCACGTATACCTCTAGATAAAGGATGGGGTTTCTGACAATTTCTAACTAGAAGGAGACACATAAAAGCTTAATTGCACTTCTTTAAAACACTTTCAGTGCAGCATGAGCTGGCTCTGGAGGCTCTGTTCTAAAATGAGGATAACATTCTTCTTATATTTCTCTCCACTCATACTTAGTTTACACTGCCTTTTCTGTTTGCAGAGAGTCCTGCTCACTGTGAAGAGTTTCCCCACACGTGGTTACATCTAGGTAGTGCTTCTATCATATCCACAAGGACAGGTTGCCCAAAGAAGTGGTGAATGCTCTATCCTTGGCAGTGTTCAAGGCCAGGTTGGACAGAGCCTCGGGCAACATGGTCTAGTGTGAGGCATCCCTGCACATGGCAGAGGGTTGGCAGTCTGTGATTCTGTGATTTCATGACAAAGACGATATTAACAACTATTACTCTTACAACCCGTACCACAGTATATCAGGATTTGGTACCCAGGTTTCCAGCACAGCATAGGTTTGGTTTTGTCTTTCTCTTCCCCTAACCAGTAGAGCCTTCTGCCATGCAGGCTTAGCACATCACAGTCTCAATTACAAAAGCAGTTAGAATTATGGTGCACTGCCTCTTCCTGGTCTTATTTCCTGTTAAGTTCCCATCAGTGGAAAGTAGAAACACCTAAAAAAGCTCATTTGGGTTCCAGCTGTCATCTTCCCTCCTTGTGCCATCTTTTCTTGCAATTTCAGGCTTGCTCATTCCAAATGCGCTTAGTTAAAAGCTTTTATTTTGGCTCTCAGGGGGAAGACTTGAGTATTAAGTAGCTTTCCCACTGTTCCCGTATAATCTTCCTATTTATCAACCTGGAGATTCCTCAGCTTTGCTAATCTTTCCTGAGTGGATATATCCTCAGAGTGATTTCCTAAGTGAGAGAGAGTGTCCTGGGTTCAGCAGTAGCAGCCATTTTTCTCCTTCTTGGTAGCTGGTGCAGCGCTGTGTTTTGACTTTCGGCCTGGGAACAGAGCTGATAACAATGATGTTTTGGTGTGGCCAAGGACTTTGTGAGCCTCATGCTCTGCCAGGGAGGAGGGAAAGCTGGGAGGAAGCAGAGACAGGACACCTGACCCAAACTAGCCAAAGAGGTATTCCATACCACAGCACATCATGCCCAGGAGGTAACTGAGAGTTATCCAGAAGGGCTGGGAGACTGCGGGGTTGGAGGAGGTATGGATCGGTGCTTGGTCAGGCTGGGGGGGGTGAGTTATTGGTCGGCTGGTGCTGAGGTGTTGTATTCTCTTCCCTTGTTATTTCCTTTATCATTATTATTATAATTGGTGGTAGCAGTAGTGATTTGTGTCATACCTTAGTTACTAAACTGCTCTTATCACAACCTGTGGGAGTTGCATTCTTTCGATTCTCCTCCCCATACCCCTGGGAGCGGGGAAGGGGAGAGCCCCCGGGGGGGGGCCTCAATTGCTTCCAGCCTGGCACCACTCACTGGGAGTGAGTGAACAAGCTGTCTGGCTAGGGTTTAAACCATGACAGAGAGTTAAACAAACTGCTTGATAACTGGCATTTGGAACTTCTGGTCTTCTTTTGCACGTTAAGCTCCAAGCCAACCAGGACTATATCATTTGATACAACACAACTGCAGCATGTCTCTAATTCCCACTCTCTCCTCACATATTTAATGGGACCATATATTTTTTACCCATGATAAAAGGTGGGTTTTTTTTCATAGGAAAACTACCCATCACATCCCTTTTCTCAAAAAGCTGATCACCACATAAAGCAACTGTTCTTACTGCTGTGCTAAGCAGAGAAGTTAAGGGAATTCCCACATGGAAATTCAGAAGTAAAACAAATTTCTGCCTTCCATATTTCCAAATTCCTCTGCTCTGTTAACATACTGCCAGGGAAACAGCTTGCATTTTTGCCTTCTTCCAAGCAAGAAGAGACACACAGCTAGGCAAGAATTTAAACACACACACCCCCCAACCCCCCACCCCCCCCCATCTCTGTATAATATCTTTTTAATCAAGAATCCCAGCTTAATCCCAGCTTTCAAAGTAAAATAATCATTGAACATTTTATTTACTACACAAACTGGACATGAAAATACCTAATCCTGTAAAACTACACAAATTTCTGATCAAAGTATAGCAGGTAAATCAAACCTGAAATTAAAGGATTAGAAAAGGTTACTGTAATTCTTTTCTATTAAGTAACACAGTAGCAGATTTCACTGAATCTTGCTCTGTAATTCCCATCTGGAAAAGCAGCACTGGAGGATTGAACAGGCTTGATAAATGCATTTTTATGACATCTGTAAAGCAAAAGCCAGCAATTGGAGCCCATCCTAATCCTTCACTCAGCAGCAGGTATTGCGAGAGCACTGATCAAAACCCACTACCTGGGACAGCCAGAATGATTCAGACAGGTTGTGCTATTCCCTCAGCTCTGTCCATGAGTTTTTCAACCTCTCTAATCCAGCTGAGAACCAGCTGTGTATTTAGAGAAAGGCTTTCTCCTCATGCTCTTCACTCTCCCTGACACACACTCACAGCACTGTGCGGTGCTATTGTAGCCTGTGACGCTTCCTAAGCTAACAGGAGAACATGCACAGGTTGCTGCTGGAGGATCCTCACCCAAGGGCCAGCGCCACCTCTTCCACTCCCCCTTTTTCATGAACACTTACTTACAAAATGAAGACACAACACTGGAACCTCAAGGAAAGCTTGGGAACATGGCATGGATAGGAACTATGCATCCACCTAGTTCTGAGGCACCAAAAGAAAAACCCTGAAAGTTTTTCTCTTCCTTACAGATGATCCAGTACTGCTCAAAGCCAAGAGACCACCCTTCACTTTTTTCATCAGGATCTGAAGAATCCTCAGATGGTCAGCTCACCACCACAAAATACCACACAGCAGCCAAGGAAGTCTTCCCCAGCTATGTGTGAAGATACAGCATGCAGAAGTTATTTCTCCTGGTTTTCCTTGACCCTATAAACTTAATGGCCAAATTATTTCCCCACATCACACCTTTTCCTGGTGGAGAATTAACCCACAAAGCCTGGGAGAACTAACTCATATGCCAAGAAAAGGACAAATAGCTTAGCATGCTCCTCTGCTGCTCATTTCCAATACTTTCATCCATACTAACAGTTCTTCTCAACTCCCAAACTACAACTTAAGAAATAATCAGATTCACACCATTCCAAGAGCAGACTGCAATGATCTTTTCTACTGGAAGGGTTAAAACAGATGCTTTCCCCCGAAGATTCTGTTTTTTTTCTGGCTTCTTATTTTTCCAGAGCCCATGAAAAATCATGAATAAAAATTACCCATTCAAAAATGGAAAGCTAAGGATTTTCTACTAAATTATCCCTACTTTCAGTTTTGTTCAACAGCCCTCATTTAGCCCCAGCTGTGAAAAACAAGCACGACAGTTTGTGATTCAGAAGCCACAAGAAGCCACAATGAGTTTGTTGTAGTTTACAAAGAATAATAAAGACCACCTAAAAGATTCCTGCCCTAGTTGCTTCGAAAATACACCTCAGAGGTCACCAAAGAGCCAAAAAAGCTTCCCTGCACAAGACACTTCATTGTCATTAGAATCAACTAGGTTGGAAAAGACTTTAAGATCACCAAGTCCAACTGCCAAGGACACCACTAAATCATGTCACTTAGGGCCTCAGCTACACAGTTTGTGAGCACTTTCAGGAATGCTGACACCATCACTGCCTTGGACAGCCTGTTCCAATGTCTGACCACCCTTTTGAGGAAGAAATTATTCCTAATATCCAATGTAAACCTTCCCTGGTGCAGCTTGAGGCCATTTCCTCTTGCCCTGTCACTTGTTACATGGGAGAAGAGACCAACCCCAGCTCACCACAACCTCCTTTCAGGTAGCTGTAGACAGCAATAAGGTCCACCCTGTGCCTTCCCTTCTCCAGACTAAACCCCCACCAGGTCCCTCAGCCGTTCCCCATCACACTTGTGCTCCAGGCCCTTCAGCAGCTCCGTTGCCCTTCTCTGGACCTGCTCCAGTACCTCAATGTCTCTCTTGTAGTGAAGGGCCCAGAACTGAACACAGGATTCAAGGTGCTATTAGTCACTTTTTGTTGTCAGGGTCTTCTAAACTTCAGGCATTTCTTGGAGAAGCCTTACTGACAGATCCTGAGTTGTTCTGTCTCGCTTGGTCTTCTCCCTTCTCAAGTGCCTGCAAACCAACCACCTCCTCACAGATGTGGACAAGCTCCAAGATCTGGACATATAGGCTTGCCTGAGGCATTAGCGATATGTGCCGTTCCCTCAAACCATGGCAGACTGGTACCTCAGCACAGCACTTTGTCATGGCTTGATCTTGAGTTACAGCCCCATAAGCCCTCAAAGCTCAAGGCTCCTGACCCCCCCATTACCTGAAGACTGAATAGGGAGGTGTTAAGCAGCTTGCTTCTCCCTGCATAACCAAATCAACAATTTCCTTTGGCTTTTCCTGTGTGGCAAGCACAGGTACAGGCTCATTTTACTGCGCTTCACCTCTTGTTCGTCACAGCTCAGTACTAATCATCAGTCCGTAATGCAGTGCCGAATTGCTAGCCCCATCCTGATGATGTACTTATTTCCAATTGGCACTTGGGAGCAGCGAAGATGGGAGGCATTACTCATCGCCAAGAGTACAGATGTTTCTAATTGCTTTCCATTACCAAGAATAACAGCTGTTTACATCTATCAGCAAATAATTCACAAGAGCTCCAGACTATTAAGATAACACACCCCACCTGGTCACCATCACAAGTTGTCAATGCCAAGGTAGTGGCTGCCAGAAACCCCCTTCTGCCTCTCTGTTCATCAAATGACTGCATGTGTCACCTTCAGATATCCTTATGCTACCCCACAAGCCCGGTTTCTTGGTGGCCTGACAGATCAAATGGACATATGGATTCTTCATGGCTTCGCAGTAAATGTTTTATGGTTATACTGCAGCCAAGGGCAAATGACAGAGGAGCAAGGGACTTGCAAATAACACACTGAAAGAAATACCCACACTTTTAATAAATTAGTTAGCAAAAAAGTGTGCCTGTGCTGCTCTCTGCAGCTGTGTGCAGAACAGTCTTTAAAATACACTGAGTAGCTGATGAAATTATTATTTCTTCAGCGCTCCTGTGCACTGCCCAGGGATCATGAAAGGAGCCTGCAGAAAATGGTCAGCAAGGGAACTCTGCTGCTCCCTTCAGTGACCAAGTTCTCTTTTCTCAGACCACCACCAATCTCTTTGTGGTCCCTCACCAGACCAGGCTGTCAGCACCGTCCTCTTCACAGCACTTCTCAGCTTGGGACCCAGGTCTGTGACAAAGGCTCCCCACCACTTCTGCAGTACGAATAGATAAGCAGCCAATTAAAATTAATTATTAGGAAACAGGTAGCATAACACCCTCCAAGTGCCTGTTCCGAGTTCCCCCAAGTTCTTCACTATTAACCATTTCCTAATCATCAAAGCTTCGTTTTCATTTGCCATACAGAGCGCTGTATATTCACGCGTCTGTGAGCAACAGACCTGACCACACAAATCAAAGTGCATTACTACCACAGATTGAGCCAACTGAACTAACCTGATGAGAAACAAAGGAGAGAGGAACGAACAACAGTAAGGTCTCCATTAGATGTTTTGGTCCACATATAAGCCCTTTCTCCAGCCATCCTCTGGGAAACCTTTTTCTCATGTATAAATACAGATTAGCTGTCTCTGGAAACAGTAGTGGTATTTCAGGATCTTCTCTTAACAGTACTTTACTAAACTATTTCCACTTAGGATGTCCTTCTTGATTATTATTTTATGCCCTAATTACTATATTCGTAAAATACAGATAAAAGACATGACCCTACTTCATTCGGGGCCACGACAAGCAGCTTGTACTGCTTTAATTAGATTAGCACAGATGTGGCACAAACCTATCCAAGTGTTAGTGTGCAGTTCCTATGAGTTCCATACACCAAAAGGAAAGATGATTTTGACAAAGTACCTCATTTGGAAGCTGCTCCTGATTCAGATGTGTCACCTGTGGCCCCCTCACCCCCTGCCACATACTTTATGCCTAAGTTACAAAAGGCTTTTTTCTGCAATTGCAAAGGTACTACAGGTACATCGCTTTGATCTACTTTGGAAAACTTAATTTAGGAACACATCTCTTTCTTTGGTAGGTCCACTACTTCTTTTTTCCTTGGGAACATCAATACACTCAATTCACATTTCCTTTACAAGTTTCTTTCAGCACAATGATCCCAAAAAAAAGGAATTACTCAAATCCCTCCATGATTTTTTGGTCTCCCAGAGCTGTCTAGCTATTGTTGTTCTCATCATTTCTGCTATTTCAGGGCAGTGTCTCCTGCCTAGGGATTCCTGCCAACAGGAGCAGAATGCCATTACGAGAGAAGGCTGCTGTGAGCTGCCACCATCACAGGGAATTTATCACTGCAAGCCACAAGCATAATGGACTCCTTCACCAAATGACTTCGGGTGCAGAGGGCTTTGGCACCAGATCTGCCATCCACACACAATTATTAAACTGAAAACGCATGTAATAAGAGCAGGGGACAGGGACATCACATCAGTGCAGGCAGCAATTTCTCAAAAGCTCTGCATGCAGAAGCAGAGGAATTCTCTCCAAAAGTCCAGACTGCCTGACATGAGGCCAGGGAAAAGAACAGAAAGACACAAGAAAAGAAAGAAAAAAAAAGAACTCCAGAGGTTTGCTAAATCCAGCAGCCTGGGAGGGATGTTAACATCGAATGCTTTTAATGCTTTTGGCTGCGAGAATGTGCTTTGCCAGAAAACTCAAGCTGCAGAAGCTGCAGCGTTATTTGCAAACCTCTGATGCCCCAACTTTTTATCCTTCCCTACCCTCTGCTGGATTATGTATCATTACATGAACTCTATTAAGCACATGGGGACCTTCCCCAATAGTCATTCCTTAATCAGGCAACTAATTAACTGGTCGATTTTCCAAAGTGTTCAGCAGCTCAAAACTCTCACAGTACTCATAGAACAAGCTTTTCCCTGTGTGTGGCCTTGTGATCCTTCTAGGCCAGGATGGTTAAAGAAAACCGCATAGTTGTGAATGCAGAAAGACAGTTGGATATACAAAATGGAATGGCAGAGTACAACTAGAGAACTCACTGAACACTGTCATCTCACAAGCCATAGGCTTTCACAGCTTGACTGGGAGCCTCAGTTCTTCCAAAATGGTTACCACCATCTCTTATGATTATGTCATTTCTCCCTCAAGCACATCTTTCTCAGACTGCCTCACTCACAAAATAACCTAGGTATTTTCATTTTCTTTAGGTCTATATTGAATTTCCCCATCTTAAAAACCCAACTAGCCAGCTAACAGAGGCATGAGCACAAGTAGTATACCACTAACTTCACCTAGGGTCTTGTGCTGTCTTACCTCTCTCACTCTCAAGTACCCATAGGCTCTCCCGCTGTGTTCCTGACACACAGCTGGATTCTTAAAACATTGAACTAGGAGCAAGAGGTACTGCTATAAGCAGCTTCAGCCCCCACTCACACCATTCTGGCCCCTGTGTAGTTTCCAGGAGCCTTATGGACCTGTTAGATTGTCATACACTTAATAGAGAAGATAAGATCTGGATTTTGGATGCCTGGCTTCTTAGCTTATTTGTTTTGCTGAGGTGCTAAGCAATCTCAGATTAGCCATTGAATGAGAGCTGCCACAGCACAAACCACAGCCCAAGTCATCTGATCACATATTTCCTATTTCAAGTCCCTCTTATTTTCCCCAATGTTTTTACCTTCCTACTTTGCTTTTTCTTACTCTTTATTCTGCCTCTACCAGCTGCTGGCCCTTGCTACCTTTACAAAACTGTACAGTCAGGGTACAGGAGGCAGAGGACATCCGCACATGCACACACTGCAGCCAGGCTTCTCTGCTTCAGTGCACAGCAACCAACATGACAGAAAGCTGTGTTTCCAAGTATCTGTGCCTCTGTAGAGCGGTGTGTAACGTTCAGAGCTCATAGGCAGCTTATCACTGCACAGGCCAAGTGCCCTGAGAAGGGGGATGTATACATAGAATCATAGGATGATTTGGAAAAGGACCTTAAGATCATCCAGTTCCAATCCCTTGCCATAAGTAGGGATGCCTCACATTATGTGTTTATATAGGCAAACACAACAAGCAAGCCTGTCCATACAGACCTTTTGACAACTGATCAATTATTCAGATAGCCCTAGGAGCACAAGGAATATGGAATACAATGCATTGGCCCTTCCTTAATCTCCACTCCTCTGGGAATTGCCACTGGCTGGTGACCAGATTAGCTTCTTTACTTGCTATTATCCATACAGTGTGCTCATGTACCTTCCCCTCAGACTTCTCTCTCCTTTGTTATATCTTTCTGTATAAAATACATTCCTCTTAGGCACGAATCCCTTTTGCTCTCCACACTTCACTGTTTGCAGTGTACCTCACCACCCTGTTCCAATCCATACCGAAATGCTCCATCTACAGATTTCTTGCTGAAAGGAACTAGCAGAATTTTCGGTGCCTCCAACGTCCACCTCTACTCTTCAGCAGACTCCTGAGTTTCATGCCATCAACAACTGTGCTGTATGAATCAGTTTCTACACTGCCCAACATCATTAAAACACAACCAACCAACAACAAAAGCCAAACAAATATCAAGGTGCTCATTCTCCTGGTTGCAGTTTCTTAAAAAGCTTCAAAAAACCTGCACATTTAGAAAATCAAGAAGCAAATTCTGTTTAGGCCCTTTCTCCCCACTCCTTACTACCAATGTTTGAAAGCCTCAGGATTTCTGCAGCGCTAGTCTCCTAGCTCTGCATGCTTGAGGCTGCCACCTGCTGTGAGTGTTAGGAAAGCAGAAAGCTGAGAGCATAGAGACGGAAGAAAAACCCAGTAACAATAGCCAGAAATGCAGCAGAAGAGTTCTTACCCACAACTAATACTCCTGGGAGTTCCTATGCTGTCCTGGAAACCACTGTGTCCTGGTAACAGGAGCTGCAGAAGACAGTCAAAGCCTCCATCTATCCATAAGGAACAGTTTAATTCACCTGTATGTTTTTGGACTTGAGCATACACTGTAGTTGATGTGGAAGACAGAGAGATAAACCTGGAATGTTGAGTCCTGAAAGCTGCTGGCACAATCCGAACCAATTAATCTTCCCAGGGTGGATGTGCTCTAATAGGATGCCCAGGCACACACCATTCATCAAACCACATCTTTTCATCATGCTGTACCAGATACTGAGTTTGGCAGGGCTGCTGAGTGACAGTACACATCTGAATCAACATAACGTTGTTTCTTTATATAATTACTTCTATTTCTCCTGAGAAAGAGGAGCCAAAACCTCTTACAAAACTCTACTTATTTCTTAGGAAGACATCAAAAGAAAAACAAATCTTGACACAACTTGCCTGACAAAATGAGAAGTTAATTTGCAGTAAGCATTTTAATTTCTTCTTTTTGAGGATGGGGTGCCCCAAAGAGATGCCACGTGGATGAGTGTGACCATACTTTCAAACTGTTTATAAATAGCAACTGTTATGCCACCCCAAGCAGTGCTCCTACATCTGATGGCAAAGCAGCTGCTCTCAATTTTGATTTGTCCTCATAGCACTCAACATAGCCAGCAGAATAAGAGATCCTGATAAGAGACACATGTATTAATATAGGTATACAGGAGAGGAAATAAGGCACTGCTAAGGGAAAAGGCAAATGCCATCCTCCGTGAGAGATTTCCAATGAGCAAAGTGGATCACATATCCCAAGACAAAACAAAGCACCTGTCATCTTTTTCAGCAAAGGCCTTTCTGAACTCTCTTGTCCACCAAAATTCCACTTTTACAGACTGGCCATTTTACTTTGTAAGAAAGTTATATCAAAGTAACATAAAGGAACCACATACTCCCATTTTACACTCCATTTAAGCTAATAGTAAGAAAAAAAGCAGCACAAACCCTCAGATTACTGGGGATGGCTGAAACAAACTGAAGTGACAGAAAAGATTCTTTGTTAAGAAAGACTAAACGTTTATTCATGCTTTAATCAGGAAGAAGGAAATCAAGTGACCCAGTATACAACTTGAAGATGAACAAGTTACTCTTAGTTGTTTGACATGTACTGGAACAACCAAAGAGGAAAAAAAAAACACTAATTCAGCTAACTAAAACAAACTTCTTCCCACCACATTGCTATTTAACCTGCAAAACTCACCACTCTTCTTTCCCTTTACCCTCATGCAAGGAATTTTCTGTAACTGCTCTATGCAACAAAATCAGCTTCCCAAAACCATGCAGAATTTTCATGCAAGCACAACACAAACTGTAGCTCTGATGCCTTCTTTTAACTGACAAAATGAATTTGCTCAGATAGGAAATTATTTTCCTCCGTGGATCAGGTCTCCTTCACCAAGGTGACAGCAGCGAACTCAGCAATAACTTCCACTTGAGCAGGCTATTCAACACCAGAACAGCCATTCTCTCACACTCCTCGGGAACTACCTGGTGCTGACCCTCACCACAAGAAACAGGGCTATAGGATAGCTTCTTGAATAGTGAATGAAAAGCAAACAACGTTAGGTTGAGTCTGAATTTCAAATCGCATTCTTCCATGTTAAGAATTATCAACTTGTGTCTTTTACCTACACTGCTGCCTCAGCCCAACCTGAAATGTGTTGTTTCAGCCCAAGGATGTGTTATCCCCCCACTCCGAGCCATGGAAAGCAGCTATGGAAACATCTGTCTGAACTCCTCCTAACCACGGCTGTGCACCGTGCTGCTGCTTCACCAAGCTTCTGACAGCTTTCCCACATGCTTTCCCACCTAAACCCAACAGCCTGTTGGCACATTTTTACAAGGGAACTTCAAAGGGATCGTTCCCTGGTGCACTCCCAAGAGGAAAGTCCAATGCATCTCTCCATGTTCAACTGACTACTATCCTTTGTTCGAGGCTATATGAAAAGGCAGCGTAGCTAATGGGAGCACAATATGCAAGGTGCCAGAGCAGCTCTGTGATTTACAGCATGTCTAATGAGCAAATCCATTGATGAGGTTTGTTGTCTACCATAAAACCAGACTGATGTAAGCAGTGATTAGAAGCAATTAGCTCCATGTAGCACTAAATAACTTCCCATTGTTAATGTATTCTTTTCCCCACACCATCAGAGGTACACAGAGAAATATATGAAATAAGGCATACTCCATCTGAACCTCATATATTCATATGCTTGGGTCAGGTGAAGGGTAATAAGGAAGCGAGAAAAAAAAACAAGAGGATGGAACTAGTTCACATTTCAAAGCATACACACATGTAGCTGAGTAACCCAAGCCATCCCCCAAGCCATCTCTACCGCATTCTTCAGGGAACTCAAGCAATGCTCCCAGTAGTAATGGTGTAACCAAGCCACCACACACTTGCAGCATCCTGAAAATTACGGATGTGTTGATCAGACTGTCCAAAGAAGCAGCAGCTGGTCAAGTAAACAAAACACACATCTGTTTCAGGGAATTATTCATTTAAGTTTTGACCAAGGCCAGGAATGGAGATCCCAGCAGCACTCCAGGTCCCTCTTCAAATGCCTGAACACACTCCCAGGGAATTAATTTTTCCCTGACATCTAGTTGGAATTTCCTGTGCTCCATTTCATCCTGCTCACCTCCCAGGAGAGTCTGGCTCTGCCTTCTCTGCACTCTCACATTTGGCAGCTGTAGACAGCAGCAAGATCTCCCCTACTCAACATCTCAATAAGGTCTTCTGTTACCCTAAGGGTACCCATTCCCAAAAGGTCATGGTTAAGAGCTTCCCTCCAGCATCAGACTGAGCAGTTCTGTTGCCTGTGCCTCTTCCTACCCTACACTCCCAAACACTCATGTGATACTGTATTAGTAGAGTGAACCAAAGCTTCTGGCTGAGTGCCTGTCTGGACCAGTTGCCTTGTCTCAAAAAGATCACTTAGAGAGCCTGCAGGAAGACTCCCTGGAGAGCTTAGTCTTTCAGAAGTGCTGCTCAATGACAACGATTTCTGCAGTCACAGATTCCCTGCCTTTTCCCTACTTCCCTTCTGAAAAGCCACAGAGAAAAGGCAAGGGGGGGATGGAGCAAAAAGCTGGCATGTGGTGGTTTGAAATGAGCAAGATGTTAACTAATTTTACTTTTAATCTTCCTTTTTGCTGCAAAGTGGGCCATTCAGGCATCACATCTTCTGCATTTTTCCTTGCCTCTTTCAGATAAGCATATTGGGGCAGAACTTGCCAGCTGTCTGCCTCCTTCGCCTTCTGCTACCATTATCCTGAGGTACCACCCCACCTTCTGGCCCTCCAGCTTGTGGGGGGGTGGGGAAGGGAAAAGGAAGATGGAGGGAGGATGGGGAACACACACTTATCCTTACAACACATCACATGAAGGAGAACCAGGATGAACCTATATCAATACCCCGATAGGACACAGCAGATACGGAGAGCCAGAGCTTTTCCAAGCAGTTTACACCTGCCCTCATCTACAGGCATGCGCCCACACAAACACCGCAAGGGCCCTGCAGCTTTTGCTGTAGTTTGCCTTGCAACTTCATCAAGCCTTCCCCATTCAGAACCAGAAACCCCTTTCCCCCCACGCCTTGGAAGTACTTGCTAACAGTAACGCTTAGCCAAATCAGTCGAGTCAGCCTTGGAATGACTGCAGTTTCACACTTGCAGGCTCCAAGTACGCACAGCATCCTGAGAATCAAAGCCCCGATACCTCATCCTGTTGGTGAGTAGGTGTAGCTGTTTGCAAAATACACAGCATACAGACCTGATGTGTGGCAACAGTTCTATATTTACAGATGGATTTCAGTGATGTGGAGCATGAGCACATAACATCAGTGTATAATTTTCCTATACTTTCCCACCATACAAGAAAACGTGAGAAAGAGGAAATAAAAGAGTGTTTATGTATCCACTTAGAATCATAGAATTGCAGAATGGTTTGGGTTGGAAAGGACCTTAGCATCATATAGTTCCAATTCCCTGCCATAGGCAGGGAGGCCTCACAGTAGACCATGTCACCCAAGGCTCTGTCCAACCTGGCCCTGAACACTGACAGGGATGGAGCATTCACCACTTCTTTGGGCAACCTGTGCCAGTGCCTCACCACCCTCACAGGAAAGAAATTCTTCCTTATACCTAACCTGAACTTCCCCTGTTTCAGTTTACACCCATCATCCCTTGTCCTACCCGCTACAATCCCTGATTGAAGAATCCCTCTCCAGCATCCTTGCAGGCCCCCTTCAGATACTGGAAGGCTGCTCTGAGGCCTCCATGCAGCTTCTCTTCTCCAGGCTGAACAGCCCCAACTTTCTCAGCCTGTCTTCATACGTGAGGTGCTGCAGCCCCTGATCATCCTCGTGGCCTCCTCTGGACTTGCTCCAACAGCTCCAAGTCCTTCTTATATTGAGGACACCAGAACTGCACACAATGCTCCAAGAGGGGTCTCACAAAAGCAGAGTAGAGGGGCAGGCTCACCTCCTTCAGTCACACCTTGTAGCAGCAGCAGAACACCACAAAGCAGACTATCCCAGAGATCAGGCTATTGACCAACACAGAAACTCAGGATGTTCCATGAACAAGTCTGAGGGACAGGATTTATGTGCCTTCCCCTAAATTCATTTGCTCATGTGCCTTCTCTTATGTTAGTACTCATTCTAGCTGACACAGCATGCATATTTCTCCATTGATTTCACTTACGTAGTCAAAGGAGATAGTAGACTTTTATATTTTGATGCTCTTATTCTTCATACAACCCTTTGTGCCTACATTCTCACACATTTAAGGACACCACATTACTCAAGTGCTCTACAAGTTCCAGAACTGAGCTGTAGTTAAGGTCTGTCATAACTTATCTATTCAATCTAGTCCAAATCTAGCCTAAAACTTACAAAAAAGATCATTAACAAGATCAGACAGCTGATGACAAAAAACAGTGTGGTGTAGACAAATAATGTAAAACTCTTATCTAAATTATCAAGGTCCTCACACATTGGTATAATTTTATCCCTCTGGAAGAAATGGAGATTTGGTTTTCAAGTCCTGGAGACTTCCTCAACCAAGAAGCAACCTTTCTGATATACCACAAAGCATCTAGCAAATGCAAAGCAGGATTTCCACTAACTAAATCAAGCTTTCTAGCCAGAATTAGCAGCCATCTCTGACACTTCGTTCAGGACAAAAATGCTCCAAATAGACTGATAAATCTCAGGAATTACAGCTGTGAAGAAACCAAAAAGGCTTTTAAAACTGCAAATCCTGAGTCTTGTGAGCAAAACACAGTTTTGTTTTCTTTGGACACCTATAAATCTGTTTCCAAAATAATTCCCAGTGGGGCTTTCCATTGTTTCTCCACCTTTGTTCATATACACCAAGCTACTCCTACAGCACTGAAGCAAACTGCAGTGTAATGGCATTGCTACTAGCAACAGGCCAAGGTAGGAAGGCCAATGTAGCACATGCCCTGTGACACATATACATTGTGAGAGGGAAGTTATAGCCACTGGGCACTACAGAGGAGAACCTTATTATGATAATGGCATTCAGTATGACTCACATTATCTTTTGTTTCCTTTGAGTTGGCAGTTGAGATCAGCTTCTTCCCCGTCTTTTGCACCTAAAGGAGTTAAAATGTTAGCTATGCATGGTTGGATGCTCACAGGGATAAAACACAGGTCTCTGGGATGAGGTGTGCAATAAAGTACCTCCCCTCAGATGAGCCAAACAGCACAAAATCTTAACATTGAGACCTAATCTGCAGCATCAGCTAAAGCCACATCTGAAACTGGATTAGAAAAAAATGCCTCTGGATTCATTTACAGTAATGAGCAGAGGACCTAAATCCACTGACAGCAAGCTCAAGGTAAAAATCACAGGAAAAATGCTTCTACCAAAAGAATGCATAGGGATACTTACTGCCCTTCCACCTAACTGGCAGACAGAGCTCTCACCCTTTTCGTCCATGCTGCTCTGCTTTAGAAATCAACTCATGAAAGAATGTGTAATTGCAGACAAGTTGTGCAGGATAAATAAACTATTATGCTAAGGAGCAAAACTCTTACGAGTTTCCACATTGCTTTGTTTTAAGCTAAATTAGACTTGTTTCCTGCCAGTAGAGTATCTTGTAACTTTCTTGTGCTTTTAGAGAGATTTTTTTTTTTTTTGAGCTATTTAGCCATCTTGCCAAACACACATTGGCCTCAAGTCAAAATCTGCCTTAAATATCACAAGATAACAGCAACACAGAACTACACACAACTGAGCATGAGCATTTCCTTTCTGTTACATGCCTTCCAAGACACCCCCTCTCCTGGATTTAGTGGATGATATGCCACTGAAATCCATGAGGTGGCATCCATTTATACCAACAGACAGTTTGAATACTCAGTATTGGTTTCAGAAGCTGCAGAACATGCTCTTGATCTTTCCTGTGTATTTCAGGTATAAATAGGCCACCAGTGGCCAATCCAATTCCAACCAAGACTAAGACAGTTGCTTACCTACTGAGCCTGCAACTAGGCTGCCCTAATTTTAGAGAGGGCAAGGAAGTAGTAACCACTGCAGCCAGCCTGTACACGCAGCTGTGGTAGCAATGGTAGAAATAACAACAGCAACCTGTATTTTCTGTGTTATGTCAGTGAAGATAAACACAACAAAACAGTCATCCCTCTTTTCTTGAGCTGTTCTGTGCAGCTTCTGCCCTTGGTATTTTTCTGGTTTTCCAGTATGCCTTTCTACAGGCCTTCGAGAACAGCAATTCTCTGAACACCTCACTTGTGAGGCCCTTCTATTCTAAACTGCTATTAAGCAAAGTAACCCAGGAGACATTTCATGCACACAGCTGAGTGCTGCAAATAAGAACTGAAGGTTTAGAGCTGGCCTGGCTGTGAGGAAAGCTTTAGCACTGCTGATGCTAAGGGGGAGCGACAACCTTTAGCATTCCTTTCTAGTTAGTCTGATGACTTACTATTATAGCAGACAACATGGAATCTTTTTTACACTGTTAAAATTAGACTCCCATTGATGAGAAAATTGAAGAATCCTTTATTCCAACTGCAGTGAAAAACCACTATTTTAAAGTGCAAGCAAAAGATTTCAGAGTTTCACATCTGGACTCTATTAACTTCCTTTACAATTTTCTCAACAATAAAACCCTCTGTTTATGCATCAATAAAACTGCCACTGTTCCCTTTTCTCAGTGTGACAAACTGCCCATACCTAAATTTAGGCCTGGCCTTCCTAAGTTTTGGTTTTGCGATATTGTCACTGTCCATTCACAACTGCACTACCACTCACTAGAGGTGTTTGTACATGCCAACAAACCTCATTGACCTTTGACACCTTATTTACACATGGAAACACATGGGTTGAAGGCAATTCCTGGGAACACATCTAAGGTGACAGAGCATTTTCTTTCACACTTATTAACATATTTTCAGAATGACCCCTGTTTCAGGAATTTTAGTTTCTCCATTTTTCCTCTCTGGATGAATTTAAGAACCTTGATTTCAAGGCACTCCACATGACTTAATATTAGCTCTCCTTCTGATGGAATTGCAGCACTTGACATTTCATCAAATACAATCAACTCTGTGTGAATTATCAGAGAATCATAGAATGGACTGGGTTGGAAGAGACATTTGAAGGTCACTCAGTTCCAAACCTGTTGCCATGGACAGGAACACTTTCCACTAGACCAGGCTGCTCCAAGCTCCATCCAGCTTTGCCTTGAACACTGCCAGGGATGTGGCAGACACAGCTTTTCTGTGCAGCCTGTGCCAGTGCTGGAAACACTCACCACCCTCATAGTAGAGTTTCTTCCTAATATCTAAGCTAAATTTATCCTCATTCAGTTTAACACCATTCCCTCTTGTTCATTCCCTACATGCCCATGTCAAAAGTCCCTCCTCAGGTTTCCTGTTTTCCCCCTTAAGATACTGTAAGGCTGGTCTAACGTGTCCCCAGAGCCTTCTCTTCTTCAGGCTGAACAAGTCTGTCTTTCTCTAGAGGAAAAAAAAATGTAATAGTCAAGATCTTAAGGAGGCTTACCCTACCTGGCTCATGTGCCAGAAAACACCTAGTGCAAGTTGCAGAACTAACTCTAATACATTACATTGCAATGCAATAAGCTGATCTTTTTAAATAGCCACCTTCATATTCAGCACAAAGGAAACCACCATTGGGAAGCAGCCAGGGACACTGCACTCCATGCCTTGGCCACTGTTCATTAAAAACTGTCCATTTTACACCTGAGGCATTGCCTGGCTGAACATTAAAGTTATGCTGATGGAATAGTACAAACCAGATTTTCCTAAATGTTGCCATATCTTAATTCCTTATTTGTCTTCAACAAAATGATGTGCTGTTGCATGGCTCCCCTTTAACGTCTGTGCACTGAGTTATTAAATAAATGATTGTGTGCAATGGCAGTGGCCCATGACACACAGCTATTTCATACTCACAATGCAAATTCAGCTGGATGGATGAAGCTGTCACACTGCATCCTCGGTAGGATATTTGTTAGCCTCATTTTGCTGCTGTCACAGGCTATATATGTTACTCTTCCCTACTCTCATGCCAAGCAAGAGTTCACAACTCACTGCTGGAAAAGCTAAGTGTGGAAAGCAGTAGAAAATGAATTCTCAGTTTCTAGATATGGCTTTTGAAAGAAAACAAGAGAATTTGTATTACAATGTAGAGAAAATGTAGATCCAAAATCAAACATGCTCAAGAAGCACAAGTGTCTCACACTAGATTTTGAAGCTGAATATCAAAATGCGTCTGCAATTCTGTGATGGAGTTCTGAATATCATCTGTTCTGGTGCATCTCCAATATATACCAATAGTGGATATAATTAGCAGATGAAGGATACAGGAATGAGTACTTACCCTTCTAACTGATATCAAAAATGGAAGATGAGTGAAGCCAAGGAGGGGCTAATGTGACTGAGCACCTCCATGACACTGCCACCAAACAGGCCCCCACTCTAGCACCATGCAGCACAGAGAACCACCTGCTATTCAGTCTGATGCTGGGCATTCCGTCAGTGCTATTAAACCCAGTACTGAGCTTTGAGGCACGTAGTTGCATGTTCAAAACAGCAGCAACACAACCAAAGCCACTTAAGGAATGCTACTGGAAGCTGGCAGCTTTTAAACAAGACAACAATGTGGATAGGACTTGAGGACTTCTTAGAGAAGCCAGCATTAGTCATTGTATTCCTCATGGTGATCCAATCCTCCCAAAATAACTGCTTTTGTGCATTCAACTTCCCGCAGTCTCACCCAGTAAGTAGTGCCCTAATGATCTACATGCAGCCACACACAACCACACCACCATGTACACACATACACACATGCATATACAGATTCTAAAAGCCAAAATAACTTTGGCACAACACGAAGAGGTGGTTGTCAACAAAAACAGATGGCCAAAGAATTGGGCAAACACTCAGAGTTCCAGAAATGAAGCTTTTGCTTTCATTCTAAATGCCACACTTTCTTACCCAGCTCCAGACAAGAGGATACATGAAGCCAGTCAAAAGCTAGCTTCCTGCCAGGCTTCTCTGTTTTCATGACAAAATTAAGAGTCCACAGATGGAATAACTCAAAGCTAATCTTTACACAGGTTGGTTTCCCCTCTCTCCCTCCTCCCCATGATTCCAAACAACAAGAATAACATATTGTAGGAAATTGAAGCAACAAGTACAAGGAAGGGGGAGTAAAGTTGCAGTGTGAGGTCATCTTGTTGCTATGACTTCAGTATGAAGAGACCTGTGTTTATTTCAAGAAATTATTTCTTTTACACTGTGACCCAGGAAGCCTGTTTTAGCTAAAAGCCTGACAATATTAGGCTCCACCGTTCCAAGTTCTTGATCTTTTTTCCTCCCATAGACTGAAGACAACTATCTTAATCTTGCTCTGGCCAGTGATCAAACTCCCACCAAACTTAAATCAGCATAAGCTTTCTCTCTTACTGTCACTGCTCCTTCTCTCCCACCAGTCCATGGAATCAAGCACAGCCCAGTGGAAAGCAGACTGAGTAGAATCCTGCCTAGCAGCACAGTAAATCACAAGTATTTGACTTTAAAGCACTGAACATCCCTCCAAAACTGTTCCTACAGGGAGCCAAGCTCAAAGAAGGAAAACAAATACAGTATTAAAAGAAAATATGGGTTTATCTTTAATTCTTAAAGAAGTAAAGTTTAGAATTATCCCAGCAGCACATTGAATTGTCTGTCATTTGTGTTCAAATGAGCACTCCCAAGAAGTTGCCAAGAACAGAAGCATTCGGATACCCAAATAGTATTAACAGTTAACAGCTCAAAGACCTGTCATTTGCAGCATCACTGCCCTGTCATCTATTACTTAAACCAGAAGAACAGAACTGGGCTACAGCACATCTAAAAACCTTTATAGTACAAGGTGAAAACATGGGTTTGTCAGGACATAGAAAAAAAAAGAAATGTTTTAAAGGATGTGTAAAAACACCCAAACTTCTTTTATGAAGATCTTCCTGGCTCTTACCATTGCCTTCATCCCATTTTTTTGTTGCTCGCATTTGCAAAAGTGAAATTCCATCTACCACACCCAAACCTCAGTGCAGTTTTGATTTTTAAATCACACGTGTATCCTGCATATAGCTGCTAAAGGAGCCTTACACAGTATTACACTATTGGAATAAACACTTTATTTTTACTTTATTAAGCATATATAAAAAGTAGTAAGCTATTTTAAGCATCACCTACCAGCTAGATAATTCCTAATCTACGTTTTACAGCACTACCTCTTACATTGCTGCACTGGGGAGGACAAGCACCGATGTTCCAATGATTATTAGGGCCTACGTAACTTTTTGTAGCTTGTATTTAAAAAGTAGTATTCCCAGTTTAACTTACACAGGATTTTACAGTGCTGAACTCTGACGCCTCTGTTCAACAGTCTCTATAAAAGCCACCTGGCTCCAGCACATTACAGAGTTTTCACACAGCACCTCTACAGGGCAAAGACAGTTTCTCCACATACATACATTAACTGTACAACAAGGATTTACTCATCATGTAACTGAGCTAAGTGCTCATTAGCCACAGCAAATGGTACACAGGGCCAAGGTTATCTGCCTGAGACTGACCTTTCTGAATATCATGCCTCCAAAATAAACTGCACCATCTACAGTGTTTGATGTTCTGGTTAATTGGAACCTCTTTTTCTTACGTTTTGTCAAATGCGGTAAATGTCACTGCAAATTTTAAGTGACAAGTGCTTGGAAGACATTTAATTTCCCAGTGGCATGTGACAAACTAAAGCACTGTTTGCATTATTATTGTTAGAGCTGATCTCAAAGGTCCGAGGATGTGTAACGTAACGAGGATGTGTGGAATGTTCATTTGCACATGAGCTTCTGCCCTCTGACCTCAGCAGTAGCTTCATTTATGAAGATGTGTAACGGGGTGACTGCAAAATTAGCTGCGTAGAGCAATAAAGGCAAAAGCAGTGAGCTGGAAACTCATGACCAACAGCAGAGTCTGCTCCAGCCTGGTTGCTTTACCTCAAAGAGCCCAGGCCAGGTAAAACCTCTCAAGCCAAAGCAACCTGTGTCAACCCTGCGAGCTGAACAGAAACCCACATGCTAGCAGGATGGGGTATATTCACATACAGCTCATAGTTTTGATCCCTACCTTTCGCTCCCCCATCTAAGTAAATTTAGATGTAGGAGGACTGAATCCTGTCCTACAGAAAAATAACTGCAGATCTTGACATGGATCAGGATCTTCATTCTTACCCTGAATCTCACAACTGGGGTCTCTAGGAGCCTCTAGAGCATCTACAATCTAGAGCTTCTGAAGTACTGTATTGAGAATTTCTTGAAGTAAAAACTCTCTTTTCGATCTTGGACTAAGAGTTTATCTCCTTCCTGACACACTATACTTACCACAGTCCAGTAGACTACAACAGTAATTAAAAAAATAACCAAAGGAAAATGTATCTCAACAGAGATGACATTTAGACAACCTGTTTTGGTTTTGTTTTTGTTTTTTGCTACTTTATTATTTTCCACACTCTGTTACCTCTGCACAACCCTGTTCTGTTTCCTCTTTAAGCTTTCCATAATTTAATAGACATAGTCTCTTTAAGTATACATAGTTATTTACAGCAGCATACACTCAAATGTCAAAAGGTAAGTTTTAGCATTAGCTGACTGTTCTTAACCCTTGTCTTAAACACCAGAGCATGAGACTGAAAAGTCCTTAATTGGGGTAAGCATTACTTAGCAACAACTGAAAACATGGGTGTGTTATCAACATTGTTCTCAGGCTAAAGTTGAAAACACAGCACTGCACTAGGTACTAAGAAGGAAAAAAATAACTGTTACAGCCGAACCCAGGACAGTAAGAAATAACATAGAGACTGACAGCACAACAGCAGCATTCTTGTCTTACACCTGAGGCAACTCTCCTTCCTCAGCTGAGCACAGAGCTTACTTTGCCACCTAGATTCCTGACCTTAGCACCCTGCAGTCAGTACCACAAAGCCACAGGCTGTCATTTAACAATGCATTAGCATTTCACCAATTCAGAAGAAACCTTATGATACATCCATTTCGTGATGAACACATCTGCCCCCCCTCTCCACAACCTCCCCCCAGACCAAGACCACAGATTTCTCTGATTTCTTTCAAAAACCAGTAAAATTTAGCTAAGTCTTTAAGAAGCAATGGATGCATTTTGTAAGCATTCAGGGCTCTTTTAGTCTTAAATCATCTCCACAGTAATTTTTTCCAGAAGAACATCTGCTGTGGCTCACACCAAAGAACCACCTAGCCCAGCATGCTGTCACAGAGGCCAGAAGCAGACACCTTGTAAAGGTACAGGAATAAAGCAGGCACATGGGGACACTTACTCAGAACATGCTCCCAGCCCTTAAGAACTTGTAACTCTGTGACTTCTTGAGCTCAGGATGGCTTTTTTGAGTTTAACAACTCCCCGTGGGTTTCTCTTCCAAGCACTCATACAGACATCTCTCATGTGTGACAAGCCATCACTCACTCAATCAAACCTATCAGCAAACCTGTGTTTTGGTCACTGGAGACCTCTATAGCTGCCCCTCCCTGCTCAGCCACACCTTCCATCTCCAACACATAAAGTCACCTCTGTATATCAATGCAGACAGTTTGTCTAAAGATCCTCTGCCATTCAAACAAAGGTCCCTGTCCCCTCAACACAAAAAGATGGACAGCAGACATAGGACAGAGAAACCCTCATCCTTAGGCACAGTTCTACATTTGGAAGCCACTGTGGCATTGGAAGATGCTGGCCAGACATTGGTAAGGCAGCTACCCTGGATGGGTCCCACCTTCATCTTCTCACAGTAATCCTGAGGTCCTCACCCAAGGATCTGCTGTCAGCACAGTGTTTAAGGTACATGGTGTGACTAAAGGCACCACTGGGACTCTTGTCCTTGGCCTGTGTTCAGAAAGGACACCAAATTGCACTTACCCTGGTGAAGATTCAGCCTGTGCCTTGGAAGAGCTGAAAATATGTTTTCCCTTTGGTGGTGGCCTACAGGTCATAAATTATTATTTTTCTATAACCATTCTGTTACCCTCTTTTGCAGAGCCTCAGATCCCTCAACTGGGAGCATCCCACATGGAACCACTGGTAGTAGACACGAGTCTAAACCAAAGCAGACACAACATTATCAAGAGAAACCCCAAGAGAGCTATTCCCTTCATTGCTGCATTTATAGCTCCATTTAGAGCATAGAGAAACCCAAGTTTCAGTCCCATTCCTGCTACCCAGTGGGGAGAGCCCCTCACCTAATCAAATGGAGCCTGCAGCCCTCCTTGACTGTGTACATAGGAAGAGTGATTAGTTCTTCATTTCTTTCTGTGCAAAAGTGGCATCCCCGAGCAGGGATTCTTACAGAATCGAAGTCCCAGCACTATGGATTCCAAGCACTCTGACTTTGATGCTGTATATCGTCTCCTGAAACAAGCATACCCTCTTCAGGAGTACCCCTTCCTCCCATCCTGCTCTGATCAATCCTAAAATTATTTCTGACAAACCTCCTTCCTATTCCTGTCCTCATAACTTCCTCCATCTCTCTCCACAGAGTGATGCTGTGTCTTAAGAATTTAATTCCTGTAGGAGCTCTCTGGAGCCAAGCATCTTTATTGCTCTGCAAGAAGATAAAAAGCAAAAAGCAAGGAAAGAGGAGAGGTGGAAAGTACTTATATATCCTCACTGCAAGGTCAGCCACTAATATGCCATGAAACTATTAACAAAGAAACTTAAATTTAACATGTCCCTTGGGGGAGATCATGTACATTGCTTATACTCTGTCTCCTTTCTTGATCCATCCCTTCATCTCTGTGCTGACTCCTGACAGAACAGACCTACTGTGATAGGTCTGAGAAAGCCTGCCCAACTGAGAATGCTATATGGGAATTCAGCAAACGTCTGATCAACACCCCACTGACTCTTCCCCTTTCTCCTTTGCTCCGTCTCCATTTGGATCTGGATTCCATCTCTACCCTATTCAGTAGGTGACCTGCATTCATTGCATCCCTTCTCTAGGCAGCTTCTTACATTATTCTAGGCACTCAGAGGCTGGTACCTTTCCTTTTCTACAGAAAATGAGGACCACAAACACAGTGCTTCCAGTTGTAAAGACTGCTCAGACTGCAGCGAGCCTTGGTGCCTAAGCACCAGGATCAGCTACCTGGCATTTCAACTACCTGCTTCCTCCATTCAGACTCCATAGAGGCTCCGCCACACAACTTGCCTTGAACTCCCATTTCTTCCACACCCAATAGCACAATGCCTGGGCTCTGACTGCTGGACATGCAAGCAACAGACAGGAAAACACTAATTCATTCCATAGACTCCCTCTTTCACATACTGTCCTGGGTTCAGCAGTAGCAGTCATGTTTCTCCTTCATGGTAGCTGGTGCAGTGCTGTGTTTTGACTTCCAGCCTGGGAACAGTGCTGGTGATACCGATGTTTTCCGTTGTTGCTAAGTGATGTTCACCCTGACCAAGGACTTTGTGAGCCTCATGCTCTGCCAGGGAGGAGGGGAAGCCGTGAGGAAGCAGAGACAAGGCGCCTGACCCAGGCTAGCCAAAGAGGTATTCCATACCACAGCACGTCATGCCCAGGAGGTAACTGGGAGTTAGTTAGCCTGAAGGGCTGGGACTGCAGGGTTGGAGGAGGTATGGGTCGGTGCTTGGTCGGGCTGGGGGGGGCGAGTTATTGGTCAGCTGGTGGTGAGATGTTGTATTCTCTTCCCTTGTTATTTCCTTTATCATTGTTATTATTGGTGGTAGCAGTAGTGATTTGTGTTATACCTTAGTTACTAAACTGTTCTTATCTCAGCCCGTGGGAGTTGCATTCTTTTCAATTCTCTGCCTGGTTTTAAACCATGACACATACAAGTTGGCAACAATCTCCTCAGTCACATGTATACCAGCAGGTTTTTGCTATAGCAGGGCAACTCTTTTACTCCCTTACTAAGCCACCTTACAGAACAAAATCCTGCACATCTCTAGCAATTGTGTTTACTCAGACATAATTTATTTTAAGCCTGCCCTTTTTCCATTCTGCCTCAGGTCTAGATCAAGTCAAGTAGAGCAACCCTAACCAGAAGCAAGAGCTCTCTAAAACCTCTATTAGCCAAGTGGAGGCTTTTGAACAACTGAGAGAAAGCCTCTCTAATGAGAGCTTTCCTTCCAGCTCTTTGATGAAGAGCAGTGGCCAGAACAGCAAAAGTGACAGAAATGCTCTTACATTTAGCCTGTGTAGCCAGCCAAAGCAACCGCCATTGAACTGCATGTTACATGCTTGCTGCATGATGCAAGTAAGACAGAAACCTTGGAATGGGAAGGCAGAACTCTGCACCACAGTGCTGCCCATTTTTTACAGCAGTTACCCCCGAAATGTATGTATAGTCTACAGAACATTGTGGCCAGAGTTTCTGGCTTTGAGGTCTGTATCACAGATGGTTTATCTGAAATAAAATGGTAGCAGGATAGAACTGCACACGTTTCCTTTGTTAACAGGAGCAAAGAAAGGAAGGGAAAAGATGTACACAGAGTAATGAAAATATAGCAATAGGAGCAACCGCAAATAAAATACAACTCTGGGTGAAAGCTGAGGTCATTACCATGTACTTAACGTTAAGGATTTTTAGGAGTCAGCATAACGGGCAGGAGGAGAAGGGTTTACACTGTGTGGTTTCTGAGATCAGCAAGTGGGAGGTTCCTTTATACCAAAAAACATCATAAAATCACAGAATGGTTTGGATTGGAAAGGACCTTAAAATCATCCAGTTCCAACCTTCTGCCATGGGCAGGGACGCCTCTCACTAGACCATGTCTCCCAAGGCTCTGTCCAGCCTGGCCTTGAACATTGCTAGGGATGGAGCATTCACCACTTCCTGGGTTAACCTGTGCCAGTGCCTCACCACTCTCACAGGAAAGAACTTCTTTGGTCACAACAGCACTCTTCTGGAAGAGACAAGTGGTAGAAGCCTCGGATCCTTAGAATCTCAAAGAAGCTCTTGGAATTTACACACCCTACTGCTATGGTAAATGCAGCATCTGACACCCCTTCTGAGCTACAACAGTCAGTGGTGTATACTGGATACCTAGCCACCTCTGCTTTAAATCTCTACTGACTTCAAGCATAAAAGGCATTACTTCTCAGTAGTGTTAGCTTTACCTAACGGAGCTGAATCCTTTGTGGCTATCCACAGGTTCAAATAATCTACAGAATTTTGACAGATTCTGTAACTTACTAAGAACTTTGCAAACTAACAACACACTTCAAACAAAATGTGATCTTAGGACACAGGAAGGCTCTGCTCCCAAGTCTGTCACCAACTTGTGTGGACCTGCTAGAACACAGCCAAGTCACATTCAGTTATTTTCCTTGGGGAGACTTCATAGCAGATTCCAGTACTTAAAGGGGACCTATAAGAAATCTGGAGAGGGACTTTTTACCAAAGATTGTAGTGACAGGAGAAGTGGGAATGGCTTTAAACTGACAGAGGGAAGATTTAGATATTAGGAAAAAATTCGTCACTATGAGTGTGGTGAGACACTGGAGCAGGTTGAATTCTCCCAGACTTGAGCATAGCACATCCAGCAAGCATTACCACTTACAGCACATACATCCTACTGAACCCAAACTCAAATACCTCACTTAGCAGAGATACTAAAAATTTAATTATTCAAGGAAAATTATTCAAGGAAATAACTTCCTTTTTGACAAAGCTTCTGGAAGCCAAAGTTCACTTTAACCAATGTAAGGCATTAGATTCATCCATAATGTTCTGCAGACATGCACTGCTTCACCCCACTCTGAAAGCTGTGCTGTGTTCAATAGCTAGTGCTGGAACACGATTAGTTAGACAAGTTGAAACAAGCGCTAAATACTCACCGTGAACAGCCACTTCTGTCTTCTCCAAACCGTCTACAGTCAGAGGGTTAATGTGTACTCTCTGAACCTATAAAAATGGACTTGAATATAAGATTTTGCTGCCTTCCTGCTGTCAGCTAGGATAATTTTTTAAGTCATCTGCTGTTGTATGTTACACATAATTGAAAAAATTATTTTGGATAGACATTACAATGCTCCAGTGACATTTCTTTCACTTGAACAGCATTATCTGTAACAACATTCATCTTCCCCATGATTTGGAACTGTAGATATTGTTCTAACCAAACAAATGCCCAGCAGTGGACAGTTAGCCTTGCCTTTATTTTCTCCACCAAGGTTGCCCAAAGAAGTAGGAAATGTAGTAAATGCTCCATCCCTGGTAGTGTTCAAGGCCATGGTCTAGGGTGAGGTATTCCTACCCATGGCATGACACTTGGAAGTAGATGATCTTAAGGTCCTTTCCAACTCAAACCACTCTATGATTCTATCAAACATTTCTCAGGGAAGTAGAACTTCCCTCTGTACTAGGCTCTTACATCTTTCCTACCACTAGTTTACGTATGTAAAAAGATCCATCAGCTATTTCTTCCACTGAGAGAACAGCCACCTCATGTTTTCCTGAAATTATCATACAGATTGCTTAGAGTGAGTAATACCATTTTCCCTATTTAGAAGTCAACAGATGTTTAATACTGCATGTTCTGTTTAGCCTGATTTGTGTCATGCTCCAGGTGTCAAAACCAAGAGACTAGCCACAGGAATAGCTGATGCTCCTGTATTGGTACCACAGGACACCCAACAGCCACACATTGCAGCAAGTTGAGACATCAACAATGAGGTATATTCTAATTTCCAGCTAGGTGCTCTTGTGGAAACCAAGGCAACACAGGAGGGCTGAAATCCAAAACTTTGTTTTCCTTGTTAAGTTCTAGCTAGCTTGTCTGCACAAGAACCTAGGCAAGGCCAGCTAACTGAAAAGCAGCCCAACAAGAGGGATAACACTGTAAAACACACTCGACCCCCCCACCCTCCAGTTTGTTCTGGAATCCCAGTGAACTGGCACCTCCTCACACATCTAAACCAAAGCTGCAGAACAGACTAGTCAAATGTCAATCCTTGAGCAGAGTCAGTGTAAAGCTGATGAGAGTAACCTACTTTATTACACATGAAATCAAACTCCTCTTTTCCTGGCCTAAATATTTATGACTGAAGACACACAATAAAATTATTAACCCAGAGATACCAGAGGTGGTTAACCCAAGTCTAAGCCCTTGGAAGAAGACTCCCTGACATACAGCTACCAGACCAGTTTGGAGCAATGTAAACATCTCTGTGGGTCCATATGGCAAAGAGCGGTACCTAGGATTTGAAAATAAAGAAGAAATGTTTAGAGAACATTTACTCTCCACCTTGTCTAACATCACATTTTCAAAAGTTCCATTGTCTTTCAGTGTTAATCTACCTCTCTGTGCAGATACCACATTTCCAGAAACATTAGCCAGAAACTAACGTCCCTCCGTTAGTATGTAGCATCATGATGTACCCTGGCCCGAAGCACTTAAGAACATAGTCAATCACCTGCTCAGAATTAGGCCAGTACCAGAGTTCTTTCTCTCACCACAACTGTATTTTCCTTCCTCCTGTCATATTTCCCAGGACAGCTAAACGAACACAATGAACCACATAAATATGTGGCTCTGCAACCTTGTAGACTGAATTCCTGCTATTCTACAAGTTAAAGGCTCCTCTATGCTCCTATCTCTTAAAACCTAATAAAAATTATTTACAGTCTCTCTGGGCTATCTGGTTTAAGTCTCTCCAGCTCAAGTATGACACTTCCTGGGACACTATTAGGTTTCTTACGGTGCTCTGACTAGCAATCACATCTGTACCTGACTGCCAGGAGACACTCTTGGCTGAGCTAGCCACCTTGGTCTATTGCTGAGAGCTCTGAAATTTCTCAATTGAAACATTTGAAAGTTAATGAACCCTTCTGATATAAAGCTCACACAGCTCAAGAATTCTTTCATGAGCCTGACACATAGTGGATGCAGAGGAAATCTGTATTTCAGGCAGGCCTCTCTTTTCAAAACACGCCAAGGCAGGAGGCCGGGCTGACAACCAAGAGCAAAAGGCATGACCCGCAGGTCTGCATGGCTCCACCATATTATACAACACTCAAGGCCACAGCAAGTGCCAGTAGCTTTTCTACAGGTAAAGCTACTCCTTTAATTCATGAACTGTAGCATGAAAAAAAGACAGCTCACTGAAGAGCTATTACTCGAAAGCAGCTTTGAAGACACTTGTACACAGGCTCAGGATTAACCAGGTGTCGTGGTTTAAACCCAGTCAGGTAACTCGTTCGCTCACTTCCCCCCCTTTTCTTGCCCTCCCCCTGCTCTCGGAGGGACGGAGAGGAGAATCGAAAAGAATGCAACTCCCACGGGTTGAGATAAGAACAGTTTAGTAACTAAGGTATAACACAGATCACTACAGCTACCACCAATGATAATAATGATAAAGTAAATAACAAGGGAAGAGAATACATCATCTCACCACCAGCCGACCGATAACTCGCCCCCCCCCAGCCCGACCAAGCTCTGACCGATACCTCCTCCAACCCTGCAGTCTCCCAGCCCTTCCGGCTAACTCCCAGTTACATCCTGGGCATGACGTGCTGTGGTATGGAATACCTCTTTGGTCAGTTTGGGTCAGGTGTCCTGTCTCTGCTTCCTCCTGGCTTCCCCTCCTCCCTGGCAGAGCATGGGGCTCACAAAGTCCTTGGCCAAACCAAAACATCGCTTGTTATCAGCTCTGTTCCCGAGCTGAAAGTCAAAACACTGCACTACACCAGCTACCAAGAAGGGGAAAAATGACTGCTACTGCTGAACCCAGGACATTATCCACCCCTTATTCCATACCATTCACGTCATGCTCAGATCCCACATTTTCAATATACCATCACTCTTATCTCAGTGCACTCTTATCTTAGTGCATGGACCAGTCCCTATAAAGCTGCTGAGTCCATCTGGTCCATGATGTCAGGCTCCATCTCTTGTAACAGTCTTCCAGAGCAGGAGAGACTGTGTGCAGTGTTCACACTCGTGAATAACCTGGGCAATAGTGTCCATTGTTAAGTCCACCCCTCGATCATGAGTCCATCTCTTTTGCATCTCTGCTCTGATGGCCTGAAGTGCCATGGGCCCACCAGGCTCAAAATAATTCACTGTCCCCTTAAGCAGTTTCTGCAGCTTGTTGCTGGGGACTCCATACAGCTGCCTTCCATCTCCAATGCTTCCAAAGCACTGGAGGGGCCCAGTGGACTAGATACTTGCCCATACTGTCCCACACACCCTGCCACTCATGACTGTCCAGCTTTGGAGAAAATCTCTTGGTCCCCCCATATCGTCGTCTAACCCCAGACAAGACCCAAACCTGACTCTGCTTAACTTTTGAGATCAGACAAAATGGTGGTGGGTAGAACACAGCCTGTGTGTGTGCCAACATGCTGATCCCCATCACAATCAGCAGGCAGGTCCCAAGGATACTCAAAGGCCATTCAAAACCTCCAGAACTCTCAACTGATGCTGCTGTACTTGTCACTGGGGCTGGTGCAGCTGCTGTGCTTGTCACTGGGGCTGGTGTAGCTGCTGTGCTTGCCGGCTCTCCCACCGCCAGCTTCTCTTTTCCTGAGTCCAGCTCTTCCTCGCTGGGAAATGCTGCCGGGTCTCCTGCATCCTCCTGGGGTTCGGCGGGCGGCTTCCGGGAAATGCCATCGGCCGTCGCGGGGCTGGGCTCGGCCGCAAGCCTCGGCTCCGCCGCGGGGCTCGGCTCCTCCGCCGCCTTTTCCCGCTGCTCGGCAGCCGCCTCCTTCCGCTCCTCGACCGCCCCGACCTCCTCCACCGGCAGCCGTCCCCTCGCGGCCTCCGGCCCCGCTCCCGCCTCCGCTTGGTGCCCGGGGCCGCTTTCCCGGGCCGGTTCGGCTGCCGCCGGCTCCCGGGGCCGCTCCCCCTCGGCTCCCCGCAGCCTCACGAAGATGGAGAGTAGGGCGAGGGCCAGGAGGGTGAAGAGCAGCCGGACGGCCAGGTACAAGTCCACGGCCACGTCCGTCCCGCCCTGCTGCTGGAGCCCGCCCGTATTACAAGCCATTGCCATAAAGCACAGTGAGACAAGAACCTTAGCCCAGGCCCCATACTTGATAAACACTAACACAGCAAATACCGGCTCTACGTAAGTTACAACATTCTGAAGCTGTGAGATCAAGCGAAAGAACTCTGAGAGCCAATAAATCAGCATTGTGACGAGTGACTATTAATCCAGTCAAATCTGTCGTTATCTCAACCCTTCGTGCCCCACGTTGGGCGCCAAAAAGAACTGTCGTGGTTTAAACCCAGTCAGGTAACTCGTTCGCTCACTTCCCCCCCTTTTCTTGCCCTCCCCCTGCTCTCGGAGGGACGGAGAGGAGAATCGAAAAGAATGCAACTCCCACGGGTTGAGATAAGAACAGTTTAGTAACTAAGGTATAACACAGATCACTACAGCTACCACCAATGATAATAATGATAAAGGAAATAACAAGGGAAGAGAATACATCATCTCACCACCAGCCGACCGATAACTCGCCCCCCCCCCAGCCCGACCAAGCTCTGACCGATACCTCCTCCAACCCTGCAGTCTCCCAGCCCTTCCGGCTAACTCCCAGTTACATCCTGGGCATGACGTGCTGTGGTATGGAATACCTCTTTGGTCAGTTTGGGTCAGGTGTCCTGTCTCTGCTTCCTCCTGGCTTCCCCTCCTCCCTGGCAGAGCATGGGGCTCACAAAGTCCTTGGCCAAACCAAAACATCGCTTGTTATCAGCTCTGTTCCCGAGCTGAAAGTCAAAACACTGCACTACACCAGCTACCAAGAAGGGGAAAAATGACTGCTACTGCTGAACCCAGGACACCAGGATACTGTGAACATATGACAAAGCACACGTAATTTTTTTCCCTTCTCATTGTAATGAAAACCGCCATTGCCCCTGGGGTAGGGTGGATTTTTCCCACCTCTCACAGACAGAAATGCAGTGCTTTCAACAAGGCCAGCAATAAATCACAGGTACTCACTGGATGAATGCATGGCTGTTACAAATGCTAAACCTCTCTCTGGAAACAGACATCAAGTCACAGCCACTGTCCAAATGCAAAACAAATAGCAATAGAGAATCCCCTAACTCTCAAGTCAGCTACAAAGAAATGCCATAGGAAAAAATAAGCTTTTCAAAGCAACAATCTACTTAAGTGAACTTTCATTTGCACCTTGGCTTGTGTTTCAGGGACACCTTTTTGCCTTGCAGAACTTGCACCTGAAAGCAGTGGCATCTAGAAGCAAAGCCTGGCCGCTGTACTCTCTGCAACGCCTCTGTCCCAGAAGCACAACCTGCTTCCATGTTGTGCTCATTTCAGTTACCCATTCCCCTCACCCGGAACCCTTGCCTGACTGACACTGATACCATTGCACTTGACTCGATCCTCCCCCCGCAAACACACACACATGACAAAGTGCAGGGCAGGCTGGCCTATCACTGCAGTGGAAGAGGAAGGGACTGGCTTTTGTCTTTTGGGTTTGGGGGGTTCTTTTTTCCCCTCTTTTTAATTGCTAAGCCTATAATTGGGGTTGAGAACAGGGAGGGGGAAGGGAAGAGAATCTGGTGAACAGCTGGGGCCCATCACTTCTCATTGCAGGTCTTGGAGAGATGTGGTTGACAGAGTGATGCACAGAAGCTGTCCCAGTTAATGACTTCACCATTCTCCATCATTATCCCCATCATTTGGAAATTAGGAGGACAGAAGGTATTTACTGTAAACCTGCCACCTCCCAAGGAGAGATAAATAGAAACTGATAAATGGGATCTTCTGGTGCTGTTCATCTATTAACCTTCTGCTTCCCAGTTTAGGCATGTGCATGCTATCCTGCCATTAATATCCAGTAATTGGCATACCAGTAGGTAACACAACCTTACTTTTGCATATGAACATCTCCTGTGCAACATGCAAGTGCACAACTACACCTCCAACACAGCTTTGCTAACCAGAGCAGCACAGATCTCCCGTGCTGTTGCCTGCACTTTAGCTCTCAGGTCAGAACTACCAGTGAGACCTGGTGGGTCTTGAGGCATCAGTCTGGTCATGGAGCAGGGTTGGGAGAAGGAGATATGGGAAGAGAGGTGCACAGGACCTCCCCTCCAAAGAGGTCAACACAACAGCAAGTAGATACGTTTGCACCTCGAACTGAGCTGTGATCAGTTCTGCCAGCTTACCTCTAAATACAGCTCACAAACGCCTCCAGGGAAGAAGGGAGTCCCGCTTCACTGCTTTCACTCAACACCAAGGGAAGATGGATTTTCCTCACTAGCTTGAAGCAAACTGTTCTGCAAAATGTTAAAAGCAAGCTTCAGAGGGCTCAGAACTTACGAATTTACTTTCTGTGTCAAAAAGTAGCCAGTGTCTCAGTGACTTCTTTGACTAATATTTCTGCAGCTCTCCCTCACTGCAGGTGAGGAGCGTTCTTCCACCTAGAAGTTCACACCTCTACCCAGGAAAACCTCAACCCACTGCTGTTTTCTCCATGTACTACTTGAGATTCTTAACAGCTTTTATTTACCCTACCTCTAGGCATTTCCCTTGCAACCACTATTAGTTCCAAGCTCACATGATGTGCAGGTAGCTACAACTCAGGGACGATACTACCTGCATTTCTGACAATTAAGAAGTTAAGCCACAAGATTCCATCAACTCTGACACAAGCCTTAAAAGATTCCCACATTATTATGGTAATGTTAAACAACATCTAAACTTTCCCAGAAGCTCAGGAAAAACAGAGGGCCTGTTCTTGCATGCACCATCCTAGTAAACAGGTGACCTGCTCTATGTTCAACAGACAGCTCCAGTATCTTGGAAAGCAAGTATTTCTCTCATTTTTCTCTTCTAAGCTTTGGTAACATCTGCAGCTGCACACTCATCTCCAGGAAACACTTTTCAGGACAGAAGCTGACAGTCCTAGTCTCAATTAATTTAAGCACAGAAAAAGAAGTACTTGCTCCTTTCAAATATTTAGAGCACATACAGAAAAAGAAAGAAAGGGAAAATAAAAATGCCAAAAACTCTATTGCTACTTCCTGATGGAGGCTTCAGGACCCAAGAGAATCTCTGCTTACAAGAGACAAAAAAAAAATTTCATGGCAAGAGAAGGCCAGGGGAAATACTGAGAAACCAACACTGTTACTGAAGAACACTTTGCAGAACCTGCTTGTATGTGAAAGCCACCTCTAGTGCTGCCACTGCAGGGAAGCCCCCTTGAGTCACAGTTCATCCCTCCCAGCCTTACTGGGAGGTAATACACTTGGTGCATTTGGTGTTGGAAGACGTGTAAATATCTTCCCCAAGTACACGTCTTCAGTGCAAACAGGCACAACAATTCTGCCTTGTTCCAGCCTTTCCCCTTTCATGTAAGGCAGAGGGACATTTTGGCAACAGTGGGAAAATCCCAGCTACTGCTACACATTTTAAGGCTTCCCACATCCATCAGATTTAAGAAAACAGTACTAGAAAACTACCCCTATTTGAATACAGTTTGTGTAGGGGACCACTGAGCACAGGTACCTCCTTGCCACCCCTGCTGTCCCTTTCCAAAGCCAGCCTAGTGACTGGAACCCACCACAAAGCCACTCTCAGGTGCCTCACCTAACCCACTGCTCACACAGGAACCCAGAACAATGACTCTTTCTTAATCCAGTCTCATCATCTTTGCCCACCATCTAAAGGTGCACAGCCTTGCACAGACAGACAGTGAGTACACACAGAATGTGGTACCACTGGCTGGTTTGCAGGTAGGAATTGTGTTTGCTCCTTCTGAATACACTGTCTTGTACACACCAATTCAGTGCAGGAGACTAATGAAAATGAGACTGTGATAGTGAGCTCTAATGGTAACACAAGTATTAATTTCCATCTGTCTAAGCAACTGGCAGTGTCCATCAATTATGGCTATAGCCAACTAACAGTTGCAGCTGCAAAATTAAAAAAAAGCAAAATTAAAATTTTAAGATACTGTCATTCACCTGAATTTTTTACAGTTGTAATTAGCAAGCTGCAGAAGCTGTCAACAATCAACATCAGCCAATCTGTCTGCACCAAGAACCCGACTGCTTGCCAGAAATTGTCTTGGACAGGGCTTTTTTTTTCCCCCTTGCTTCCTCCCATTAATTTTTTTTTCCTTCAAGCCTCCCTAACACTCTCATCTTCTTTACCACCAGTCACTACAATTGAATGTCTCAAAACTGAAACAGACAGTATGACTGACATGTAACTGATATACTCACAATTATTTCCTTTCTTCAAATCTCAGTACAAAAACATGCTGCCATCTCTTTCCCCATGACTCTGCTTCCCTGCCTGTACAGGAACAGTACTGCAAGCCCTTCATAATGATAAAGGGCCTGGAGCACCTCCTTTATGAAGACATGCTGAGAAAATTGGGGCTGTTCAGCCTGGCGAAGCTGCATGGAGACCTCAGAGCAGCCTTCCAGTATCTGAAGGGGGGCTATAAGGATGCTGGAGACAGACTTTTCATTAGGGACTGTAGTGATAGGACAAGGGGTGATGGGTTCAAACTGAAACAGGGGAAGTTCAGGTTAGATCTGTGAGGGTGGTGAGGCACTGGGCACAGGTTCCCCAAAGTAGTGGTAAATGCTCCACCCCCGGCAGTGTTGAAGGCCAGGCTGGACAGAGACTTGGGTGACATGGTCTAGTGTGAAGCATCCCTGCCCATGGAAGGGACCCATGGAACTGGATAATTTTAAGGTCTTTTCCAACCCAAACCATTCTGTGATTATGATTCCTGAAATCTGCTCAGGCAGGATGTGCTCTCCCCATCAAGGATGCTAAGCAGTGACAAGACCTTAATAAAAATGGCCTTCTGTGAGTAAAAGCACTGGGAGATCTTTCTCTTTTCTCTGAACCAAGAAATACCAAATTTTGTGGGGAAGTATAAAAGCACATTTACAGCCACACCATGGTAGTTGTCTTTAGACTTACCCTGGTCTTGCAGACTGACAAAATGAAATTATATGGCTTGCATCTTGATTACAGGAATCATAGAATCAGCTAGGTTGAAAAAGACCTTTAAGATCATCAAGTTCAACATTTACCTTAAAGGTTTGGATCTGCTGAATACATTTCAGAGAAAAACAGCATTTTGATGAATGCTGTCCACCTTTAAAAGCAAAAATAAACATGGCATTGGAAAAATAGACTTCAGGGGAAAAACAGATCTTCAGCATTTTCATTGAAACAAACGTTAAAATGCTTTTATTCTAAAATTGCACAAGCAAAAGCTTCAAGCCATTTCTAACACATAGGTCGTGGACAATGCATACGACAGCCACATTTGCTTTGAACTCACTGGTTTGTCCTGCAGCCTTCGCTCATGGGATGCCATTCCTCACCCACCAAAGGCCTCAGCCCACAACACCTCACCATCACACAGCACCTTCATGATACCTCAGGGCCACCTCGCCTCTACTCGGTGTCTCCATACTCTTCCACACCTTAGGGCCTACAGGTGCAGCTTTGTCCCTCAGGAGCGTTTGAACCACCCGACTCCAGCAGGCTCGACTCCAGCAGGCAGGGGACAGCTCATCCCCTACTAAGAAGAGTAAACCCAAGCAGTTCAGGGCAGGCTTGGGACTACTTCAGCAGGAAATGCAGGTTGTTTCCTTTGTGTCAAGTAGGAAATGTAATGAAGAAACCTAAAATAAAAAGATGTTCAAACAGATGATTTGTTTTTCCCTTCCTGCTTGTGAGGCCTTTCAATTGCTTTTACAGCTGATCACTGTATGCTGTCACAGCCACAACACTGGGACACTGGGGAAGGGAACAGGCTGGTTATATGGGGATTACAACACTCTGGCCTGTTCAAGGACATGGTGAAAACTTCAGTGAAAAAATAACTTAGTGAAAAAAAAAGTAAAAAAAGTAATAAGTGAAAAAATAACCTGTAGAACTGGAAATCAGAATTTAACAGATTATAAATAATTTAATTCAAAACACTTAAAAGTACCCTTTAAACATAAAAGGAACATTTTCACTCTACTATATTAGGTTTTGGGGGGCTCTTTTGTTAGTGCTTAGTTTCCTTATACTCTTCATTCTTTATAGTATTTTCTAAAGGAAGAGGTTTGGGTGTTTGTTTTCTTTTTTCAGTAGGGGCTTGTGGGGGTTTTCACCTTTCGAATTTTCCAGGATTTTTCTGAAATAACAGAAGCAAAATGATGAATTCCATTTATTAAATCAGTAGAATTAGGATCAAGACTCAATCAAGTACTAAGCCTGTACGATGTAGTTTCATCTGTGCAGTCAAGACACTTAAATGCCCACTGCCTAATCCTTGCCAAAAAAGTGAGGATAAATATTAAGATGTCAATTTTACATGAATTAATAATTGTTTTGAAAAACGAGTTTGTTCTTTAACAGCACAATTAAATAGGTACTCACACCAGGTTTTGGAAAATCTTGAAAATCTTCAAGTCCTAAGATTCTCCTGACTTAAAATGAATCCTGTCAAGAGACCACTCACAGAGCAGGTCTTTGTGAATGAAGCCAGACACTTGTTGTATGGAATCAGACAAGAGATTCTTTACAGAAAATTTTTGAAAAGCACCTAAGGAATTTGTTACTGTAACCCCCACGAAAATCAGCAAGATTTGTTTCATAAAGTGCCAGCCTTTTTGCAGACCCCTCAGCATTTCACAGGAGTTGCTTTTTTCTTGGTTTTGGAGGGGTCTTCTCCCATGGAAAATGATAGCTTTTTCTTTCTGTTCAGCCTGAATGTATTAATTTGTCTACAAATGGCACTTACCCAGAACCCCATTCCTGTTCTCTGTGTGATTACAAAAACCAGACCACATTCTGCATCAGCCTGGAGCTTGTAGTAAGCTGGCCCCTTGGTACCATTTTGTTATGAACACACCTTCCAGTAGTCCCAGCTCATTGCTTTCTCACACCGGTTTCTCCCTTGCTTGGCGTGGTGCATATTGAAGCAAGAAACTCAATCTCATGAACTGTTCAGTCATTTTTCTCTTCAGCTTGCACTGTACAGGGAACTCCAAGTGCATTTTCCACAGAGACTGTGTTTGCACTTTACTGACAAGGGTAAGGGCAGGTAAGAGCAAGTGCAGACAAAACATATCACCTGAGACAACCAAAGATGGCTGGAGTCTATGAGGAAGACAGTCCACTGAAAGGAATGCCATCTGATGGCTACAGGGTACTAAAGAGTGCCAATCTGCAGAGAAGGATGACAGAAATCATTGCTTTTGCCCAAACTGCCATCTTCCTTGATTAAAAAACATGAAAATGCAGCTCTAGAGCAACTTAACTGAACCTCTGCAAAAACACCAACAGCACTTGTCCTGAAGAACTGGCTGGATGGCCTCACACAAAGAGTTGTGGTCAACGGCTCAATGTCTGGCTGGAGATCAGTAACGAGTGGTGTCCCTCAGGGATCGGTCTTGGGACCAGTCTTGTTTAACATCTTTGTCAGTGACATGGACAGTGGGATTGAGTGTGCCCTCAGCAAGTTTGCCAATGACACCAAGCTGTGTGGTTCAGTTGATACCCTGGAGGGAAGGAATGCCATCCAGAGAGACCTTAACACACTTGTGAGGTGGGCTGATGCCAACCTCATGAAGTTTAACCATGCCAAGTGCAAGGTCCTACACCTGGGTCGGAGCAATCCCAGGCACAACTACAGGTTGGGCAGAAAAGAGATTCAGAGCAGCCCTGTGGAGAAGGACTTGGGGGTGTTGGTTGATGAGAAAATGAACATGGGCCGGCAGTGTGCGCTCGCAGCCCAGAAAACCAGAAAGTATCCTGGGCAGCGGGTCGAAGGAGGTGATCCTGCCCCTCTACTCTGCTCTTGTGAGACCTCACTTGGAGTATTGTGTGCAGTTCTGCTGTCCTCAACATAAAAAGGACATGGAACTGTTGGAACAAGTCCACAGGAGGGCCATGAGGATGATCAGGGGCTGGAGCACCTCCTGTATGAAGACAGGCTGAGAAGGCTGGGGCTGTTCAGCTTGGAGGAGAGTAGGCTGTATGGAGACCTCATAGCAGCCTTCCAGTATCTGAAGGGGGCCTATAGGGATGCTGGAGAGGGACTCTTCATTAGGGACTGTAGTGATAGAACAAGGGATAACGGGTTAAAACTTAAACAGGGGAAGTTTAGATTGGATATAAGAAGGAAATTCTTTCCTGTTAGGGTGGTGAGGCACTGGAATAGGTTGCCCAGGGAGGTTGTGAATGCTCCATCCCTGGCACTCTTCAAGACCAGGTTGGACGAGGGCTTAGGTGATATGATTTAGTGTAAGGTGTCCCTTCCCACAGCAGGGGGGTTGGAACTAGATGATCTTAAGGTCCTTTCCAACCCTAATTATTCTATGATTCTATGAAGTCAGACTGTGAGCAGCATGAGGTCATGCGAGATGATCATGGATCTTGCTCTGTACATGCTGAGAATAGCAGGGGGATAATAAGCACAGCTATTGCTTTCCCTATCAGCAATTCCAGTTTTTGGGAAACCTTAAGGATTCCTAGGTTTTTCCATCCCCAAGTGAAATAGTAAATGTTTGTCTTTTTCTTCAGTGTAATTCAATTCTTGCCAGGCAAATAGGATACAAGAGCAATCTATAAAAGAACAGTCCTTGGGAAAAGGATTTGACTCATGCTCACTCTCTCCTGCATAGCAGCTGAGGTTTAACTGCTTTATTGGGCAGTGAACATATAAACTAGAAAGAGATCAAATTTCTAACAAGCATTCAAAATTAATGTAAATAAGACAATAATAAATATGAAGTATAAACTGGTGCCAAGCCATTTTAAGGAAACAAAAATAGGTATGGAAACTGAGCAAAGAGAAAACATTGCTATATATTGCTCTCCTTTCTTAGACGCAGTTTCAAGGGATGCTGCTCATTACAAGTTCCTACTCTCCTAATGGGTGCATCATCCCTTGTTCCCCCTATATTGGGCTCTGGTAAGGCCACACCTCAAACCCTGTGTTCCCTTCTGGGCCCCTCACTACAAGAAAGGCATTTAGGTGCTGGAACAGGTCCAGAGAAGGGCCATGAAGCTGGTGAAGGGCCTGGAGCGCAAGTCTCATGAGGAACAGCTGAGGGAACTGGGAGGAGTTTAGTCTGGAGAAGGCTCAGGGTGACCTTACTGCTCTCTACAACTACCTGAAAGGAGGTTGTAGTGAGGTGATGTCAGTCTCTTCTCCAAGGTAATGAGTGATAAGACAAGAGGTAACAGCCTCAAGCTGCACTAGGGGAGGTTTATGCTGGCTATGAGGAACAATTTCTTCACAGAGAGGGTGGTCAGACATTGAAAGAGGCTGCCCAGGGAATGGTGGAATCACCATCCCTGGAAGTATTCACAAACTGTGTAGATGAGGCCCCCAGTGACATGGTTTAGTGGTGGTCTTAGAAGTGCTGGGGAAATTGCTGGACTTGATCTTAAAGGTCTTTTCCGACCTAGTTGATTCTATTTCAATTGGGAATGAGAGATTATGAAACTTGAGTGATAGAAAAAATGATTTATGACCCAGCAGGGTATTGCCTGAAAGGGCCCTGCCCTAAGCAGTGTGTTTTGTGTCTCACTTCTGCACCTGTGCTTTGGGAGGTAGAGAGACATGCTTCTCACCAAGGACCTCTAGATGTCAAGACACAGAATGGTTCTTGAACTCGACACAATTGGCCATCAAGTGGGAAAGAGCAAAAACTACCAGAGGGTTCCAGGCATTTCCCCCTTTTAAACTCTTGCCTGAAGTCCAGTTAAGAAAAACACAGGCAAAAGCTTCTTAAACCCTATGAAGTCTGAAAACAATACTTTTCTAATCTGAACAACAGCCACAGTCTAGAGTGTTCAAGATAAACTAGAAACAATCGTGATTAATTTAAAGAAAATCAAGTTGTGCTTAAAATTTTGTGGTGACTGGAGTATCTGGAGAGCCTCAGGTGTGCTGAGTACTACAGGAACACTGCAGGCTCCTTTCTGCACAGACAACTCTCATAACAGAGAAGGCAAGTCACACTGGAGCAGCAATAATTCGCCTAAGGTCAATTCCGTCAACAATGTCCTTTCCCAAGAGGAAAACACACAGCTCCTACCTTCCCCTTGCACATTTTCAGCCTGTCCTATGAGCTACTTACAAGAAGTTATAGGATGCACTCCTCTAACATGACTAAAAGTGTCACAAAGCAGGACCAAATGGACTAACTTTTCACTAAATCGGTTTTCCATTGTTGGGACTTCTTCAGCATCACGTAAAGAAGCAGAGGAAAGGGACATGTTCAACTACTACCAAACCATCTTGGAATGTTTTACAGTCTAAAGAGACTAGAAAAGAAAGTAAGTAGGAACTGTTACTGCTAGTCCTGTTTACTGGCACTAAGCTTCATCAATGGACAAGGTCCATGTGTCATCAAGGCCATGACAAATCACATTAACTTGCTTGACAGCATCTGTGATGATGCCTCTGCTTTAAGCTAATTGAAACACCTCTTACAGAAACATTGGAGAACAGAGCCATAAGAAACAATGTTTGACAAATCAACACGATCAGAAAACAGTGGTGTTCCCTTGATTCTACTGTTTAGTGCAGAGACAAAGTCTTGTCAATATCAGTTCTGCTTTCCCTGCAGTAATGCTTAGTTGTATCATGATGCCAGCAACCAGCTGTAACAGAATTTGCTGTATTTATCTCTGTTCGTTTCCAGTGTTTCTGCTCTTCCCAGGCCTTGTCTTCCCAAACACTAACGAACTCATATCCTAATCACCAACATTTATAAGACTTTGCCCCAAGCTATTCTAGCATACCATGCTTGCAGGGAATGGCACTGCAAAGCCTCAAGATTTTTCCCCTTTGTTTGACAGGGAAAAAGGTGATGAGCAGTGAAAGGAGTGCTTAGTCACAAATGGAGCCTGGAGCCTGAAAAGGGACATGAGGCACAGCATCCTGTCTGTGCTACCTGCCATTGCAATGCTCACCCTCATGGTGTGTGGAATTCAGTCCCTTACCCATTTGAGCTTCATCATCTGTTGTGGAAGCTGCCAGAAAGTGTTCCAAAGATGGTACTAAGACAATAGCAATTTTGGTCAAGACAACTGCAGTTACTGAAAAAATCACTATCTTCTTCATTTTCCCTTTCCAGTTCCACTGCTTATTAAGATCTAAAAAAGAAGAGGAAAAAACTCCAAACCCAAAATCATATCAAGATCCAGCTCCAAGCTACTGAGATCCCCAACATGACTTGCACCCTACATTACTCTGAGAATCAGGGCCTATAGCCCTAGCAGCGTGACAGGGAGTTCTCCAAATCCCCTCCTGGTCTCTCACGGTAAATGACAGGTTCTTAAATACTTGATGTGCAAAGCATCAGTGGTCCCGACCTCCATAGTGTTTACCACCACCATTTAAATCACACGTAAGTCTGAAAAGTAAGCAGAAAAAAGTGCCTTGGACAGTGTTCATTTCAGGACAAGTCATTAAGCACAATTTGCCTATTTAAATACACCTCATTCCTTGTGGAACAGCAGGTCTCTTGATGTTAAAGAAATGGCATAATTTCTCTTCAGGGAGACAAAAACATCAATTAATTCTTGTGGGGAAGAAAAGAGTCCTGGCAAAGAGCACTGTCTGGCATGATGAGCAACCCTTGCTGTCTCACATTTGTTTTCTGAGAAAAAAAATCTGATGTGGCAGCTTGTTTAAAACTTGTTTATTAGGAAGAGGTCATAAGCTGAGCACTGCTCAGAATAGGTCAGGCATCTGATTAAAGGTTGAATAAACTGAAATGCTTCACATGAATCTCCAAGACAGAAGCTTGATGAGGAGAGAGAGCTTGTCTTAGAAAAACGTTGCCAACCACCCAACGTTGCAGGCAGACAACAGACTGCAGTCCTGCTTAAAGGAGCAGGAAGATCAAACAGTTCTCCTTGTGGGCATTAACAAATAGCATTCTTCTGTACCTCAGGACAGACTCTAGCCAGAAGAAAGCCCCTCTGTAAAAGGAATGTAGTAAGAAATCCTGCTAGCCTCAGAGAACTGATAGTCAAAACAAATCGCAGAAAAAAGAACATCTGGAAATGATGTGCAAAAGAGAAGGAAAAAAAGAATAAATTAGCTGTTTATCCCAGGTCTCATATCACCTGAGTGAGAAAGAAGAGAGCAGAATTTACATCTCCTGAGACCCAGCCCAGCGCTCCCCCAAAAGGCCTTCCTTCAACTTCTGCGCTTTTCACAGTATGTGGGGGAAAGCAAAAACAATTCAGAGGGTTTGGTGTGTCACATGTTGTTGCTGTTGCTGTTACACAGCTCCAATGTGATCAATTGAGCTGTGCTTACCAAACCCTTAGAAACTGCAGCCTAAAGTTTAGTGATGATAACAGGCTGATCTCATTACTGCTGAACTGGAGTTGTAATGCACTCCAAAGGAACAAGACAAACAGCAATACATTTCTTTTCCTTCTCCTCTCCTTCCCATTTCTCCCTCCAACTTCATCATGAAGCTATGATAGAGAGCAGCCTGAAATGGAAAACTTTCATGTTTCCTCTATGTCTTTTCCAGTCAAGAACTGCCATATCCTGCCAGGCAGGCTTAGAGTTATTTGCATCTGGGATGAAATAGCCAAACCCAATTCACAGCCTCCTTGTTGTAAACTCTGAAATACCTGATAGTTGGAAAAAGAAATACCTGCCAGTACAAGAGTAAGAAAATGCTTAGGAAAAGGAGTGGGGAGGCATGAAATAGAATGTGAGAAGTTTTCTGATGGGCAAAAATCTCCACTAAAAAAAAAAAAAAAAAGAAAGTGCGATTGATTTTTCAGGAATGACTTCCTAATCAACAGCTGTATAGAGAAGGAGTGGCCAAATTTATCAAGGACAAGCACTTGGTCCTTGATCGGCAACAGATCTCCAGCTCTTGAGCATTCTGAGTCTCATCACTGACAGCAGCTGACCTCAGCATCAGGTACAGTGTCGCAATGCCAGGGTAATTATTGAGTCAGCGAAGATCTTACAGGAGCTCTGACCCTTAATTTCTCAAGGCTTTCTCATTCTTCAGAGCATTAAGTCCCTCTAACCTATAGAGCACCAAATCAATCTCACAAATCGTTAATTCCAGGCAGGCTTTTGCTAAGAGTTCCCTGGAGCATAAGGTGCCTCCATTCCTCAGACAGTACAAAACCCTCCCCTGCACCAACCTGACCACTCCAGGGCTTAGAGGCCAGAGCTGAAAACAGGGAATTGTCAAGTCCTTCTCCTGCCCTGCAGAGATGACTGGAATGAGCCACCAACCTCGTGCTCTGGTTTGTTCAGTTATACAACAGGAGCTGGTAGATACCATTTATGCCACTTAAAGCACAGTTGTGGTATTGTACCTGGCTTCCAGCATGCAACACACTGGGAGTACAGTGAGGTTTTAGCAGGTACTTAAAATTCCTCAGGTGAGGCATTTATGATTAAGAAGCCAGAAAGTTACGAGAAGCCCATGTAAGGCAAGAATGATGCTTCTGACACATGGCATATGTTTTGTCCACAATCTTCAATACAGTGGTTCTGAAAAAAAACCAAACACTGTACCAGCACAGCTCCTCACTTCTTACCATGCTAAACATAGTCTGTTTGCCTCGAGAGGAATGCAATTCTGGCCTCAGCAGCACCCTAAACTTATTAAATTTAGAAACAATACAGCTTGAACAGGGTTTTTTTTTTTGCAGTGTTGGGTGCAGAAACATAAACAGTCCTAAAGCAGAATCACCTTTCAAAAAAAGAGAAAAAAAGTGGTCTACTATGAAAGAGTGTAAAGAGCTGGAAAAATGGCCTTTTTTCTTCTGCTCTTTAGATCTACTTGTAGGATTTTCTCCACCTCCCCCCAACCCATTAGGACTATTTGCTCTCATACATTCTCACACTCACTCTGCCTCTTCATTGCAGTCTCTGGCAAAATGTCAGAGGGAAGGAAAAGTGACAAGCTCATAAGAAAACGAATACCTCATTCTGCTTGAATATTGCATTAACCCCCAAGCTCCACTGCTTCATTTGTCAGCTTTTTCAGTGCTCTCCATCTCTGCAGAACCCCTGACCTGGTTGGTCTGATTAGGAATGATCAATGTGCACATTTGCAGAGGAGCTCTTTGCACGCTGCTAGACCATCGGCCTTCAGTCACTCATGCAGATAATAACGGCAGTTTGAGTCACTTGCCCATAACTCTAAGCTTCATTAAACAGGGGGGATGTCACCGAAAGTCCCTTTAACTGTCTTTTCGTTTCTCTACAAGGGAAAAATTTGACAGTGCTGAGAAATGGGATTTGGGATAGGAATAAAGCTGTGGTTTGAGTATTGCACTGGCTGCCTGCAGTCAGCCTGTGCCTTTGCACTGCAGTCCCCTCACTCAGTGAGGCTGGGAGAGGCTATGCTGACCACTAAGCATCACCTGGCAGGCAGCTTGCACAGAAACACAGCTGAGGTCAGGAACAGCTTCAAAAAGAATGGGCTCCTGAACAGAGCAGGCATTAGACAAGACCCTGTCAATCACCACCTCTGCTGCTGGCTGCCACAGTAATGTACCAGAGTAGTTTTTGTCCCTCTAGGCCCTCCTGCGCCATTGATAATAAAGAACAGAAATTTCTCCCTCTTCCATTTTAATGCAGGCAAATAAGGCAAAACTGTCAGCCTATGAGCCCCAGAAACACTAGGGCACTTACCATGGAGCCCTGAGGTGAAAGATTGTCTTGCCCTAATCCACTGCTATTTAGTGTTCTCTTGGTCAGAGAACAGGTTTCACTTGCTGGAAACAGAAGGACCTGGCAAGGACCTATGTTATCACAGTATACACAGCCCCAGGCAGCTCCAGAAGCTCCCTGTCTGACCCAACACTTCAGCTCAGTAAAGTTACTACACAGAAAAGATTATATTAACAGATATGTGCTCCTAAGACTCAGGCCAGGCTTGCTCCTAGCTCTTCACAGCTTTCAAGGGTCAGATTTCAACCAATACAAATGTTTAGGCACGTTTCGATTTCAGTTTTTAATCGAACTCCATTTTCAGGGTAAAAGAAATCCCACCATTGGTCTAGAATTATAGCCATTTTCTAAAAGCCATTTTCTTTCTCAAAGCACTTAAACTTCTCATAGTAAACACACTAATTCCACGAAAGAACAGTCTATGCTATTGCCTATCTACCCTAAAAAGGAAATTGAAGTCTCATGAAGCATCAAGGGAAAAAAACAGCCTTTCACTAGATCTTTTCCTACAGCAATGAAACCCCAAATCCACAACAGTCCCAAACCACTCCTTAGCATGTTCCAAGCCATGCCAGGTATTTCTCTGAAAACTTCTTCACAGAGGTTTAAACCCTCGTAACTTCCTATAGAGTACTGCACAAATCACCCCTCTGCTCACTCAGCGGGTCTGAGCAGGGCAACACTTTCCAGCAGAGCCTGAGGACACATTCTGCACCTTTTTCCTCCCTGTGAATTTCTCCAAGTAGCTCCTTCTATGTACTTCAGCCAAGTGTTGTGCTTGTCCTGTTATGGATATTCTATGCACACAGAGAGGCTTCTACTGATTTCAATGGACTTCAGAGCAGGCCCATGTTCTGTCATCTCTGCCAAGAGAGTTACATCTTCATTGCAAATAGAAGCAACTTCCTTTGGGAGACTCCTGACCCCAGACAGAATTTCTCTTGCCTGGTACCACAGACTGCAGAATGAGCCACTGTTCTTAAAACAAACACTCTAATGCTGTGCTTCTCATTAGCCCTGAGCTTTTGTGCCCTTATTCATGGGAAGCCATACCTTGGCCATGGAGCAGTCCTTTCAATGGTGCCTGACTGAACACAGCCTCATTTAGATGTGCAGTGGCTGCCTGGCCTGCCGCTCCATTTGCCTCAACTCCAGCAAACTGGAAGAATTATTCCAGCTGAAACAAGACACAGAGAGCATCAGGATCAGGCCACAAAGACTTCAGTGAAGGCAGCAAGCACATAATAAAGCCACATGACAACTGATAATTACAAAAGACTGTTCCTACCATCAGAGTGATGTATTGGAAGAGTTCTCAGCACGGCTTTTCTCCAAATTCAGTTACCCCTCAAGTTCAGCAGATTTCTGTGGTTTGCTGTAATTTTCTTCCTCTCTGCATACTGACCCACAGCCCCCTCAGCAGAAACACTTCCATGCTAAACCTCCCTCTCCTCATCCTGCTTTCAGGCTAATGCAGATCACGGTAGACATTAACATTCACAGAATTGCATAGTGTGGTAACAGCTCCAAGATCAAAAGCACATGGATCCCCTTGATTAGGCAAATCATTTTATCCTCTTTCTTTTAGGACAAGTCTAGTCTTGGTTGGGAACTACAGCACTGCACAGCACCTGAAAACATAACCCACTTCACGTAACCATATCCCAGACCAGTTCCCAATTTCCTAAGAGCTCTCCAAGGGAGCCATGGCAGGTAACACAGAGAGGAAAGGTGAGAGAAGGGCCCCAGCATCCACCACTGAGGTAAGAGAAGAAATCCAAGTAAAGTTACTTCTGAGAGAACAGCAATATTTATACTAATGTGGTCAGGTATTCCACGCAGACTCGACAAAGCCTGAGCCAAAAACCAGTCTTGCTGTCCAACAAGTCATAGCCTTCACCCTGACAGCAGTCAGGCCGTGTCCCCAGAGATTTTAATCCAGAAATATGCTACAGTTTGGCAATCTGGATCCCACTGGGTGATTTATTATCCAAGTTGCCCCCAAAGGCCATTCAACTTTTACGGAAAGAGGGATGTGGGAGGAAAGGAATGTTGGACACACAGACAGAGAAACAAAACAAAAAGGAAAAGGCCATAAATGTAACATGCTGGTGCTGTTGAATGGAAGGCAGCCTGAATATGCAACAGAAGTACAGCCTGAACCCCAACACCTGCTGGATGTAATGGACTCTGAAGTGTTGTTTCAGAATTAATCAAGTCATTTAAAATTATAGCTGTAGTCTCCATTCACTACTCCCATGCATAAACGCGCTGATCCCGATACTAATCCATGTCGGGTGACTTGAGCAATATATCACCCTAATTGCCATTTTAGGGCTGCAAATTGGAGCTAAAACAACCAGATGCAAAAGAGATGGCTATATCATACTCTTAAGATGGATCTTCAAAGTTCAAGGAGAGTTCAAGCATGGAAGAGGCAATACAGAGGGGTCAAGTGTAAGGAGATTTTTCATGTTCAAGAGGAATTAACTTTACAAATATATTGTTTCTGATGTGGCAATTGTGCTATCATACAGCTATTCATACCTCCATGAATCTTTGCATTCTTCTCAGCCATTAGAGTGATTGTTCCTCCTTGAAATAAATTTGATTCTGACAAAATAGCCAGCTTTAAAACAACTAATTCCCCCAAGATTTTCTGCTTTAAGACAATCCTCTCTGAAACCACAGAGCCTACACCCGGCTACAAGATCTTCAGACACCAGGCTGAAGCACTCAGACTGCTGACTCATTTTATTACAATTAACAAAGACAGAGCTTGAGATCTCATCAAAAAGAGTGTGAAGAGTGATATTCTCACTCAAAATAGCACAGTGGGTGTATGGGCCTAGTGTGGAAGCTGCAAAATATCTAAACACTTCAGGTACCATGGATTTTAAGGTTACCAGCATGGAAGTACCTCCTAGCATTCAAGGATATTATTTCCTAAATCACTTGACAAATGAAAGTTCACATAAACAGAAAAGTCAGTGGTTCTCTGAAGAAATCAACCAACAGACAAGGAGCATTCAAGGGACTGTAACAAATAGTACTGCTTCATTTTGCTGAGGCTTACAACAAGGTGTCTCCACAGCACAATAACCATACCTGCCCATCAGCAAACAACAGTCCTACCACACCTTTGCAGCCCTGTAAGATCAAACCTAAAGGCATTTGAATAAGCTGCAGGGCAAGTCCATAAGCAAGTTTTAAGCTGCCCATCAGCACTAGTTTAAGCAATGTCCTTATCTGATATGTTTCTCTGTTTCTGAAGTCAGATGAAACCATTAATTACATGTTCCTTTTCCTACCTTTAAATTGCACTATTAAAGTACAATTTCAGTTTATTGTTGAACTACCACCAGACCTAGAAATTACTGTTGTCGTCTAATAAGTCATCTGCACAGGGAGAGAAAAAACACACCTACTATTATTTCTATACAGGTGGGTCCTAAGAGTCTCCCTGCAAAGCTGTGATTTCAACTAGCTCCTGCTACAACTCCAGCAGACAAAGCGACAGTTTTTTTTAGCCAGTGTAAATCAGCACAGCACCATTGTGCTTCAGAGGGCAATGATAATTCATCCTGGTGAGGATCTGGTGACCTGAGTACCTCTGAACAATGGCATTACAGAAAACTAATGTGCTATGGATTACTTGATAATTTCTGTAGCATAATTGGCCAACATGGAAATGCTAGAAATGATTTAAGTTCATAACTAATTGCAACCATTACCAAGACAGCATTATTTATGATCAACTGCACATAGTAGTCCTGATTCTGATTTCACTCACATCTCATTCCAGGCAGTTTTTTGACAGGCAGCTGCTGATGCTTCCTGTGCTCTGGAAGAGGCCAGCCCTCATGGCTACAGCTGTGGTTTCAGCATATGAATTTCTGCATCACACTGAGAACATCTTCAGTGCTTGAACTCTAGGCAGAGTGGAAAAAAGGCTGTGTTTAAAGTGATTTCCCTGCGGGCAGAAATCTGCTAGCCCACCCACTGGGTTACTGCCCCCCTGGTGCTTTAGGCAGCCCAGTGACTTGTCTGTTGACTCCCATATTTGCAGGGCTGTCAGATAAGGTGGGGCTGCTGCAGCCTCATTTGACAGGTTCAGCACTGCAATTACCTGTACCTCAAATATTCAAGTGCTTCTTTGTATGGAACTGGAAGAGAGCAAGTTGCCTCAAAAAGCTTACACTGCATTTATAGTCCAAAATAAATGGCTTGAATTTCCGATTTTCCTCCGCAGGTCTGACCACTGACTCATAATGGAAGTTTTTGGAAGCTGGTTTCTCTTGGAAGTCTGCTTTCAACTCAGCTTAGAAACCTGGCTGGCAGGAAGACAGCTCACAGCAGCATTACCCAAGTAACTGTGGAACATCCTAAACAGAGAGAAAAATCAATATGAATTCAACTTGTACTCCCCTGAACACAGGCACATGCACACACAAATATATACAGATACAAAATGTATGAAAATCAAGTCTCCTAAACAGTCCCCTGTGGTCAGACAAACTCATTAAGTTTGACACAGCCAAGCCAGAGACTGAAATCTCTTCTGCAGAATGAGCAGTTCCATATCTTTATTTTCTTGAGAGCCCTTGCCTAAAAATAATCATCTGCAAATTGTAATTTTTTTCCACCTTTCATAAATATCAGCCATAGTGCAGCCCTCTCTCCCCCTCTCTTTTTCTTATTCAGGATATCAGGCAGATATGAGTTATCAGTAAAGGTCATCCTCAATTTCTGTACAGAAATGATCTGTCTCCAGTATGTAATAAACATTTATCCATGCCTTTATTAGCTATATTGAATCTGACAGTTCTGTTAAACCATTTTCTTTCATTTTGCTAGGTCATGACGGTTAATGCTGCTAAAAAATCTCATCACTGCTTTTGATCACTGCATTGTCTTTTTGGTATTATCAAGATTTTGTAAAGGTAAGCACTGGTTGGAATGACCTATTAAAGTTACAGCCCGTTGAGTTCCTGGCTTTTCTCTCACCACAATACAAAAGCAGAGGAGTGCAAAGCATAAATTCTACTTTCGGGTTATATTTAGTTGTGCAGTTGTAATTTAGAAGAGCAGTCACTTTAAGCCCACTTTGCATTGGTTTCGCTCCATCTTTTTCACATCTTCAAGTTTCTGATATGGGCTGGAAGCCACACCATGGCAAATGAGCCCAAATAGTGGGACCCAGAGGTGATGTCCCAGTTAACCCCTACCCTGCCAGCAGTGCCTTAGGCATCTGCTGGGGATTTGAAAACAATTCCATGATTTACAAAGCAGACTCCACATGCAGATTGAGAAACATTCAAGGAATTTCCAGTCATTCTCACATGCTCATAGAATCATAGAATCACAGACTGGTTTGGGTTGGAAAGGACCTTAAGATCATCCAGTTCCAACTCCCTGCCACAAGCAGGGACACCTCACACTAGACCATGCTGCCCAAGGCTCTGTCCAGCCTGGCCTTGAACACTGCCAGGGATGGAGCATTCACCACTTCTTTGGGCAATCTGTGCCTCACCACCCTCACAGCAGCAGCATGTATTCCAAACCCCACTGGAAGACACTCACAAAAGTATGTCAGATTTGCTGCAATTCTCCTCTCCCTCCATCCTGGTCTATGTTTCAAGCACTAGGACAGATTTTCTTTCAGCTTAATGTGATTTGGTTGCATGTAAGCCTAGGGTGCCTTTTTTCATCCTTTGCACATTGCCTTCCCTTGATGCTTACACCAAATTCATCACTATGATGTCTAAGTACATGGAATGTTTTTCAAACTCACTGTTGTCTAGAATTACTTCGGGGGCGGGGGGGGGGGGGGTAAATCAAACAGAAATCCCTTAGTAAGCCTTATTGAATTCCTCTTGCATTCTCTCACTCTACAATGAGATCAACCATCCTAATTTTCACTGCTACGGGATCAAACCACTGGACCCAAGGGACCAAACTGTACCCCAATTTACATGCTATGAGCAGTATAATGCACCAATTTAACATAGCCTTGTGTCCCTCATCAGTATACAGCAAGTTTCCCCCTCAGAAGTCACTTGCAAGGGAATGCAACTAACTTCCAACGTACCTGCACAAGTCTCATTTGCAATGCAACCCTGACAGTCTCCGTGGGGAGTTTAATATAAGTTCAACTTGCTGTTCTATGCTGTGAGGCTGTGGAAACTGACAAGCTAGTGCTGAGGTCCTTTCAGCCTGCTATCCTGCCTGCCACAGTAGCCAGCCAGAGACAGCAGGTTCAGATGGTATCTGCTGTGATGGTTTGCAAGAGAAACCTGCCTGCAGGAGGAATGCCTTCCTTATCCCCATCAAGTTGTGAAGAGTTCACACAGAGTAAAATAAATAAATACATAAAAAAAAAACACTCTCCTGACCATAGGACTGCAGAACTGGGCAGTCCGGGGACACTGCAGACAGCCACAGTGACTTCCTTGAAGCAACACTCAATATCCATAGCTAAAAATCTACTTCCTGCCTGAAACTGTTTTCAGTTACAGACAGTAACAAAGGGAAAAGGTCAGTGGTACAAAAGGGCCTATTATCTGTTCCTGTAAGCAATATGCTGCTTTTCAATTTCCTCAAGCATTCCTTTCTTTGGCAGCAACAACCTACCCCCTTCTCTTTTTCCAACTATGCCTTCACTGACTTCCAAAGTCAAACAGGGATAGGCAAACCTGGCAACTCACAAGAACAAGCTGCAAAATGTTTTCTTCATGACAACAGGCATATCAAAAAGACACATTTCTGCAAGTGCTTCTCCACATGGTCTCCATCACCCCACTTCCTGCAAGCCCATGTTCACCTCGGTCAGTGCGATCTACTCTTCTCACAAAGGTAGGAGAAGTCCTACCTCTGTGATAAAAAAGAACAGCAATCTTGTAGAGACAGAGGCTGACATCCCTGCTGCCGGGACACTGGTAAACCCTGTGGAAATGCAGGCGTTCCCTACCCTGGCTTTCTGCATGCCAAAAATCCCACAATTTTGAACAAAAGAAGATCAAGGGTGCTAACCCCGGTGCCCCAGCTAACTTAACCCAAACCTTGCTCCCAGTACCCACTCTGGGAGAAAGAGGCCTTTCTTCCTTGTCTCTAAATGGCCACCCAGCATAAGTATCTCCCCATAATAATTCATGAACAGGCTTCAAATGGTGCAGGCTTGGAAGAGAAGGTTGTCTCAGACATGATAATCCTTTTCACCAGCCCAAGTTAGAAATGCAGACAATAGATACACAGACCAATAGATGCACTCTGACCTTGATGTTTCAGACCACCACGCTGTTAAACAAGAGGCAGGACCCCTGTGGTCATGGGAATCTCCAGCATGTGTTTAAAACTGTAACACTATATTTCTTGGTGAACTTTGCCTAAACTATCTTTAACATTTTCCAGGTGCATATCTACTTGCAAAATGTTGTGCACTCTGTATATGCAGACATGCACGCAAAGTATAAGGTGAGGAAGAGAAAGAGGTAACTCCCCATAACAGCTTTTAAATGACGAGATAGCGGCAGCTACTGCCTGCAATTCTTCACATATCACCCCTGTTCCTTTAGTTCAGTTGATCAATAAAAATTGCTATTGAGCTTTCTGATACTCTAAACAGGTAAATCAATGCCCTAATGAAGACAGCAGTTTTGTCCCAGGACTCTCTTTCCTTGGTATTCTACTTAAAAGCAACAAACAGGTTTCTGAGAGCTGGAAATGACTGAGCTGTTGCTTCACGTGCTACTTCACCTCAAGTAGCCAGCTTTGACAGGCTTAGCCCCCTCTCTGCACACTTCCTCCTCTGCACATCAGAACAGGACTTCAAGTGGATATAGAACTAATTGGTTTCAAAGGGCCTGTCTTCCAGGAAGATGGAAGTCCTGATGTCTGACTCCTGTAGGAGCTAGCACATTTGTACAAAGAAACATGAACATCCGTTAAAATCACCTAATTGACCAATTTGCCAAGCTATTTGTCTTTAAAATGAGACATTTAACATCTCCTGCTATATGCTGATGTATTTCAGTAGCCCAGAATAAACACAGCCTAAAAACTAAACCTCATACCCAGATAATGCAGCTGGGAGTTAATGATTACAATATGTGACACTTCAAATACACCAAGTCAATGACATTTAGCTAATCTGTCTTCCCTATTTTTTGCTAAGCAGGTTGGCAAAAGAAGAAAAATGGTTCATCTACTAACAAGTTTAACACAACCTTGAAATAAATCATATTCAAAAGCTAGAAGCCTGGCTGAGTTTAATAGTTAAATCATTTATTCCTAGGCTAAAAAAAGAAATAAAATTAAAAAAAAAAAAACTGCCCTGAAGTCATTATCAGCATGATCCTCTATTTGAAGTCTTGCAAAATGTTCAAGGAATGGCCCTTGTGGTTTGGCCAAAAGGAAACAACATGCTCAGTGGCTCTTTGCAGGCCCAAGAATATGGAGACTCCCAGTATGAGAATATTAAATTATTATGGCTCCTGCAACAGGGAGCACAATTGTTAGTGGCCCCCTTCCTCTGATGGCCAAGCTCTGTTCCTCCCTGCTGGGAGCACTCATTGTCCTACCTAATATTTGCATGCTTTGATAATAAGAAGATTGTCAAGATAATAGCAGGGAAGTTTCAGTTGAAACTCAATTTTCCCAAGCCAGCTGTGCATGGCCCCAGTCACGTTTTCTATGAAGATGCCTTCAAAATGCAAAATTAAGCCTTGCTCCTGAGGAAAAGAAAAAGAAATTATACTCCTCCCCAGAAGAAGAAGAAGAAGAAGAAGAAGAAGAAGAAGAAGAAGAAGAAGAAGAAGAAGAAGAAAGGAAAGAAGGGTTACTGAACAAGAGCAGGATGAAAACCACTTCCTGGAGAAATTATTTTTACATGAGTTTAAACTTCCTTTTGTTCTCCAAAGCATTTTGATCAGCGCAAGCAAATAATACTGAAAACAGAAGAGCAGGTCTTAAATCACAGAATAATTACTTTTGTGAGCTTTATTGATTGCAGTGATCTAGCTGAAAGAGTCTGGGGGCTCTCTTCTCTCATCCACCTTCCTGCATGACACAACCATTCACCAGCTCAAATGAGGTGGGACATAATGTGATTTTTGGAAAGAATAGTACTATTGTTGAAGTCAAAAAAAAAAATCTGTATTTCTTTGGGTTTTGGCAAACTTGCTTCTTTGTCCACTCCAAATAATGGCTTAAAAAAAAGAAAAGAAAAAGAAAAAGGTGCACTCCCTCTCCCCTTTTGCCCTTTATCCCTATTTCAGACTATGTCATTCTGAGTTATCACGGATGAGGGACTTTTAAACACTCGTGAAAAAGCCCTGCAAGGGCAAACGTCATGGGCCGAGCCCTTGTCAGACAAGAAGCTGTACCTCTGGCCATATGGCTACCCAGAACCTCAGAGACTCTGCTGTCTTCCTGCCTCTCTTTAGTGCTTTTTGCTTACTTTGGCCTCGTTTTACACTTCAAATAGCCTTTTTATAAAGGCATCTGAATTAAAGTATTTTTCCAAGTGCAATACACTCCTCCCCAGTTCAGTTGAGATACAGATATTTGTTTCTGGGTTCAGGAACTTTCTGTGAATGGACTGCACTTAGACATGCTGGTCTGCAGTAACATCAGCACCAAACCCCTTTTCACTCACAACAGAAGAGGATTAGAGTCCAAACCAGCCACCCACTAGGACACTGAGGAACAAAAACCCATCTCAAGCCAAGCCAGCTATCACCCTCCTTTGCTGACATTTATGCAATTCAAACAGGTCTGTACAGTCCTTTAGCATAACTAAATTCACAGAGTGCACCTCAGGCAGTCCAAAACACAGGTGACTGAATTCCACCACACTTTAGGTCATTTGTACTGAGCAGGGAGTGCTCATGATGTCATCTAGATTCTGACCCTTTGTAGGGAAGAGAAGACCAACTTCAACTAGTGGGCCTGCCAGCAGAAATCCGTTCACTGAGCCCCTCAGATATTTTTCCTACTGCACAGCAGAAAGCAAACTTTACAGGACAAGTGCCTGTGGTGTGCTCCATTCTTTGCACATGTCTCAACCATCAAGCAGCTGGTGGGGTGACCTACCCGGGAGGTTTTGGACACCACATGGCTTTATGTGTTTCTGGCCCATGTAGGCTGCCAAGAGGGTCAGATGCAGTTAGAATGCAAGCACAGAAAACTTATCTGCTTTTTTCACATGAAAAGAGGGATGTGTCTCTTCACTGCCTTGTGCCCTGTTATTTATACAGCAAGAGTGAAATGAGCATAAATTACTAACAACTGAAATGCATTCACTGACTCACGCTTGCAGTGCAGTGCTGTCTGAGCAGGAATAATCACAGGAGGTGTAGCATGGAACAAGCGCAAAATCATTCAGGATTGCTTAGGCAAAGCTGGAGCCTCAGGCGGGACCCGCTGGAAAGGCATGCTCTAGAAGGATGTTTCCCTCAGCAGCCAGAAAGTTTCTGGGGGAGTGGCAATCTGTAAAAGAAATCAGCAGAGAGCAGAGATGTTAGCTGACTTGATACTCCCAAAATAAGTACTAAAATAAGAATGGCAAGTCATGCCCTCACTTCTGCCAGTACTGCCTTCTTCAGAGAGGTTTGAAGAACAGATCACAGTGCTCATCATTCATCCTTTCCTTTCACTGACCTATGCAGACAATGGTATCCCACCACCATCTCCCCCGTTAGAAGACAACAAAAAGACAACAAAACCATTTTTAAATGCTTTCAAGTACATCCCATAATCCTTGCCTGATAGAGACAGACATATATTTGCGCAAACATTGTCTCAGACACACAAAAAGGGCTACTCCCAGGCAATCAGTTAGCTGTACGCTCACCTGTTTCTACCAGCCAGTGCATCTTGGTAAGCCATACGTAAAGCTATTTCTTTGTTTCATCTTCTGCTAAATTACCCATTAGCAGCAAAAGAAATCAGAAGCCTGTCCAAAGAATACATATGTGCAATAGCAACAGCCCCACTGCAGCATCACCCTCTTTCACTAAGCCTAACTGAGGTATGGCTCCAAAGGGCTGGGAATAAGGAGCTGACAGAAGGCAAATGTATTGCACATAATTAGAAACACACACAAGTGCACATACATACAAACACCTATACATGCTGTGGAAGAAAAAGAATGTTCCAGAGTAGTCAGCTTACTTGCAATGGCAATTAAGCATCCACCAGCACACGCAAATTAAAGGGAGACCTTTGTGGCCTGAAATTGTTATTTCTGTATGATGCTGTCCCCGTTGTTTGGATTCTCTGGAGTGCCATCAGTGTAAAAGACAGCAGCAAACCAGGTCTAATTCACCATGTTTAACACAGTGAAACTTGTCAACATGGAACCCCTTTTTATGCTGCATAAAGAGGGACACTTGATTTGCTGTTTGCCTTGCAGTGAGAAAACTCTGAACAGAGATTCATTACCAGCTCTTGATAGGGGGGAAATCAGAAGCATCTTCAGTGTCACGTGAGAGTCCCAGCCTCCCGCAAGAGGCCAAGAGCTGCACCAAGAGCCAGCACTGGAGGCAGCAGTCTCAGTTCAAGTCGAGAGAGTGGCAACAGCGTGGACTTCCTGACAACTTTATCTCTCCCCTTGGGCCCATGCTCCTGCGATTCAGCTTTGAATCCCTGATGTGCCACTTGCTTGCCCTCTAGGACCTAACATGTTGACATCATCATGCCTCTCAGAAGGAAATCTGTCAGTGCAGCATGAAGAAGAAATCAAAATGGTAGAAAGCAAGGAAAAAAAAAAGTCCAAAATGTAGGAGTTTTGGATCTCTATATGGCATATAGGATTGGAGGGTTTTCCTAGCATTTTTTTAGCCTTGGGCAAATAATGGAGCAAAGACTTTGCTGGGAGCTGCTCAGTGAGAAAGGCCAATGTTAGGACTCCTGCCCCCAACAGAAGCTTATCCTCAAGCGAGCTGATCTGCTCCTTTGAGAGGGGCAGTATGGGACAGAGGAGGAGAGGGGGAAGGCGGGGGGGAAGCTTTTCTTTACACTTGTGCTGTTCTGAATGTGGACCATCTGTGCCCCCAGCTGGAGTGCTGGAGATGGTCTGGCACTTGAACCACACCATATTTACAGATCTAAACACAAATGGCTACTGCCTGATTGTTTCATGATTCATTAGTCAGACAAGCTCTCCTCTCCCGCCAGCACAGCTGTTACAGAGTAAACCTTTGTCACTTAATAGGCCTGATTATTACTTTCCATCAAAGGTATTGATCTGTGTCATCTCTACTTAAGGGAAAAGGGGAGAAGTGAAAAGAGGACCAAAAGGTGTCAGGAAAACAAGAAGCGGGGGGGGGGGAGAATTAAAAAAGAATGACATTTGTGTGGTGACTAGAGGAACCGGTCAATGCATTTAATCTCTTTTGGTTGTACTGTATTCATGTATTCATTTACTACAGTGACTAGGTTACTCATGGAGATGAAGCGTCTCACATGATGTGGCATTCCTTGCACTGCACCAGACTGCTACAGTCACACAATATGGCCATGCATATAATTGGTCGGCCAAATACACAATGTGAATTAACAAATAGTATTTAGGAAAAAAAATAGAAATCAATTAAGTCACGCAGCAGAAGGTACAAATACAGGTTCATCTTGAAATGGCATGAGATGAGATGAAGAGATTGACGGCAAGACTTCAGAGAAGCAGGCCAGACTTCAGCCCTCGTGCATCCAAGTCAGCAGCCCTATCACAGTTACACCAGCAAGGAGCTGGCTCTCTTTGTTTAACAAAGGAGCTGGGGATAGGACATAGTGTGTTAGAGAATTGTGATGCAGAGTGTATTTACCACAGCTTGAGAGCTCTCGTTGCTCCAGCAGCCGTCTGACAAGCTGCCATTGCAGCAATTGCAGTGTTATTGCAAATTCATTCATTCCATCAGCACGATGAGGTTTGCCACATCCAGATTGAGAGTTTCACTGCCTCTCTGACCCACAAAGCCATTACTAGTGGCATTATTACTTCTTCCCTGCTGCATTTGAGGTGGTACTTGGTACTCACCATTCCAGTGACCAGGTGGACAATTCGTAGCCACAAATGTGGCTCTGGTGGCAGCAGGGAGCAAGCTCTTGAGGGAAGTTGGCTTCACTCTTTGTGTTTTTCTCGTGTCAAAGGCATCACCTTTCCTGAAGCCAAATCTCAAAGCCCTTGTCCGGTCCTCCTTCAGAATAAACAGCAACGAAGTTCTGGGAACTAGGGGAGAGAAAAGAAACCACAGCAGAAACTGCTTAGCTTGCATGGACACAGCACAACAGTGCAACTACTCAGGCTACCAGAATTTATAGCAGTCTGTACATACAAGGAGGTTTTCCTCAAACCAAGACTTGCATTTTCAATGCAAAGAGGCCAGTAAGATGTTACACAGGGAATACCAGTCATTTTAGGGAAAGCACTGTTGAGAGAAGAATGAAGAGGGGGAACCTAAGCAGTAGTGTAGAGCTGTCAGAGTGCTTGGGTTTCCCCTAAGGTCAGCTTGCCTACAGGGCCATACCTGCCATGTTCAGCCCAGGCATGCAAAGTGCAGTGACAGATGCCAGCCCGGCAGGTCACTGGACAGGGAAGCAATTGATGCTTATGTCATGGAATGTTCTTTTACAGTCCATCTTTCACCCAAAGCTCTGAAACAGACCAAAACACACATGCTTTTCTGACTAAGGCTATGCCCCAAAGCAAACCTGGTCCCTCCATCTTAGTATTTGCCACCAAGATCCCATTTCTACCCACTCACTCTCCCATCCTGAGTCATATACTGTTTCACTGGATGGAAAGAAAAGTTCAAAGACTGCAACACATGACACCAAGCAAGAGTTGTGGCACACACAACCCATGGGAAAGTGTTGCTTGGCAATATGGCGTGTGCACAGCTCCCCGCCAAGGGACCGGCATTGTCTCTGTGCCAGGAAATCAGCCATTCAGCTAACAGGCAAAGCAGCGGCCACAGAAGACAGAGAAGCAGAAGGGAGCCGTCAAACCCAAGAGACATGCTAGCTCTCTTTCCTTCATGTGCTACAACAAATAGAAGGGGGGTAGGGGTGGGTTTGGGGAGTGAGGAACCAGAGAAAAGCTGTAAATTTTAGCTTAAGCCATTTATCTTTCTAATGCATCAAGGATGAAAATGCTTAGTCAGTGCTTGAGGAGGAACCAAAACTACTATACTGAGATGGTATCTTAGAGCTTAAGTTACGAGCGAAAACCTTCCCATTTATGAGCTTTCTTGGAATGAAAAAGGGTGACATTTTGTCACTGAATCATTTAGAAGTAGGCTGAGTAAACCAGCCAGGAACAGGCTGTTAAGAACAATCCTGCAGTACACAGGTCTTTGCCATTGTTGATGCTTCATTTTCTTTCCTTGGAGAAGATGTCTGATTCTGGTAGTTGATGACAAGACTAGAGCAAGCCAGCAAGGGAGAAGAAAGACACATACACACAAAAAGAACAAACCCTTGCTCAAGTAGCTCTCAAATAAAACCGTAGCTTTCCAAAATCTGTCCTTTCCAGACTCTGCTGAGAGTAGGGTTTTATTACTGGTTCACAGAAATGGGTTATCCTTGGGATGGACATGCTGCTCATCAGCTTCACTATCCTTTTTGACGAGGCACTGCTGAAACACACCAGACTGTCTTCCTGTTCAGAAGCAACTGCACATAAGCCCAACATTGCACCTCCTACCAGTTTAGCCCAGTAAGACCCTGGATAGATGGCATTACCAGCAACACCTCTTCTACTTCACAGCAAAACTCCAACAGAAAACCCCTCTGACAGCCTTGACAGGCACAGGAGGTCTAAGGCACTGATGACACAACCCACCTACCTGCCAAAAGCATGGCTCTGACTTATCTGACCGAAAGAAACTCAACTGCAGTGTTTTTCTCCCACTTGTGCCCCCATCTCTGTCCTCAAAACAAAGCTGAATTAATTCACATTAAAGTGAAGTGAGGTTTAACATGAAGTGGAGGTTTAGCAGGTCAGATCCAATGGTGTCAACCAACAGAGCTCTGCTGAATCTGAAGGACCTGCTTTGACCAAGTGTGTACCAATGGGAGGACCAGCACAGCACAGTGTCTTAACTCTGGGTTGCACAAGTGCCTGCAGCCTGAAGACAAGGGCCAACAATTCTCAACTTGCCCTGGGCCTACATGGGACTAATAGCCATAAAACTCCTTGTGGCTAGTGATGAGAGGGTAAAGCAGAAGCAAAGAGTTCTCATTTCACCTTCCAATCTTAGCTGTGGACCTGCAGGAGGATGGCGAGGCTGCAGCCACATCTGACCAAGTCCATCCTCATCCATACAACCCTCATTTCCATACAAATATACTTGTTGCAGCTGGTATCAATTGCAGCAGATCTGTGTCAGGTTCCTCCTGTGAACCTCGTGAAGTACTGTACCTGCAATTGAACTGTGTGGTCAGCTGAAGACATCTTCTCTGGGAAGGGAGGCGGGGAAGGGAAACAAGAAAAAAAAAAGGAAAGCTTCATGTCAAAGGATTGATTAAGGTTTTGAGTTACAGGGGGCTATTGATTTTTCATTAAACACCATGTACTGCTGTAAAGCGGAGAAAAAGTAATTCATTGATCAGAGCTGTGGGCCATGTTCACTTATTGGCTTCCTGCCACATCCCATTATTCCCAGTTCTAAATTGTATATTGAAGTCAGTTCATTCTAATCATTGCCTCCTGTCACCAGCAATGTCTCTCAATAACTATTAGTTTAATCACCCCTTTCTTACAATGGTAATGAGTGATAATACCCAGCATTATGGCGGATTCATGAATATTAGTCACAGCATTACAGCATTGCATTTCACAATGCTACAGTTAAGGGTCTGTCAGCATTTCCATTACAAAGCCCCCAGGCCTGAGACTTTATAAATCACTCTTAAAAATTTGCTGCTGGCAGAAATAAGGAGCAGAGGGTGTTTGGGTTCTGGTGAGAATATTGTTGGAACTGCTCTCTGCAAAATCTTTCTGGCCATGGTTTCACTGCACTGAAAGAGTGCTGGAAAGGGGAGAAAAAATGGGGGAGAAAGAAGAGGAACTTTGCCAGTTCAAGCTGCTTTTTCCAATTGATTAAAATGCCATCATTTCAAAAACAGGATGATCTGCTGTTAGGTTGGACAGCGATTCAGGAGACAGGCAGTCTCTTCCTAAAGCTGACATGTAGAGACAGCACTACCATGCTCTCCTGCCGATAGCAGCACTTGAAATTTAAGAATATCTTAGCTGAGACCTCTTACCTTCTGCAGGATACTTTCCTCTGTGCTGGCTATTGGATTCAATGTTTGGTAACCTGCATTTTGAGCAGGCTGCTTGCTGCAGGGACAAGCACTGAAATACTCAGACTTCACATAGCACCTGCTTAGGTAAAACCTCAGCCTGGGGACAACAGCTTTATTAAGAAGTTTGTATCTGATTGCAGAATCCAGCCTGAAGGTGTAGAGGGAAACTGGCCAAATTAGGGGTTTTCTATTGGAAACCTTTCTGTTTACAAGCAAGCCATAAAGATGTCACTGGGACTGAATGTCTTAAAACCAACAGCATGCTCTGAAGCATTCCTTTGAAAATTGAACTGATCAAGATCTGAGTTGAACAGTTGCTTTTACACTATTGTCAAGCATGAGGAGTTAAAACAGGCATTGCAGGATCCAAAACTGGAAACAATTTCTCTGGATGGAAAGACTAAACTTACAGTGTTCTCTAGGGCACTCAAAATAGGTAACAGAACAAACAGCACACATGCACAGGGTAATAAATACAAGACAAATATATTTACTGAAGTATGTGAAAACATTTAGAAAAGAAAGATCGGTTATAGGAGAAAATACAGAAACAAAACAGGTGAATACCCAACCATAATGTAGCCTTACACTAGTAAGGTAGAATTAATATCAGATAGACCCTCTCCCAGCATCCACACACTGATGGTGGTGTCAGTAATGACTTCTATCTATCCCTGAGTGGGCATGGTCTACAACATTGAGTCTGGTCACAAACTCATACAGTGCTGGAAGAGTTTACAGATAACTCCTCTCAACTCCCTGCACAGGAGCCTGCTGTCACTTACAGGCCAAGTTTTGCCTTTATTGCTAAAACTTCAGCTGCTTCCAGAGGTGCAAATGCTATCCCTTTCATCAGCATTTCACCACCATGGCTACCACCAACCTTCACTGTTGGCGTGAGTAAGACTCATGACCAGTGGTACCCACTGTTTCCTCTATCCCAGGTAAGGAGCTCTCCAGGACACACTCAAGAGAAGGCAGACAGGGCATAGGAAAATGGATTCATGAGTGCCACTCACAGAGAATGGGACACCTGGGAATGAAAATATCTGCATGAGACAACACCCAAGAGAGGTCTCTCCTTCAGCAGGGTCTTCGGGCCCTCCAACCCTGCTGGAAAACAAGTTCCAGCTACAGGAATAAAAACAATAATTCATTTACTTAGCCATGTTTTCTTGCACAAAGTGTCTTTTGCAATGCATTCCGATACGTTGCCTCTCCCTGAAGCCAACCTCCTGCTGACGCTCTTCACAGTTGGTTGCAAAGGAGAAGATGAAGCCTGCTAATTCCTGATTTTCAGTCCAGAGTCTGTACTTGAGAGGTCAAGTGGGGCTCAGAGTGACCATATGAACTGAAAACAAACAGCAAACTTCCTTTTGTACAATGGGGCTCTGCAGAGATAAAAACAAGGGTCCTACACATGATGCAGAAAAGGAGGTAGTGGCCACTAAATAAATTCAAGTGAGAAAAACAGTTAATGTGTGGGTTACAGCATGTGGGAATAAAGCAGAGGATGATTGCGGGGCTGACAGTAATCAGCCTAAAGGTGAAGCCCAGAGAGAGTTTTTGACTCTCAGAGGATGCTGCAAGGATAAATAACACTTTTTCTTACCAGCCACATGCACAAAAGAGCATCTTATCCACGTCAGATAGTTATATGGCTCCTATTATCAAGTTAGGGTTTTGCAATCTTTGCTGCGTTTATTGTCATAACACTCTGATGAGGGAGGAAAACACAGATCTCAGACAGGAGCAGGATTGCCTGGGTAAATTTCGAGTATGCCAGGGAAATGAAGCTAAAGAGAGTAGGACCCAGACTGTCAAAGGCACTTCAGCCTCTGCATGCCACAGAAAACCACTGTCAATGTGTAAATACACCTGAGGATTTTGACCTAAGTGACTAACCCAAGCTCACACAAGGAGTCCGCAGCACAGCAGAAGACTCATCTCCAAAGTTATCAAGGAAATCTTACTTTCATTACTGCTAAGAAAATACATCCAGCATGGAAAAGAGCATCCTGTATTTGCAGAGAATTCACCTAGCCTTACAAAAAGTTAGAGAGAGATCAGAGCTCTTATTTTGCCTGCCTGAGCATTCCTCATCTCCCAGAAAACTCTGTGCCTGCTGCAGCTAGGTTATTTAAAATGGATTGGTTATGGTATTAAATCTACCCCCTAGGAATGAAGCCCTTACTGGCAAGACTTGGTTTTCATTTTAATGTCCTTACCTCATGCCAAATAAACAGCGTTGATGTCATATCATTTGCAAAGGACAGAAATCCTCTGCAGAGCTGCAGCAAACAGCCCTTCTCCCATGCCAGTACATAGCACACATCTTGGGGTAATAAAGACTTCATTTCATGCTTCAGCACACCTGATCTAGGGCTCAGATTCAGCAATGGATTCAACAGCAGCTTGGATTCAGCGACAGCTCCCACCTAGCTATGAATGCCCCCATATTTTATTCACATTTTTAACTTTTAACCCAGCTTCTCATGGGGAAAAGCAAACAAAAAAGACTCAGACTGTGCACCTTCCACTTGACCAGTAACTTTTGTGCATACTTATCTACTGTAACCACATATGAAAGAGCACTGACACTCTTTAAGGCAGTTAAGGTTCTGCAAGTGAAAATAGGTAGCTGGAAAAAACACAGGTTGGAGAGAACGAACATCTCATTTCAAGAGCAGTGTATCCCAAACCTTCAGAGCTGACCTCATCTCTGACTAGCTCAAGCTGGCCATTTTCTGCCAAGTGTCTTGTCGCTAGTCTTGCCGTTGGTCTACCAGAGTCCAAGAGGATGCAGAGCACCACGGAATATGTGAGTGCTTGTCAAAAGCATAGCCCAAATAGTTATAGTGCTGTAAATAAATACAAATAAACAGCTGCTGTACCTTAAAGTTCAAGGTAAGACAGAATAGCTGATGTAAATTGTACCAGCATGCTATCAACATAAAACAACAGGGCACAGTACATTACTGCAAGTCCCAAGCACTTCACATCTGTCTTGACACCACTGTAAGTCTGACACCCATCAGTTCACAAGATAAAAAACGGCTTGCAAAAGGAATCATCTTGGCCCCACACCAGAGAGCTTGTCCCTACAGCTGGGCAGGAAGACAGCACTCTCTGTTCAGGCAGCATTAAATGACTCAGGCAATGAAGCACAAGGCAAATAATGCTGATCTGTTCCACAGGAAAATATCTGTCAGGTCAAGCCTCAGTCCAGCTGGGTGCTTATGCAGGCATATAACCTCCAGCACTGGTTTCAAGAGAGCTGCTTGCAGTCTTAAAGTCATGCACATACTTCTGTTTTATTCATATTCCAGGGCATGCTAAAACAGGATCCATCAGACGTTGCCTTGCTGCAGCGTTTCAAATGGACCAGATGATATTCCTTGCCTGAACCAGCCTGGGACCCAGTCTTCACCACAAATTTCACCATGTCCATTACCAATTCCACTGATTTAAAATCATCACCTCCCCATTGCTCATGGGAAGGCAGCTGAACAACTTCTGAACAACTGAAAGTTTGATTAGATGATGTATTATTTTGAAGCCAGCAAATGCTGTGCACCCATCAAATAGGATACACTACGGATGGCTCACGTGACAATCAGACACTGAGAATGAATGACACAAGACAAAGACAATACCCACTCTCCTCACCCAAGTCTTTTCTGACTTTAGCATTTCACCTATTCCTTGCTTCAAATCCCCAAAACTTTTCCCCTGTTGTACTGTCACAAAATCCTTCTGCTCAGGTTTAACTCAAGGTACCTGTATGATTCTGCTGGCATTTCCACACTGAGCATGACACCTTGCTGGAAAACAGGGCTGGAACAAACATACATTCAGCTCTGCTCCCAGCAGATACCTGGGCAGATGTGTCTAGGAGCCAGGAAGGACTCGGAATCCCTGGGTTTGGAGGGACCCTTCAAGTGAAAGCTTCAGGACTTTGTGGCATGTCAGTCTAAACTGGTTCAAAGAAAACAGGTTGTACATTAGCAAAGCACATGGTTGGAGGCATGGCCTCCAGCCTGTTAGCCATCCTGCTCAAGCCTGGCAGACATCTAAGCAGCTGGCTGAGACCACAAGCGCTGGAGAACAAGTTGTGACTATGGCCAAAACTTGCCCACATTCATCCTGCAATGGCATCACCTATTCTGGACATCATTAGGAGGGTTACTGATTTTCACAGACAAACTCAGTTGCCTTACTGAGAGTCAAACCTTCAGATACAAACTTAGCCCTAGGGAATGAACAGAGCAGAAGCAGAACAGAGCCAGGCACAGCAGGCATTTGTGACTGTTAGTGAGCACTGAATATTATCAGCCATTATAAAACACAGGAAAATGGCAACTGAGGCTTTAGCCAGTTTAGATAATCCTGCAGGGAATACTACCAATAGAAACTAATATAAGCAGTAAGTAGCAAGCAGCCTGGGAAACCGAGCTTTTTGCCTTCGGCCTCAGATAAAACACAACACTTACATTGCCATTGGTCCAGCACTAAGTGTCTTATTTGACATACATGTATCTTAAAAAGATTGTTCCTGATTATCTGCATAGGTCTTATCCTCTCCTGCTCAAAGTTTTAGCATGGAAGGCAACATTATGCTTGTGATCTGAATTAAGAGTGACTGGTTTTGCTTGTCTGGGAACAGTCCAGATTTCTTCCTAAATACCAGAGAGCAGAATTCACCCATGCAGAGACATCTCCCCATCTGGATGGTGATGGCAGTCACTTGTGATTCCTCAAGAATACTCAGAGTTTCTCTATTTAAGTATCCTTTGTTGTGCTGTGCTACCTGCATTGCCCTAGACCTGGTCACTCACTTACTCTGGCTGCAGGTGTAGACTTAATTTGTCTCTCTTTTTGCAACCCTTTCCTCCTCTTCTAGGAGGGCTGCACTGCTCTCCACTGTGTGATCCTGCGGCATGTTTGTAAAACACCAATGTCCCAGAGAAAGGGTGAGGGCCCAGATGAGACATAACAGTATTGCTATGCAAAGAACAAAGCACCCCAAAGGGGGGTGGTCAGCAGGACAAGTGGCTATCAGAAAGTCAGTGCAGAATTCAAGAGACTGAGCTCTTGCAATTAGGATTCAGATCTGCCATTTATATGTTTATTTAGGCATTAAAAGCAATTTCCCAAGCACGTCTGTCACATTTAGACACAATGGGCTAGCTTGTAATTAGGAAGTATATGACCTCACTGCCTTTAATTGGGAGAAGTCTGCATCCAATCCGTTTACCAGATGATAGAAGGCAACTGGCATTAGAAGGGAAGTTCAGTGTCAGCTGGTAGAATACACACAATACCTGCTATAATGGCCCCCAATTCATCATCAACCTCTCTACCATCAGGACTTTGTCAATGCTATGCTCATCAATTTGCTCATGCACCAACATAAGAGATCAGGAGACAGATACTGCAGCACAGAGAATGATTAGAGACAGGGAGGGAGAGGGCACCAGGGCAGAAAAAAAAAACAAGGAATGGCAATTTCTGCTTTGGCAAGGGAGCAGCGCAGGCACGGGGCCATCTTTGTACCACCAGTGCACTGCTGCTGAGTGTCAGACAGGCCACATAACTATGACCCATCCCAGGCACTGATCCTCAGAGATACAGTTGTTGTCCATAGGTCCAAACACAGACCAGCACCCTCCAAAGGGATCTGTGCTCAGGCCCAAGAAGTCCTGCCAACTGATTTCTTCAGAACAGAGAGGAGAGAGAGAAAAAGCTATTGTGTGTAAACTACATGTAAAAATATTTAGCAACAGAACCCACATGTCTGCTACATTAAGACCTGGACAAATTCAAGAGACAGAGGCAAAGAATGTGCAAAGCAAGCATTAAGCATTTAGAGAGAAGAGAGGCTCACATTCACATCATCACCAAGAATCTGAATGTCAAAATCACATCCTCTATGTTCTAGGGCTGACTTTTCAGCTCCATTTGCTGCTAGAAGTATACAAAAATTTCCACACCTTTACAAAGAGGTCCCAGGTCAGTAACCACATTTATTTCTGTTGGGTATACTGCTTCACCTAGATGAAAACACCAGTTCCACTTCCTCCCCTATAAGCAGCCTTTCTCTTCAGCTAACAATATTATACCACCAGCTAAATGTGTATCCCAATGTTTGAAAGTCCCACTGCCCACTGCTGGTAAGAATTTCTCCTGCATTGATTAAGTATCCATCTTCACTTCAGCTTTATTCCAAGTCATCACAATGCTGGGAAGTCTCATTAATAACCTGTCCATCTCTATTTCGTGACCATCATCCCCATTGTCCCAGCATCAGAGCAACCACGTGATGATGTGCTCCTCTGGTTGGTGGGTAAAATTTTTTTTGCATATTCCGTAGCTCAGTTGAGGTCTGGGGTTGAGAATTCACCTCTTCTTCTTCCTATTCCTCTGATTCATGTGATAACAGTAGAATAATAGCAGAATAATAATAGCAGATTTTCCATGCCTTAGGAGTTTCCAATAATTTTATATATATATATAAAATAAAAAATAGTCAGATTGATAGATAAATAGTTTTTACCTTGATGTGGGTTAAAAAGCTAAGATCTCAGCACATTTTCTAGAACAAAACACTCAATTCTATTTTTTATCAAAAAGTAACATGGTAAACCATGGAATAAACTAATACACCAAGCATATTTCAGTTGCTCCCCACAGAAACTTCCATGAGTCAGATAGAAACTCCTTCCACTGTTAAGAACATGACTTTCTGCCAGCCTTAAGGCCACCATGCACATATCTAAACAACCTCAAAAATCCACACCAGCTCTGCTGTGCAAGCTGGGACATTCCTCCACAAGAGGCGCGTGGGGGAAGCAGAAGAGATAAGAATGGGACACACAGCCAGCTATGATAAAACTGGCTTTGATACTCCTCTGCATGAATGATATAAATGACTGACGGTCATATATGGGGGTTGAGCATGGAAACCCTGCAAGATGTAAATGTCCTTCAGCATTCCCAGTCCAGCTGCTATTTCTGTTGGCCTGTCATTGCTGAAGTATTTAACTGGGGCAACAGAAAACATAAGCCAAGTAAGACAAACATTCAGGCACAAGGAAACGCAGCAGGTAGGTAGAAATAAAGGACAAAGCAACCCAGCTCTCCCACATAACTAGACTGACTCCTGTTCTTAGCTCTAACACCAAGAAACTGGCCTCCTAAGAGGCAGTCAACAGGTGTACTGGTTGTAGCAAGGCCTCTTGTTTCCTTCCATTCACAGATCCCTGTTTCATACCTACAATAAAATAACCTACTTCTTCATGTAGTGTCTGTTGATTTTTGTCTCCTCTTGGCCCGCTTCAGTTTTCCTCTGACATCCCAACTCATTGGGCTCATCCTACGCTCCTGTCCCAGCCACCCACAGGGTCCAGCTAAAAGACCTGACAAAGAGGGAGAGCTGAACTAGTTACTGCAGTGTGTCTGGTCTGTATTCAGGGCACAAAGTGGGACAAGCCCCAGCCTCCAGCCACAGCTCTAGTATATACATCTGGCCAATGAGGGACAGAGAAGCTGCCTGCTTGCTGCTTCCAGCAGACAGAAAACATGACTCCCAATGTGTGCTCCCACTAAAGAGGGGCTGGGGAGGGGTGGAATTATTAGGCATCGAGCATATCATGTCCTAGATTGATGTGTTACATCAGTAACAAAAAAAAAAAGCACATACAGAGCAAACATACAGGGGCAGGCTTATTATGCCCCTTGTGTAAAGGAAAGGGAACAGGGATGGGCCTTGAGGGCCTCCAGAGCAATTAAGCCCTGTTGCTGTTTTTGGATCTGCAGGGCTGGCCATGGCTGTGATGTGTGTGCAAGCCCACAGCCATGGCAAGCTCCTCTCCAGAAGCTGAGGCCGCTCTGACTCTGAGGCATCACATGCAAAAGCTGTCAGTGTGAGAGCCAGTTGTTTGGAAGCAGAGGCTGGTGCTGTTGGGGATGGCAGTGGATAGTCCAAGCATTGCACAAATGTCTGCCCACAGGCTGGTGGAGCCCTGGGAGTGTGGAGAGGGGGTTGCAGGGAACACAGTGCCTGGCATTTCACATGGCTAAAGAGTGGAAGAGAACATCATTTCTTTAAACTCATCTTGCATTCAGCCAGCTGCATATAAATTTCCCTCAATCTCATCAAGCTCTCACTGTTTGGCCTCCTCTGACTGATATTGGCTCATCATACTTAATCTAGGGTGAAATTTCCTCGTCTGAGCTAAATTACTCGCAGCCATCAAGGGAAACGATATTTATTTTTTGTGGGGCTAATGACCTGTCCCCCAGACCCACCCACTGATGGTTATTTACTAGGGCCCAGATGCTTGGGCTCAAAATGAGTGCTAATGTCAGTGGGGGCCATTTCTCATTCAGGTCTCTGATTGAGTTGGAGCGATCCCATTGACATTGACTCTGTGACTTTTAAGGCCATTACCCTCAGCAAGAGATGAACCTCTCATCATTGCTCCAACACTGACAGCTGATTAGCGACAAATTACAAGCAGGAAGAACCTAAGACTTGGTTGGGTGAGGAAGGGGCTGTAGGAGGAAGAGAAGGGGGGCTTTGGAGGAGGTAGGGGAAAAGCACAGACCCAGGGAAGGTGGAATGAGTAGCAAAGGAGAAGGAAAGAGTGGGAGGGGACAGCAACACCCAGAAGCTGACACAGTCTGCTGCCATCGGTACTGCTCTACAGCCTTTTGCCCAACATGGAACAGGGCCCAAAGCCAAAGACTGGAGGGAGTGGAGAAGACTCATAGTGACTGTGGAAGATTGAATCAGAGCAGGCTGTGAGGAGGAACCTTCAGTCCAAGTCAGCAGGGAAGAATGGACAGCAGTGCCAAACCACCATTGTCAGTCCAAGTGCCAGCCAGGGGCAGGCAGACAGCTTGGTGACTGTACAGCAGACAGCTTGGTGACTGTACACAAGCGCTCTGGGAATCACAGGCCCACGTAGACAAGAAAGATCCTTTCCAACCCTAACCATTCTATGATTCTATAATTCTATGAAAGCAAAAAGCTTCTGATGTGAACTGGCAGCCCCAGGGGTCGAGAACAGTTCTGCCCCCAGCTCTCACTGCCCACCCTCCATCAGTCCACTCACCTCGCTGCCTCTGTTTCTCTCCTCAGGAGGCCAGGCAATGAGTGACATGGATGCAGACAGCACATCCCCATGGTTATCAGGCACACAAAACACTCGCTGAGGCGAAACCTGCCTGACAGCCCTGATGGACATTTCAGTGATGGCCCTTGCACTTTCAGTGTTCCTAGCAGAGAGTAAGTAACACAAACAAATGCATGGTCATTGTGCTATATTTCACCAAACACAATGGTACCTGAGTTTACCCTTAAGTAATGTAATAGCAATGAAAAGAGAAAGTTCTGAATGGCTCTAGGCCACACTCATGGTTTTGTTTCTAACCACTTCTGCTGTGTAACAACAGAGCCAGCCAGTAACCTGCAGCAGCTTTCTATACCAGCTCCTGCAAGAGAGTGAAGAGTGGGTGCTGTTTTAAAGTTGCCAGAGAAAAAATCCATACCTTAAAAAAAAATGCTACCAGCTGTGGATACAGTTCATCTTATCTGGATGATTTGTGAGGCAGACTATGCTCCCCTAAGTAAAAGGGAGTATTTTCAGTGACACAATTAATATAAATGGAGCCATCCTGAAAGGCATTACAAGGAGGTTTGTTGCTCTGCAGTCTTGCATAAGCAGGCTCAGAGACTCTTTACAGCTCACAAAACACCAGGCCCATTTAAAAGAAGTGGCATGAAACACAAACTGAGAAAATGCTTGCAAGGCTGAACTGCCACAGTCACAACTGCCCTCTCTGAAATAAAAGCTGTCTTTGGATACTTGAGCAAATAAATGCAATATGCTTAACTAGAGCCTAGGCATGCTGTGTGGGCATGCCATGCAGGACCCGAGCTGGCATTTTTCCTTTGTCAAGATCTAACGACCCAAATGGACCTTTAACAGCAATCATGGGGGTTTGAATCTCAAGCCCCACCTGAAGAAAACTTGCTCTGATGGAACCAAGCCTGTAGCAAAACCTCCCCTTGGTGCTTCTTTCCAGCTGCATTTGGCAAGTGTCTGCCCACTGCTTCACAGAAACACCAGCAAAAACAGCTGCACTGCACTCTCCTCTCCTGTCTTTCCACCCTCCTCTCCACACCTTTTCTTTTACTGAGAGTTCACTAGAAAGATATCACGTACTCAAGACACCCTAAAAACCTCTCAGGGACTTGGCAACCAACAGTGTATTGAACTAGCTTTACAACTCACTATGCTTGATGGCTTGCTTTGATCTCATTTATGCTGATATAAATCATTCAAGTAAATTCTGATACCCCACTGCAGAGCTGACAGGTCTGGGATCAGGTTTGGCTATAGCTGACAAACTGGCACATAATTCGACTCAGCAACTCAACAATCCTGGACAGTACTCTTGACATGTTATAAGCCTTGTCCCACCTTCTGTCCTGAACATTTAACACTTGACGGCTCCCATATAGGAGTGAACGCAGGTTGCCTTTTTTCACGTGAGCAGAAGCCATTGCAAGCATATGAACATGAAAAATGTGCTAAGGGATCAGCGTCCATCCTCTTGCCAGCCCTGGCCTGATCCCCATGGTGAAGATGCCTGAAACACTGTCCAGGTTTTAAAAAGATCCTGATAGTACAATTTCCACCTGAGGGACCTCTGCATGAGCTCATCACCCTCACTGAGGTTGTGCTCATGCAGGGAATTCACATACCAGCAGCTAACTCTTCCTCTTCCCACCTTCTATCTAGCCACACTAGCCCATGGGTGTGCAGAAAAACCACCTGCCCCTTCAGCACTGATCAAAGCTGTTTTGAGAGAAAGCTCTGGCAAACCACCATCTTCCAGCACTGCAGAGCTGGCTCTTCTTTCTCCTGACACAGGACAACATGTACCTGGGACACTCAACAGAAATAAAAAACTTTCTATGGAAAACAGACTGGGTTTGATGAGCTCTTTTTGAAGTGAAAGAAGCTTGGCTTTGCAGGGAAGAAAAGTGACAGAGAGCCTGAGTTTCAGTGAGATCACACAGTTGCTGGGGTGGGCCTGGAAGACCCACAAGCATCCAAGCAGGCTAATGCTCCCCTTATCAACCTGATTGGTCAATGTGGATGACATATTTTGGGCATCTCTGCTTACTCAGTGACTGCAACTTACACACCATCCACAAATCCCATCTGCATCTACAGATGGTCCACTTTTTTTTGCCTTTATCCTTTCCCCATTGTGTGTTAACTGCTCTTGGAGGCCGCAGAGAAGGGAAGCAGAGCTGAAGGCATACTGTGTTCTGCGAGGGAGGCCAGGGAGACACAAGATCCATCACATCTAAGGAAAACCAAAATTCTGACCAAGTTCTGCAATACTGTCCCCTCAGTCATGTCAAAACCCTGTTTAGAATCATAGAGTAGTTAGGGTTGGAGAGGACCTTGAGATCATCTAGTTCCAATCCCCTTGCCATGGGCAGGGACACCTCACACTAAACTATCTCACCCAAGGCTTCGTCCAACCTGGTCTTGAACACTGTCAGGGATGGAGCATTCACAACCTCGCTGGGCAACCTATTCCAGTGCCTCACCACCCTAACAGGAAAGAATTTCCTCCTTAATATCCAATCTAAACTTCCCCTGCTTAAGCTTTAACCCATTACCCCTTGTCCCACCACTACAGTCCCTAATGAAGAATCCCTCTCCAGCATCCCTATAGGCCCCCTTCAGGTACTGGAAGGCTGCTATGAGGTCTCCATGCAGCCTTCTCTTCTCCAAGCTGAACAGCCCCAACCTTCTCAGCCTATCTTCACACGGGAGGTGCTCCAGTCCCCTGATCATCTTCGTGGCCCTCCTGTGGACTTGTTCCAACAGTTCCATGTCCTTTTTATGCTGAGGACGCCAAAACTGCACACAATACTCCAAGTGAGGTCTCACAAGAGCAGAGTAGAGGGGCAGGATCACCTCCTTCCACCTGCTGGTCACACTCCTTTTGATGCAGCCCAGGATACGGTTGGCTTTCTGGGCTGCAAGTGCACACTGCCGGCCCATGTTCATTTTCTCATCAACCAACACCCCCAAGTCCTTCTCCGCAGGGCTGCTCTGAATCTCTTCTCTGCCCAACCTGTAGCTGTGCCTGGGATTGCTCCGACCCAGGTGTAGGACCTTGCACTTGGCATGGTTAAACTTCATGAGGTTGGCATCAGCCCACCTCACAAGCGTGTCAAGGTTCCTCTGGATGGTTTCTGTGGTTCAAGCTCGCACACAAAGCACAAGCTAATAGCAGCACTTAAACATTGATGTACAACTGTTGTAGGTCAAACCAGAAGAACAATCCTGTACAGTTAACTATATGATCTTTATTTTTGTTTCAGCGTTTAATACACTTCATTCCAGACTTTGTAAAATTCTTTTTTTCTGCATCTTATGAGGAACAGTGAGATTTAGCCAAACCTTGGAACAGCTTACAAAGCCTGGAAGATGTGCTGAAATGCCACAAGGAAATCAAGCTCTAGTTTTATTTGTACTGCAAAATACCTGCCTGTCTTTTCACATTTCCCCATTCTCAACTCTCTGTTTTCTTCTTCAGTACTAAAGAGTGACACACAGAAGATGGAAAAGACCTGTTTCACGCCTCACCTACTTTCATTCTGCTTAGGCTACATAAACTGGAGCAAAAAAAGAGGAAACACTTTAAAAAAAAGAAAATGAAAGACACCTTTTGCCTGGAAATTTACTTGTTATTTCTCACTGTTGTTATTATTGTTCACTTCAAAGAAAACAAATAAGGGTTCAAAGTTCTGCCAAGAACTTGATGTGCATTACATTTTAAGGGAGGCAAAGGAAAGTCTTGCCTCTCTCAACTTTACATTTACTTTACATTCCTTTATACTACAAATACATCTTTTCCTTTTTTTTTTTTCCTGGAGCATGGGTACTGGCAAGTCCTGCACTTGTAGAGGGCCCACCTTGAGCACCCTTAGTGAGATTTCATTTCCATTAGTCCAACTCTGAAAACACATTTCACATGATATTTTGCCTGCTGGGCCCCGAACTATTAATCCATTTTCTAAATGGAGCACATTTTGGTTTTAATCACATGCTTCTATTTTGAGTTGGGTGCACTGTAATCCACAGAGTTCTGTAATTTTCCACTTCATTTCTTTTGGATTTAATGAGCTGGTAATAATGTATATTTCCAACTGAAATGACTGCCTGAAACATCGAGCAGAAAGTCACAGAAGATAAGAACTTGGGGAGGGAACATTGCCGCCTCAAGTTTGATAGAAAGAAAATAAAGCAACATTAAGACATGGAAGATTATGGAGAAATCTGCCAGATATCACAGAGTGAAAGCCATGCTGATTGTCCCTTTTTAATAACTTGGGTTTATTATGATTTCTAGTACTAATGGCTATGCTAGTCTGGACTGTAGAAGTCCTGATGCACCTCAGTACACCATCAAAGTACAGCTGTGATTTCTAACTGCAGAGAGGAAATCCTGTCTTCATTGAAGCCTTTGGCCCAAGTCACCCTGAAGTCAGCCTGAAGATACAAACTACTTCTCTGCTCCAGGAAAGCAGCAGTGTGATTGTAAGTGATAGCAACCCAAAGTTTCAGATGTTAAATGCATGTCTGGTGTATGTTCTTCTCCCTTCGGTCATGCATCATGTCAAAATCAAAATCTGTTTCGGTCTGCAAAGGTGGCAAAGATACCTACAAAGTAGCTTTGCTTCATGTGAAACAATGTGCAGCTTTCAGCTGGTTTAACTGTAAAATAATCCAAAAAGCTGCATCTTCTTGTCTAGTGCCTTTTTAAACACAATAATAGTTACAGAATCAGCTCAGCTCTCTGTTCTTTGTCAGTCTCACTGAGTGCCAGCAAAGAGGGAGTATTTCACAGCAGTTATGGTCGACAGCCACATTCATGGCTAGCACCACAAGCCAGATTTTGTGTTTTAGCATGGCTATTCCAGCAAGGATCCAGCCCGGTCAGTTCTGTGGCATCTAGATCTCAAGAGGAAACTTGGCAAACCCACTAGTGTATCTCTTTAAGAGTGAAACTACTTTTAAAGATGATGTACAAAATCTTACTTCAAATGCTACATTCACAGTCCTGCTCTGCAAAATGTAAACAAAAGCTGATTAGCCAAAGACATTTTCCCCTGTAATTAGATTCACTCCTCAATTTAAAAAAAACAAAAACCAAACCCAAACAACTGGTAAAGAAAAAACTGTCATGTGGTGTATTCTCAGTGCTCCACACAGAAGCTATGAATAATGTGGCTGTGCTAATTGGTGCCCATTAGGGCACTGAATCAGAATCCCCCTGCCCCAAACAGGCTGCCTTTGCTTGGTAATTACAATGCTTAGAAGTGACCCCCCCCCCAACAATTTCGGGGCTAATGGCAGAGAATCCTGAATGTGGTATAATGCTGCATTATTCAAAAAGGTAATGAAATTCCAGGAAACATCAGATGCAGCAGGAACATGAAGATAATTTTGTTTTTATAACCAATTTCAGCCAGATAAATACTAGAATCCTTTCCAATTTTCCCCCCATGAAACTAAAATGTCACTGAGATTTACAGCCCCCTCAAGTTCTCTTTTCAGAAGAACATTCATTTACATAAACAGATAATCCCAGATAAAAATTTCCATTAGACAAAGGTGAAATGGATCAATTTTCTCTGCCAAGACAAATCTTAAATCTTGAACAGATAGGGTCATTATTACACCAGGCCCATTTCAGAAATAATGTATTTAAAAAAAAAAATCAGCCGATAGCAGCCATTTCCAGCTTTCCAATTATCTTTAAGAAAAGCTTATTCTGTGGACAATAAAGCACATTACTGCACAATATGATACAGTCCATAAAGATCACAATGTTTTATGAAAGGTTAAAGAAAGCTCAGCACATTTAGGGGAATGTCATAACCCACAAAGTCTTTCAAGACTTAGCCGAATCCACGTGGAGGCTGGGCAAATACTGTGCTATAGTTTGCAGTGCTCCCCTCCTGGAATCCAAACAGTGCACTGGGAAGCATTTGCCACCCTGGCTTACCCTGGAAGTCAAGTATTCGTGTACTGTAAAACCAAGATGCAGCTCTTCTTCCTCCAAGGAAGAAGAGAATTCACCCATCCCTACTTCATGTGCTAGGGAGAAAGAGACAGCTGCTTAGGAATACTTACCCATCTGCAGGGTCTCCCAGCCCTTGTCTTCAAGAGCAAACGGCTCTCCCCAGCCCACGTTTGACCAAAGAAACACATGGGACATGGGAAGGTCACTGCTGTCTCACCTGGCACATTGCCCCTTCCCTCTCCACCTCCACCCCCAAAGCCGGTTTGGCATTAACACAGGAGAAGCAAAAGCACGGCCTCTAGTTCCATCCTTGCCCACTCACTCCCCTCTGCCAGAATCTCTCAAAGCAATGCCAGAGCAGAGCATCCTGCTCCCCAGCTCTTCCCCATCCCAAACGCAGTGAAGCCAGGCAGCTGGGCAGGAATACTCCCCTGTGCAGAGGTCACGCTACCGTCAAGTGCCATGCAACTTTGTCAGGTCCCTGGGAATGGAGTTTATGAAGGGTGACAGCAGCAAGGAGAACATGATGGAAATCACTGCCTAAGACCCAGCCATCAAAGCAAAGACAAGCTGCAACTTACCCAACTCCTTTTTTGCCTCTAAAAGGAATCAGATTTATTTGCTGTTCAACTAACTGCTCCTTACAGACACCACACAAGGAACAGGGAGAGGAATGATACAGCACTGAGTGAAACCTCGCTAGTGGCAAGAAACAAGGTCCCATCATAAGATAACCTGCAGGAAGGCTTTATGCCGGTCAGTGAAAATCTAGGCCTACAGAACACTAAGCCTTCTCATCATTTAAGGTGAGGGAGCTCTCTGGGAGAGCTTTAGAGACCACAGTGCTTTAGGTCTGTAGATGTGCTGGCACCAGCTCTGAAATAGGAGAGACAGGAATTACCTAAAAATGAAATGGGAACTAACAAGCACATCTGGACGTGCTTTTCCAAAGTCTTCCCCTGTAGCACAGTGTAAGGCAAAGTTATTTTCACTCCTTTGTTAAGGACAGCACAAGACTATTAGTCTTCCCTGAGGCATTGTGATTAAGTGACTTTGGCTCTCACATCTTTTAAAGACCTTCGTTAATGCTCTTGTGACAGGTCTTTTGGACTGACAGCCCAGTGGGAGAGAAGCTGCTGGCTGTCATTTGCTCTTACAGCAGCTAGCACCCAGGATCTCTGGTTTCTCTTCTGCCTGGGCACCACAACAGAAAATGGCAAAAGTACAGAGTAACAGCAACACCTTCACTTCTGGAAGGGAGGCCACCATCCATCTAAGTGCAAGAAAGATGTGAGCTGTACAAGAAATTTTCAGACTGCTCTTCAAGGCTATTCTGGTTTTGCTTCTTTCAGATTTTCTTTTTTTTTTTTTTTTTTTTGAGAAACTGACCTAAAGGTCGGTTTCTTCATATGAGCGTGATCATCTCAAATAACTGCTTTAACAGCAACCAGTCATAATGTTCCTCTAGGACCCCATTTTCCAAAGCCATTACTCAGTGCTTCCATTTTATCATGTCTTATTATCATATCATATCCGAGAACCCCTCAGACAGAAAGTGATGTGTTGCCCAAAGTTGCCCTATTCATAGTGGGAGAGGTGGAACAGTATGAGTCCTCATGACATCTAACTTGCTCTATAAAACTGACACTCTCAGAAGAAGCATTTGTACTTGTGAAAAAAAAAAAAAAACAACAGGTCTTCTTATTCAGCCTAGGCACCAAAAACAGAGACATACCAGCCCTGTAAAAAAAAAAAATCTATCATCTGGATACCTGGTAGAAAAAAAAAATCACCATGTGGTCAGTAATGAAAAGTTTCTTCCTGCATTGCTAGAAACACAAGTACCTTCTACTGACACCACAAGAAAAACCTGACACGATGCAACTCAACAGTTTCACTGCTCACTCCAGCTATATATCCAGTTCATTAGCTAGATGACAGCACTGATGTTGAATGAAACTATGTTCACTGTAAAAGATTAACGCTGCTCTGAAATTAATTCTGCTCCCATTTTCCAAGCAGCATTTGTGCTTCTCTTTCTGTCCTAAACAAACAGGGCAGAAAGCCTGTTGCTTCCTTCTATAGCCTGAAAATAACTGTAAACTATTAAAAGAAACACTTTATGCAGAATTTGTGAATGACTACTGGACTTGGAACAAAATGTCTTCTGTTTGAAGAAAAAAAGGTTATTTTCTGGAAAGGAATGCCCCAGTCAGTGAACTTCAATAATTCAAAATCACAGAAAATACATCTTTTCTATCCCACCATAAACAGCAAGAAGCTCAGAAATAAGACCATCGCTTTTCAATTTTTTAAACTCTTAGCCACATGTAAAGGATCACTACCATTCACAGAGGATGAAAGAAAGTAAAAGATAAAGCAGAACCTCCCACTCTCTCTTTCAGACAAAAAGGCACCGGGATTCCACTCTGCAGTTCAGCAACAGGTAAGACATGATAAAAACATGCCATTTTTTGAGAGGGGCAGTGTGTAACTTGGTAGTAGGTTTAGGCAGAGGAGAACAGGCTATGTGATTTACTGACCATGCACCAAAGTCACTGCAGAGGAGGGACTTGGTCTGCCCAAAGAGGGGTCCACTGGGTCATCATCTTTTAACTTGAGATTTGGTCCTACATGCTTCTAAATAAAACAGGATAACTGCTGCAACTCAGGATAAAGAAAAAAAAAAAAAACAGCCAACAAACAAACAAGCAGGCTTTCCCTATGAACCAACAGAACCATGGGAGATAGAGATGGGCTCTGATCTGCCTCACTGTGCAACATTTCAGCTGTGTTTCCATAGGCTGAAGATGTAGAAATCCCATGAAAAGAAAAATCATTTTGATTTTAAGAACTGTCAGGCAATGTGACTAAAGCTGTCAGGCACAAAAATCAGGCTGGCTTGAATAAACAGCTACTTGCATACAGTAGAAGAAAGTACATGCCTGTCTTCATCATTTTAGGAAATTGCTGTAATTTTGAGCTGAGAAAATCTTCCAAGCAGAGCTACACTTCCTTTAACTGTTATCAGAAACTTTTCTAATGCATGGCAATACTTACTGTTGCTATTGCTGGCATATCAGTCATAACATCTAATGATGTGGAGATTGTTGCCTTATAAAATTCACAGCTGGGTAGTTACATGGCTCAAGGCTAAAACCTATTTCAAAATCCAGTGTTTTAGGAGAGAGGATGCTTATTAAAACATTTGCCTATTAAAAATATATGACATATCATCGGTCATTCCATGTGATGCAGTGCCAGCCCTTTTTTAGGCAGTCCACTTGGGATGACTGCTGAAAATCTGGCAAGCCTGTCTGACAAGTTCACACCCTAAAAATTTACTAGTCCATCAAAACCAAAACAAAACAAAACAAAACCCAAACAAACAAACAAAAAAAAACAAACAAAAACAGCCCCTCAAAACAACCCATTCCAGCAACCTGAAAGAAACTCACCAGTGCCCCTCAGGTAATGTGCCCAGAAACTTGCTCTCACATAGAGCCACAGTTGGTCTCTTCATGCTGACAGCAAGAGACTGACATTTCAAAAAAGAGATAATTGCTTGATCTCCTCATGTCAGAAGTTATATTGAAATAATAATGAACTTGCAGGTCTTTTTTTTTTTTTTTTTCTCTTCCATGAGCTGAAGCATGTACTCACTTGGAAAGCACAAGGACAAATACTATGAGGCTAAATAAAACCATCAAAACCTCTGTCTCTTGTACCACTCACCCACCTGCATTGTGTAAGGACAGCCCTTAGTCCTCTGGAGGAAGAACCCCAGTTTTCATGGGTGGAAGTCTCTCTCTCACACAAGCACTCCCACTGAAGTCAGCAGGATTACTGATGGAATGACTGAGCATTCCTGTGAGTGACCAAGTTTACCACCTGACCCCACCTTAGAAACAGGTAGCACATCTGCAATCATTATTGAGAAAATGATCTGAACTATACCAACATTAAGCTGAGATATGATTTCACCTGGGAAGTTCAACACAAATATGCCTTGAGGACCTAAGAAAGCATAGCCCATCCAGTATATCTTGATTTTAAAGGTCCCCAGCTGAGCCTTTGCTTTGAGCTACCTCCTCAGCAAAAAGAACATCATGTTTTACACTTGAAACAAAACTGTCACTTGTAAAACACCAGGAAAATAATCCTGACCTCAGGGTGCATCCCCTTGCAAGACAAAGAATGGATACTGTTATTCGTATTTATACTGTGCAAATATTTCCAAAATGTCAACCTTTCCTAATGATACTAAAGTGATTGAAAACTAAAGTGCATCTCTGGACAGGGAAGTGACTATTAAAAAGAGAGAGACAGAGAGAGACTGTGGCCATGGCCCATAGCTGTTCCTAGCTGTCTTCCAAGCTCTATATATTAACTAAGCTTATGTAGCAAAGCCATTTTTTTTACTGTCAGCACTGCAGAGTCAATACAGCAGCAATAGAGCAAGCTGTTCTGCCTCATGCCTCATCAACATTTCTCACACTCTGCATCAAAGCATGAACATTAGCAAATTCAGCTGCCCTTCAAACTTCCACCTCCAGTCAGGAGAAAGCATCTGTGGCTGTTCAACTCCTTGCAAGGCTGCTGAAAAAAAAAAATCCTGGCTTGCCAGAAACACCCATAATAGCCAAGCCCGATCATTCTCCATAACACATGGCCATAGGACAAGCAAGAGAGCTGTTGAGCTCTGCTCACTTCCTATCACTCCACAGTATCCATGCTGCACTCCAATTAGCACTCTAAATCCCTCCCCAGCAGTATGGATCAGCGGGTTTGCTGTGAGCTCCCGTATGTTCAACACGTCTACAAGAATCAAAAGATGTTAGAAGGGGAAGAAACATACTTCAAATGTTTGTAAGATCACTTCCCAGTGACACAGTAGAAGCTGACAAAACAGGAGCTCCAGTGCTGTGTCTGCTGTGGAGTAAAAAGCTTTCAATTCACCAGGCACTCAGAGGCAGGAATACCATCAGAAGGCAACCATCACTTTTGCAGACTGTAGGAAAACATGACACAGAACAAAGATGAGCTTTGGGCAAGAGCAAAAGAACTCTTAACTCCTTATGGCTTAATGTGTACAGCATGAATAAGGAGCTAAATCACTGCCTCACTGCACCCAAGTAGGGCATCGCAAGCAGACATGGTATTACCTTTATTCCAAGGATACAGAAAAAGGAGCAGAAGAATAACAGAATTCTGAAGGCTGGTCAAATGCAAGGGTTCTGCAACTCCTTTTGGGCTATGCTGATGAGTCGTTAATGATACAGTACAAAGCACGGTCTGTGAACCAAAGGAAACAGCAAAGGAAAAGCAACTGGAGAACAACTGAGAAAAAAGAACAAATGCTTCAAAGACTAAAACTATCTTGCATGGACCTTGCTTAGTGTTCAAAACTTAAATCAACACTTATATATGTAGAATTATATATAACTTATATATATTATATATATATTATATATATATATATAACACTTATATATGTAGAATTAACAGAGGAAACAGCCAAATTATTTGAGGAAAAAAAAGGGGCAAAATGAGGCAGGAAAGCAAGCTATTGGCTCCCTTTCCTTTCTCCTGCACAGAGAACTTTTAGTCTTATTAATAGCTGAAAAGAAGCATTCCAGAGCTCCCAGCCTCACATCACGATGGGACTGAAACATCTACTAGCACCAAAAGTAGACAAATAAATGATGTTACAAAATAATATATTAAAAACAGTGGCAGGATTTTTGTAGTTTTACTGTACTTCAGTCTTCACTGACTTCCCAGCGTTTCCTAACACATTGTCTCCTCCATACATCTTTGCACTTAAAGGTCTCAATGACTTAAAAGAAGCTAGACAGACGACAAGGATGAAAGAGGGGAGATGAACCACACCTAACTTGGAAGATCACAGGATTCCAATGTTAGCAATCCAGATAACGGAGGAAAACCTAAACTTTCCAAAGACAAACTGACTAGCGAGGGAGAAAATCCAATCCTGGTAGATAGGCAACAAAATCCACAGTGCCATCAGTGAAATGAGACAATCGTTTCCTCCTTGTTTCCCAGATCATTCTGTCCCAAAGCATTTTCGAAGGCAAGGCAAATCTTTATTTTGACATCTCTAACTTTCAAACTATACCAGTGCTACTTAGTGGAGATTTTGGCATTTAGCAGCACAGTCAGGAAAAAAAAACAACCATGATTTGTATGTGCTCATCTTGGCAGATGAAGAAAAATCAAGTCAAAAGTAAGTGCAGCAAGATGATACCAAATGCCAAGCCGCCAGGCATTGTGTAGCATTAAAGCAGCACTTCACAGATCAAATTTAAGAGTACATTAAACATTTGGAAGGGATTTGGAAAACGGTCACATTGATTTAGGCATACAAATTCTCACAAGAACCTAATGAGAACGTATATCTGTGTATCTCCTGTCATATTTACAACAAGATTTAAATACCTACAGAAGTCAGTCAGCAGTGGCATGGATTTACAACAGCAGCGTTGGAAAAAGCACCTAATCCCCATGACAGTCAGAAATCATTCTGAGTGACAACACAGCTCAAAACAGGCTTCAACACCACTCTCTCTTCTCCCTCACATTGGATTGAGAAGCTACTCAAGACATTACAGTTGTGTAAACCACAACTCCAGGACTACTTTACAGAAAGGCTATTTTGACTTTTAACAGTGTCTCAGAAACATGATCCCCTTGGGGAAAATTTGCTGTCAGACTTTGACCAGGCACGGGGACTTTCACAGGAACAGTCTGGTTCTGACTTTATAAAGTCAGAAACACACACTGCTGTCCAAGAGTGAAATCACCATATTGACTAAAGCTGTCCACAGTTCCTGGAGCTTCACTGTCATTATAAATAAATCAACTAAACTCACCACAACTAGAGAAACAAAATCTCTGTGGTCAAAACAGTTTATCTCGAAATGCCTTCTGTCATGGCATGAATTCCAGCTGTGATAAAATTTTATAGGCAAGCCAAAATTAGAGAGACCTTTAAATAAGAGGAAAAAAACCAAACCAAACTATGCTCCTAAAATTCAGGACTCCACAGGAAGGAGTTAATTTTTTTTCCTACCAATTTCACTGGGAGCAGGTTGTTGTGCTCAGAAACACCATCCCACATGATTAAGCAGCTTCCCAAACAGCTTCTTTCTTTACCTGAAAATCCCCTAATTTCTCTAAAAAAAAAAAAAAAAAAAAAATTCCTTTAATGTTCCCTCACCACTCTCACCTTCAGAACCTATCCAGAAAAAAAAAAGCCATTTGTCAATTAATTCCAGTTCTTTAGGTTCAGGACTCTATTATGCTGCACAATTTTTCATGTGCATCTGCTTAACACAGAGGGAAAAGATGCTGCTAAATCAGAAAAAAAACAGTAGGCTGGGCAGGTGAAGAGCTTTCTTCCATTGTGTGCACAGTGCATTTCTGCTGACTGTGAGCTCTCGCGTGGCAGGAAAAAGCCCAAATGTCATCCTTGCTTTTGCTATTGGCAGCTGTTCTCTTATCACCAAAGATAATTTATTGCACCACTGACAGATGCTGAGATTCAGAAGCTGGATCTGGAAGCCAGAGGGATTGAATCAGGAAACAAAAATGCAAAAAAAAACCATAAAAAATAAAAAAGAAGGAAGAGCCCTACCAAAACAAGTCACTTGACTGCACACATCACACATACATCTCTCCACAGGGAGAGCAGAGGAAGCCTGAACCCCCATAGCAGATGTCAAGCTGTCTCTTTTGGGCACTCCTGGAAGCTACTCAGGCTCTACGCTGAGGAACACGCTATAGGAAATCATATACCACACAAATCCTAGTGGAGAGAGTGACCAGAAGAAAGCTGAGTCTGCAGGGAAGAGGGTCTTGAAATCAAGCTTGCTTAGGAATACGGTCACTCTAATTCTCAAACACAAGGTACTCATGTTCCTAATGCTCTCTCATAAAGGGAGTCTGTGGACTGGGGGTGTCCCGGATTTCTGTGCTTCCCCACACACATTCTATCAAAGACTCTGACTTCCATGAAAACATGAACCTTATTTCCTTAAATGCAACTCCACTGCATACCAACACGAGGTAGTTAATTTCACAGATGCTTTGGCTACTTCCAAGAAAGGATGAGACAGGATCGATCTGTTTTACGTGACAAAGGGCTTTAAATCTCTCAGTCTCCTGATGTAACTGTCAGGAAGCAGGGATTTCTGTACATGGCCCTTTGCAAGCCTTCTTTGCACACCAATACAGAGCCACAAGTGCTTTATACACATAAATGGTCTCTACAAACATAAATCAGTACCTGTATTTTATTCACAGGCTATGCATAGAAACATACTCCTGAACAGAGTATTCTGAACTACACCTCCTCCTTCCCATCCCCAGGGAAGACATAATTATTTTTAATCACATACAAACAAAACTGAGCTATACACTGACACAGCTGTAAGCACAAGTGATACCTTCAATCAACATTCCCAAATATATTGTCCTAATAAAGTTCAGACCAGTAACAGGTTTTCCTCCTGGGCACTAAACTGTCTCTTCTGGAAAACTTGAAGCAAGCTGAATTCTCTCATGGCAGCAGATTCCAGCAGTGGGAAATGGAGTCCCAGGCACTTCCCATTTGTTTGCTTGTGATAAACATTCGAAAAGCCAGATCCCCACATGCAAAAAAATGAGGAGGAGGTGTTTTGCCGGACATTTCAGAAGAGGAGGATCAAACACCGAGCCACTTCAGGAACACCAGCACTGACCTGACACGAACTGCCATGGCCCTGCCAGGATAGGAAGCCCGTGAACTGGGAGATAGATGCAGAGCAGAGGCAGCGCCCGGCGGCAGTGCCAGGCTGACACCTGGAGGAAGAGCGGAGCAGGAGCGGGAGGAGTCGCGCAGGAGCCAGGCAGAAGCGGGGCCAAAGACCGTGATCTGCCCGGGGTCCTCTGCGCCGCTGCCCGCTGCGACCAGCCCCTCTCCTTCGGCAGAGCACTTCTGCGGTGGGCCTGCTGATAAGAAAGAAAGGGGAGGGGAGAAAAATATTTCAATGCCTCAAAAAACAGCACCGATAATTATTTTCACCCTTTCAGTTTCAAAATTGAACACCCCCACCCCTCTTTTTTCTTTTGCTCCCATGGTGTCATGAACATTTGAGGTATTTTGTTTCAATATTTCTTCCAAGTCACTTGCCCCCTGTTTCTTCATGAAACAAACATAGCAGGATGGAGCAGGCCATAAAAAGCGTCAGATTACAGTTAATTCAACTAAAGGTGCTGTCCTTCCCCACATCCTCCTCAAACAGCAGTTAAGCAGCAATTATGGGTTACACTTCATGCCCCAATGTCCAGGCAAGCTGCTGAGCACAGAAGGGAACCCCACAGTGCTTAGTTTGGGTTAACAAGAAACACTTCAGCTCACATCTGATCTCCACCATTCCTTTGAAAGCCTTCCCTCCCTCCCTCCCTCCCTCTGCACAGGTGATTTCGTCCGTTCAGCAGCAGAGTATGAAACCTCTCAGTCGCTCCCAGTTAACCTTATCTGGCAGTAAAATTAGGGATACAGTACAGGAATTAGGTCAAGCTACTTACTTACCCAGGAAGGTCAATTTAGGTCAAAGCTATCTTGCACAGATGGCTAATTTCAATCACACATTCGACACAATTGTTCAATAAGCTAAAAATAAATAGTGAAAATAATTATTTTAAAGCTGCCCTAATTGTTTCTCAATTTCCCCTATTAATTTAACCTATAACACTTCCCCTCTCAAAGCTTCAAAGCTTTAACTTAACAGCCAATTAAAGCTCCTCTTATTAAAAAAAAAAAAAGTGCTGTCAGCTCCTCGTATTCCTTCTGACTGAACTCTTTGAAGCACTTGGGATTTCATATAAATTGCACAGGGCTTAGAAACAAAGTGTTTTTTCCAGGTATAATGTTCTCAGCGAGCTAATGATTCAGTGGACAATTAAGGCTAAATAAGGTTTTAACTTGGTAGCAACTTTCTATGCTGTATTTGGCTCTAGCAAAGTGAGTCACCACTGGAGTGAGCACTGATGCTCTTCATCTGTCAGTGGGAGGTGGCAGGAGTGGGACTGCCCCTGCTCAGGCTCACCACAGTGAGAGGCTCCTCAGGATGGGCAGGATTCACTCCCCTTAATTCATGTGGCAGCTATATTCTTATTCCTGTAAATGCATGTGTCTGCATAAACCTGGATTACCCCCCTCATTCTCCCAGTGAGCACTGCAAAGAAAAAAGCCAGTGGGACACTTAATAGGAAAAATTTTGCCACCACACATATATCATTCCTTTTAGCTTGATCCCAGTTGTTTGGTTCAGGAATTTTAGCTGCCAAGTACACCAGGTTGATCAAACCAGGACACAGAACAAAACCATCAATAGCCTGTCAAATTATTTCTCTATCAGACAACAGCTTTGTGGCCTCTTAAGACTGCATTTCTAGGAATCCCCGGTATCTGAATTCTCATCCTTCTGTGACCCTGTTACATGTGGGACTCGCTGAGCCACCTCCTGAGCTTAGCTTTTCACAGCTCTGCAGCACTCTGTGAGGTGAGTTATCACACTGGGCTCCCTGCTGCAGGAAGAAGGGATATCCTGTGCTTCATCCTAAATATAGCCAGGGGTCCCTCCCCTCCTCTCAGAACAACTATGTATAAGAATCTTCTTTTGGAATGCATTTTCTCTAGGTATCTTTTCTAAATTATTCTTAATGCAAGCTCACATGAAAGAAAAAAAACATCCAAACAGAAACAGCGAAACTATTCAGAAAAGAAGACAGAAACGAAGTAAAATAGGAATGAACAGTTCAGAGACATGCTTCAACTACAACCCAGAAAGGGGAGAACACAAGGAAGTTTCTTAAAGGTAATCCTTGCTGAATTTTTACAGTGAACACAATTCCTCTGGGTTTCTCCCGAGCACTGCAGTACATGCAGGAGAAAGCCATACGCAACATGCACAACAGCTGAGGAGGAGGAAGAAGGCACAAGGTGCTGTCAGCAGGTCTGCATGGGCAGGAGGTATACAGCTTTCAGAACACTGACTTTGAGAGATCTCAGTGCATGATTGATTAATAGATACATTTGAGAGGTGCTGTTGACCAAAACTAACTTAATTTGGGTAACCAAAGAGTGTAACATGGGTATTTGGGGGTGAGGAAGCACAGATGTTTGTACTGAACACCTGGTCTTTACTGTCACTCTTGATCACCCTGAATCTTTTCCTTCACAATACAAACCTCCCTTCCATGGGAAAACATTTCATACTTGTCACTCTGCCTTGGAGAAATGGTCTCACATGTTGTTTAATGAGACAAAAAACCGTCAAAGAATTCTGCATGACACATGGCTGAAGAGGAGGCACAGGTAGATGATTCCAACTCTGAAAACTAGAGCCAGACAACACCTAGTGAATTACTGCTGACTCTTTTTAAAATTAGGAAACAAAAAACCTGAAAGCAACTGACAACCAACCAATAACTTTACTTATTTAGGCCAAGCAAATCATAGAATCACAGACTATCACAGGTTTGGGTTGGAAGGGACCTTAAAGCTCATCCAGTTCCAACCCCTGCCATAGGAAGGGACACCTTCCACTAGAGCAGGCTGCTCCAAACCCTGTCCAACCTGGCCTTGAACACTGCCAGGGATGGGGCAGCCACAGCTTCTCTGAGCAACCTGTACCAGGGCCTCATTGGAAGAGTCTTCTTCGCTACTAAGATTTTTTTTTTTTTTGGTACTTCATAGAGTGTACAGACAAAACAAACCAACCAACCTAACAATTATTATCTTAATTAACCAGAGATTACATAATGTCTGAGTTTCACAATCTCTCATTCCCAATCAGAATCACAGAATCAACTAGGTTGGAAAAGACCTTTAAAATCATCAAGTCCAACCATTACCTCGGCACTGCCTAGGCCACCACTAAACCATGTCACCGAGGGCCTCATCTACACGGTTTGTGAACACTTCCAGGGACGGTGATTCCACCATTCCCGGGGCAGCCTGTTCCAACACCTGAACACCCACTCGGTGAAGAAATTGATCCTAATATCCAATCTGAACCTCCACTGGCACAGCTTGAGGCTGTTTTCTCCTGTCCTATTGCTTGTTCCTTGGGAAAAGAGACCGACCCTCACCTCACTGCAACCCCCTTTCATGTGGCTGTAGAGAGTGATAAGGTCCCCCCTGAGCCTTCTCTTCTCCAGAAGAGACAAGGCTCAGCGGGGACCTTTGAGACCATCTCCTTTAGACAACCTCCCATGACAGGACTGGCAGGAACGTACAGCGACCTTCCTATACAAAGCACACTACGAGAGCTGTAAAGGCCGCATCACCTGTACCCACAATGACTACCAAGCAGTGCTGTTACTTGCAGTACCTCCGCTCCGGGACAGGGGAGCCTGCGGCGGGAGGAGCCGGTGCCACGCAGCCCTGACGGGATCGGGACCCGAGGAGGTGGGGGGGTGTTGGCGTCCTGCCAACTGCCGCCGCACGTGCCCCGGAGAACAGCGCCCCCGCGTGCCAGCTGCCCGGCGCCGCGCACTGCCGATACAGCGCCGGCGCCGTCGCGGCGCTGTGACGTCATCGCTAGTCGCCGCGGCTGCTCCGCTGCCAGCGTCGCCCGGCTGGTGCCCCTGAGGTCCCGTCCCCGCGGAGGGGGGCCGGGAGCTTTAGGTCCCATCCGGTGCGGCGGGCAGGATGCACCAGAAGCTGCTGCGGAGCGCGCACTACATCGAGCTGGGGAGCTACCAGTATTGGCCGGTGCTGGTGCCCCGTGGCATACGCCTCTACACCTACGAGCAGATCCCCGTCTTCCTGAAGGACAACCCCTACATCACCGACGGCTACCGGGCCTACCTACCCTCCCGCCTCTGCCTCAAGAGGTGAGGATACACCCCCCGACCCGTCCCGTGCCCAGACCCCGGCTCACCCCCGTTGTGTCTCCTCACAGTCTCTTCATCCTCTCCAACGAGACCGTCAACATCTGGAGCCACCTGCTCGGCTTTGTCCTTTTCTTCACGCTGGGAATCTACGACCTGACGGCTGTGCTGCCGGCCGCTGGAGCCTCCCGGGAGGATTTCGTCATCTGCTCTGTCTGCCTCTTCTGCTTCCAGGTAGGGGCTGGGGAGAGCCATTGGCAAGAGGGCTCACAGCTACAGGTTGGGTGGAAAAGTGATTGAGAGCATCCTTGTGGACGACTTAGGGGTGTTGGTCAATGAGAAACTGAATACGAGTCGGCTTCAGTGTGCACTCGCAGCCCAGAAACCACCCATGTGTTGGTTCCTTCAAAAGGAGCTTGACCAGTAGATCAAAGGAGGTGATGCTGTGCTCCTGCTCTGCTCTCGTGAGACCCCATTTGTAGCACAGTGTAGAGTTCTGCTGTCCTCAACATAAGGACATGGAGCTGTTGGAACAAGTCCAGAGGAGGCCATGGGGATGATCAGGGGCTGGAGCGCCTCCTGTATGAAGACAGGCTGAGAAAATTGGGGCTGTTCAGCCTGGAGAAGCTGCACGGAGACCTCATAGCAACCTTCCCATATCTGAGGGAGGCCTGTAAGGATGCCAGAGAGGGACTTTTCATCAGGTACTGTAGTGAAAGGACAAGAGGTGATGGACTTAAACTGAAACAGGGGAAGTTCAGGATCTAAGTAAGAAGTTCTTTACTGCGAGGGTGGTGAGGCACTGGCACAGGTTGCCCAGAGAAGTGGTGAATGCTCCATCCCTGGCAGTGTTCAAGGCCAGGCTGGACAGAGCCTTGGGTGACATGGTCTAGTGTGAGACATCCCTGCCCATGGCAGGGGATTGTAACTAGATGATATTAAGGTCCTTTCCAACCCAAACCATTCTGCGATTACGGACAGGAACCATAATTGCCTACACCAGGTTGCACTGCAAAACGTGTAGGGGGTCAGTAGGATGCTCTAAAGTTCAGAGCTTAAACTTATTGTAGCCCCTGTTAATATTTAAGACATTAATGCATCCCTGTTTGAACCTTTGCCTAGGTGTGCATGCTCTGCTCAGTAGGATATCATCTTTTCTGTTGTCACCGCTCAGAGAAGACCAGCCGGCGATGGATGGCATTAGATTATGCAGGAATTTCCGTCGGGATCCTGGGCTGTTATGTATCAGGCGTCTTTTATGCATTTTACTGTAGTAATGTAAGTCTGAAGTGCTTGTTTAGTTCCTGTGGTCTCAGTGGCATAGCCTCCACACTGTAGGAAGTGGGTGAACGGTAGGCAGGAGGCAGTGATGGAAACCGAAGCCAGTTCCTTTCAGACAGAACTCCACAACCTGAAGTGATGTGCAAACTGAGATTTCCTTTCAAGGTGTCATTTCTATAAGCCTCAAGAAAATACCTGAATTCATATGAAGGCAGGGTACAGGTCCCAGGTCGTGTCTTTGTCACAGGCCTGAGACTGATGATGGGATGTGTCCCCATCACAAGTAATTCAAACATCATTTCCCGTTAGATAGCTTGCATGAGGCAGAAACAAGCTCATTTTCTCTTGATCTAATAGAAGACAAGTAAAACAGGTTCCCTGTTGAAGGCCTAGACTACATCCATGCCTGCAGCTGAAGGAGTCTGCCAAGGGAGAGGTGGGTTCTGACATATGTACCTGGGGGACAGAATCCTTTCCCCTCCCTGTCAGTCAATTCACAAGTCCATTCATTCAAACTCCTCTTGGTGCTCACAGCAGTGACAGGAGATTTGATATATCATTATATTTCATACTGTGAGCTTTCTACCCATAGTTTACTTTTACACCTGATGAGAAAACTCACAAACTTGCTTTTGTTTCTTTCTTCTCAGTACTGGCGTCAGGTATATTTAATCACTGTGCTGGCAATGGTCTTGGCAGTGTTTTTTGCTCAGATTCATCCCAGTTACCTCACACAACAGTGGCACAGACTTCGCTCCATCATCTTCTGCTCTGTGTCTGGATATGGAATCATTCCCACCATCCACTGGGTTTGGCTCAACGGCGGCATTGGTGCATCTGTTGTACAGGTAAAAGAGAAAAAGAGGGAAATAAGGTTCCCTTTTACCTTTTGCTTTTCCTTCAGTCCTCTTACACTTTGAAAAATGAGGGGGAAGCAGCACAGACTTCTTTCAGACCATCCAATCTAAATGCAATTACTTAGAAGTTTATTGAGAAGCAGTGAACAGGTTGAGTAGAATAGATCTGATGTAAAAGCGCACTGTGAGAAGGAAAAGTGGATGCAAGGGTGACTGGGCATATATGCCTGAAGAACTGAGCATACCCTGTGGGAACATTCTCCCTTGGCTCACCCCAGGGAGAGGGGCAGGATCTAAGAGCTGAATAGACTGTGGAGCCACCACGGCTCCAGAGGAGACAGGGGAACTGAGATACACTGATGGACTGAGTACTGACTTCCTCTTCTGTCGCCTAGGTTGGCAGCAAAAATCAGTATTTGCCTGTTCAGCTCTCTATCTCTTACACAGCCATCATTTCACATCACCATAAAGTAACCGAACTATTTTCCTGTTCTTGTTTTATTGCCACTTAGAATTATGCTCTGGGGAACAACCAGCACAGTGCCGCTGGAGACAGTAACTTATGCCCCAATATGAATACCCCTAAAATCATATTGCAGCTCCCCAGTGGACCTAACTGTCCTGAAAAAAAGATATTTTGTCAGAGTGAGTAGTAACTGTGCTTGGCAGTCCTGGGGTGAAGGTTTGACTAGATGATCTTAAAGGTCTTTTCCAACCTATTTGATTCTGTTTGTGTTCTGCTGGAGGGCTGTCACTGGGCCTCTGCTGGGGCTTAGCCTAGTCCAGAGCTACTCTTCAGCGTGGAAGAGCAACATTTATGAATATACGTAGTCTTTAGACAGGGCACTTGACACTGGCTTTTGCAAAACCAGATAAACTGTAGTTGTCCCCCCCACATCTTCCCCCATTTAGTGTCTCCTTGTATAGCAGAATCCCAACTGGTAAATGAGATCTTCCACTGAAGTCTCACTTATCCTGTGATAGCTCAGTGTACTGGAAGATGTCCTTTGACTGAGAGATGTCGTCTGCAGGCTGCAGAAATACCAAGTAGCTTATGTACTGAAGCAGAGAGGGCATAATAAAACAAGTTTCTTCCCATTCAGATTGTCTCGTACTTGGGCATTTGCTTTCCTCTTGGATTTTGTCTGTAGATAACATAGGCAGTAAAGTAAGATGCAATTTTGTCATGCCTTTTTCATTTGTAAGGACTTTATTTTTTGCTATTTTTACTTTCTACAAGAATAGGAGAGCTTCCTTTTCTTTTGCAGGAGTTTGCTCCGCGTGTAGTTGTCATGTACTTCATCGCTGCTGTAGCTTTTCTCTTCTATGTTTCCAAAGTTCCAGAAAGATACTTCCCAGGTAGGAAATTCTCTTCTGGATGGTTTTGGTTTTTTTCTGCAGTTTAGCTTCCTGCAGTGTCACAGTCCTTGCTATGAGTCCTCACCTTCTTGTGAGAGAACAGAGTGACCACATTCCCCATGAAGTGTTCTGTAGAGTAAAACACTGTGTGTACTTGCATCCAAAGGTGACCAACAACTTGGGATCAAGTTCGTTAGAGAAACTGCGGTGCTTCCCTGCAAGTGACCTGTGTAGTTGAGGTCTGGAGGAGACCGATTGCTAGTTGCATAGCATGAGTTATTGCCAAATGGAATGACTTGACCACTGCCCTTTCTCTTGCCCACAGGCCAGCTGAACTACCTCGGCTCAAGTCACCAAGTGTGGCATATCCTTGCGGTGGTGATGCTGTACTGGTGGCATCAGTCCACAGTGTACATCATGCAATACCGACACAGCCAGCCCTGTCCTGAGTATAGCCCAGGCTTGTGAGTGAAGGTACAGCGGCTCTCATACTACTGGGAATAGGGTTTTCTAACAAGCGTAGGGTTAAGTACTCTTGTCCCAAGTTTCAGTTAATCTCCCTCATTAGTTTCCCCAAAGGAAATGATGGCTGCTGTAGTACTTGTGGTAAAGAAAAAAGTGGTGATCTTGAGGCCAGGGCCTGCTCATTTCTACTGCTGTGTTACATGAGGCTGCAGTATCCTTGAACAGTCCTAGAGCAGACTGGACAGGGCTCTGCCAGATCCCTTTCAGCTCTGTTCCACAATGTAATAGCCTCAAACTGTCATTAGCCTTTGTTCCCAAGTAGTCTTGTCCTCAGGTTTTGTCAGGTTTTCAGTCTACTAAGTATTGAGCTGGATTTTTTGTTAATTGGGTAAGAGTTGATCAGTGGTGAATGCTCCATCTGTGGCAGTGCTCAAGACCAGGTTGCACAGTCTTGGGCAACACGGTTTAGTGTGAGGCATCCCTGCTCATGGCAGGGGGTTGGAACTAGATCATCTGAAGGTCCTTTCCAACCCAAACCATTCCGTGATTCCATATAGATGGTGACTGAACTTGGTTTCCCACTGTATTTCAGATGAAATTTCTGACTTTGAGGTCTGCACCTTACCTGCTGAGCTGTTACGAGGTGAAGCACTGAGGCAGTTCCTTTTCTGACTTCTGGACTGCTGCCTGGTTGCTGTTGGGTTATGGTGACGCTTGAAAAAACGAACAGCGTGGCCTGGGATCTGAGCTGCATTTCCTTCCTGTTCTGCATTCCAGTATAAAATAGGTCTTCCTGGAGTGTGACAATGGAAAGATGGGCTGTAAGACTCAGCATTTGTTCTGCTTGGGAGACAAAAACGACAGAACTGAGTGAAACCTGCTGAGCTCCCCAGCCCACAAACCCAGTACGGAGGTTTGGTTCAAGTGCATCATCAAGACACAGCTCCTGGCTGTGTGCGTGTAAGCCCACAGTAACTGGGGGGCTTGGTGCTGGATCTAAATCACAGTGGTACAGCGTGTTGCAACCACAGCATCTTTATCTGAATGACTTTCTTCAGCATTAGCACAGTAACATATTGAGTATCTCTTTTACTTCCTTGGACAAGCTCTTCTTTTTCTGGGAGATAAGATCAGGTGTTATCCACCACAGCCACCCCTTCCTTTCAGATCCTAAAACTTGCCAATATAGATAGTGCCATTAACTTCAAGAGATCTCTCTAGATCCCTCCAGCAATTTGGAATCAAGTGTTCTAAAGTACTTCAGGAGCAGTGCTAAACCTGTGTGCTCATCAGCAGAGTTGCTAAGAATTAAAGTTACATTTGTTTAATAGGCTGAAATAACACATCCCAAGTGGGGAACCTGCTGGGGATTCAAATCACTGTCTGTTGGCCTTTTACTGTGGGATGTGCAGTACTGTACTTGCAGAATCTGTTACCGAAAATAACTTGATTGCCATAAGCCTGCTGCAGTAAAAACGTTGCCTTTGGCTTTAGAATGTCCTGAAACCAACTCTTAGAAACTTTAGGGAGTTTATAACTTACAAACATTAGGGAAACACAGAATGCGGAGGTTATTAGTAGCTGTAGCATAATTAACCTGAGGGGTGCCATTTTTCCAACAGGATTGGAATTATTTGGATTTGGGGATTAGAATCAGCATTTTTAAGCGGCTTCTGTGTAGCAGTTGTACTTGTGTTCATAGTCCAGTTGAATAGTGGTAGCAAATGCTGATTCTTCACACAATCCAGCCAGTAGTCAGCACTAGCCCTGTGGAGAGTCCTTTGCTTGCCTCAAGGTGCTGTTACCATGTGGCTTGTTTAGGAGAAGAGCTGTTGGAAGGATGAGGTGGCATCAGCATGGCTGGTGTTGGAAAGCAGGAGATAACCTTGTTTCTGCTTTAATGCCAGGCAGAAACATTCTGGTCTGAGATTAAGTGTCCCAGCTGCCCTTGTTACCTGCAGGGTGGCCTTTGAGAGCATCTCAGCAAACTTCTCAGCTTTTGTGATCCTCTGACACCAGCCCTCTTAAAACACGCAGATATGGCCTGGCAGGATTTCAGACAAGCTCTCTTACTCCTGAGGCCAAAACACAGGGGAGTAAACCCTTAAGGCAACATGCTAAGAGCTCTGTAACACACGAGAAGCCCTTAATGCACTCTTGCCTTTGTCATTGCTGTTCCCTTCCCTTTAGGGAGGGATTTCCACCATGTTTTAGCTCACAGGGAGGGGAAGAGGGCTGCCTTGGTGCAGTGTCCTCCTCGGGGTAGACAGGCTGCTCTTGGGTCCACCAATGCTGCCTCTTCTCCAGCCTTCACCAGCCCAGCTCCCCCCAGCCTTCCCTGTCAGGGCTGTGCCAGTGACACGCAGAAAACTCATGAAATCTTACTGTCAGGCACCTGAAATCTAGTTAGGGGTGGAGAAGGCAGGACACCAACTTCTCTCCTGATGTGCTGGAGTGTAACGCCAACCATCTCTTAAGTTCAGTGGGTTGTTGTGGGGTTTTTCCAACTCCAGGAAAAAGTAGTGAGAACTGACTTTGCCTTTGAGAATCAGCTCCCTGACCTTGAGCCTTTCAGTGTAAACACTGTTTTTATTTATTTATTTTTAATTTGACAGCCAAGCGAGTTCTAAGTGCACTAATTACTACTGCTGAAGCCTGAGGAGGAACCGGCAAGTAGAAAAAACGATTTCCAATGTCATGTGAAAAAAAAAATAAATTTTAAGAACGTGTTTGTGTATTGAGAGCATACTGACTTGATAGTTCTAAGGTATTTTTATGTCAACTCTTACCTACTGTAGCAGTTTTCACTGGATCAGGAAACTGACTGCCAAGATATACATTTTTATTACCCTGAACTTTATCAAGCTGCATGATGGTCTTCTATGTATGTACTGAACCTGTAAATAAATTCCACTTCATTGGCCATTCCCTTGAAGTAACATCATTCTTGCATCTCACACAGCAGAGCCACAGATGCAAATTGCTCAACCACACAACATCTGTCACCTCCCCTGTGTTTTACAGACAGGTGGACCAGCTCTTGAATTCCCACAGCATGGAGGCACAGGGCGGGTGTTCCAACTGCACTACTCCAGCACTGCATGTAGTGTATTCTACTAGTGGTACAGTGTTTTGTAGGCATTAGCAAGTAATACTGAACCTAACGAATTGCAACTAGAATCTGATCAACAGGTTTTTAACAAGGTGGACAGAGAAAGCTGGCTGGGCAGCGAACTAAAAAAAGTACCTTAAAACATTTTTTGAAGAGTGACAGGATCCTGCAGCTACAAAAAGCAGAAGAAGCAGCACCGCTTACAGCAAGTGAATTACAGACTGAAGGTGAATACTTCTAACGAGATGTGAAAGTCACTGTTACCACATTTGTTTATTTGACAACTGCAAGTGTTTCATGACATACATCAGTTGCACAAAAAAAGTTAAAAGTTCTCTGTTTAGTGGTACACAAAAAAGCTTCAGAAACTTGAAATCTAACAAGAAGTGGAAGTGTAGTTCAGGAAAGTGCACTTAAAAGCTGAATGCCAGCAATTTAAAAACAGTTTTTATGCTCTTTTCATATTAGGTGATGCCTTAGTCACAAATTGAGCTACACACGCAATTTCTTTGCTTTTCCTTTTGAAATAAGCACTACGGAGCAGTAATGCAGCAGCCACCCTTCCGACTTCTTTTTCCTCTTGGTGCTTTCACTCCTGATCACTCCCTCAAGTCACACAGAAGTGATTGTGGCTGCTGTTACTAAAAACACAGCTACTTCAAGAGATACAGGACGTGTGCGAATATGTGTATGTTTTATATATACTTTTCATATATAAAAATACACAATATAGTATAAAAAAAACTCCAGATAAACTCTTATTCTCACAGTAGCAAATATATCAACTTATTTTCACAGTACTTGGTTTTTCTAAGTTTGAACACCCCGAATAATGAGAATTTCCATCCCCCCAACATGGTATTCATGGTGATGCGGGTCAGTCAAAGCCATTGCACACATCTGGCAGCATGGGACAGTCTGCAGGGAAACACTACTACCTTTTCTTTCCAAAACCACAATCATTAAGGACTTCTTCGTATCTTTCAATCGAATCTCTCTCAAGCAGCTGATTCTAAAAGGCCTGGGGTTCAGTCATTCAATGTGCTGAAAGGAGAGCTATAAAAATCAGTAAGTGGTGTCAGCTGGAAGGGAAGGGTCAGCTACTTACCTTGCCATTCTTGTCTTCACAGGTATGTGAAGGCTTCATATGGTATGTGTCTAGTGCAGCAAGGTCTTGCCTATACTAAAGGTAAGGTCACAAGCACAGAAACAAAGGCTGAAGGATATTGTGTTCCCTGACAGGACCACATTTGACCAGTGGATCTTGGCTGAAATTCAACCCAAACTTGGGTTTAGCTGTGTATAAACAATACATACCCTACAAAATCAACTTCGCCAGGTATGTTGATCTCTTTTCAGCCACAAGAAAGGATACAGTAATTTAAACTCTAGAAATAAAACTTATTTATGCAAAAACCTGTTTCATAACTAGAATTTGCAGAACAAGGTTTATTAAGGCCATTAGAAAGCAAGTCTCATCAGCCACAACTTGCATGTTTTTGAAAAACTTGCCAGTTTTAAGAGCAACTCCGGTTTGCAGTTCGCTTTTACCTCACCTCTAGTTTCTGCTGACATCCTCACTTTCCTGTGCTGGAACACAACCTCTGCCAAAACCCAAACCAACCAGCCACGCGAGGAAAACCTGCAGCATACCTCAGCCTGAAGTCTCAGGGTGAGCAGACAAAAACCAAACACATTTCCTACTCTTCATTCACATAGACATTAAGGCCCACACTAAACCTTTTCCCTGGGTGTCCTTTTGGGCAGTGGAGCTACATCTCAGCCCCACACACACTGTTCCCTTCCTCTGTCTCCAAGTTCAGGGCCTCCTTAGCCATTTGCTTTTCCACCAGGGAAAGCTCCATTTAAAAACCAGGGGTCAGTTGCCTGTTGTATTCTTATCTTTTTTTTTTCTCCCATCTGCTCCATTTGTCATATCACTCTGTTCCAACAGCTATCTAGGCAGAGAAGGAACAGCTCCAAAGGAAACTGTAGGAAAGCAGTTCATAAGCACACAGAGAACAGAAAACAAGGAAAATCAGAGTTAACCTGAGTATCAGAAATTGCTACAAAACTTGGCCTGTGCTTCTTACAGCCTTTGGCACCAAACAGGCAGGTGAGAACAGCAGTAGTAAAGCCTAGGACACTCCTGTGCAAATGGAGTTGAAATATTTCTACTCATAACCTCTTAAGAGCTTAACTTCTAAGCCTGAACAAGGCAGCCTTCAAGCACAACTGAAATATTTCATATCAACCCTGTGAGAACACAAAACCAAGGAGGATGAAGGTAATGAAGACCTACAGATACAGACGAGATACCTTCCAGTTCCAGGATCAGAGGAAGCAATCTCACATATATTCAAGGGAGCATTTTAAGAAACCAACCCCCAAAGGAGACAAATGACTTGCTCCTATGTGTTGTTTTCAACAAATATTGTCAGGGATCTACCCCTACCATCACACATCTCAGGACACCTGGATAACTCACAGGAGACTCTCTAGAAAAATCAAGTACAACCCTAAATATTTCACTGTGAAAGGCAGGGTGGGGGATGACATGGGAATGCACTACCACAAACACTTATGTCCTCTGTATATAAACATCCAGTTATCCACTCATCAGCATTCAGCGGAGCAGGACATAAAGTTGAGTCGAGCAGAGGAACCATCTCCTTCCACTTCCTCTGTAGAACTGCCATGGAATAAAGGCAGACAAATGGACTGTTCGAGTCACACGTGCTTGGCACAACTTGCAGGGTAGCAGAGAAAAAGCCATTGCACCTACACACAGCACCCACTTCAACAGCATGGTAACAACTTGTCCTCAACACGGCTGTTCACATCACCTTCCCCTCACCTATGGGTAACACATGCTCCCAGCACCAGGTGTCTGGTGAAGCAGGATGGGGTCCTGCCTGTAAGGCTTTGTGGTGTGAAATGCAGTGCACTGGTCCAGCTGCCTCCTGTTTCTGCTCCCAGAGTTGGGGGCAGAGAGTTTCTTCAAAGCTCAGTGCATTTAGCAAAACTTTCTTAGAAAACATGCTTAAGTACAGCAACAGATTCATTAGAACTTAAAAGAAATTAGTCCTTTCATAAAATTGTTTTAAAAAAGCCAACTGATTTGAACCAATACACGTTTTCTTGGCAATAAAAATCTGAGAGGAAAAGGTGTTTTCAGACACAAATCCGAATTTGTAATCAAATAAATCTGATGGTTGCATCTCACAACTGTACAAGTCATCTGATAAAGTCCGTATGTGCCAAATGACGTCCGGTGTATACCAGCCTCAGCGCACTGAGTAGTCTCCAAAATGCTGCAAACACTGGCTGCATCCCTGCTGATTTACTCCCCCACATTCAGGCTTTTCATCTCACAAAGAGATATTCTATGTATCTTCAGTTTTAACTCTACACTTCCAGTTGGCTATTTTACATTAACAGCACTTAACTGTAAAATACAAATAAAAATTGAACATTTAGGCACAGGAAAAAAAAAAAATCTGCCTTTCATCTCTGCAGCTGCATAGGTGTTTGCTAGGGCCTGAGCCATAGCCATGCTCTGGAACTCTGGGCCACAGGCCCTTGAGGACGTGACTTCTTGATTTTCATGATTAATAAAGCTAGTTTTCTTTTAAGAATCGGAGACTTGACTGCTTCCAGGAAATCAAGCTGGATTTTGGTTCTCAGGTCTACTGCGACCAAGACGTGAAGCACCACAGTGGTAACCTACCTGTACATACAGAAAAGGTTGGTTGTGTGATCTCTGCCTGACCCCTTCCCCTCCACCCCAGCATATCACAGAGGATTGAAAAGGCAACACAAAAGTGCAGAATAACAGTATGTCCCAGGGCCCAGTCACAGACAATGTCTGTCTTATTCATATCCAATTTCTCTTTTCATTCCAGGAGCCATCTGCCACAACAAAATGATGCTCCTGGATCAGTTTTAATTTAAAAAAAAAAAAAAACAAAACCAAAAACACACACACAAAAAAAACACAAAAAAACACCAAATAAAACCAAACCAAAAAAAAAAAAAATTCAGAATTTGCCATTGTTTCAAGTTTCACTGTACAAGCTGTCCCTGCCTCCTTGAACTTGAACAAACTGTACAACACAGGTCCCTGTAACAGATAAATTACTCCACTAATTAAAACCTCTAGTAAGTAACTCGGAGAGGCAGAGCAGGGGAGAAACCCATTGGAAGCATTTACTGTTTGGAAGGAAATGGAGCTGCTCCAAAGGGATCTAACTCGAGTGCCTGTTGCTGCTGGCTCTGCGCACTCTGCACAACCAGTTCTATGAAGGGTACTGCACCAAAGTCATCTGTTTTCAGCCCCTCACCACCATGAATGGCTCTGTGCAAGGAACTCTGCCTTGGTCTGCCAGCCACTACCACTGCTCCATGATCCCCAGAGCCATCACCAAAACCTTGGTGCTGGGGATGCCGCAGCAAGTCTGGTGGATGGAAGGGTTTGGCTCCGAAAGGATCCAGCAGACTTTCATCTGCCTGCAGAGGGTTGGCTCGATCTTTGCCATCAGTCAATGCAACGCTGATGTTCTCTTTGGAGTCTGAGATGGTCAGGAATTCATTGCTGCTCTGTGAGTCCCTGCGACCAGCTTTCTTGTGCCTGCGGGCTCTCTCGGGGGTGCGGTAGCTGGGTTTCAGAGCCTTCTTCGTGGTGGTTGGGGTGCCATGGTGCCGCTTCCCATTGTTCTTTGAGACCTCCTGTTTCATTCGCCTTTGGCGGGAAGAAAGTTTCTGCAGGTTACGCTGCTGTTTCATCTTCTGCTGCTGACTCCCTGTGATCTCATCAAAAGGAACCAGCCCAAACAGGTCCTCTCTACTCCCACCAGTCTTGGGGAGAAGGGAAGGCTGAAATGGGGTGCAGCCAAAAATATCAAGGCTCCGTGGAGAGGTGGGAGAGAGCAGAGGCTCAGTTCCTGCCACATGGCCATCTTGCCGAGACACCTTTTTGCTGAAGGGGGCTTTTGTGAAAACATCAAAGTCATCCTGCTCTTGGCTCAGGCTGGGAAAAGCTGCCTGAGAAGAGACATCTTTGTCCATTTCTCTTGCCTGGGGCTGCAGAGTAAAGAAGGGCACTGCCCCAAACACATCAAATTCTTGGCCAGGGCTCACCGGGATTACAGTACTTTGCACCTCAGACAAGGACATATGCATTGAAGTGGGTTCTTTGATTTCACCACTGCTAATACCATCTCTGAACCTACCACTCAGGAGCTCTTCCACAGACTTTTGCTTAGTACGACCAGAATCAGAGTCAGAACTTTGCTTTTCTTCCTCCTCTTCCTCCACCTCTTCCTCAGAGTCCATGAGGAGAGGTCGGTGGCCTAAATTCTCCAGTTCTGTATCATTGTCATCATTGAAGTCTCCATTCTCTCCCTGCAACACTTCTTCATCCTCCTGTTCTTCTTCTTCCTCACTGCTCTTGGGAGAAGGAGGATCAGATTCGAAATCACTCTCTGACTCATCGCCACCTTTTGTCACTTGTCCCTCTGCAGTCTTCCTCCCTGGCTGGGGATCTCTAAAAGCATGGCTCAGCTTTCCAGCCTTGGTTGGCATCCCTAAGTTATTTCCTTGATTACCAGCCGAGTTATCAGCTGGTTTTCTAGGGGAACCTGCAGGTCAAAGAGAAACACAAAACACAACTTGAAATACACTCAAAGTCAGTACTTGTTCCACACACTCCACAGCCACACATACAGAGCAAACACCTATTCTGTGCTGAGAGAAATGAGCTAAAACCCATATCTAACATTTGAAACAATAGTGAAAACTATTAAGGTGCCTTTTCAAGAGATCCTTCAAGACTGACCCACAGCGCCAAGCTTTTTACCATACAGTCAGGTAAGTGAGGCAATACTGACATACTCAATGCAGCTTCAAACCCTTAGTGACACTGAACCTCCACAATTAGCCCCTTCTAACTTCTAGTGTAGCAATCTAAGCAAAAAAAAGACAAAAAAAAGCAAAGACAAAAACAAAAACCCTACTGCTTTAACTTCAGTTTGAGAGCAGAGTGTTCTTGTTTGTTTCTGAACAGGATCTGTCAGCCCAGTTTCTCTACAGGAAGGGAATTTATTTATTTTACTCTGACACTTTTATCTCCTTTTTTTTTTATATACATATAGTAAATAATTATCTGAAAACTAGAGCTAAAAGAACAATTCACTGATGACTTTTGAAGGGTGGTTGACTTAGAAATACTTTGCACCAACTGACAAAACAGTGAGCAAGACCATGCAGAGCATGCATATGGCACTCAGACTCAGGCAAAACAAGTTCTTCCCTATGTTGGGGCCCTGCTGCTGCACAAAGATATTTTCAGGAGTGTTAACTGTCAGGTTTTTATTTGAAGAGAAGGAAGAAACACTTGGTTTTCGATGGGGAAAGCATATTTGCTCCTGAGATGTATGTTTCTGTAGCACACAGATCACAAGGCAGCCACACAACTTTCTGAAGGCATAACTGAAGAACCAGCTAGGTTGGAAAACACCTTTAAGATCATTAAGTCCAACCTTTGCCCCAGCACTGCCAAGGCCAGTAAACCATGTCACTGAGAGCCTCACCTACACGGTTTGAGAACACTTCCAGGGACAGTGATTCCACCATTCCCTGGGCAGCCTGTTCCAATGCCTGACCACCCTCTCAGTAAAGAAATTGTTCCTAATCTCCAGTCTAAACCTCTCCTGGTGCAGCTTGAGGCCATTTCCTCTTGTCCTACCATTTGTTACTTGGGATAAGAGACCAACCCCACCTCACTACGACCTCCTTTCAGGTAGGTGAACAATTAATGCTAGTAACAGCAATGATAATTGACGTCTCTGCACTCAAATTTTCAGTAGTTTCTCTGGATCCTTGAAGCAAGACGGTATTATAGTCACTCCAGGCTGAGTATTATGTGGGCCCCAACCTTCAGCTGGGAACCAGAACAACAGCAAAACCAATTGTATTTCCACAGCCTATGCTTGCCTGACAAGTGCACCAAGTTCATGGTGATCCAGCTAGGAACAGCCACGTACCAACACGCTGCACCAAATGGTACAGTCCGAGTTCTGGGTACTTACTTCTTACACCTCTCCTACCTGACATAAACCTGAGGCACGGGTTGCTCCTCATTAGAGCAGTTACTAACAAGCTCTGCCCACAGCACAGCACTACACTGCTGACCCTCTCACCTATCCAAAATTAAAACAGCTTGGAAAAACAACTACTGAAATGTAATCCATTCCATGTGTTCATAGGATTGAAAAAGCTGGGAATGGATGTGTACACCAGTTATTTCCCTGAAACAAATCCTCAGCCAGAATCCAGCTCTTACTCTCTTGTTCTTACAACATCCAACATAATTTCTCAAGTAATTTCTGCTTTCACAAGAAAATTAATAGGCAAGTTCCTGGCCAAGTCAGATTATTTCTTTATATGCTCCAGTTTAGACCAGAATACTAGGTTTTACAGGAAGTATTTTTTCCTTTTTTAAAGGAATTAACAGCTGATTTCTTCATCCAGTCACCATTCTGCTCTGTTGCAATTACACTTAAAATAAAAACTGCTCAGCAGTATATTTTATGTATGGATTTAAAAACAAGATGACCAGAATGACTAAAACCATCCAGTGATTAAGGCTTTGAGTTGTTTCTTCTTTGTTTCTGGTGTCAGATTGCTTCTTATCTACTGTAATTTTACACACTACAAATTTGCTTTACCCACTAAATTAGAACCTGGATTATTTGGCTGCTTACTTTAGATTTCCCTAAGGTACAGCCTTCACATTGCACTCTATAACCCTCTAGCTTCCAAACCCTGCTGTTCCCAATATTTACTGAGATGCTAACGTTAACATAAAAGCAATTAGATTTAAAAGGAGAAGAAAAAGGAAGTATTTCTAGGCTAGATGTTAACATTACTTAGGCAAAAAGACCCCCAAGCCTTTTCTGTAGGGCCATATCCACAAGTCTGCACTCCCAAGCAATGATTAGACCTTTGTATGTAATACGTATGCAGAAAACAAGTTTTGATTTTCTTTTAAACAAGAACTGAATTAGAGTATACCTAATAGACCTGACTTCCTAAAAGGTTTAAATATTTTTCAGTTGCTGTCACAGTCATGTTCACTGGAAAACAAACTGCAAAGAACAAGGCAAAACCCCAACTACCAAGAGCTGCTGACTTAACTGAACAAGTGATTCAAGCCACAGGATGTTTAGCTCACAGTAGCAGATCTCTCTGGACAGAACACAGATCAAGCAGGACTTGACAGCACATGTCAAAACCCTTAAAGCGGTTCCCAAAACATACACAATGTACTCATACTGACACAAAAGCCACTGCAACAGGTCTTTATAGACACACCTAGAACTGTCATTACTGACAATATGCAGCAAAAGATTCAGGGAATCAGTCATGCAGACAGCCTAGTTTTTAAGGAATCTATATTAGTATCCTGTATTTCCTCTCTTAAGTCTACTACTGTATCTAGGAAACTGGGATGAAGACAGGAACTATTCATTGAGCAATCCCCCTTGCTGGAGATTCCTGTTCTATAGTAGACACAGAGCCTGTGTATTCGTAAATGTTTGTTCCTACGCATGAGAAAAAGTCTTCTCAAGTATCCCCATTCTAAAGCCACTTTGAGATATTGCAAGGATATTGATTTTTCCAGCCACCACATCTCATCCACAATGAATTTGGTTTAGTCCCAGTAACAGGGAGAAAACAGCAGCAAACTGGTATCCAAACAAAACAAAACAACACTATCCTGTGCTAAGCTATAGGTTTTAAACCTATGACAATAATTGCCTTTTCCAGACCACCATTCCCCCTCTTCTAAAGAAGTTAGCAAACTACACAAACACAGAGAACACTACAAATAGAAACAATGCTCCAAAAGGAAAAAGGTCTCCAATGACTATTTAATGCTCTGACCAAGTAGATGTCAAAAATGAAGCATTCTGTCAGGTAGATTTCATGCCATCTTCTATACCTTATCAGATGCAGTGCCTGTTTATAGAACCACAGACTGGTGATTTGGGTGGGAAAGGACCTCAAGATCATCTAGTTCCAACCCCCTACCCATGGACAGGGATGCCTCATACTAGACCATGTCACTCAAGGCTCTGCCCAACCTGGCCTTGAACACTGCCATGGATGTATATGTTCAGATACGTATTTATAGAAAAATGCTACGGAATGTTGAGTAACATCTGTTTGTAATGTGCTGTTCAGATTGCTACACTTCTAATCAGGTTTATATGCCCTAGGAGACAATTGTTCTTTGCCCAAATGCGAGCCAGGTGGAACATCTTTAATCATATAAGATGATCCCAATCTTCAAGGAAATTTTCTCTTCTGATGTTCTTTTTCGAGACATCCGATTATAAGGGGATGAATTCCCTTGAACAACTGCAGTAATTACATGCCTTCTGCTGGTTCATCATTTTAGGGCATTGGAGGGGGGTGGCGAGGAGCTTTAAGCTTCCTTGGAATTGGTAACATACTGCCACCATCACTGCACAACAATTTGCCACATGTCAGGCCCAAGGATTACAGACCTGCTGCAACTAAATCTGCACTGTTGTTCTGACAGCAGCCAGAGCAGCAGCTGCTGAATAGTGTAGTGGTTAGGCCATTCAAGGCCACATGGCAGCTAAGTCCCTGCTTACCACCTTTATTTTCAAGAACAAAAAGGAGTGAATAAAATAGCTATTGCTTAGATATTCTTTCAAATAATTAGTCTACAGCTTGAAGAGTGTTACACAACAGAAGTGAATGGTGATCATGATTGTCCTAAGATATGAAACAAAGAAAGAAATAATCATTTTGGAGTGACAAAGCACCACTGCCCTAGGCGAAGCCCACACAGATTTTGTCTTCTGATGTGTGAGTAAGTTCGAGTTACTTCTGAAATGCTAGCTAGAAAAGCTTAAGTCTAAAAATTATCTGCCTGAACCAGCAGTCAGCAAATAGTATGAATACTTGAAACCATAGCCAAGGAGAGGTTATGAAATAACATACACAGCATTTTCATTGAGCAGTATTTTCATTCATATTGATATGAACTTACTTTTAATTTTCAAGTTACCTACATCTGGGACATTGTACAACAGCCACATCAAGTTGCAGGTCTGGGCATCTTTTAATAAGCAGCTCTAGTACATAAATACCCAAATTAAACATGAGCTGATGACATGAGCTGGTTTAGTGTTGCACAGGAAAAGGCCTTCAACAAGCCTTTCCATTTCTTCTGTTCTCACGTTTACAGTTTCTTCCTCAACTGTAATGAGTTGTACTTCAGTTAAAGTTCTGTCAGGCAGATTTCATGCCATCTTCTATACCTCATCTGATGCAGAGCCTGTTCACAGAATCACAGACTGGTTCAGGCTGGAAAGGGCCTTACTCCAAAAGTCATGGCACAGAAATTTGCAGCAGTGGTTTGAAACGGAGTTAGAAGTAGTACATGAAAAAGTAACCACATGATTACTTGTCAGCCATGTTTCTTCATGCCAGAACAACACACTTCCCTGGTCTAACAGTGAATGCTCACAATCAGCTACTGCAGCAGAGTCCTTTCAAGGCCATGTTGTGGCCAAGTCCCCAGCCAGTTTCCATTGTTCTACCACAGTCCATGCAGCTGCCAGTAGCAGATTACATATCACACCACAGAAGTGCTCTTATTCCAAGACAGAAACCAAGATCATATGAAGACACAATCAAGTCTTCGAGTGCAGGAAGCCTGGAAGTCCCAAAGAAGCTGCTACAGAACTAAATTTACTTTTTATCCCCAGTCTCTGCACAGCAAACATGCATGCAGTGACAGGGAAGGGGTTACCTTACCTTCCACTGTTAGAAAAAACAGTGGAAACTATTAGTGTAAGCTAACATAAGATGGCAAAAGGCCACTGAGTACCACCCAGCAAAGTATATTACACTGATGACATTTCCTTCTTCTAATTTGAAAACAGCAGAAAATTTGTCTTCAGAGTTTCTGAAACTCAATGTTAACAAAGGATGTTACAACACAGCTGGTTAACACAAACTTGCATCAAAAGCTTCCATTCCAAAATGCTGACCACAGGAGCCAGTTCTTCCAGTGTCACCATCTAGTTTTTCAGGCATTCAAGAAACAGATCTTGTTTTCCACATGTTTGGTTCCTGTCCTCAAGGCTCCACTAACTTGCTACTCAGCTGTGTTTTCTTTTTCTCAATGTGTTTGCAGGGTTACTTTCATTTCTACCAGACTGAGCACTGGAATTCTCTCTCAAGCCAATTTTCATTTCCAGCTATTTCAAGTTCTAAGTCATTACTATTTTCCACATTTACGCATAAAATAGTGTGTATAGCGAGTTTACATGCAGTCCTTGTGAAAACACTTTTATTAGTATATACACCGCAAGTGGCTAACAGTAAGTGCTTCTACACGATCAACTGTTTTCCAATATGAGGAACCCAATAGTATGCTAATTCATTTCCCACCACTGCCCTCTGCACAGCACATCAAGTGACACAGCTATCATTTCTGGCTTTACAAGAACAGGCACAGACACTGGTCCATCCTTAGTCCATCCAGCTCAAGGTTCTCCTTCCCAGTGAACCTTGCAGCAGCAGTGGCCTGAAATGCCCTCTCAGCTCCACAGGGAAACTCCCAAGGGCTCACCACTTGCAGCATCCCACATTTCTTTCCAGCGATGATAAAAGGTTTCAAACGTCACCCTCTGCATCTCCCTTGCATCACCTTCCCGGAGACACATGTAAGAGTTACCTGCTAGCACGTTGCTAGACTACCAGCACTTCATGTGAAGTTAAGTCAAAAGATGATACACCACCTCCTTCTTCTTGCTGCTGTCTCACTCAGATGACAGAAATTAGTTTTGTATTTAACTGCTTTTAGCAGAGAACCCTTAGGCCTAAGAAACAAAATAAGTACTCTAGATGACTCTAAGCTACATTCCCATAACAACATTTATGAACCCGAGACCCATGCTGCACAGCAAAAATAACCAAAGCAGAAAGACCAGAGTTCCAGCTCCAAGGTTGGTAATACAGTAGAACACTTCTTCAATAGAAACTGTCATCGTTTTAATGAAGCAGAATTTTCTTATTATTATGAATACTCCGTATTGGTAACACCAATCATCACAATTCAAGCAGTCAAGATTCAGTACAGTTAAATCTGGGTGAGTAATGATAATGCTTTGTTATCTGCATCGTTAGCAAGGAGGTGAAACTTCTGCTCAGACTAGATCAGGACAGGCTCTCACCCAAAGACCAGAATTGTGCTCAAGATATTAAACCTCTGTTCCACTTCCTATTCAGGCCCATCCCCCTGACACCCTGAGTAAGGTACACATGCAGCTTACTTCTCAGTTAAATCTTTTATTATCACAAGGAACAAACCAGAAAGAACATATTATACAAAGACGTGAAGTACAAGAAGAAATATTAAATCTTAGGGACATTTGCCAAGTTTGTCCTAGACAGCCTTCAACTAGAAATAAAATATGTCTAAGTCAACACTGCTCCCTTTTTCTTCCTTGTCTTACAACAGCTCATTGCAAGACATTTTGAAGAATTCTGTGGGGAAAACAAACCAGCTTTTAACAGACAGATCTTCAGATTTGAACATTTTTCAAATCTGATTTGGTTGCTAAGTGTAATTCGCTGTTAACACAATTAAAAATCCCTTCCTTGAAATCAAGCCAGTATGTACACTTAAACTCTAGTTCCAAAGTCAGCAGAAAAAAGGCTATTGAAAAACATACCTTTTTTTCCCCCTCCAGTAAAAGAGCTAACAATTCACGAGCAACTCAACATTTTCCAAGAAGTCTTCTTTTCAGGCATAACTCAATTGGTTTTTTTCCTTGTTTCCTGAAAAGGCATCTCCCCTTGGTTTTTAGTATGTCAAGAATTAAAATTTGGATTCCAAGTAACAAAAATAAAACATGCAACATGCTACAGTGTAGCCACTCATTTACAATATAAACTATATTGTAACTATCTGAAAAACAGCAATGAGCAATAAGACTTAAAGCAAGGAATGAAACCAAATCATCCCATGACACATGGTTATGAATACTCACAACAGGAGACTAAGTCACCATCTCAGATTAATTATAACTATTACTGTTCCTTTGGCATGTAATTTAGGCTCACTTATACAATAAAGCAACCTCTTAATAAAGACTCCTGGGTAAAACCCTTTCAAACTAGAAACTGCACCAACAGAGCAAACATTCTTTCACTTCAGAACTGCTTTCACATTGTACTGAACTACTGAATATCAAGAAGACAAAACGCAAACTTTTCCTTTATGAACAAACAGAAGAAAAGGAGAAACTGGAATGGAGTAACATACTAACTAGAATCAATTCAAGTCTTCCTAACAACAGGAGCAGACACGGATGCAGAGGTATTTTCACAAATTACCTTGCAGAATACAACAGTGTTATCCTATTCACTCTTCACAAGAAGACTTGTGAGCATTAAGCAGCCCTAGTACATGACCTTCAGGAATGCAAGATGAAAGCAAAAGGAAATAGAGAGGCTAACTTAGGTTGACCTAAAGTGATTTATTTTAAGGCGTGTTATCTGAGCTTTTGAACTTCCACTAGAAGAGTTTTTACGAGTCATGTTAAGGCACCTTTATCACACAAGCACTCTCAGCAAAACTTAGGAAGAGTCTAAGTGGCTCCGTAAGTTACTGAAGTTCCTTCTACCATTTAACTGTCATGTAGGCTTGAGTCTGCCACAAGTACCAGTCTGCTACAGGTATCAAAAGCAATTACTGAAGGGTCGACCAAGCAAATGTTAAAACTGGCAATGAAACTGCAGGATGAGGCATGGTTGCATGTTCACAGACAACATTCACACACCGTGTTATTTTTACTTCCATCCCTGGCCAAACCAAAGCTGAGCTGAAATACAGTAATAAATCCCCCTCTCCCCTCAAAATATAGATCACAAAATAATTTGTTTAGACTCGATATGGACAGAAACTATACATTAAATGCAGCAGAAGCTTTACAGTCTTAGCTTAGCTGGAGAACTGAACTTGAGTTGAAAGCAGACTACAGGGAAATAACAAGATTTGGTCTTGGTAAGTAACTTGCTTTTAGCAAAAGCACTTCTAGCTCTATGCAAGTGATTCATGCTGCACTGGTCCAATGTAAATGCACTGTGCAGACTACCTCGTCTGTACACTGTACATGTACCAGGAGCTGGGGGTGCAGAAGTGGGTTTTTGAGATAATCAACATTATTAAAAAAATATTCAACTCATTTACTGTCATAAGGCAGCATCATTCTTTGGTCATTTAACTGGATGTAAATACTTCAACAGATACATACATATGACTGCATATATATGAGGTAGTGATGTTACAGATGTAACTTGCCTGGGTGAGTAATGAAAGGAACAGAACCAAAGGGATCTTCAGGAGGATTTTTCTGTGGAACAGAATGTGGCTCCACATTCTTATCTGAAGATGCTGTCCTGTCCTGTCCTGGCTGCTGCCTGCCTGTAAAATAAAACAAAAACAAAACAGAACAAAACATAAAATAAAAATGGCAGGTCTTATGCCTATGCAAAAGGTATCTCTCTGTGCTTTTGAGGTTTTGTACCTCTGTGTTTTTGAGGTTTTCAAGTCAAAAGCACTACACTTAGTTCAAACATAGAATCATCCATTTTATCGCAGTTTTGGCCAGCCTTTGCCAGAAAAAGAGGAAAGTTGACAACCACAGCAAAACAGCTGGGAATACTTTTTATTAAGCACGTAACATCTGTTAGTAATCAAAACCAATTTGAGTGTCATAATATAGAGAAACATAGCATCAGTTTTGTACCATCTTCAACCCTTAAAACACAATTTCATTTTATTTTCCTTTTATAAAGTGACATACAAAACGTTTTTTAACACAGATATTTGAAGCACTAGGAATGGTAAACACAAGTCTTTCTGTCTAAGGTCAGATTCTAACATCGCTGTCAACTAAAGATCAAGCCCATCCAGCTCAACCACCACACCATAACTCAGGAGGGTCCTGGAACGCCCATCAGCCAACATATTTTGAGACAACATACTGCACCTTCAGCAAACATCCTACGTGCACTATGCAGAAGACACAGCTTTTCACTTTCCCCCTTTCCCACAGCAAGCTGCTGATCTTCCAAACCATTTGCAGCACAACCTTCTTGACAATTTGCCACTGTGGAGAAGCAGCTCAACTGCACCCTACTGACATATCAAGCTACCTGCATGTCTTCTATCCAGTCCTTCAACACAGAAACCAGTAGGCTTTACTAAGACAACCACCAGGAACGATGGCAAGCCCATCTCCCTCAGACAGATGCCTATTAACCCTCTGTACAAAGCCCAGGAGTTTTGGAATTATTCACCATTTTTTCCACAGAAAAGTGTTCTGTTCATATTCAAGTGTCCATAAAGTGACTTGACTTTTACCTACCAGTAGACTCTCCAAAGAAATGCAAGTGAGAGTTGTTCTACTGCTGGCATAAAATAGAATCCCAACTGGGCGCTCCTAGTGTAGAGCTTAAGTAGTTGCTCTCACCTCAACATACACATAATGGAATAGGTAGCAACTAACCAACATGAAGATTATCCTGCAGTGACACAGCCATGAGGCCAAGAACACTAGCAGAGATGCACCAACAACTGGTAGCTGGATGTTTTATACAATCAGCTTTGAGCCCTGACAACAGAAAACTGGTGAGTGTCACATCCAAGAGCAGCATTTGTTCCCGATTCTGAAGTCACACTGCACTCTCCCCTCAGGAACAGTTTGGGGTTTTGAGTTGGTTTGGTGGCATTTTATTTTATTTGCGGGTGTGTGTTGCTTTATAAATGCAAACTGAATCAAAGATGCTTTTGCTCTATTATCCTTACTGTCTTGCCTCCAGGGGAAAACCCAGTTGACTGCTGCACAGTTTGCAGGCCAAACTCTAGAATAACTTTTAAGGGTGCAACAACTACCCTTTGCAGAGTCCATGCAAATGTTGGCATGCAAGACCATGCAAGTTCAAGCTGCCAGATGATGATCAGATCTCCCAGCTTGAACAGCAGGGCCAGGGATAGTGGAAAACAAAATGGATTCAAGTGCTAAGCATACAAGAAAAATAAGGCAAAGTGAGTAAACAGAAGGTTTCAGCTCCTCCATGGCAACCAAGTATATATGTAAGAGGATACACTTCCCTTGAAAATAAAATTTAAAAATTGTCAATTCATCAGCTCTAAGGCTACTGGAAAAGGAAGAACCACTTTTTCAGTCTTCTGAGGCACATCATTTGCCCACCTTGTAACAAGATCCACTTCTCTATCAGAGAGTGTTTGAGAGATAGACAGATGGGTCCTCCAGCTTCACACAAGCAGATGTGTAGGAGTGTCAGTATTACTGTATTATGCTCCAGATACCACCTCCTTAAAATAAAAAGCCAAGTTTTCTTCCCCACCTCAGTGAGCAAACACACAAACACAGCCCAGACTGCTGCCAGAGACACAATCATGCACCGTGTCACACAGCAGACTCTTCTATAGAACAGTGCAGTTATTCAAATCCATGAACAAGGAATCCAGCTGTCTCCATGTAAGTGAGAGGCACAAGGTTCCTCAGCAGACAGCTCTCAGGACTTTCAGAAGTACAAGCAGCACTTACGCACAAAGAAAGCCTGTTAAGAACCACAGCTCTTCCTTGCACAGATGGCTCAGGTAGCTCCTTCATACTGTACGTACTGCAAAGGAGATGGACTTTGTAGGCTGTGGACCCATAGACGTCCAAGCTTTTAGGCTTTGGACCCATAGATGTCTCTGCTGAGGCACCCAGAGGATTCTGGACCCAATAAGCATCTTTGTGCAATTCAGTGTGAAGGCTGTGCCGTATTTTTGCCCTGGTGAGAAAGGCAACTCATTTTCTTGGCTCCCAACTCTGCAAAGACTATGAAGTGGTTAGAGGAGCTCTTTGTAAGAAATCCATTTCTTCACAATGATGTCGGAATCTCAGCATCATGTGTTGCTTCTGGATCATCCTTAATACAAATGATGACAACAAAACCAAAGAAACAACAGTGTACACAAGAACCAGAAACTCCCATCGTGTAACTCCATATCAAAGCTCTCCACAAAAGCACTCAGTTTTAGAAAGCTTCATTCAACTGAACATTACATTTTACTGCAACTGTCATCTTTTTAATATGAAAATTTCCACAAAGTGTAAGAAGGTATTCTGTTCTAGGAATTACCTCCCTTTTTAAAGGCAAACTGATTAATCAGCACAGCAATATACATCACTACACACACTATGACATTTAGCTACTAAATGCATGACATCCAACAGTAATGTCAGCCTAACAAAAACTCATGACATCTGGATCCTCTAACAAAGGCTGTGTAGATTTCATTACTCATGTATTACTGTCAGGAATACAACAGCTTTAGAAATATTTGAGATTTAAAAATAGTAATAATTTATGGATAAAGCATCAGCTTAACAATACAAACCAGGCTTTAGGAAGCAGAAAGAAAGGATTAGTGTTTTGAATGCTACTTAGTACCACACCGCATCACAGAAAGACAACTTGCATAATGCTGTACATGAGTCGTAAAGTACAGGACAGCAACCAGGTTTAGTAACAGATTGAAGCATTTATTAAACCTGTATCTTCAATTCTCCTTTCTCTAGATGGCAAAATGATTCACAGTAAACTCAAAAACTGAGTAAAAAAAAATTAGCTAGTAGTAAACAAAAGATTTCTCTCATAAGAGATAACCTACATCCAAAGGGAATAAAGCCTCGATCCTTCAAATACATCTGAGGAAACTCCAGGAAGTAGTATACAATTAAAGACAATTTTATAGATATAAGCCTTAATTGTGCAATAAATCCCCCAATTTCATGTTAATCCACCTAAGTTTGAGAAAAGAGCAGTAGACAAAATATATATATTTCTGCAAATTCATACCTCTTCGGCACAAAAAACAAGTCTTGAAGTCTTTGATGTATGTATTTATGTGTAAACACAACACACACACACTCCAAGATTAAAACTAGCAACACTCCCCCTTCCCTGGATCTCAAGCCAGAAGGCCTAAGAGGCTGGAACTACACCTCATAGTATGCACGACCAAGCCTGCCACCTAGTGTGCTACTGGTCTAGAGAGTCATTTTAAATTTCTGCACTTTCTGTAATCAAGTGACTAAAAAGCCTTAATGGTGGTTATTACTAAGCAGAACTATGCTGTCAGATTTATTTTCTGATACAGTATATGAAGTTTATTGTCACATCTGGCTCTTCCATGCATCAAATTACCTTTACTAAGAGCCGAGCCAAAATCATGCCTAAGTAGATTCAGTCTTTTAAAACTCCAGACTATTTTCATACATGCAGTACAAAAACTGGAGAATGGAATTGTAGTGGTAGTTAACTGTTCTTTCCGCTGGAGATTTAGAGACAGCAGTTCCCAGCATTTAGCTTTAAGTTATTCAAGCCTTCTTCAAGTCTAAACTCTTGCATGGTTAAAAGATATATGTGGCACTTAGAAAGCATCCAAAATAAGCACGTGTTAAGCAATTAAGAAAAGGAATTAATTTGAAGTAAAAAACATGGAGATAACTGAATTTAAGAGCAAAAAGTTTATTCAACTATTGTCATATCAGAACAATAAAGCAGTCCTTACACTTAGCCACTCATCAAAAAGGACATTACAAAACATTAACATAATGTATTAGATCAATTTTCTTTCAGGCATTTTCAAAGGACAGATCCAAACCACAAAATCTTCTGCTCTGGTTTGAAAGAAAAAAAAAAAAGCTGGAAATGAATAAAGCAAGCAGCCAAACTTTTTCTCCTGTTTGACAACATACCTCTGCTGTTAAGAGCCTCTGACAACCAAGGTGACACAAGCAGTATTTATGAGCTATTACCTTTTCTGCAGTATTTGAATCAGTAACTACTGATTTTAGACTGTGAGTTCCTATTGCACACATTTTCAAAAGGGAAAGGAGAGAGACAGGCCCAACTCTGCCCTCAAATGCTCAGAAAGAATGTTCTGTACACAGCCTGAATGGCCCTTGGCAGGCCCTCGTTGGAAGGGCTGAGCAACTACAGAGCCCTTATTTACTGTGAAGCAAAATAAGCCTTCAAGCGTCCCTTACTTGTTCTTAGCAGGTCAAATTCTCTGTCCAGCAGCTCCTCCTCTGTCAATTTGGAAAAATTGTCCTCTCCAAACGGATTCCAGCCTGACATATCAGGTGGGTTACTGATGCTCTGCTTTGGGTAACTGGCAATTGATTCAGCATCAGGAATACCTGACCTGTAAAGTCCATCATGGAAGCAAATAAAGAGAAACATTACAGGATTATCAGGGTGACAATCTATGACATGTTTCACTATCCCAAAACACTACACACAGGTAAAACATACGCATTTAACAGCTTAGCCCAAAAGCATCTGAAAGCTAATTTAAGAGCAAAACGATGCTTGAAATGTGGTTTGAGCATATCATTTCTGTACACAACCCTTGGACTTTTACCTTCTACTCTATTAATTGTAGCTAAAGCACAGAATCCTTCATCAAGGTGACATGCAAGGGCAAAAACTGTATTTCACCTGTGGTCATTTCTCTATTGCCATGGGAGACTGCCCTTGTGTGCCTCAGAAAAGCCTACTAAGTTTTAAGTAGCTCTCTTCATTTTAAAGTTACTTTTTTCTTGGCAGACACATTAAGCATCTTTGAATCCCACTTCCATCCCACTGATGTAACTAACCAGTTGACATAACAGCTCCTGGTTGTGTTAGCCTTATCTACACAACCAAGGAAATCTTTTTTGACTAGATCAGTTTTTCCTTTCATGTATATTTTAGCAAACTATACCTACCGCTTACCTACTGGTCTGAAGGGGACTAGAAAAGCAGCAATCAACAAGCTCCTGCATGTTAACCAGTTTCTCTGTGTGCCCAGCCAGGTTCTGCAGGCCACAGCTGCAGCCCATCTCCAAAGGAACCATCTCTTCAAGACAAGACAAAGGGGAAGGGGCTTCTTCCTGTCAGCTTGGGTTCTGCTGTCCCAAAGACTACTGGCTCTTGCTACTGTGAGATGGACAACATACAGTGCAACACACTGTACTATGTCAAGGGAAAAGAAACTCATAGTCCCTTCCAAAGGGGCATGGAGCTGTTGGAAAAAGAGGATGATCAGGGGCTGGAGCACCTCTCATATGAAGACAGACTGAGAAAGTTGTGGCTGTTCAGCCTCGAGAAGAGAAGCTGCATGGAGACCTCAGAGCAGCTTTCCAGTATCTGAAGGGGGCTTGCAAGGATGCCAGGCAAGGACTCTTCATGAGGGAATGTAGCAATAGGACAAGGGGTGATGGGTTTAAAGTGAAACAGGGGAAGTTCAGGTTAGATGTAACAAAGTTCTTTACTGTGAGGGTGGTGAGGCACTGGCACAAACTGCCCAAAGAAGTGGTGAATGCTCCATCTCTGGCAGTGTTTGAGGCCAGGTGGGACAGAGCCTTCAGTAATATGGTCAGTGTGAGGTGTCTGGCCACACCGGGAGGTTGAAACTGGATGACCTTAAGGTCCTTTCCAACCCAAACCATTCTATGATTCTAAGATAGGAAATCATATTTCTTGTTTGCAAGATCAATTTTATACATTGCAAACCATTGCTAACTCAGTCATTGACTTGAAACTGAACATAAGGGTCAAAATCTTCAGCCAAAAACACAGAAGAGCAACTGGAAATACACACATTTACTGCCAGACTGGAACAGAATCCCTTTCAGAAGTCAGTTTTGCCCAAAGTACTCTGGCAATTGACCTGACCAAAGTACAGCTGGTAGGTCTCAAATATGGGCATCGAAGTGCAGGACAACACTCTCTAAGAATTAGACTGCATAATTGGTGAGATGAAGCCAAAGTGGTCACAGTGATACATATTATATCAACCCAGCCTACAGCAGGAAAAAAACTTGCCTTTTACTCTTTCAACACACTGTAATCTAGTAGATACTAAGAATGACAGCAGCATCCCAAAACACCTAAGCCACCCTACTCACTGAAAGCCTGTCTCACAATTGACTGCACCAAAGACTGCAGCATTCCTACACTTGCAGAGGACTTCTCTCTAAATATAGTAGAGTAGGAACCTGTATCGATCTATAACCTAGTTCATAGCATCAGTGAAACTGGACAAAGCTGTGATTTATTTTTAAAATCAGTAATGGAAGGGGTCTTTTACTCTACACTTTGTTTTTCATAAGAATTAATGGACAATACATTCTTTATTAACATAAGTCTGCAGACCCCTGCAAATGGACTGTCTCTTTGTTGAGGTATACTCCATGATGTGGAGTGTTTAAGTCAGACCTCTGATTAACAGGCACAAGAGTTAGAAGCCCTAGCAGATAATTGCCCGCTATAAGGCCTTTCTTCAAAGAAAGGCTTCCACACACTCAACCTCATTCAACTGACCATCCTAAGCAAAGTGGTTAGCAGTCAGCTCCTGGAATAAGTCCATGAAGAAGAAAAAGTGGAAGATGGGTCCTTTAAGAAGTTGTACCAGATTCATCTGTTAAAAAGTTGTGTCCCGTTTTCTGCCCAAAATATCCTTTACCATTAAATATCAATTATCCAACTGCTCTTAAGTAACACTTCCTCCTTTTCACTACTTCCTAATAACTTGCTTCCTACTGAAGCAAGTAATTTCTGAGGAAAGGATTCAGCAGTGCTCATCACAATTAAGAATACATGCAGTAAAGTAACCCTTAGGTACACCTATGTCAGAATACTTGCCTGCTTAGAGGGTAGGGAGAATCTGCCACTGTTCCAGCACACACTGGCAGTGACCCAGGGTAGGAGATTAAGGCTGGTGAGAAATCTTGAGGAGAAGCGATATATTCAGGAGATTGTGCCTGCTGCGACCGCTGTTGCTGCAGAGCAAACATCTGCTGCTGTAGCAGAGCCTGCTGATATTGCTGCACCTAAGATAATGATTGTGTTACTAAAATTCACACAGGCCAGTGTAAAACTGTTCTGCTCAGTAACACTACCATTCTTACAGCCAAATGCTCTAACAGCCACCACACTCCAGAGAAGCTTAGTAGCTTCAGCTAAAGCAAGAAGCCAGATCTGTCCATTATACAGGTGAAAAACAGCCGTAACAAGTCAGTGATACCATTTTTCTCTTTCAACATACTGCCACTTAGCTTTCTGCAATTATTGTAACCTACTGAAGCACTAAGTCATTAGTTTTCATCATACCCTATTCTTAAATATTAATAACCAAAATTTCAGGACAATTTCTTTAGAAATTTATTATGCCAGGTAGCTTTCTTCCTTTTAAAGTAGGATTTGATGCCTTCTATCACTCTGGGTTAACTTGACCCACCCCCCCAGCTGAATTTTTATTTTAGATGCTGAACTTCACACTATTTAACCAAATCCACAGCTCATTACAACTACTCACAAACTTTTCTTACTGAACATTCACAACAGACCTCCAAACACAGCTTGTATTTTAAAGCTGTACCATTTATGGTCTATTCCTGACATACCATGGCAGGGTATTGAGATTGGGAAGGTTGCTGCTGGTACACAGACTGCATCAACAGCTGCTGTTGGACCATCTGCTGGTGCATTGCTTGTTGATACTATAGGCAGAAAGAAGAAAACAGCTTTAATAAGTCATAATCCCCCCCATTGGAAATACCCAGATATTTAGAAGAAGCATCAATTAAAATCACTTCTGTGACTCAACAGCATTTTCCAGTTAAGATATCACATAATCAAGAATCAGCTTCCAATTTAGCCTTTGCATTTTAATGACTGTTTGGAAGCTTTTCTGTTTTGGGTTTGTTTCCCCCTCCCCCCACAATTAATACCAGCCTGTTTAACCAAAAATTAAACTACATATTCAGCACTGCCTTTTCTAAGGCAGGCCAACTGCCATCCTAGCTTTTGCCATCTTCACCAGTACTAAGCCCCTTTGGAAAACACATCAGCTGTGCTTTAAAGAAGCACAGCTTCTCAATAGGGTTAAAAATCAAAAAAGCCACAGCAGTAGGCATCTTGGAAGGATGTGAAAGTTCTTGCTTGACATTGCTACTCCTTTGCAATGTTTACAGTTATTTATGCTACACAACTTAAGCAATTACACCTGATGGCATGCAAGCTGGACAGTGTCACCACATGTGGTACCCATTAAACATCCAGGCAGAGAGAACAACTACAAAAAGGAAGCTCTTCACTGACCAAAAGAAACTGAAAAAAGCAAAAAAAAAACCAAAATCCTACTCAGATGGTGTACGTACAACCACATACTGCAAGTGTAACATCATCACCTAGATAATCCCTAACATTCGAGTGCCAGACGGTGGCTCTTCATCAGGGACTGTAGTGACAGGACAAGTTGTGATGGATTTAAAGTGAAACAGGGGAAGTTCAGGTTAGTTATAAGGAAGAAGTTCTTTATTGTGAGGGTGGTGAGGCACTGGTACAGGTTGCCCAAAGAAGTGGTGAATGCTCCACCGCTGGCAGTGTTCAAGGCCAGGTTGGACAGAGCCTTGGACAACATGCTCTAGTGTGAGGCATCTCTGCTCATGGCAGGGTGTTGGAACTGGATGATCTTAAGGTCCTTTCCAAACCAAACCATTCTGTGATTTATCTCCAGCACATTTATGCATATACAAAACCTGTATTTGGGCCACAGGGGTAATTCAAAGCAAGCTAGGGTTCAGGGTCAAACTGCAAAAGCAACTTCCAAGGATAAGCAGTACAATGCCTATGAAGAGGCAAATCAGAGGTAAAAGAAGGGGCAGGAGCAACAATCCCTTGCTCTCTCTCATAGCAGGAAAAAAAATTAGGCAGCAACAGCAGATGTATTCAACTAGCACACCATTTAAAGCATTATTAATAGGCATAAGAAGTGTCTCTTAGAGGTGTGTCAAACCGATTCAACTTGTACCTGCTGAATATAAGCATCCTGAATCATAGGCTGGTGCTGGTGATGCAGATGATGCAGCTGCTGCAGCCTCCAGTCACCCTGCTGCAGCTGCTGGAGAACTCTGTTCTGCTGCAGGGGGTGCTGGTTGGTCTCTTGGGACTGCAGGATTTTTTGTCTGTTCCCTGGTCCCGTTGTTCCTGGGATATTCAGACAACACTACTGACATACTGATCTCTAAAGTTTAGCTAGAGAGCTCACTGGCAGTTAACTGCTTTATATAAGGCTTCAAGGTGAAACAGTTTAACAGCATCTTTTCCAAGACTGACAATATACTTGCAGGCCTGTCAATGCACAATTGTGGGAACCTTCCTTCATTGTCACGACAAAGCAAGCTGGGTTCAAGACTTATGCTGTACTAACACTGAAGTTGTACCTTCTACTTTCTTAATCCCTAATGCTCCACTGTCTAGTAGAATTTGTTTACACCTGGGACACTGATTGGATGCCTTCCCAATACCATGCCTAAGGCATTCTTCCTGTACTGTAGTAGACACACAACATCAACTGCAACTGGGAAAGTATTCAAGATATAACTATTTAAGTGAATATTGATCAGAGCCATAACTCTTTCTGAATGAGATAAAGACAAATTCAAAGGATTTACTGAAAACCCATTTCACTTCATTTAACCCATTCTCCCTCAATTACTCCCCTGTTGCCCCTCTACTGCATTCCCAGTGCAATGTGAAATGCATCAGTCAGTCATGAGAGAAGTGAAGTTTTAACATGGCTTCAGACTACAAACACCACCAACATATTGTTGGTATCTCATGACTTTTTGAGGTACAAGGAAAGTATTTTTCCTACTACAATGAAAGCAGTTTATTACAGAATTTGAATTGGCTCAGCAGTTTCCATGAATTATTTGAAAACCAAGACTGAGCATGAACTTCTCATGTCCACAGTGGAAAAGTTAGGTCAAAATCAGTGTTAAGCACAATGAAAGAACGCCCTTTTCTTCTCAACCATTTGCATTCAGTTTGTGTGGCACCTGGTCAAGCTTACTATTCGCACATTTAGTCTTTTGGAAAGCACAAAAGTTGTTTTTTGGCAGATAAAAAAAAAAAACAGATTAATTGGAGTTTTAAATGCTATCCCTACTAGAGCAAGAAGGAAAATAAATAAAATGCTTTTTTCATTTATTTTGGTCCACACTTAGACTTTGTTATATTACCTTTTTGCCCACAATTACCAAATTCACCAGGAACTTGGCCTTTGACTGGAGTTGCTGAGCTCTGGATGGTCAGCACGCTAGAAGTGACAGTGCTTGAATTGGCCTTTGGTCTTTGTCGTGGTGCAATTGAGGTTTCTGTTGGTCCCACAGCATCTGTTATTCTGAAATGGCAAGTTTTCCCATATGAGAGACTTGGTAAAAAAGGACTTTCTTCAAATCAGATACAGTTTCTCTTAATAGCTTAATTATGTCTTAACCATGTGCTACTTGACTTCCGAGCTCCATTTTAATAACTTAAAATTTGCTTCCTCAGCTTCCCACTCACCACCCACAGCAGCCATAGGATATATGACTGCTGCAGAACATGATTCAGACAGAACTGTGCAACAGCCTTATTCCCAAGAGGACCATGACACTACATGAAATTTCTCTGTGTAAGCTTTCCTCACTCAGTTCACAGCACTGAGTGGAAGTTAGGGCCAGTGTTTGAGCCAGCAATCCTAAGACTAGAAATATGATTACTGTTCATATGCACAGGAAACTAGGTTAAGAAAATCTGCTAAATCAACTCATTTCTACTTTTTGCTAGAAAAACTGCCTCTAGCAGTTGTAACGCCTATAAAGTGCTCCAAATATGTGCATCTTCCCTGAGGTACTTCAGAGCTGTATAACAGTCTGCCAGGGTAATAAAGATGCTCAAAACCAAACTACTTTTGAGGTTTAATCCCATTATCAGGTTATAGTATAGGTATTTTTTAGAACTGTACAACTGCTTAAGAAAAACTAATTCATCACTGATTTTTTCTGTTTTTTTGGTTTTTTTTTGCTTGACCATATTAGCAAAAAGAAGTGAAGCCACATTCACTGCTCACCTTGCTTTTATTTGGCTTTTTCTAGCAGCTGCCTCACTAGCTGTCATGGGTTCAGGGAGAGTTGAAGGGACAGGAGAATTCTTGGGAAAAATAAATTTGAATTAAAAAAAAAAAAAAACAACAAAACAAAACAAACAGAAACACAAACAAACTCCTGAAAGAAAAACATCATTACAAACTGAAGAGGAACACTTGGGTTCAAGTTTTTCACATTACAAGGCTTCATGCAGAATTCACAAGGCTGTAGATTAGAAGTGCTGTAATTTAACAGTACCTCTGTTCTCTCATCTGTCACATAAGTACAACAAAACCATGACCAGTTAACTATTTCAATTACACACTACCAACCACCAACAACAGTAAAACATTTTCTCTAAATGTCTTCTTGTGATTGCACAGAAGACTTTTTTCTTCCTCAAGTTCAAGAACTAAACTAAGGCCTAAGCTTTGCATGTACCAACAGCAGTTTTTCAGCTCGCTCAGCTCTTCCACCACAACGCTAATTCCAAAAAGCCATGCAGCATCTCTCTCAAGTTCCTGAACAAACTACATTTCACCTAAACCACAGTTTACCAAAGGGCAGGGTGGGGGGGAGGGCCAGGGCAGGCGGAAATCACAATTCTGGGAGAAGGAGGAGGAGATGCATCACTAATTACACACGTAACTACCTCCTTACAAAAAGGATGCAAATCTACACCTGGTCACAAATAGCAGAGAGAGTTAATTATCAAAAATCGCTTCTGAAGATTACTATCAGTACTGGAATTAGTCAAGAAAAGTCTAGGAGAAGACAGGCATACTTCTGACTTTCCCTGGAAAAATTAAGCTGCTGTCAAACTCAGTGATGTGCCCTCAAATTCCACAATTAGATCTGTGAATGAGATCATCTTGGAGAGAAAGTTCAGCCTCACATGGACAGTAAGGGTAGGACTGCAGACCAACTAAGGCACTATCCCATTCACCTTCTAGCTCAATGTAGTTCTTCCAAGGGATTAACATAATTCCTAAGGATGCTTAAAAGGTGTCAGTCGAGAACAAACATAAACATTCTTGACACTACAGTTACAACATTAAACCTTCAATTGTCAACAAGACCTGTAGCGAGTGTATTTTGTGTAGACACCAGAGATGAATAATGGTTAAGACAGCAAGTCAGGTATTCCTGCATAATCAACATAATCTATGAAGCTATGCCCTCCAAATTAAAAGATTACTTGTTTAGAGAGCTAATATTGCAGGTATGCACCAGCAGCCTGAAGTGTGCTGTGTTTTACACTGGATTTATACTTAGGAACAAGGTTTATGAAGAAATCGATGTAATCTCTCAGATGGTTTGATAACACTTTTCTCAAAGCTACCTACAAAATACACTAAAAATACAGACAACATTAAAGACTTACAATTTATTATTATTACTTACATTAATATTAGATACTGGACAATCCTTTTTGGCAAGTTTAAAGGCAAAGTAAGATACCTGAAAGATATCAGGTCTCTGTTCTTGATCTGGTTCAAGCATATATCCTGCAAAAATTGGCAAGACCAAATTGTCACTGTTGGACATCAAAAAGCCTGTTAAGTCAGCATGCTAGCAGCAGGAAGAAATTTATCAGCTCTGCCAAATGAGCTTACCATAGAAAATCAGTTTTATTGTTACATTGGGTAGGGGTTTTGTTTTGGGGGTTGTGTTTGGGTTTTTTTAATACTTTTTGTCAAATCAGTAGTTTCTCGGGTCAAATACAATTAGAGATGTTTGATATTTTGACACTCAGTTATAGAAAGGGTAGATAAACTGAAGTAGTAATTAACAGCTTCAGAGAAAAACCACTTATAACCAACCCATGATGCTAGAATTTTCTAGGGTTAATACAAAATTCAAAGTAGGTAAGAGATGATTCACATATCTAACTACATCAGGCTATGCTTCTACATCATCTCTTATAACGATCTGTGTTTTATTTGACTTAGAAAGCAAAAGAATTGTCATGCTGCCTAGATACTTACTTATTAAACAGTGTATACTATGAGAGTATCGGGAATTGTCTGGAATAGTAAAGCTTCCATCACAAATAGCAACTTGACTTTCTCCAAAGGGAAGTGAAAAGAAACAAAGTTTATAAAGCAAGCAGCCAAGTGCCTGTAGAAACAAATACAGGCACTGTAAAGGGATGACAGTTAGACTTAAACACAATAAAGCAGCACCAGCAAGAAATAAACTGCATCCTAGCTACCAGCTGACCCTTCCACTGTTATGTAGAAGCCACATTCTGAAACACTCTGTTGATGTGACAAGCTGATATATAAAGTAGCGCTAGAAAGGCTTTCTTTCCCACAGATTCCTATGCTAAACAACAAATTACCAAAATCAGAGAGTACCCCAAAGCTGCATTCACATTGTCATATCACCCAGCAATAACACTAGCATTTCTGCTGAATTTAATATTCATTTACTTCACTGCACATTACCTAATACAAACACCTTTCCCTATCATGCTGCCAACAGGCTTCCAAGTCACTAGTAACTATCAAACAGTAGCTGGAGTGGACAAAAAGGAAACAAATTTTAAATCATGTCCTACTTATCTCAAACTAAACATGACACATGGCATTCACTGTATTGACAGGAGAGCTAAGCACCAAAGATACCTCTATTCTGTATTGTAAAGCTGCATCTTTCCCTTTCAAATAATTAGTTTTTCATTTAGTGTATGCCACTTTTAGCTTCCCACACCCCCCTCTTCATTAGCTCCGTATTTCATAGTACCCAATTTCTTGCTTACCCAGATATCTGCCTTGGTAGTAATTGGTTTTCCTCCATAAAGATTGATCATTTCAGGAGCTCTGTATGACAGTGTTGTATATCTAGAAATAAGTAAGTAGAAGAGGACACTGATGAACAGCATGCCCCGGAGTTGAAAGCGTGTTTTCCTGCACCTGCCACACACACACACACACACACACACACACCCCCCATTCACACTCAAGTTTCAGATACGTGCCTGGAATTGCAGTCCAAGTCACTTACTGCATTTGCATCACCACAGAGAATATTTGGGGTAGCAACATAATATTAGCATATATAATAATAAACATTGAGTCACATAAATTTGCTTTTAATGTTGTTTCCCTAGCACATAGACTTTTGCAAGAATCACTACACTTAAGTATTGCACTAGCCAATCATTCAGAAGATGTAATGGAGGAGTCCTACAAGAGCATTTTCCACCACATATTGAAATATGTATGTATACTTCAAAAAACTAATATCTCAAAATAATTACTACAGTGGTAGTCAAAGTGATTTTCAGAACTGGAAAAAACTCCAAAAAACTCTTATCACTATAACTTGAGAACAAGTAGCCTGTATTTAATCTTATGCAGTAATTAGCCCAAAGGGGCAAACCCAAACATATACATGTTTTCAAAAGCATGCTTTTAATAAAAGTTAAAATATTTCTATGCTCAGCCTTAGAGAATTACCTTACTCTATAAATAAGACTCTACATAAACCCAATTCTAATGCTTACTTGCATCAGCTCTTTTTCTCTTATGCCATTAGCTGTACTAAAATAGCATTAATTTAAAACACCAAACTCCTAATATGGTCAGTGGCCAGACATATTTTTGAATGACTTCTTTCAGAACAGCATGTTTTTTTTCAAACAGCTTTATTCTTTGCAGTCTCAGTTTTGCAAAAACCATTTGTGAGCAAATGGAAGAAATCTATGTTACCAAATAGTTTTACTCTATTTATGTCAACATTAGTTCAAATTCAACAATTAAGTTTAACTCACATTAGTAAGATACAACTATGCTGCAGAAGAACACATGGAGTTTGCCAGCACAATCATTGCCTACAATAAGCCACTTAAAAGTGAACTTACTTTTTAATTTCTTCTTCAACCACATTAACGCCATCTTTTTGAGGATTAAGATATTTGTTAGTGGCACTGCCGAAGTCACAGAGGACATAATTGCCACTATTGTTTAACAATATATTCTCCACCTTCAAAGGAAATTAACACACAGAAACATCAAATGAAAAACACAGCATTCATTTCCAAGTTAACTTTTATATGTTCTCACACACAAACATGGAAGTTATCAGTAAAATCAGTTGAAAGACTTGGCATTAGCAGTAAGTGATGTCTTACAGTTTAGTCTCTCCACCAAGAGCAAGTGTTTCTTTAATTACAAGTCAGTCTTAGTGAAATACCTCCTGTATTCTCTATCCTTTTTTAAGTAGACCATTGATTTTAACCTATATGTTCCTTATTATTAGGTTCATACCTTTAAATCCCGGTGAACTATAGGTGTTTTGCACTGATGCAACCTGGCAACAGCTTCACAGGTATCACAAAATATTCTCATTACTTCTGACTCAGTAAAGCCTGTCTGCAGACGCTGATTCATCTGATTCACAACTTGCCCAGCTAAACAAACAAGGCAATTTTTTTGTTATTAGCTCCTATCATGAACAGAAGTAATGACTTAAGGATATGCAAAAAGCCCATAAATAAGATGCAACAAAGCTTTCCGCAGTCACTGTATTTCAATAAAACAAACTCAGTGTTCTATGCGTGTACTCTTGTACCATTATAGATAGAAGAATGACTGTCTCAAGAACCATACTTGCTTACAAAGCCATGTGAAACCAACTGATACATTTTCTAGAGTGTTCAACATCTATGTGCCTAAGTAACAGTGCAACACAAAGAACTATCTGGATTCCAGCTCTGAGATACAAATATTCAAGGTCTGTATTATGGGAACAATTCCACATATAAATCCCAGGTGGTCAATGCAAACATTTTCCCTGCATCTACTCTAAAAACAAAGAAGTTGACTCTTACCTCGACAGTACTCCATGAGAATGAGCACCTCCCAAACATTGTCACTTATGGAGTTAACAGCACAGTCCAAATAACTCACAATATTCTTGTGCCCAGACAACTCTTTCTGAAAAAGAAAATACACATTACACCTGAGCATGGAAAAGCACAAACAAATAAGATAGTACAGGTTTTCAGACAAGCCTTTATGATTTCTAGTTGTTAGCCTCTGCCCCACATCCAGTACTCCTGAAGTACCATCACAAACCCAGAACATAAGCTCATCACTGCTGGCAATGCCAGCGACTGCTGCACACCAAACACAATCATTATTCAGAAATGAACATTTAGGTGTTTCTTGTTGGACAGTGGAAAAACATCTCAATTACTCCACTCTAAGCCAGCACTGGCAAGTAGCAGTAGCTACAGCCTTGGTATGTGGGAGATATGCAAGAAGCAAGCTACTAGTGCCCATCCTAAGCTGAAGTGAGAAAGTTTCTCAGTTATTAAACGAATGCACAACTTTTGCAGTCTGAATGATTAGAATTTAGTACACACAAACAACTGAAGCTGTCCCCAAGGGAAACAAAAAAGAAAAAAAACAACCCAACAAGTTTTCAGAGCCATTTTAAGTGTGGAATTAAACTATGTTTATTTCACATCGACTATTTAAGTGTTGCCATTTGTATTACAGAGCGCCTGCCTACCAGGTAACTTGAGGCTAAGCCTAGAAGTACTTCTTCAATCACGTAACTACATAGGTGCTGCTATGATTAAAACGCGAAGGTAGAAATAGATGGAAATGAAGACAAACACTCTTCCTAGTATCTGACAGAAGGCAATATAACGTATTTTCTCTTGCCTAGTGAGCACCACTCAGGTAATGGAGTGTGGCATACAGAGGCCTTGAGAATTTAAGTGACGCTGCAGAACTGCAAGGAATTTCTTTTGCCTGGGAACCAGATGTACTGACCAAATAGGCAGTGGCATCAATTTTGTAACTGCTTTAGAAGCTAATCATACACTAACCTTGAACTCAGCATTAGTTTCTGAAGCTAAAAATGCAATATCAGGACTGTAAAGTCAAAAGGTGGTCTAAAACCCATTGTTATTGAAGAGGGATTTGGTGTATACATTGCAAAATAATACATTCTCCAGTTACAAATAATGAGCTTCTTACCATAATTGTAATTTCTCTCTTACAGATGTTGAGATCCAGCACACTATTAACATACATTCGTTTTAGTGCATAACGTATCCCACCGTGGGTACGTACCAGAAATACAGTTGAGAAGCCACCTAGAAAAAAAATAATTACAAGCAAATGAAGTTAGCCAAGTTTTTGTTATTCCTCTAGCCAACATCACTACACACTAAGAAGTGAATAAAAAAGTCTACACCAGTCATTGAGCAAGGCGTAACAAGGACTTTGGGAATTATAAAAATCTGCTGCCTCAATCAGTTGCACAGAGATCAAGTACTGGGGGGGGGGGGGGAGAAGAAAACCACACCACAAACACATAAGAATTTTGCTATTTTGTTAGCACATTGAACAAAATATTTTAAAAGTATTTTCAAATTCAAATAAATTTATAAAGCCTAGAGTAAACTCTTATGTATTCAGGTATCAACCCTGAAGCACTTAACAGTCATCCAGAAACCTCAAAGTGAAAGCAATCTCCAGATCTTCAAAATTACTACACCCCCAATACTTGATAAAGGTTAATATTATTTCTCTGAACCTACATTTCACAACACAGAAATGAAAATACTAAGAAAACAGAAACTCTGGAAAGACACCAAAGAAGTCATGCAACTTCTCAGCATAGCCTCAAGACAGGTAGAACCTCCCTGCAATCACAGATGGTTCAAGCAAACAATTCCCAAGCAGGGTTTTTATTCAAACCCATCTTCAACACATAGTTAATTGTTTTCCCCCAACCAGACCCATCAAAAGCCTTCTTAGCACAGCAGCAGCAGCAACGGTGAGCCATGTACTTGAGCCCACCTCCCAGCTCCCCAGTATGAGGTTCTTCTTTTTCTCTTCACTAGTACAGAAAAATCACGCAGGCAGGAATTACACACAGAAAGTACTTTCAAACAGGTAAACTAAAGGGAAAAAACACAACTCTCAAGTTTTATTCATCTCCTGTTATCTTTAGCTAATGCTGGAGGCATCCACCAGATGCCATTCCTATCTCCCCAAGTTCTCAGGCACATCTTTGCCATTAGGAAATCCACCCTATGGAAGAGTCCATACTTTCAAACAATACTTTCTCTCAAATGGCTGCTGTAAGCCAACTATTACCATGGGAACTTCCAACTGGTGCAAATGCTCAGGGCCACAATCAGGCCAGAATTATGTAAATTAAAATTATTAACTTCCCTCATAATGAGGCAGCCAAGTGAAATGCACATGCTTCATGTTTCCTGATGTAACCTGCAAACAGCATTTATTAAGTATAATCTGACACAAGTCTCACGTGCTTGAATAAACATGCACATAATTTACAACTGAAGAAGCTAAATTTTATGAGGAACTTTTCTTGAAGATTAAATATTTAATTGTTTTTTAAGTTAATTGCTCATTTAGCCAAGTGAGATGCTATGCTCTCCAAAACAGAATTACTGACAATTTTAATACAACACCCTAAATTCTGCAGAATTGTTAGACTTAACCAAGTTTATATAGGGCCTCCCCAAAACATTAAGAGGACACAGGCACTTAAGTTACTCAAGCTCTAATGCCAAATTCCAGCTGGAGCTGAAATGATCTTATATACTCCCCTAACACCAGCCTTCATTGACAGAAGATTTTTTTGTACTAACCTCTCTTTCAGAGGAGACTTTTTAAAGCACCAATACCTGACCAAAAATATAAAGCAGTACTTGGTAAAGCACAGAAGTCTAATGATGAGAAGACAAAAATCACTTCCTGTCTTTTTAACCAGTTTAACAGCCTTAAAATTCTATGACTAGGAGGAGAAGACAAAGCTGGATTTCAAGTTTCCCTGAAAACTGGTTAGTATCTTTTATGTAACTGGAGCAGACATGACTGGGTAAAACCAATCAGTAGTAACTAGTGAAAAATATCCAAATACTCAGCCAACTACTTTCCTTGCCATTAGGTGGCAATCTTAACCAATACTTGAACTCTGCAAGGGCCATAAAAGCAGGCCAATTCCCCATTTTGCCAGGAGTGAGATAGGTGACCTTGAACGGTTTTCCATTTGCAAATATCACCTCTATAAAAATCCTTTCGTCAAAGAGGCAAGTGGCATAACTGAGAACAAAATTTTAGCAACTGTATTTATACTTACAAAAAAATTATTAATCACCACTGCTCTGGAAATCTTAATCCAGCAAAACCCTGAACAATTAAATTTTCAATGTTTTCAGTTGTTTCTGATGTTAAACTTCTCACTGAAAGCATCACAATAATCAGTGCTGTACATATTCACAGAATCATAGAATAGTTTTGGTTGGAAAGGGCCTTAAGATCATTTAGTTCCAACCCCCTGCCATGGCCAGAGACACCTCACACTAGACCACGTCACCCAAGGCTCTGTCCAGCCTGGCGTGGAACTCTGACAGGGATGGAGCATTTACCAATTCTTCAGGCAACCTGTGCCAGTGCCTCCCCATCCTCAGTAAAACACTTCTTCCTTATATCTAACCTGAACTTCCCCCATTTCAGTTTAAATCCATCACCCCTTGTCATATCACTACAGTCCCTGATGGAGAGTCCCTCTCTGGCATCCTTGTAGATTCCCTTCAGATGCTGGAAGACTGTTCTGAGGTCTCCATGAAACTTCTCCAGGCTGAACAGCCCCGATTTTCTCAGCCAGTCTTTATATGGGAGGTGTTCCAGCCCCTGATCATCCTCGTGGCCTCCTCTGGACTTGCTCCAACAGCTTCAAGGACACCAGAATTGCACGCAGTGCTCCAAGTAGGGTCTCATGAGAGCAGAGCAGAGTGGCAGGATCACCTCCTTCTACCTGTTGGTCATGCTCCTTTTGATAAGGCCCAGGACACAGTTGGCAAAAACTGTGTCCTGGTTCAGGATATTCAGGCAAGCTCTTATGCAGGGATAGTGTAGCAAGCCCTTGAACTTACTTGTCAGATACTAGCTAAAAATTGGCACTAACATATTCAAGACAACAGAACACAAGGCTACCAGGCACAGGCACCACAGTGCCATGTTTTCTCCTTTGTTTCACATCCTCAGGAGCTCAAACGTAAATTGAGAAAATACAGAAGTGACTAAGGACTCTAACATAGTTAGAAACTCCAGACCTGAACATTGGACTGACTGCTGCTCTGAAGAGACTCATATGCAAAGCAGAAGTACAGAGAAGCCTTGTTTTGCATGATGACAGCATGCTGCACTTTGCCACTCTGTACTGGCCCACATGAACAAGAACACCCCACAGCCTTGCTGCTGTGGGTTAATGAAAATCCACTTACACGTGCCTCACAACCAAGACTCAGCTCTGTTACTGTCAGACCTTGCCACAAAGAGCTAACAGGATGTTGTTCCCACCTCAGAACAGAACAAAGGGGAGGACATTCAGCGTGATGGCATTTGTCTTCCCAGGTAACTGTTACATGTGACGGAGCCCTCCTTTCCTGGAGATGGCTGAACACCAGTTCAGTTCATTCCATATTTGGCTTTGCTTGCTTGCTTGCACAGCTTTTGCTTTACCTGTTAAACGGTCTTTATCTCAACCCACAAGTTTTCCCACTTCTGCCCTTTTGATTCTCTCCCCATCCCAGCAAACAGAGTGAGGAAGTGGCTGTGCAGGGCTCAGTTGCTGTCCGTGGTTCAGCCGCAGGAGAATCATAGGGACTGAATCTCTTACAGTCTTTTACTTACAGTGTGCTCCAACTGGTGAACTATTTGACTCTATACTATCTCAGATAAACAATAGAACTTCATTAGCAGAAGGGTTTTAGCTGTACAGTAATATGCAATAACCACTACCCACACCTGTCAATGCTGAATTAAGAACAGCAGCTACTACAGCCACTCTCAAAACCAGGAAGGTATAAAAGCTCCTCTACAAATGCATGCTACAGAGCTGCTGAGTTTTAACATCTATTTTCATTTAGGCAGAAATACATACCCAAGAAAAGTTTTTAGAAAGCTCATCATTACATAAAAGCCTATTTTCAGGTATGGTCCTTACATGCAGCTTTCATGTACATTTCAGAAACCTGAAATGAAGAAATAGATGTGGGAAGCAACAGATTCTAGTTGGTTTTTACCTACCTATACAATCTGGACAGTTTGATATTTAGTAGCTTCCTCAACAACTAAGCATCATTTTGCATTAAGGGGAAAAAACAAAAAACAAAAAAAACCAAAACCAACAAACAACGGACAGTTTTGTACAAAATTAACCCTTAGAGCTGTGAGCCCTGGGAATGGCTGTAGGGCCAACATAACAGTTCTGGGACTGTGACATTACAGCATAGTCCCAGAACTGGCTTCACAACCACTGTGTAAAGTTGTTCTTAATAAAGCTCAGTAACCTCAAAGATAGTTTATTTCTAATTCAAAGTTTGCAAGTTTAGCTCTCAGCTTGGCCAGGGAGATAAACGTGTGTCCCTCTCTCCACAAAGCTGGATAAAGTGATCAAAATGTAAATTATTTCCCAGTGAACCATCTACCCACACATATGCTGCTAACCTTCCCTCCCGCTTCCCTTTTACAAGAAAATGGCTATCCATCCGCATGATAATAGTTATAATACCGTATCTGACTTTTTTTGCCTTTTAGATCATCTAACATACAACAAGAATTCAGGTGTTCTCATCTGTGTTCTGAATAAACCTCTGCCTTTAGCAGTACTTTCTCTGCTCTCTTACTGTATACCACTTGATGCCTGGATCACTTCACACACATCTACTACTCACTGTTAATTCTGGAGCCAAAAGTCACTGAGATGTCTCAATCATCTCCCACAACCAGGCTGACCTGCAGGCAGAGCCACCCTCCTTCACAAGCTCAACACCCCCCAAAATCACGAAGCCTCTGAGCACCACAATTTGGAAGCCCAATGCACAAGGATGAACCATTTTATGGACTGAATCCATGCAAAATGCAGTTAGACCAGTCCCCCTCAAAGCCCTGCAGACAGGGTACAGGAGGAAGTCCTCATTAAACGCTTTAAGCTCATACTCTTTGCTGAAAAGAAAAGAAAACCTCTGACTTCAACAGCTTTACAAGGTGCCAAGACACCAAAGCCAGTGTCCAAAAGAGCAGGACAGTTATGAAGAAAACGGGGAAAGTAGTCCTCCTCTACTAGAAAAGCATGATCTCACAAAAAAAAAATAATCTCTTAACACCCACATGCACTTCCATAGAGAGCACTGGGAAAGGCTCTTTCTCAGTAAGCAGTAAGTACCACACTGATGTGCTATTTCACCAGGAATTCTGAGTAAACTTCTTCCCGCCACAGTTGCAGATGAACCTATGCCAAGAGCTATTTCCTGCAGCTCAGTTTTGATCCCATCTTCACAGAGTGTACAATAAACAGCACGTTCTCTGAGCTCAGGGAGAACTTCCATGATCCTGATAAGACTATTGTGCCACACAGCCCCCTTTGCCATCCTGCTGCTCAATTTCTTTCCTCGTGGTGTCCTGCTACAATGCTATAACTCCGTATGTTCATTGGCATCCTATGAGGATAATTGCACAGCACTTCAACTTAGCAGAAACTCCATCCCTCCTGCAACAGAGGAAGACCTTCCTCCACAGAGGAACTGTCTTCTGTTATCAGGACAGATGTTTTACTGCGGGCACATTTATGGGAGTGATAGACTAAAAGCATACACAAATACTCTGGTTCTGCCTGAACTATTCAGCTCTTCAAATTTTATATCTAAACAGCAAAACCTTTCAAAACCACACAGAACTCACACACTTGCAAGTGTTAAATCAGATTCCAAACTCCACTTGATTATTGAGAAGCTACACACCAATCGAAATTTACAATGCAGTTTTCAAGCCTTATGAAGAATCTTTGCTCAAGCACTCAGCTTTTGGCAAAAGCTCTACAGGGCAAGGAAGCCACTGACCACAACTCTGCCTTTCCACTCCTGCAGCTCCTCTGCTTAAGAAGATGCACTAACTGTATAATACCGTGAATATGTGTGTATATGTATATAATTTATATACACTTTTCTGTATGTTTTTAGTAAAGCATATTCCATGCCTCAGTCACAAACACAACATTGAGACACAGCTCCACCTAAAAGAGCAGTTGACAGATGTTGCCTGCAAACTCAAGAGCTCAGCACTCCCGAAGGCAAGAGCAGAAACAGCTCCCTAATTTTAAAATAATCCATTTCTACACACATGCATTTTAGATTTCAATATTCCTCCACTTTATTTTAAGCATGCAGACAATGCATTCCAAGGGGACATACCGCTGTTGCTTTTCCCACTGCCCACACAAATTCCCACTGTGTGACAATCTGAATATCAGGGCTAGTTTAGACAAGAAACAGGGCCATCTTCAAACAAGCATCTGTTCTGAAAGCAGTGCTGTAAAAGTAATACCAATGGGACGTGACAGAATGCTTTTACCTGCTCAGTGGCCTGCAGCCCTGTAGGCCTTCTCACACTTGATTTCTCATAGCACCAACTGCAGTCCAACTCCGCAGAAACCTTTGAGGTAAGTACCTGAGACTACTTTGGGAACCACAGAATGGTTTGGGTTGGAAGGAACCTTAAAAGCTCATCCAGTTCCAAACCCCTGCCACAGGCAGGGACATCTTCCACTAGACCAGGTTGCTCTGAGCCCCATCCAATCTGGCTCTGAACACTGCCAGGGATGGCGCAGCCACAGCTTCTCTGGGAAGCCAAGACACTCAGTTACTACTGTGCTCTGGGAAGGATGGACTAAGTTCTGCTATAGATTTTTTTGAATTTTTCTTAATCTAGTAACACCAATGCACCAGACATGCCCAGGTACCAAACTGGAAAAAACAAAATTCATCTGATGTGCTTGCTGGGAAAGAAAGAAAAAGTTACGTTTCAAGGCAGAGCATAGAGATGTCAAATGCACAAATATTTGATGGGTTTAACCATTTAATAATCATTAGATCAACTGGTAAAGCATGCAATCCTAACCAAAACCCACAAAAACCAGTGATGAAACCAGGTACTAGCGTTTTTATTATGAAGCTTTAACCCAAGCAAAGCTTATATACTTTGACACTTCGACAAGTTGCCTCAACTCTGAAAAACCTATTCTCTGTAAAGCCTCTGCTCTCTTCCCTCCCATCAGGCAACATCCTTCTCAACGATAAAGTATGTAAGATGAACAAGCCTTCCACAAGCATGCTGTAACAGAAACTAGAGTATTAAACAGGTCCATTTTCTATACTAACAGAAAGTAAGAAATATCTGTAAAGTTTGGCAACAAAGTTGCAATCACTGGGCTTCATTCACAGCCAGCTCTAAAAGGCATTTGCTAAGCATTTTTAATGCACACAACCATTTATTTTAAAAGTAAAAAAAAAACAACCAACCAAAACACACCTTGATACCTTGATTTTAACCCCAATATAATAAACAAGTGTCAAAATAGGAGTTACAGAATGGTTAAATCAGTGGGTACAGACACGTTATATACCTAATATGCATCAGCACAGGTTTTCTAGAAGTAAACTCCACTGTCACAGAATGTTACCACCCATCAAAATAGATCTAACACAACTTTTTCTTCATCTCTTGCTCTGTAATTTGTCTTTAGTTTTCCTTAGTATTAGAATTTACGTTGCTATTTAAATACACGAGCATAAGAATCCAAAGCACATAAAGTCAGAGAACCGATCTATAACCTCGAACAGGAATAACTTGCCCACTCAATACCACAAAATCCCCATGGCACAGAAATAAGGCAAAGCATGAGGTGTCCAGATTGGGCAAAACGGCAAGTTCCATGGCACCTTGGAGATGTGCCACCTTCCACTGCAGCAGAAACAGAACAGTCACCAGGCCATGCAGAGATGAACAAAGCAATTCATCATGTACAAGTATTCCAGACTGAGGCAGATGTCCTACAAGAGTCTCTGCTTTACTATTTTTCTAAGACACCATACACATACCACATTATCTAGATGAAACGTGTCCCTCTCCACTGCCACAAGGGTCTACAGAGCCTGACTCACATCTTCACATCCAAGAGTAATCACCACTAAACTCATTGACAGCTTTTCATACACAAGCATGATCAAAACTGGATTAACTGACTGGAATTAGTTGTTAAAGATATATCATATTATTATTTGAGACAAAGAGTGTAACAATTTTCATTATTTCACCTCATCTTTGGCCGTCTGCAAATATTTGTCTTTGTTTAAATTCTGAGGATACCAAAGGAGCAGATACAGACCCATCTGCCAAACAAACAACAGGAGATCAATAAATTAAAGAGCAAAATACTGAGATTCAACCTGCCTATACCAATAAACAGAATTAAATATTTTAGGCAATAATATTTCCTCAGCATGTGCAGGGGGGCAGGCGGGTCTTGCAGCTCTATCTGGTACACACTGAATATATTTGAATATTTTCAATTCACATACAAAACATCTCTTTATTAAGACTGTTATCTGAATTATTTTACACCTCTTACACTTGAGCTTCATTCGGTAACAATACTGTCAATCTTCACACTGTGACACATGAGGATTCAAAGAGACACTGAAACTTCTAAATGGTATAAGCAGCTTGATTGTTTTAAATAAGCAAACTACGCTGCAATGGCAACAAGAGTCCAAGTATCAGAGTCAAGGTTATCAAAATCACTTAATACCTGATACACCTACTGTGTTTGAAGGCAGTCAGTCAACAGCAGTAACTCTGAACAAGGCAGTTATTCATTAAACAGACGAGTCTGGAAGCCTTTGTCTCAGACAATGAAAACATTAGGACCCATCTACCACCTAAAGCCAGAAGACATTCAAGTAAAACTCCCTCTTACAAATGCAGCTATACAATTCAACAGAAGCTTCACTGAACAGCAAGTCCTGAGGAAGAAGTACAATAGCTGTTTAATGGAGACAATAATTTCAAGAGAGCACAAAGCTGGTAATACTAAATTCAAACCAAGACCGGAGGAACTTGAAGACATCTACATGACCAAACCGAATTAGATGTGGCACAGGAGTTTGCTTTTGAGTTTCTGTATCGTAATACTGCTTTTAGAACAGTAAATACAGCTGATAACAGTATCAGCTTTCTCTTCTATCTTCAGAGCACCTAAGGAATTTCTGGATAGCTCATTCTGAGAGCAAATAAGCCTCCCACTGCTTTCAGGAGTTCTCATTAAGTAAAAGCCAAGTGGTAGTACCCTGCAATTACTCATCTAAACAGAACTTAAGGCCAATGTCTGGACTCCAGACACAGGCCATGCTACCGAGGTCTATGGAGAGACAGCAGCTCACAAAGATACAATTACTTCACTTCTTTCTTTTCAAAAAGTTTCTTTTCCTGCACATCACACATGGAACAGAACTGATGTCATGTCCAACACTGACATGACAAATTTCATCCACGCTTCCTATTCTTGACTCCTGCAACACATGCTGCATTCAAGTCAGGTCACTATACATGTGTCAGCAATTAAGTACCTTTCATTCTTTATTTCCTCCATATCTAAGACACAGAGTTCAAAACCAAAGTGCTACAAGAAATCGCCTTCTCCTGTGTTTACACTACTGCAATCCAAAAGAGCACTTTGTGCTGCCAGAGTTCCTAAAGAGCACAGATGAAGCCCATGTACATTTAGCAGTTAAATGAAGATTAGCTACAAGTTCTGTTCCTCCACAGCTTGCTCTCCAAAGAAATGCTCTTTTCACATAGTTGCATGTGATTCAGTAATTAACCAAATCAAAAACCCCACAGTTTTTCAGCAACACTTCAGCTAAAAAAAATTATATTCAGTTTTTCAACCTACAGGAATTACGGAAGAACATAACCGTCATATTAATCACACACTTTTAAAACTATTTTTTGTTTTATAATAAAAGTGGCTTAACACTAAGATAATCTCATTAGAACTGTTACTGAAAGCCAACATGCACAGATACAAATCACGGTGCAAATAACACATTAAAAAAAAAAAAACAAGTAAAATGAATCAGCACAACAGAACAACAATTAAGCCAAGAATTGAACCACTCTTACATATTAGTACATAACTCTTAGAGACTTGCACATTAAAGTTTCAAGGCACCATACAAACAAATCCATCCATTAAAATAACATGCAAGTTTGGAAGGAAGCCCAATATATACATTATTCCAAGTAAGACCTCCTCAAGCCCTGCAATAGCAGCATTCCTTTCTTTGTATGTGGCAATCAAGGTATAGCCTATTACAGAAGCAATGAGGAAGAAACCATCCCAGAGCCACGATGCTCCAGACTCTTCCAGCACCTCTTGTACAGACTTGTATTACTTGGGGCAAAACCCTTCATCTTCCTTAGTTTCTCCATCTGCTGAATGACTCTCCCTAAGTGGATGTGATGTTCTTCAGATCGATACCAGCTTTGACAACTCTTCAAGAGCCAGACAAAAGAATGTTCAGAGGTATTCTCTCTCATATTAGTCTACAAAATAATTTCTTAACCATTTTTAGCATTTGTGTCAGAAGTGGCAAGGCAGATGCAACAAGAATTAAGGCTAAGAAAAGACTATCATACCTTTACAGGGAGAACACTCCAATTTATTTAGTTTTCATTCCCGCAACACGGACTCCATAATTTGTAACATCTGTGTTCATGCTGCTCAAGAAAAGCATGACTTTTGCTACTCAAACCAAAAGAAATATTCCCACTTAAGTAAAACAGACCCTCAAGAACAAGTAAGACCTTTGCTTCCAGTTGTTAACCATCTTCCCCATGCATTTTCCACCACCTTGCTTCTGTTCAGAGACCCAGTTTCACAACTGACATACCCACATCCAAGACATCCCTCTGTTACTAGTAAAAGGTAACTAACCTAGACAAGTGTGAGCAAGGAACACATGAATCAGAGAACAGAAAGGTTCCTACCTTCTCAACCAGCAGACAACACTCAAGAGACTGAAATCCATTCCCACGACAACAAGAGAAGCAGGAGAAGAGGAATTCATCTTCCTTCCTTGTCAGCAGCTAGACAATGATGAAGAGAGAAAACAGAACCAAGCCCTTCAAAAGAACAGGGGTTTCATGTTCACCACCTGACTGCTTAAGCTGCACAGCAACACCCAGGACATAGCATCTCTACCACTGCACAAGGACAGACTAGAGATGATGAGACCTGCATCACTGGTATATGCAAATCACCCTTAGACTTTTACCTTAAGGTATTAGAAATAGGCAAATATTCCCAACCTTTCAGGAAAAGGCTGTTCAACCAGTGTATTAACAGCTTTTAAGCTAAACCTATAAAAACACACAAGGGAAAACTACCCTTCAAAACAGATCCCTACAAATCTAAATTTCTTAGCAAGAGGAAGGCATCTCAAGTAATCAAGTTACAGTTCAGTGACTAATCATGTCTGTGCTCCTGGTTGGTTCCAAATGTAGAATAAAATCTGTTTACTACAACCCCCTGTTTTCTGACACTTTTACACCCCACATTTTGGCAGGCATAGAGCATTCATAGTGTCAGTTAATACAGCTCTGCTTCCAAACAGTAACTTGTTGGGCTTTGGTAACCTATTCATCTAGACTATTACAGAGACATAAAATAAATAAAGCCCAAGGTTAAGAAATTCAACAGTTTTGAGAATGAAGTCTTATAAAGAACACTGTAAACCAAAACAGTGCCAGAGACAAGAACCACAATGTGATTACCTCAACAGTTCTCCTCTGAACCAGATGTGACATCTATTTGGCAAGAAGCCATTCACCAGACAGCATACGTTTACAGCTAAAACAAGCTAACGTCTACAACTAGAAAGATGTCTAAGTTCACACTGTTAACACACGCATATACAACATGCTCATTCTTCCCAGATACAAAAGGAATGTAAGCCTGTAATTACACTTCTCTAGAAATACCAAGTCCCATCTCTGGCATTAACTCCAGTGCTCCACGTACAGAACTGTACAGCTACTTGCATATGGGTAATACACTAGTCAATGACTGACAGCTCTGATACTACGCTAACAGCCCATAGAAATAAAAATCCTCTTCCAAGGACCACTAGTTTCTAGTTAACACCTGCCTGAAAAGGAATTCTACTTTTACTAGCTTACTAAGTTTTTCTTTTCCAAGTTAATATGCAAAACACCGATCTAATTAAAAAAAGAAAACCAACAGAATACACACCCCCAAATTGAGACCCTGCGCAACTTCTTTTCCAGCCAGATTAAGTATTTCCTAGACAAAGCCAACATATCCTCCATTTTCACACACTGCCTTACACTTTGAGGATGTCCAGGAGCTTCATAGTAAACACACCTGCATGCGTACAGAACCTCTTATGACTACTGTAACATCAGAATACTTGATCAAAACACAGCTCTAAGAAAAAAATGCAAGTAGATAGCATGTTTGTTACATCTGTCTTAAGTCAAAAGTTGGCATAGTAAAGATGGCTTCAGCTTGTGCATCATACGATACTGCTACAAATAAGTTGCTTATTTATAATCATTTAACTCTTGGCCACTATCCCAAAAACTTTGCTCAGAATTACTAGATTCCAAAGTACATGCTCAGTATTTAACAACTTCTGGGCACACAAAAGTTAAATTCATAATGTTCTTGAAAAAGAACAGAACAATTACATGCAATTATCAGAGGTGTAATATTACATGTTGGTGCATACTGCAAAGCAGAAAGGAGAGTCCTTAAGGGGACACAAGACTAGCAACCCGACAATCAAAGAGTGTTAGGCCACATATCCCTAAGAGCTGAACTTGGACTTACTTGTACAACAGACATCTTTGTCAGCCTGCGGATGCTTTCTAAACTGTTAATTTCTCCATCTTTGAAAAAAAGGCACATGACAGCTCTGGAGAACACAGCAAGAATGACTTTTCTCCAGAAGTACCACTGCAGTTGTCAGTACACTTAGATAACAAAACTGAAGTTAAAGCATTCATTTTGCGCACCCCGTTATATAAGAAATTTCTACCTGCATATTGATGAGACCAGGATCACATGCAAATATCCAAATTGCTTCCTTGGATTGCTTTCTTTTTTAAGACACAGAACACAGCCACATCTTGTAATAGGCAAACCACAGCACTCTTGTTTCAAGATGTTAGCTGCTTTCAATAGGCTTGAGAAGCCCAAAAGATTAATCTCAAGTGCTTGCTACAGTACAGGCTCCAGATGTTGCATTACCCAGACATCAAAACTCTGTCAGCATGTCAACCCTGCCATTCTTAAGGTGGGAGCAAGGCAACCATGACCATCATTGGGAGTGGGCCAGAACTTCACATGTATTATGTCATACTCGTAGACAAAATGAAAAACAGAAAGTTTCAAGTACTCACGCTGCTTTTTTTTCCCCTTTAGTTTTTGAACTCAAACCAACCATTTCTGCTACTCAGATATTATCCAAGCAAAACTGTTTCAGACAAAATAACAGACTTGACATTTAGTCACGTGTGAACACGGATTCAGTGATGTTACACTCTGAAAAACACTATCAACATGACCAATCCCAACTAAATCTTTCCAGATAACCTTCCAGCTCATAATCCACCTGAACAGGTGAACTAGATTCCAACTGAAAGTAAAACAGCAGCTACTACCAGCAGTGGCAAGTCACATGCAACCTAACCTCAAAACTAATGAAGAAAGCCAATAACAAACATCTCAGCTTACCATATAGGACAGTGGCACACCACATCATCATGACAGAATTCACCATGCACCAGCTGTACTCATAATACCTACCACAAAAATAAGCTCTCCCACTGTACAATCAATCTCAAGAGGTACAAAGTTGGTCCACACCACATTTAAAGTCTTTCAGATACTAAAGTTAACATCCATTACAAAGGCACTTCACTCACCTCTTCAGAGCAAAGCACAACCCATGACCCACATCTTCACAGGAGATAAAGCAGTGTATGCTGTACAGCAGCACGCTTCAGGATTTACAGCAGCTACCAGAGTTGCAAATCCCCACAAGAGAACTTACTCTAAAGACCTAAAAATCAGTGTATGAAAGGTTAATTGCAATGCAACTTACCAAAGCATCCTAGAAGGGCATGAAGAACCTTATGCGCTCTAAAAATGGAACAACATGACAACCACAAACAGCACAGGATCACACAAAACAGGACCTGGGTTCTTCTCCATTAAGGCTGTAGTTTTCTTAGGCCTCAACTGAACAGTATGAAAACAAAAGAACAACTGAATAATAAATGTCATCAAGTACTTCCAAAGACTGCATGCTTAATCCAAGTACCACCAATGGTAGAGCTTGCAAGCAGCTCATTGCTTCACGAGTTTGCCAGTAATGACTCCAAAAGACTGTAGTGAGATGACTTAAAAAGAAGGGAGAAAGAATTCCCAATTTTATAAAGGGAAGATACAAGGTTTTCATTTATCCTATCAAGAGGTCTCTCTTCACAGAAAACTGAGTTTTAACCATCATATCAAATACATGAAGCAAACGTGTTATCTAAACATGAACTCATTAACTTAAATGCAACCACCACTTGAATGGCTTCTTTCCTGCTATTCTCTCTAGGCCCAGATGTAAAATCACTAAGAAAAACAACACCTTCCTAAGACAGAACACAACATACAGAAGGCTCAACACTACACTGCTCCAAACTCACCATTTTATCAAGCACAATGATTAAAAAAAAAAAAAACAACAATAGTATAACCACTACCAAACAACTTCCTACCACATACGCTAAGGCAAAGGCAACAGAGAAAGTTACAGCCCGAGCAGCAACATATGTTCAACCCCTCCAACCCAACCAAGTTTAGATGCACATAAAAGCTGAAGAGAAGCCTATTGCCTTTTCTGAACACAGCAACATTACCTACCACTAGTTTAAACTCAATCTGGGTACTTCTGAGAGCAAGCTGCATAGGGAATTACCCAGTTTTTTCCATTCAGGTCTCCAGCATCTTGCCTCCACTTCTGTAAGCAATGTACTTGCTGGTAGAAGGTTTAAAATGGGGGGGGGGAGCGGCGGGGGCAGTGGGTGGATGTAATAGCAGCACAGATTTAATGACAGGAGAATTCTGCTTCCACCAAATGCAGCCAACCTAGTGCTTCCTCAAACACAAAGCTTTTTGGGGGCATGAGCATCACCCTCTTGTGCTATATTGACAGCACATAAGGCTATTCCTTATCTATAGCTAGGGTTAGCACTTATAAGCAAACAGTAATTATTGGATAATCCTATGAAATCCAACTCAGTAAAGCTCACCCACAGCCATAGCATTCCTAAAACATGACCAAAAAAGGCAAATCAACAACGGAAAAAAAAAAACCTCATGCTTGTTCCTAGGACACTACTCCCTTTACTTCAAGGTTCTTTGCTGAAAATGGCTCCAAGTCCAGTAGCACTGGCCCACTAAATTTACAACTACTTGCTAGCCACATAAGGCATTTATCACAAAATGTGAACTAGAAAGTCTTTTTTCCAGTATTAGACTCACCATAACTAGAGCTCCCCATGCACTAACTGTAACTTTCAAAACAGAATTCTCCATATTTTTATCAGACTGAATTTCCCAAACTTCAGATGCACTGCACGTACTTTTGTTCAACAACAAGATACAAAGAGAAGGCCTTAATTCCACCTGCATCAGTCATTTATTCCACATACTTCTACAGTCCCCTCCAAATGGACTGGAACTCATTTTCAAGCCTTAACCAAAACTGACTGGCTTTTTCCCCACCTCTGCAAAATAAACCTTAAAAACAAATACCTTCATCCAACAACATACTAACCATCAGGTTACAAAGGTTAAGAAGTCACCAGAGAAGAGATTCATTTAAAACAAGTAGGCTGTTAGATGGTTTCATCTAACTACAGCACTTGAACCCTTATACTTGCTTTACTACAAAAGGATGCAGTTACTTTAGACAGCATTATACACAATTATGCAAAATAGATGCAAAATCAAGAGCTAGCTTCCTAAAGCAAAATTTTGAAGGGGAGGGAGGTGGGTCTTTAAACCATTTGAATCTGACAGAATAGTAGACATAATGCTACTAATTCTTACAGCTAGTAAAAACGCCTATCAATACCACAGCACTGCTGAGAGAACATTCTACATCCATTCTGAAATAAGCTTATGTTCATTATATTCATTAACTCATTAACAACATTTTGTGACACAACATAAAACTCTGATATGAGCCTCTTGCAGTAATAGGAACTACATGACAAGCCTAAGACCCTCAGTAAAACTGGGTTTCAGAAAAGGAAGGGAAAAAAAATGCCTTATGCAAAGGGACTAGGGTTAAAATGGTTTGTTCCTTCCTTCCCCACAAAGAGGAAGAGTATTAAGCAGAGGATTTTTTAAGTGTTAAGTATTAATAACACATTCCAATATGACTAATATAACTTCAGTAACATGCAATTACTTACTATTCGGTGTCACTAAGTCAAGGGAAAAACTGACCGTTGAGAAGTAATCCCTAGATAAAAAGCAATTCTCTTTCACACACTACCATGGTCAGTTGTAAGTACCAAAGCACCACATGAGCCCTTCATCACCATGACCCTCCCGTTAGCCTCATGGGGCACATGTCAGCTCCCCACACACATTACAGTCACAGAGCTGCAAGAGAATCGGCCCCTGGCTCCCTCACTCCCCAGCCACTTCAAACATGCAGCTCTAGTACCTGCTCTTTTTTATTCCTCTTAGGCCGTTTCAGGTCATCCCTACCCAACAGCTCTGGAGTCATCTTTGAAGACTTTTCCCAAGCTGCAGCAGATTTACACTGCCCCAATTCCCATCAGTCCTGGCCTGAGGCATGCATATTTAAGAGACCATATAAAAGCTGCAAAAAACTTTCTAAGTTTTCCATACTCCAAAGTACAGAAGACAACTGGCACAACACTCTGGTAAAATTCATACTCCCCCTGCTCCCAGGCCTTTCTGGGCTATGAATTTGTTTCTGCAAGCTACAGAAAGAAGAAGAAAAAAAACACCCAAACAAACAAACCCGCTCAGTTATGTATATCAATATCTTAACACATTCTAAGAAAACAATAATACGCTCAACTGAACCAAGCACTACATTTTTTTCTCCTTTCCACTACATACATTGTTTTTGTGTTACCTCCTCCATTTGATCAGGAGCCTATTTCCATAATTTCACAAGTCTATATCCTGCGACCAGCCCTGCAGAGAAATGACCTTCTGTCAGATCACAACGACTCTGAAGAAGCTGTCAGCAAAGACTACTCATCTTTTAGGCAAGCAGGTAAGCAGCTGGCTAAGCCCTGACCTCATTTCTGTAAGCCAAAGACAAAATACAGCAATCTAAATATTAAGTACCAATTCATAATTCTACTAAAACATTTTCCAGATAGCAAGGACAATTTAAGTAGTACCCATACGTTTCCATTTTAAACAGTAATAGTATTTGCATGCACTTGTTAAAACCGGATCTTAAATTTTTGTTGAGGAATGTGCCTAAGCAATGAAAGTTTACAAGTACATTTATGGATAAACTACTCTAAGCAATGCACAGACATAAAACAGGTAAAAATAAGCTATTTTACCCACAACATCCAAAGCTGTGTGTTGTAGTGCTGCAGAATCCATCCACTACGAAGTATGCAGGACTACGCTGTGCTCAGTGACCTAGGAAGTGAGTTATACTTTACACGTTACAACATGGGCTGCCATCGACTAGGAGAGATATCAAGGGTGGAATGCTTCCCCCCCCCCACACCCCACCCCCCACCCCGAGTAAAACTCAAACATGGCTGTTTTGATGACGGCCCACGCCAGCGCCTATTAAAGTCACCCAACGAACAAATTCCAGCGAGCTACACGACTATCTGAATTCATACAACTTTTTCTGAAGACCCAACGGAGGTCCAAGGACACGAAGCGCAAGCTATCGAAAAGAATTATCAGTCAGGCACCCTGCAACAAGGGGGAGGGAGGCCAGCAATACTCAACAGCAGAAGTTGCGAGCAGTACAACTTCACTCTTGACCCTTGCCAGAAACCTACTGCACTCCTACAAGGAAGACCATGAGGTTTGTTTTCTGCTTGTTTGTTCTGGCTTTTTAGTTTGGTTTTTGTTTTTGTCTCCTCAGATTAGCTGCAAACCCCTACTACAGAATTACTGTTCCCCACCGGAGGCACCAGTGACCTCAGCTGCTTCATCCGACCCAGGGAACGACCGGCCTGCTCCCCGGACATCTCCGACCGGTTGACTCGCCACAATACGCCGGGACACTCCCCTCTAAGCCACCAAGGAGCCCCAGGCACCAGCCGAAACAAGAAAGAACCACCAAAGCACCCCTAACCGGCTTACAGTGGGTAAGCGGCTCTTCAGGAAGGGGAGCGGGGCCGCGGCCCCCGCGTAGCCCCACAGCCGAGCTCGGCCCGCACAGTTCCCTTTCTCGTCCCGGGAACACCGCGCACGGCCCCAGACCTCCCCTCACCCCCTTCCCCTCCCCCCACTACCTTCCGCCAGCAGCTCCTCTGGAGTGACCTGGTAGCGCCCGACAGCCAACACCTTGCCTAAGGCGACGCCGCTCGCCCCGCCTCCGCCGGAGCCCACACCCGCTGTCCCGCCGCTCCCCTCGGGCTTGGGCATCCGAGAAAACTTCTTCATGGCGAGGGAGGCCCGCCGGGCCCGCGGGACGGGCGCGGGGCAGGCGAGGAAGAAGCCGCTCGGGCGGAAGGGAGGCGGCGCGCCTGAAGCGAGAGGCGGCCGCTGCCCAAAGGAGGCCGGGGTGGGGGCTGCCCCTCTTCACATGCCGGCCGCGGCCCCCGCCCAGTTTCTCCTCACCCGCTCCCTCCGCCCGCTCCCGCAGCGGCCGCACGAGCAGGAGGAGAAGGAAAAAAAGAAGAGGAGGAGGAGGAGAAGAAGAAGAAGAAGAAGAAGAAAGGAGGAGAAGGAGGCAGCGGGAGGAAGGGGGCGGGCACAGCCCCGCCACAGCCCCGGGACACGGGGAGGAGCGCAGCGCCGGCCGGAGCCGCCTTGCCAGGGAGAGGCGCCAAAGCGCATGTGCGGCAGCAGCTGCCCTAACACCATACGGATGCACAGACACAGACACAGACACAGACAGACACACAGACACACACACACAGACACACACACACACACACACACACACACACACACACACACACACACACACACACACACACACACACACACACACACACACACACACACACACACACACATACACACACACATACACACCGCCGGCCGGAAGTGAGGTTGTTGGCGCCGGGCGAGCACGTGGAGCGGGAGCCAAGGATTAGGGGGGAGGGCGGGCGGTGACAGTTGAATGGAGTGCGCGCTCGTGCTCTCACCGCCGCCTCCCGCTTCCCACTTCCTGCGCGCACCCTCAGGGCGCTGAGGGGGGCAGTTAAATGGCCGGGAGCTGCTGACCGCGAGGTATGTGTTTAGCGTGGCTATGATAAGGTGATACTTGTCGCAGTTCACTAGGCACAACGGTTGGGAAACACCCTAAGCTTCAAACCAGTTATCTCAAATGTCCACATTCAGACCAAAACCAGATTTCTAATTGTCTGAAAATGTCAGTGACATCCAGGCTTTTGTACTTAAACAGTGATTCTTGTCATCCAAAACCAGGGATTAGAGTCATTGAAAAAGTAGCTTTGTGCCAAGCCTGTTCTCCTTGAGTAGTCTCCCCATGCACATACATGTGAGGTACTCACACATTTTTTGTCTCCATTTCCAAATTATACAATAAACCCAAAATTTACACGGGATCTCTTGTCATTCTTTTGTATGAAAGAATGAAGTTGCATTTTTTGCATTTAAAGTGGGAATTTAACAGCACACAGCCTTTCACACTGAATACCTAGGTTTTCAATGGGTACCAGTTGCAGCCATTGATTAAGTAAAACTTCTGGAGAATTCAGAAGCTTAAATCTTTTGGATGACATTTCAATAACTGAATCAGGTTTGACTTAATCATGTTGCTTTTGGTCAGTAACAAAATGACAGTATTGCTCTAATGAAGTGACAACTTGCCGTACATTGAGAGCACTGATACAGTTATTCACATCAGGAGTCCCGTTTCTGTAGTCATTGACATCCTTTCAGTAAGAGATCAACTTTCCAGAAGAACAGAGACTCCAGTTCACAGTTTTCCTTAGAAGAGAATGGTATTTTGACTGCAGATGAAAGGAGCAAAGTGCTGTGAGAGGAATGGCATGATCAGCAGCATTTCATTAATGAGAGCATTCTTACAGTGCGATGTGCTTACACTCCTCACATAGATGCTTTTAATTAGGCCTCTGAGAAGAATGCAGCTAGGTTGAAAGCATGTAAGTTTAGTACCAGTGAGTAACAAAATCAGAAAAAATAATGCATTTTCTAAAAGTCACTGCAACTTTTAGGGTAGGATTGACTTTTAGGTCAACAGGATAATTTTTATTTGTTCTGGGGATTCCTATCCCCACTCATGTGTTTTTGTGCTTTTTAAAGTAAGAGGTTGAATTATTGCTGGAGTTATTTATAGGCCAGACAGCATAAGCAGTCTTGTTATACTGGGTTTAATGGTACTATCTCTGTCTTGACATACTAGGGGATGTCGAGGTCAACTACTAGGCATCACTGGCAAACAAGTATATCAGTACTGCACACCTAGTTGTGGCGATGAACATGTAGATGGCTGCAGAACTCACTGGTCTCTCATGAGTAATTTCAACGAGCCACACTGTGGTGACCTTACAATGTTCCACAGCCCATTGAATCACAAACTTGACATCCAAATAGTCTTTTTCTGTAAGACTCCAGCATGTTTGAGGAGGTTTCCTGTAAAGGATTTCCTTTTATTAAGTACAGGTGAATGAAGAGACAGATTTTGACAGATCACTTAAAAAATATGGGCCCAGTCTTCCAAGCAGGTAAATGAGTGATAATTTTGAGTATGTGAACGGGCCCACTGACTTTGATTTGATTCTGCACCTGAGCAGAGCAACATTTTGGCATTTCTAGAACTTGTATTAATTTCCAGGAAGGAAATGTTGTGAGATTTCTTGCCCTCAGGGTATGAAACCCAAAATAAACTCTTCCCTCCCTTGCTGAAATGAAACCTCCTGTTTGGTTCAGGCAGAGCAGGGATGCTTCAGTCTTCTGCATCTGGAATGTGTGCAGTGAAACCAACCTATTCAATGTAACACATGCTTGGCAGTGTGACACACAGATCAGAAGGGTCTTTGCATTACTTAAAAAAACCCTAAACAAAACAGAAAAAAGCTGTAAAAACTTGACAGTACCCACAAATGCAGTTACTTTCTGGTTGGTGTGAAACAATAGATGGTCAGAAATAAAATCCAGCGACAAAAAAACAGAAAATCAAAAGTATGAATCCTGAAGTGAGGAGAGATCAACTACAGAGGTGGAGAAGATGGTGTTGGGACAGGGAGAGCCATAGCTTGGGTCAGATAATGTATTTGTAACTTTATTCAGAGTGCTGGAAATCTAGATCCCCTTCCTGACTCTTGACTGCCAGAGCCTCAACCTTTCTGCCTCATCTCAGTAGACAAAAAAAGTTCCCATCTATAAAACAGGATAAGGCAACTTTAAGTCTGCTGCTTCATCTCCATATATAAAATTAGTTATTTTAGTAGTATTTTCTTACTCCATTGTAAAATCCTCTGAGGATTTATGGAGGAAAGCTCTAGGTAAGAACATTACTTGAAAATAAAACATCAGATATTTCACATGTGCTTGGAGTTTGAAACGTGATGATTAATCTTTAAAACTGCTGAATAGATCAAATGCCTTTACCTTGATTACTGTTTCTTAAGCATTTCTTTCCTTATATCTCTCTCTACTCACAAATCTTTCCCATGTACAATACATAAATTGGTTTTAAATCAGTCCCATGGGACTAAAACAGCTTCCTGCAAAAACATTTAATATCCCCTACAGAAAATAGTTATTAAGGCAAGATAGAAGTAGAAAACTTTCTTTGTGTGAGTGCTGTTTTGGAAATGTCTCTTGCTTTTTCTGAACAAACTCTTTTTATTACCCAGGTAATGAATGTTAGAAAAGAAAGAAATCTGATTTTCTAGAAATATGTTGGTTACACATGAAAACTTTTTTTTTTCTTTTTTTTTATTTGTAACATATACTTTCAAGTGTTCAGTGATTAGTGCAGCAAAATTTTGTTCTCCTTCAGGTATGTGAGGGTTCTTTTCTATCGTGTAATCATTCAGTCAGTGTGAATAAAGCACTACCAGAGAGAAGGTTTTCCCAATGAGCAGTTTTCGTTCTTTTTCCCCCACTCTTACTGTCTCGTTGCATGCTTGTTTTCCGAGCCTTGAGAAACATCATTTTACACAGAGAAGTAGCATACAATCTTCCTATCTTAGCAAATGCCATATCTTAGTTTCATGCAGCTGACCCTGATGCAGTCTGTTTTAGACACAGTTACTAAGACCAGACAAAATGTTTATGATGAACTAAAAGCTAAGAAAACCCCAGGAGACGACTGGTTTTGATTTGCTTTTGCTTTTTTCTAGCATCAAATCGTATCCCAGCTCCGCATCTCAGAGGCAGTAGTAGCAGTGAAAGGCTTTTTTTGTTTGCTTAATTATGTATACAAAATAACATAAAGATTTTGATAGGTTGTGAAAAATGTTGGCATGGAAAGTATGTTGACTGGGGGGGGAAGCCCACAAAAAAAGTAAGGAAGAAGACTGAAATCACTTGATGCAGAGAGATAGCACAAATGAGCTAGAAATCAAATGCATTCTCTGTCATCTCCTCCAGTTTGGAATATCTGAGCAGAGGCAAAGGCTTTGCATTGACCTTGTGAACAGAGACAGATTTTAATTCCTTTCCGTTGCTGTCAGCTATTCTAATCGGGACAGAAACAAAGGGAGCTGTGGAAAACAACTAAGTAACATTTCTGACATTCAAACGGAAACAAACTGAGGAGCATGCTGGTGAAAATATTTAAGGTACAAATAGCTGACATCAGCTGTGATGACACAGAGCGCAGTGCTCATTGATACTGAGGTCAAGAGTGTTTTGTTGCAACATGAGATTCAGCCATTTGTGCTACAGCCAGCACTGGGACCAAAGAAAGTACAAATTGCTTGTTGGTGTGACAACCCTCAGCTGGTTCAAAACTGAAATGGCAAGTGGGGAAAACATAAGGGCTGATGCGTGTGTAAGAGTACTAGCTAGAAATCCTGGAGGAAAAAAATAGGAAAGAGGTTATTACAAGCTCAGAATTGTTTGCATCCTGACCTGGTAAATTGCTTCATGTTACTAATAGTCTGTTTCCCTTCTGGAAAACAGTTTCCTATGTTCGTCCTGATGACAAGGTCTTTTCCTCCGTTTGATAGGGCAGCATATTGCTGCTTCTTTGTAAGAGTGTATTGATCTGTATTTGACCTCTTGAAGTCAAACTCTCCTGCCTTCTCCCTTCCAGGTGCCTAGTTATTCCCAGCTCACCAGCAGTCTGTTTTAATTCATTCTCTCTTACAAACAAAACCTAGTTTTACCCTTGCTTTAACAATTAACTTTTGCAGTCCTAAAGATGTCTAAGAGGTTTCTCTATAGAAATGAAGTGGGCGCTGTGCAGCCTTATGAAGGAAGGCCACCATTCTAACTTATTTAATGAGTAAGTTTCAGAAAGTTATTTTCTTCTTGAAAGAGTTATGCATGTGACCAAAACATGTGGCCTTTCTAAGCAGTCTTTAAACCTCATTCCACAGTTTATAAAGGAACTGCTGATAGTCCACAAGAGGTCTGAATGTGGCACAACTTTCCCATGTGTGAAAGCTACACTTTGTTACAAGAAAACTAAAATGCACAGATTCCAACACTAGTACTACTCTCCTGCTACTGCAGCTGCTCTTGAGGTAAAAAGAAGGCTAAAAGGCAAAGGTCAAGCACAAACATCAGGTCTGAGTGGTACCTTAATTTCAGCACCATACAAATTGGAAGATAGCATCCTTTATTTAAGTCCCTTTGAGATGTAAATACATGATTTTATAGCAAAAAACCCAATCCAAGCATCACCAAAACCCCCCAGAAGCATTGGTATGCCCAGAATTACTTGTAGCAGTAAAATGTAATAAAAAAGCCACAGCCATTGAGGTTCAAGAAATCATTTTATTTCACATCTTTTTACCCTATTTGCAGAGATAGGTTTTACTGTTACAGTTGTTCTATAAAATGAGCAGTGGACTTTTTTTCCCTGTGTATTTTTTGGTCTTAAGAGAACTACAATGATATCTTTGGTCATCAGTCCTATGCTAAAAATACTTACTTCTTTATATAGTTTTATAAGCTCAAAGGGAGAGAAAAAATCTTTGGAACTGAGTGCCTAGGAAGAAAGAATGTCTTTTGGATCACGACTGAGCAGCCTTTGTGGTGGTGCAAATTAAAGCATCAAAATGGTGCAACAGCAATGGCTGCAGATGCCATTGCTGGCTGGCTCGTATCTGTAAAAGCCCACTTCTAAATACTTTTATCTTAATTATAGATTGTTTAATTTTGCAAACAGGTTATTTCCACTTACAAGCTCTTAGCTGAATGTATGTTCCAAGGACTGTGGAGGTGTGAACTCCAGTTCTAGTTTTGTTTGGTTAGAAAAACCATTAAGACTTTTGGATGTTGTTTAGCCAAAAGCATTTGCATCCAGGCTAAGGAAGAATTTCATCTGCTGCTATTGTGGTTGAAGTTACATGCCACAACAGAAGTAGTGGGAAAAATGGAGAAAAGAGAATTGCAGCAAGTTTATGCCAGATCTAAGTAGATAAAGAAATACTGTAATAATTGTTTATAATTTTGCAACACTTTCCTGAAATAGGCTGTCCATTGTTCCACTGTGCAAAAAGACAGTGACAGAGCTATTGCATATTCTAATGACTGTTATCTCATGCTCTGCAGCCCCAGTGCATACTAAATAGGATAGATAAGTTTTTGGCACAAGATGGGCATAACTTTCTATTCTAGAAAGCAGAGAAGGTTATTAGGGGAAGAAATATGTTGGATCTGGTTTTGATTAGTATGGTGAAAGTAGCTATAAATGTAGAAGAGTGAAATGTATTGGGTGAAAGCAGTCACAAAACAATTTCACTGTGTAAGGAAAGTAGTAGTGGCAAAGCACAGGTGAGGGACTTCAGAAAACTTCATTAAGTATCATAATACTTACACCTGGGGATAAAGGAGTACAGGACACCTGATGACTTCTGAAAGTCAGACTTAACAGCCACATTTTCTGATGCAGTGAAAAGATGGACAGTTTAGGAAGGAAACAATATACAACTTTGAGATGGAAACATTAAGACAAGTTATTTAACATAATTAGTTCAAAGAAATGCAGCAAATATAAGGAGTTTAGAAAATACATCCTCTGAAGAAAGGTTAAACAAGTCTTATGCCTCTGGAGAAGGGGAGAAAAGAATAAGTTCATTTTCTGCTATGCAAAGGTTGTAAATTACAAGAAGATGATAGATGTTTCTCAATATTTACTACTAGGAATACAGAATAATTTGTCTTAATTTACAGGAGAGAACATTTAAACTAGACAGTGAAAACCTTTGCTATAATTAGGGTAAGGAAGCAATAGAAGAAAACTAATTAAACACAGTCCCCTAACAAAAAGGTTGTAGAAGCTTTAAACTTCTCAACATTTCATTTGGGTGTTTTTAAAAGGGTAAATAGACATGTATCAGTTCAGAAAAGACCAAAGCTGAGTTGTAGATACACATGACGTTCCCTAGTGCATGGTGATGGAGCAAAGTAGATTCTTCTCAACTCTATGCATTCAGGACAAAGAAACACTAACTCAATCCAGTTTAATGTGACATGTAACAAAGATGTCACAGAACTTAACAACCAGTGGTTCCAGCCTGCTATGTGCTGGCTGCTTTCATTTACTCTTGTGTTCCTCTGTGCTTGGTTGAACAGGGCCTTTAAACTGCTGCCATGTTGACTTGACTAAGGAAATTGTTCCATTTTTTATTGAAAAGTCAGTAAAGTAGTATAGGTTAGTTTTCATAACACATGAAAATCAGCGTGAACAGCAGAAGGAAGAACAACTCATGAAGCAGACATACCAACATTGGCCCATAAATAAAGTTTTGTGATGGGATATGTTTGGAAAGAGGGACTGTGAGCTAAACCCAGCAAAAGCATAAAGTGTTTTTCAAGTTCACTTTTTAACCTGGCTAGGAAGTTGAAAAATGGTTGAAACAATCTGACAAGCTTTCAGGACATGCATTCTTTTCAGAGCATGTGTTGACTTTCCAATGCCAATAAAATTATGTAACCTGTAAAAAAAAAAAAAAAATCCTTTCTGCATTTTTACCCTGTATTTTTTTTTTCTCAGCTCACTATTGCAATAACAATTTCTCTGCAGGATCTTGGCCTATCACTTCCCCCCAGCCTTTTATTAGCCTCTAGGAAATGCCTACACTAGTCATAATTAAATGCCTACAGCTAGTCATTATCAACTGGAGTGTCACCACATAATAGCAACGCTTTTAATCTTTACAAATGGTAATGAATTAAGACTTTGCAGTGTCCTTGAGAGGAGATGAGTAAAGCAATCCAAGGAGCTGTGACAAAACCTAGGCACTGGCCGTGTAAACACTGTTACTGCTGGCAAAGCAGAAAGAAACAAAAAGTCGTAAGTGCTTTAGACTGCAGCTACCAGAGCCTGGCTCTCTAGCAGTAAATGATTCATCTTTCATGAGCAATTCCTGCTCACCTGTAGACCGTCAAACTGACCAGGCACAGGTTTTTAGCACTTAAATTCTACACGTTTGTTTGCTGCCTCATCTGTAGTTCATTTTGTCCATAGTCACAGGGCTATGAACTTCTGACCATTTGTCAAAACACAGAATGAGAGAAGATGCCAACTAGCCCCGGGATTAGTCATGAATATCATCTGTAATTTTATGCTCCAGCTAGGGCATAAAGGGAATGCTTCATCCTCCACACTGAGTTTAGTAATCCCAGTGGCACAAGTAGCTTCCATTCGGCTACAACTCTTACCAACATGACTGGAGAGCTGGTGCATAGGAAAATAGAGCTGATTCAGTGTCAGCTGTTCTCCCACACATGCCCCAGCGGAGAAGCATTGGCACAGAGAGGCAAATAGGAGGTAAAGGATCAAGGGTTGGCACAGCTGTTTATTCTGTGGGAGCAAGGGGAAACTTAACTTCTGCTTGGTCTTTCATTTTGGTTTTCGGGATAGTCCAGTTGTGCACTGCACCAAGACCAGGTTTGACAGGAGCACCCAGCAATGATAAGAATGCAACACCGGTATTTGCCACTGCCTGTAGTGATGGGATTCTAGGGGCTGACATTCACTCCAGTGTAGCACCACTGGTTTAGATGTGAGCTTAATTAAATCACTTCATTGTGCTCACTGCTGAAGCAGTTTCTAAACTGATTGAATTAAATCAATCAAGTCAAAATCTTTATTCAAACTCTTGCTCCAGTGCTTCATCTGTGATCAAAGAGGTCATTTCCACTTTCCCCTGTGAGCAGTGGGTATACCCAGAGAGTAGCATGGCATTGCTGTTTAGTTGTTGCTATCCTGCCCTGTATCAAACTCTCATGTCTAGAAACTAAATCAGCAAAGTGCCACATCCAAATCAAAGGCAGCTATGTCCACAGCTGATACCTGTCAGCATCACTATAAGAAACCCCAGGAAAAGAGTGTGTGAAGAAAGTCAGTAAAATTTGGACTGGGCAATGTCGATAAGTCTAGGACCCTGGTATGGGTATACACAATAATGGATAATATAAGAATATTTATTTAGCACACTCTGTATTTGTATTCGAAAGCTAAGATAGGCAATTACACTCAAACACAGATGGTTTAAGCTGTGTCTGGAAAAAGGTATAAATATACAACAACAGAGATAGATACATAAATACACAGAAAAATAATATTATGTATGTATAAGAATACTGGGCTAACCTGTAGAACTCTTTGCCACTAAGGTTATAGAGATTAAGAGCTTAGGTATATGCAAAGGAGATCTATTTTTATAATAAGAAGAGGCATAATTACCTCAAGCATCTTGGTAAATTATTCAGTTGCTAACCAGCACTATTAACTTTAGTGCTTCATTCCAGGTGGTGGGAAAAGTGTCTTCATTATTTCCATATATATTGTTTACTTTCTCCTTTTCAGCATCTGCTGTGGTTTGCTTTCAAAGTCTAGATGAATCAGTGTCAGTTACTAAATTAGACTTCATACACAATATATTCTAATATTGTTGTATAAATATTTTAATTTACCTAAATAGCTTATCTGCCTGCATAACTCTGTGTGCTGGAATTGTTAAACACTAATGAGAAGTAAACATTTTTCCAAAAAATGACCCATTTACTTAAAAGCAAAACCTGTTGGGGGGGATTTGTCTTCTATTCTTCTATTGAGGGAAATAGTGTTACTGTTCTCTTAGATTTCTACATTATCTATTGCTTGAGAAATGAGAAAAAAAAAAAAAAAGAAAAAAAGCCACAGTTGTGCTCCATTTAGTTTGGATTCATTGATTCATTAAGTGTCATTTCCAAAAGCATTTTCAAGCCCCACTGTCCCTATGAAGCCAGGTACTTTGCAGTTAATAACTCTGAGTTACCTGGAAATAAAAAACATGGGGTGTGACAGAGCAAAGCAGAACCTTCCCAAGTATCTTCCCGCTTTTCTCTGTCACCAAGAAGTGCATACTGACAGCCGCATCTGTGCTTAAATATCCGTGGTGAAATAGCATCCCAAAAGAAGGCAATGGCAGCCTTGAGCATGACCAGAGGTGGGCTTACTTGCAATGTAGGCTGCAAGAAGCTAATGTTTACAGTGCCTGTTAATGCTGCCTTGCTGGTCTAGGTGCACCAAACAGCTTGAGAAACTGCTCTGGTCTCTAAGCAGTCAGAAGCTGTGAAAAATTTAGTAGTTCTAGCTCATGGGGGAGATGTTGCTAAAGTGCAAAGGACAGTTGAGCACATTTTCCGTGTTGTGCCTTTGATACCTCCTTTATTAAAATGGACAACTGTCCAGAGCCAAGATACAAACAACTTTTCCGCTGAAACTGTGGTTCTCTGCTAACGTGGTTCAGCTGTAGTGGTCTTTTTGCATGGAACACATGCAACCACGTGGCTTGTAGGGGAAGTCAACAGTAAAGGGAATCGATATTGTTACAATCACCTTCACTTCTTCAATTACTTGTTTGCACAAGGAGTAACACTAGGCACTCAGATGTGACATTTGGTGCATTGCATTGCAAAAATTCCTTTTTTCTCATTTATAGTAAGCAGTGAATATCTTATTCCTTGGATAAGGTATGGAAATTTCTAGCTATGCTTCTGTCAACTTTAGCTGCTGATGAGCAGATGACTCCATTTGTGAACACTATGCTTTTATACAGAAAATGCTTTAATACATGGAAGAATATACAGCCTAGCTTGTCTTAGCAGAGACTTGCCACTGAAGGCACCTGTGTCTACCAGAAAAGCACATTAGGATGCACGTTGACAACTGTGTGGCAAAAGTCACAGTTTCATGATACGACCTCTGAGTAGTCTACAGAAATGGGATCCAGGCCTTTATTCTTGCAGAACCCAGTCATGAAGGATAAATAAGTAAAGTGGGATGTTAACTGTATTGATAGAGTTTTGCAAGTTGCCTCCTTTACCAGAGAAGGAAAAATAAATTCTTTCTTTTAGTGCTATGTAACTCTTGTGTAATAGAATAAGATGTGAGGAGCTACCTTGCCATTTGTGCAATGATACAAATTCAGCTTTTTAAGAATGGAGAGAGCATAATACAAATTGTCAGCTTAAACATTTCCATATCCACGGTGAACACGTGTACATGTTTAAGGCAGAAATCAGTACTGCCTACACTAAAAACCTGCATGAGAACAACTGGGGACAGTTAGCTGCATCACAGGTTTTCTTCTTTTCTCTGCAATTATGTCTGAGGTTCAAAGTTACATTCTATTATCAAATGAAATCATGACTCATCTGAAATGAGGTAAGTTGCACAACTTTGAGACAAAAGAACCCATAAATGTGGGTTTGCTGTTCAGAATCATTAATGCTGCTAACCAATGACAGAGGGCCCAGAGGGATTGCACTGTTTTCTGCAAAAGCACAAAAAGAAGTGTTTTCCCACAAGGTTCATCATAGGTTCTTATTACAGCACCAACTGGTGTTTGTGTTCATCAGCATCGTTTAGCATAAAAAGGAGAGTGAGTTTACCCTTCAGCGTCAACCCTTCATGGGGTGCAGCTTATCCTCTGGTGTGTCTTCTCAGCTCTGATGATCACATACATCTGCAGGCATTGAAATATTCCAGTGCATAAATACTAAGCCTGGGCATTCTGAAAGGTGCCAGTGGAGATAGAACCATGGTCATGAAGGGCGAATGACCCTTCATGCATCAGCAGGGGCCCTCCCCACCCCAAGGGCCAGAGGACAACCTCCACTATCCATCCCAAGGACACTGATGGCACATGGTCATCCCACATTCCCTGTTACCCTGGGACAGAAAAGGGAGAACTAGGCATCTAACACAGAGTTAGCAACAAAGTCTTTATAGTAGCATCCTACAGCTAAAACCTATGAGAAGGTAAAAAACATGCTACAGAGTACCAGCCTGATAAACCACCACAATACCCTCATCTGATGGGAGCAGGAATCTTCTGCTGAGCTGTGCTCTACAGTTCTTCCCCAAACATCCTTTGTCTCTGGAAAAATGCATGTGCGGCATCATTAAAAACAGGATATAAGCTTGCCTGTCATTGATGAAGGAGACAAAAAATGGCTTGATGTTCTCTGAAGTACAGAACACACAGTGTCTCTAAAACTGTAGAATGAATTGCCCAATATATTCTGGATGAGAAGCAGTATGTCACACTGTTAAAGGCACACTAATGCACAAAAGAACTGGCTTAAGGTGGCAGCCTCAACTTGGCATTACCATTTCTTAGGCTTTCCCTCCCGAGGTGGTGTATATATAAATATAATACTGCTGGGGGACCCAGTGGGAATTTCACTGTTGAGTATCGTAATTCTCAGAGTAAATATCTGTAATGATCAATTCTCTTTATTTATTTTGGGAGAGGTTCAGCTAGAGCCATCTAACTCAGCCCTGAAACTCAGTGACCTTTATTCTATCATTTGGCTCAGCAGTAGCTTGTCTAAGTGTCCACTTTGAATTGATAGGAAGTTAAAAGAATGTTTCAAGTCTGCATAAGGCAGGCAAATGTGCAGCATTATTTTAAGTCAGAAATTGCTACTTGTAACTATCACTTACAATGATTAAACCAGGCAGCACATCTCTAATTTCTCTTCTTCCACTGTCTCCTCAAGTAGAGAATTAAGCCATGTTCAAATATAATTCCAGCCATTTGTTTTGTATCCTCATACACCAATCAATGTTAGGCAGCTACAGGAAGAAAAAGGCACAAACAGTAAAACAAAAGTACAAAGAACAGCTTAATACTACAGTAAGCAATTTAAACAGCTGTCTTGGTTTATCACAGCGCAGTGTTTTCTTCATTCCCCAGCAAGCATCTCCTCCAAAAGGAAAATTTGGAGTGCCTACCAACTGGGCAGAGCTGGAGAAAGTTGGCAAAGGTTTTCTTAATTTGTTTCCCATTTAAAATGTAAGGCTTTATTTGTCTTTCATGCTGCTGTGAGGTTTATGTTTATATAAGTTCATGCTTTCAATTTGCAGAAATTAATTTTGTACAGACAGTCTATACATACAGGGATTCACTACTATTTGCAGACTTATGGGTTCTTAGTATCTTCAAAACCTGTTTCTCCTCACAATGTAAATGGAAAAAAAAAATAAATCAGATTCCATAAAAGAAACATTGAGGTTAAAAAAATTAGATGCCCTTTCTCTCCTCTTTCCCCAAATATAGGAAATATAAAATGCTCAGGTTTGTACAAATATCATATTAGCTCTAAGTCATCCAAATAGGAGGAGTTCCTTTAATAAATAAAGGGGAATGGAATATGCTATACGTGCAAGTAAGAACTCTACCCTTTCCATATTCAAGTTAGTCTCAGAGTCCAGTTTGCTGTTAACTTGTCCAGCATCCTCTATTTAGTCTTCTCTCCAACTTCCATGTTGCAGCTTGCCCTTGTTAGGTGAGCTTTTCTGAAGAAGGAGCATAGTTTCTCACACTGGTAAAGCATATAGCTCCTTGAGTTCTGTATAAGAATGTATGGAGACAGCAGCCCTGCAGCTGAAAGTAAAGAAGATTACAGGGTTACTTGAACTAATAACTCCACAGCTTAATCTCATTTCTTCTAAGAATTCAGTCCCAGTTACTTGCACAAAATATGAGATAAAGAAAGGAAACAAGGTGGAGTAAGTGCTCGTGCTGTGCTGTCTCAGAGGGACGACACTGCTTCTTGTCCGGCTTTGCAGTACTTTGAGGAAACCTGTGTTCAGGAAGATAGGGAAGAGTGGTCCCTAGGCATTTGAGGGCTCTGGAAGTGATAAAGGCAGATGGAGGAGCCACCTCCCGTCTAAAGCACACTGCCACGTGAGCCAGAGGCCTACGTCCTACTTTACAGTTGATACTGGGTTTTGACACAACAACAAACTCAGCTGACCTCCTCCTGGGAAAACAGTATAAAGACAGCCAGAGATAAAACCTGAGTAGCAGTCCTGCAGCAGGTGTCTTCCATGCCAGTGAGGGCATACTGCTACTGTAGACCTCAAAACACCACTGGCATGGATTTTACAAGGATTTCTCACCTATCCCTAATCAAGCTAATTAAATCTGCAGTGTCATAGACCAGCAGAAGGCTGTAGAATACAGCAGTTTATGTTTGCACCATCAACGTATCTACCTGGTTATTTCCAAATTTTATATTAACATACAAATCCTGCTTCCAGTTCTGACTCTGGAGGCACATCTTTCTGCCTGACTTGTCAGTGAACTCCATCTGGGAAAGTAATACTGTAGTTGTACTTGTGAGATGCTCTGCATGCTGATGCAAGCTTAAACATGATTCCTTAGGCTCAGATTGGGTGGGGAGGGAGCAACCATGTTACAAACATGCCCACAGATAAATTCTTGAAGTATGTTGTTTTTCATGTAACACCATTTTCTTTAAAAAAGTTGATAGGACAGCAGTAGCAGGCTTCAAACTACTTCCCCTCATGTCTGTGTCCATATGCTCAGCTAAAGCACAGTTGGCACAGTTGCCTCTGGAAGACCCCCTAGCACTGAAATGCAGCAAGCCTTCAGTAGGACATATAAAAAGGGACAAAGCTGGTAAGTGGCTCACTGTCTCCAGATGAAACACTCCAACCAGTCCTAATGCAAGCCAGGAGAAGATGGAAGACCAAATTTCACTTGTTTGATCTGTAACTTCCAGTAAGTTGTGTTGCCCTGCTAATTTCTAGTGCTTGTATTTCTAGGCATGTGTTTTGCACCACAAGATCAAGTCCCGGTGAAGCTATTACAAAATTATTAAGTGAGTTTACTTCACCTACACAAATCTCTCTAAACAGATACTTCCCAAAATAACCTGGTTTCAAGGGCAACGTAGAAGTTGTTTATTCCCAAAGAGATGAACCAAACTATTCTCTGGATTCTAAAGTCCTTTCCAGAACTGGATTCCTTCCATGCTGCCTTTTCATCTGAAAATGCTTGTTTCAGTTTAAGTGGTATGTTTTAATGTGTATGTCTCTTGAACCTCAACTACCTGAGACTTAGCAAGAATATTAATGTCCCTTATGGGATAGCATCATGGAATATTTTATATACCATGACAAGCAACCACTTCTGTAGTATATTGGTCCAACATTTCCTGGGCTATTTAATCTCAGCTTTTTAAAAATGAAGTGTCCTGTAATAGGAAACTTCATTAGAAGGAAAGTAATAAATGCTTCATTCAGTGTGCTTGGCCAAAATAGCTCACTGAGTCTTGGAATGAAAAGACCCTTGTCCATAACAACACAGACACAATTACAAGTGCAGACAGGATGGTTTTGCCTACCAGGGAAAAATCCCTTGTAACATTAAGAAGGAGGAGGGAAACCGTTCAGTGGGTAGGGCAATCAGTTTGGGAATAATTAGGACATTGATAATGGGGAGTGGGGAAGAGATGGGAGATCAGAAGTGCATAAAGGGGACAGCAAAGCGAATGTCCCATCTTCTTAAGGAAACCCCTTCCTCTTGTTCCCTTCCTGTCTCCCTTAAAAGAATATTTAGGATAACTCATTACTGAAGCATTCCAAGGAGAAAAAAACATCAAGTATCACTCCCTCCCCCTCCTCCTCCATTATTCTTTCTCAGCTGTATCTTCTTGAACGTTATAACATTTGATCCAAGCCTTTTCTGTCATCCTTCTCTTCAGTTGTGTGTTTCTCTTCTTCCCTAGTATTCTCCTAGGTTTTGCACTTTGCCTTCCACTTCCACCCCTTCATCTTGACTCTCCCTTTTTCGTTCTCTGCTCTTAATCTGCAGTTCCCCTTTAACAACTTGTAATTCCTCTCTCCAGGGGGATTCATGCTACAAATGGCAGCAGCAAAGGCAAATTGAGGTGCTCATCAGAAGCTGAAACCACAGGACTTGGACAATGATTTGCCACTGTATCAGATCCCACAGCAGTGCTAAGAGTCATCCTACAAAGACTTCATCTGTTCACAGAGGTCAGTCAAGCATGCTGCCTTTTTTTATTTGCCATCAGCCAGTGGCTCCCCAGGCCAATTAAAATTATCCCACAAGGTTCCAATCAGCATGAAAACTGTCACAGACAACTGCAGCAGCACTACAGACCTCATCTTGACTGAGGCTAAGCACTTCATCATGGACACTTCTTGCTTCCCTGAAAGTAATTCACAATTTGGTCTCAGCAAGAGGGACCAAAGAAGCAGTAGTCACTTGCAAGCTCTTTCCAGGCTGTTTTCATGCTCAGAGTCACTAGACTTCTATTCAGGGAAAAATATTAGCTGCAGAGACAAGACTTAGATACTTACTCAGTTTGTGGTACACAGGAAATTTAAGGCACAGAAGTGTCTAGTGTGGTGACCCATGCATGGGACTAACAGTGAGGAGATCCAGGTACTCTTCCTGTTTCCACAAACAACCTGCAGTGACATGAAACTAACAAGTTTGTGATCTGGTGGCCTACACTGAGAAAAAAAACAACATTTTATGCATCAGTTTACCTCACCACAATAAAATCTGCAAAAATAAAGAAGTGTCATGTGTTTTTAGGAGGAGGAGATGCCTTCTCTTGCCATGGGAACAGAATCTCTGACTACAATTTGCTCTCATAGTTCTCTCCTTTTTGACAGCAATAGGATTGGTTTGTTCCAAGGCAAAGTGCTTTTTCTGAAGAAGCTGTTGCACGCTTTCCAGATGGGCATTGCATTATCTCTCCATACTCTTAGTTACCTTTCAACATTGCTGCCAGCAACAGGAAGTTGCTGATGTGCTTGTTTTCACGTTTTAAGATGCCGTAAGTCGAACTGCCAGAGTTTCAAACAGAGGGCTTTCTGTTTTGCATGCCAAATATTTCTTAAAGAAAACATACTCTGTTTTCTCTTGTCTGTGCTATCACTCACTTGCCATACTGGGCAATGTTCTAGTCACACTGCAGAGTAAAAGAAAACAGGTTTTGCTTTATTCCCTGGAAGGGGTACCAAGTAAAACAAATAAATAGCTGGTTAAATTACATACTTATATTGAACACACTTCATATAAAAATTTGTGTCTGTTGAGATTACTGTCAACTCTCAGACAGATAATTACCTGCAGCAATGCCAGAAGCACTCTTTGACCTTGTTTTCAAATGGAAGGTTGTCATGGCACATGCCAACATTATGTCTTGCACCACTGTCTAGACATGGCCAAAATGACTGTCAGCCTTTACTGATACTGTTGTGGGAACAGAGGTAAGTCCATAAGACAGCTTTGCAACCCACCCAGCACAGTGCAAAGGAATTTTTTTAACCTGAACTAAAAATGTACCCAGACAACAGAAGGGCATTACCATCTTGGCCTAATTGTGCAAAGCACAATTATTTTTAATTTCACATGTCAGAATGAAAAATGTGCAGCTTAGTTATTATTTTTGTATTGTAAATAGAAGTTTGTTCAAGACTGAAAAATGCAAAAAGCCACAGACAGTTCCTCAGAGAAAGACATCCCCTCCCCAGAAGCCAAAACCAGTAGAAATGTATTCGCTTAGGTGAGTACTCAGATGCAACTGCTTAGTCTGAAAGGTCTAAAGCATGTGATCTGTTTTCTTCTTCCTTTTTTAATTCTCACCATGTGTATTGTCCACTCTCAGACCTGCAAGGCACAGAGTATAAATAGAGAGTAGCAAGCTCTGATTTCCCAGCTCAGCCTGCAGGGTCAAGCAGGCATTTCCAAAATATGCTGAACATAGCTGACAGCCAAACCTAATCCAAGAGCCTACACCTAAGAATAGGCTTATGCCCATGCCTGCCACAAAGATGAGACAAAGCAAAACTCCTCTTTTCTTTAGTAGCACCAGGGGTTTTACCCCAGGGAACCACACAGCTCCTGATTTGGTTGACAAAACAAAATTTTCTTTCAAATTATACTGGACATGCTGTGAAAGAAAAAAAAAATCTTTGAAATGTTTTTTTCAGCTGAACTATTTCTCTCATCCCTAATGGAAGTATCCTGGTCATGATGCACAACAGAATCCCCATCTGTCTTCTACTCTGTCTTTTTCATCCTACTTGCCTCCCTTCATCTTACACCACTTTTCTTCCCTGAAGCACAGCCTTTTCTCAGTCAAGCCATCTTCCACCTAATTGCAGAGGTAAAGAAATCTTTACTAGGATATAACATATATATGTTGCTGCTCCCTTTCTGGCTTAATTTGTGTTTAAGTGCCCCTGGTTTCACCTGTGCCCACCCTGCAGTGGTTTGGGACTTTTCTTGGTTGTTTTTCTTTTTTTTCAGGCAAAACCTCTGCATTTCTTTGTCCAACACTTAGCACAGTGCCCATTTCATAATTGGTGTAACTGCATTTTTGTAAGAGGAGGAAAAAAACTCACCAATTTCTCCATGCTGGAGATGAGAAAAAGAAAGCCTGTTAGTGGTTGGTCTTTTTGACATACCTGTTCCCATCTACTTGACAAAGCAACCACGCTGAAAATGATGAAAGGGTCATACAGCACAGGCTTTAGCGTAGGTCATAAGACTTAGGAACACACTAAAAACATGGCTCAGTTTCCTACAAGACACAAAAAGAAGAAAGATTTTTATAGTATTCTCTTTTTAAAGATGACATACAGCATTGCCACCAGAGTTCTATCACCATATTCCTTAACTCTAGCCAGAAAAATTACACTAAAGCCTCCCAAAAGTCAAGAATTGCTTTAAGACTGTTCACTAATATTCGATATAGTTAACCTAACACACCTGGCATATTTGAACTAAAGATTTGGTTATGCTTTAATTTGTCTTGATTGGCTTTGGGGTTCTTCTTTTCCTCCCGTACTCAGTTTCCTTTTGTGTGTATATAAACACACACATGTACATATATACACATGGAGAAAAGCTCAATTTCTTACATAATAAGGTGACCACAAAAGCTGAAACAGACTAATATTGCAAACCACACAACATCCTGTGCTCAGATTCAGATCACAAAGCTGTAAGCAGCAGATGCCGTACTCAGGTTACTGAGACACAAGACTACAGTTACCTGGTTTCTGCTGCTAATTCACTGGATGGCACTGGAAAACATCCCTTTCTTGCACAGACACTGACTGCCTCTATCCAAATGACAGTGATCTGTATCTCTCAGGTGCCATTTACTGACTTCAGGAGGAGTTGAATAAGTGCAAAATCCATCCCTGTACTGGCCTGTATTAGCAGACTTGTGCATCAGAGGTGTTATTCTCAGTCATCAGCTGCTCAAAACAGCTCTTCTGAAACCTTGGAGTTTCCCTTTAAGATCTGATGAGATCTGTGTCATTCAACAGCTCGTTTTACTTCCTCAGCATTTTCTCACTTCCTCTTTGTGTGTCCTGGCAATCAGATTGTCTCAAAACAGCACCCTTCTGAACACAGGGAAGTGTCATGCTCCAGCTCTGATCTCACACCAAAACATACCCAAGACAGTAGTTACTCTGGATTGCTGTTATGATAGAAGGGGTGAAAACCCCATCCAAACTCATTCATAAGCAGTATACACAGCATTCTGCAAATTATTGAAGTCTGATGCTTTTTAAGACAAGAAGTCCTGATACCAGGAGAATTGAACAGCCTTAACCAAACCCTGTCAGTGTCACCATCAGCAATTCAGAGAAGCTCCCACTGATCATAGAATTACACCAGCAGTGTAGGGGGCATACACCTCAAACACAAAACAAAACAAAATGAAACAAAACAAAACAAAGAAAAAAAAACCCAACAAATCAATCTAAAAATTTTTTCCAAGGGACATTAAGTTTTGGGTTTTCATATTCCCCCTCCCACCCAGTGAAGCGGCAGATTTTTCTGTATCATACAAAATTGCTGTTTCACTTCTGCTGGCTGTGCAAACTGTGAAGGAGCTCACTTTTTTCCTCCTGCACTTCTGTTCTGGGTTTCAGGGGAGTTGTGTCTGCTTCTCACCAGTCTAAATGAGAATAGAATCAGACATTCCATCTTCAGTGCTTTTGTTTCAAAGATAAATGACTGTGTTTTGCTGCTTTCCCCATGGCTTATTCCAGAGCTCTGCTGCCAGTTCAGACTGGCTTGCTGTCAAGACTTGACACACAGTGAAAACAGTTGAAAAATAGCAGTGCTCCATCTGATCAGCTACTTTGGAAGGTTTGTGCTCTCAGAGCTGTAGCATTGGGAAGGCAGCAGACCACAGTAGTTTCAGATACCTGTTTCTGTTAGAGTGCTTTACAACAGTTTATTCCCTGAGTTTTGGACAGGAAGCAGACAACTTGGGAAACTTAACACTGGAAGGAAAGGAAGGAGAAAGGGAGAAAAAAAGAGGGAAGTAGCTAATTGCTATAGAACGTGTGCAAATGTAAATGTGCAGCCAAGCAGGATACACCGTATTGTATTTGGACAGAAGATAAACCAAAGGTCGGCCAGAGCAGCGCTGCAAAGACGGACTGATGACATGCAATTAAATTCTCCTTTGTAAAGAATGCTCTTGTTCCAGTGTTTGATCCCCTGCAAGGATTCCCAATTGTTTTATAACTTTTCACAGGAGGAAAAATACTTGTCTCCTGCCTTAGCCTGAAGACATTGAAAGGAGTAGGGCCAGATTCATTTCCTTGGAGGCTTTTTCCAGTGATCTGTCAGAAAGAAACATCTACATAAACACTTAATACATGTCAATTCCATCAGTCATCAAGCCCACATTGGTGAAAATAAGAGAATTAAAATGCAACTGACACCATTTATTTGGGGAAATTTTATCTTACATCATCTCCAGAGTAGACAATCAGATTCATATCTTCAAGCAGTTTGCAGATGGGGTACTGTTTTGGAAGCAAGTTTTAAGTTAGAACAACTCCTTTATCAGAAATAACTCTTGAGAACTACAACATGTGGGAGGCAAAAGTGTTCGGTCCCAGTCAGAAGCACATCAGCTGTTCATGTCCTGTTGTAATGTGCATAACTCTTCAAAAAACTATTTAGACCATGGACTTCAGCTTCAGTCTGACACCTGCTTCCATACAAAATCATTTTCTAAGTGAGCATCTAGAGCAGCTGACTACCAAAAGGAGAGTCTCCTACTTCCCTGCTCCTCTTGGAACTGAAGAGTTTATAGTAACAGGAGTGAGCTTTTTTCATCTCACATTGACAAGGAATAAATAGGTTGTGGTACTGCTATTCACAGCTTGCAGCATTTTATTCCACTGTCATCTCACCTGTGCGAGATGCTAATGAATTCAGAAAGGTTTTGTGGGCTTTTTTCTCTCAGGATATGTGTGAGAAAGCCTAGCTGAAATGTCAGCTTCCACATTCCAAAACTGACAGTTAGAAAAACAAAGGAAAACTTTCTGCTTGTCAATGCTGGGGTTTGCTTGAGGGAGACACACAGGTTACTGCTCAACACTTTGAATCCCTCCTCCCCTTTTCTTTTTTAGGCAGTCTCTTTTAGGACTAGGACTGCATTTTAAGATCTGCTAACATTGGTGCCTGACTAAAAATAGGCTTTTTGAGAAACTATTTAATAAAGCACAACTTTCACTATGAATGAGAAAATTAACATGGTAGGGTCTTAGGCTTGTTTTGACAGAGATATTCTTTGGCCACCCCAGCTGCCTGTCAGCTTGGAAATGGCATCAAAATCTCTTCTCTGGAAGCAACTGTGGGGGAGAGAGGAACATTGTCACAGAGCAGGAACTCAGGTCTGAGCCCAGCCTCAGCAAAGTAATTTAGGGTGCTCAAGTGCTTTAGGGTGCTCAAGTGCTCCTAAGGGATGGACAACATTTTCTGCATGGTTAAAGCCAGGGTACCCTTGTGACTTCTTAAGCAAAGGCTCTGTAGATACTTCAGGAGCTACCTCTTTTCATTTAAAGAGAAATAAAATCAAGAAATCTTTTACTCTACATCAAAAGCCCTGATGCTACTGACTATCTTAACTTGCCATCTCTCTGCTTCAAAGTGCAGATTTCTACATCCTCACTGCTACATACTAGAAGTTACTCTTGGCAAAAAAAAAATTTTTCAGGTCTCTGACTGTTCTCAAGGCCATAACCCTTGAATATAGAGTGAGGTGTGCTCTCTTGGCTGGACTGCACACTGAGGGACTGATTCGAGGGCAGATGGCAAATCCTATCAGAGGACTTAGCATTACACCAATAGTCTATTCCTCTCATTCTGAGATGCACACATCCTCACATCAGTGACTCAAATGTGCTTTACGCATGTAGACTGTGTATGCAAGTAATTGTTAAGCCAGGGAGTCCCAATTTCAACCCAAATTATGGTTTCTCTTTTTTTCAAGCAGGAATATTTCTCTGCTTGCTGGATTTTGTGCTTGTAGGCTTCATGTTTTCAATTTTTTTTTCATCATCATGAAAGAAGCATATTTAAAATGCCCCAGCAAACTCTAACTTAATTAAAGGATTTCCAGAGCTGCTACTCAAACAGGGAACAGGGAACACAGCTCACATGAGATTTGTGGTTTACAGTGATAGAGTCAATAACACCAGTCTGCCACTCCTCTCAGTAGCTTCACATTCTTTAACTGGCATAACAAAGGGTATTTTTTCTTCTGCAAAACACAAAATCCTCCAGAAATGGAAGTGAAAGCTGCATGACCTCATTTTCTGCCGAAAAGAGAAGGTAGTATCAGCCACAGTAGATAACATAGCTGATTGCCTTGCAATTAAAGGACTGTTCCCTGGGAGGCAGATACCTTTTATCTTGGGCATGGAAATCAGCCTGTAGCCTCCTTACTCAGTTACCTAAGGTGTGTGCAACCATCATAAGTCTTACAGGGAGAAAGTGCCAAGAGTGTCCCATAAAGAAAAGACAAATCACTTTCTTACGGGACTAAAAGTAACAAGTATTGCTGTAGAAATCATAGAGTAATATAATCATAGAATGGGTTGGGAAAGGATCTTAGGATCATCCAGTTCCAGCCCCCTGCCATAGGAAGGGATGATTCATGTTAGAGCATGTTGCCCAAGGCTCTGTCCAACCTGGCCTTGGGCACTGCTAGGAATGGAACATTCACCACTTATTTGTGCAACCCATTCCAGTGCCTCACCACCCTCACAGTGAAGAACTTCTTCCTTAGATCTAACCTGAACTTCCCCTGTTTCAGTTTAAACCGACCACCTGTTGTCCTATTGCTACAGTCCCTAATGAAGAGTCCCTGCCTGGCATCTTTGTAGGCCCCCTTCAGATAACAGAAGGCTGCTGTGAGGTCTCCACACAGCTTCTCTTCTCCAAGCTGAACAGCCCCCATTTTCCCAACACATCTTCATACAGGAGGTGCTCCAGCCCCTGATCACCCTTGTGGCCCTCCTCTGGACTTGTTCCAATAGCTCCATGTTCTTCTTATGTTGAGGACACCAGAACTGCACACAGTGCTCAGAGTGGGGTCTCATGAGAACAGAGTAGAGGGGCAGGATCACCTCCTTCCACCTGCTGGTCATTCACCTTTTGATGCAGCTCAGGATACAGAAATACCTGTTTTATTTGGATTTCACTTTTTGTACTTTAGAAGATCCTAAAGCAATTTCCAAACCAGAACCCTAATTCTGGGCAGGTTTAAGGTCAACAGTAGCCTTACTCAGTGGAGTTGGAAAGTAACAAAAGCAAGCAGAACAAGGACTGTGTGGGGTGCAGAAGGCCAGGAACTCATAGGTGTCTTCCTTCCTTTATGGCTTTATCTTAGAGTTCATTTGGCTGGACAACAACACACACTAAACAGAGGAGAGAAAGTAAAAGGGAGGATATAGCCTACCTCTGAGCTCCAGAGCTCCTGAGCAGGTGTTTCCTCCCCAGTCTGTTACAGAGGGAGGTCAAAGTCGTCCCCCTCAGCAGAGCCAGGTCTCAGTGGTGATACTTTTTTAATGTACATCCAGATTTAGCATTGTTTGCATCACACACCTCTCACAGTCATCTTTATTGATACAACAGCCAACCTACTGTACATTTGTTGCCAGGCTTAACAAGGGTTCCTAGTCCTGTGAAGCAGGCAAAGTTCTGGTGTTATATTCCCTAAGCTTGATAAACACAGCTAGGGCAAAATCTTCTGGAAATCCTAGCACTGATTCCTTGAAAAAGCATAGAAAAGGTGTTCCTGAAATAAAGATGAAGTATACATATGTGATGCCTACAAGGATAAGGAAGAAGTTCTTTGCTGTGAGGGTGGTGAGGCACTGGAACAGGTTGCCCAAAAAAATGGTGAATGCTCCATCCCTGGCAGTGTTCAAGCCCGGGTTGGACGGAGCCTTAGGCAACATGGTCTAATGTGAGGTTTCCCTGCCCATGGCAGGGAGTTGGAACTGGATGATCTTAAGGTCCTTTCCAACCCAAACCATTCTATGATTCTTTGATTCTATAAAGCCTTGGGAAGCCCCAGAGGAGGGGTGAATCCCAGATGAGTACCCATCAGTGTGTAAATGCAGGTGTTAATATCATTCTTACTACACAAGTTATAACAAGCATACTCCTTCTTACTGCTCCATGGGCATGGGTAGAGGGTAAAAAGCCTAACTCCTTCCCCACACAGCCACCCTAAATAGACAGGCTCTTGCCTTAGTTATACTGCTCTCTGTGATAAATGATCTGTACAAAGCAGTGGGTTTCTTATGGCAGCAACATGTTCCCTTTTCTTACCCAGAGCCACTCCAGTGACAAAGCAGACTGGTGCAGGGCTCCACTTTGCCAGGCACATAAGGTTTTCTCCTCACTAACAGACTCCTGGGAGAGAGAAACTGGCTTCCAGAGGAGCCTGAGACACTGGCTCAGAAAAGCTCCAAGGATTCTGTGAAATGCTGAACCCATTACTCAGCAACCACAAAAAACCAGTCTCAGAACCAGCTGCAAAGTAATGTCTTCTCATTTACTTTGGACAGTCACACAGTGGTTTTGTTTTAAGCTTAGGAGAAATAATACCAGTATCACAGTACAGCAAAAAGTGCCAGAACATGTATTAACTCACATCTCTAGGGAAGGAAGAGCAGGCTGGCCTGGTACACTGCATAATAGCATATCCATCTTTAAAGAACACCTCTCACTTTGATCGCACAACAGCATTTCCAATTAGTTGTTAGGGTATGTGTCCTGTGGCCCAAGAAGTGCTTTTCCGTAGCCTCCCAAAAATTGCCATCAGGTTTAGCTGGGCTATGAAGAGTTGAGGCAGCCACAGCTCCCCAAACAACTGTTTTCCTGTTCTTGCACCTCAGGAAAATCCTGACAGGTTAAAGTCCTGAGGGTCAGTCAGCACAGCCCTGCCTGGAGAGCAGCAGCTGCCATGAATCATATCCTGGGAACTCCATAAAGAGGTTACAGATATGTGAGGACAGGACAGCATTTCCCTTCCAACCTGGGCTCTGGCTGTCTCGTGTTCTAAACGAGCAAATGAAACAGTACATGGGAAAACATTTTAGTGGGAATGCAAAAACTGCTGCTAGAAAACTAGTTATTGATAATCTACTGTCCAGGTAGAAAAATGTTTTTGGTTTTTGTTTTGGTTTGGTTTTTTCCAGAGGGGTGTTTTCCTACCCAGTGCTGTTAAATATTTCCACAGAAAATCTGGGTGATACTTTTAGTGAAAAAAGACATCAAGCCTTTAAAACCTGACACTGAGCCAGGAAGAATAGAATGAGGTTTAAGTGTGACTTGAAGCAGAAGAGTGCAGCTAGGTACAGACGAGAGTGAAGTATTCACTGCCCTGGAGCAAGGTAAGGGACCAGTCACTCCATCAGTCTGCAGAAAAGACGTAAGTGGTTATGGCAGATCACAGACGGGACCTGAGTCAGCTGTATCTGTGGTTCTGACAAGGGGCAGGCGCTAAGGGCTGTGTTAAACAAGACTAGAGGATGCCAGAAGTATGAAGTAGCCCTTCCTGTCTATTCCACAGGAGCTCTATGTCCAAGTAGCAACTGTGCTTTAAAACAATGTGTGGACAGACAGGATCAACTCCAGAGGATGTCAGTCAGAGCCATCAGAAGTCTGGAGACCACATGCCTATAAGTAAATATTAAGTGTAAGGACTGGCTTAGCACAGAAAAGTACATAGCCCAGAAAAGAGTCAATACATAGCCTATTAGTTACAGAAACAGCAAATGGAAGAGAACAGTCTGTGCAGCCATGATCCCTTCAATCAGGGCAGACAAAGATATACCTAAATTATACCAAATGAAATATAGGTTAAACAGCATGGACAAATTTTGTAGCTGCAGGGGTAATTAGTATTGAATGAATTGCCTGGGGAGATAGTGATGTTTCCATCGAAGGGAGGTTTTCATAAAAGGTGAGACAAACAGGTGTAGTTAATCCTCCTCTAGGGTGGGTGAAGAAACAAGATGAGCTTGTGAGATCCCTTTGAGACTTAGCTTGTAGTCCACAGGAAGCACGGAGAATGGTGAGCAGCTTCAATTCCTCCTTTTTTCTGCAAGTGAAAATAAGAGCGCAAGTGTGTTTTTAGAATACGGTCCTTGACCAGCCCCACCGTCCTCATTTACCCGACCTTTCCCTTCCTCATCCTTTCCCCTAGCTCAAGAGAAAGCCTATTAGTTTTAGGTAATTCCACATTCTCAGGCAGTCCTTTCTCCCAGTGATTCTTCCTGGAGGATTTAACTATCTCATCACCACCACCCCCCCACCCCCCACCCCCCCCCTTGCCCAACGAGAGCTTCCTCTTTGCTAAGTGATTATCATTGAGGCTCAGTCGGTGGTTTTCAGTGTTTCTGCTCCTGCTCTGGTAGTTGCCCCTCTCCAGCATTCTGCAGTGGGGCTGTGGGGCTGGCTCACAGCCTTAGGGACAGCTGCTACAAAGACAGTGGGAAGCACATGGGAACAAAATAGGTGCATATTTTCACCAGCTGTTTTCCAAAAGAGCCTTCTGGAGCTTAACGTATAGGAAGCACTTTGCACCCAGCTAGAGACAGTCCTTCCTCAGGCTAACAAAACAAAAATCATCCGATCTCCACGTAGATCAATTATTGCATAACAGATGATGCTGCATCAAGAAAAACCTCTTTCCCATGGGGAATGGACCACCTCAGAGTGACGCAAGGCATAGGCCTGCTGCTAACTCCCGGGGCCTGTTTGATAGAAGCCTTCCTACCCATTTCAAGATGGGTGGCAAACCAGTTGCAGTCATCTCCTCCGTCCACCAAGACAGTAGCTGACATCTAGGTTAGCCATGATTCCTTTTCAACATGGCATTTCTGTTCACACCTTGATTTACATGCCAAGGATGATAACTTCTTCTAGCTAAAGCATGTGCCAGTTCTGTCTGGTTCTGCCCCCACAAGATTTGGGAGTTTATCTTGAAGCTAGCTTTAGTGATGGATTACCAATGACAAATCATTCAAATGGCACACTCCCACAGGAGAGTTCTGCCTCCTGCAGCTTCTTGTCCATCACTCTGTTTCTCCAGAAGGTCCCATGTCTAGGAGTCCTAATCCTGCAGGAAAATTTATTTAATTTGTCCCTATAATCAGGTGTATAAAAGTGTATAACTTTAAGGCAGACACCACATTCCACAGGCAAAGAGAGCACTTCATTTACAGTGTGAAGCCTGCAAGACAAATTTTCCTTTAACCTACCACCTGGTAAGTAAAGACCTTTAGCACTGCTGTCAGAGTTCCCTGAAACAAAGGCTATAAAGAAATAGGATTTGGCAAGAGCTGCTGTCATCTGCTAGACTGCCTCTTTGATCCTCCTTACACTTCTGTAATCATGCCAACATCTCTGCAAAACAGAACAGAGCTGCTGCATAAAGGCAATCTCCTTCTCACTTCCTTTTTAACTCTGATGGAATTTTTGCTTGGTGACATTTCTTTTTACTCACTAAGAAAACTCCCGCACCTCCCTCTCCACAGTCTCTACCTCTTTATTGCAGCCCTGCTGTTTAAAGCACATGGAAACCATGACTCAGAGAAGTAGTGATGACTAGGAGATGTGACACTGGTCTGCAAGTGAGGAGATCCACACACTGAAACTGATTGAACATTTCCGTTGTGCTGCTTTGGACTGGGAGCTCTCCAGAGTCACAATTGGTTAATATGTATTTCCCTAGCACATTCCCTGTAAATGGTCCCCTGAAGCAAAGGGTATTGAGGCACTTGACAGGGTGGTGAGGCACTGGAGCAGGTTGTGTCCTGTGAGGTGTCCCTGACCATGGCAGGGTGTTGGAACTGAATGATCTTAAAGTCCTTTCCAACCGTAACCATTCTGATTCTATGAAACCAGGGTTCAGTAATCCAGACTGTTCTCTGGCTTTAGGGACTGCTCAGACCATATCCTGGGCACCATAAAAATGAAGAAGAGTGCAGATAAACTGATCTCCAGTGTATGCACACCAGTCCAGACCATGGTTACTCCATGCTGTGTTACAGGTATTTCTTCTGATCTCTCATTGTATTTTCAGCACCATATTATGTTGCACAACAGCTGAAGAGTAATTAACAAAGTCAAGTAGGCAACCTTGTCCTGAAGAGTCAGGCATTGCCAAGACCTGACTCTTCTATGCCAAAAGCTGTGACAAAATTCCAAGCAGCCTCTTCCAGGGGCTCACATTCATGTACTGCCAGTATCAACCTTTCAGACTGTAGTTATTGAAGACATCTATCAAACAATATTAATAAAAATTCAGGGAGTTTTCCCCTCTAGTACTCATCTGATTTCTCAGCCCTGAAGGTAAGCATCACCTTTTCAGTTCTGTCATTTCCAGAGCAGGTTCTTCATTTTGAGCATTTCAGCATTACTAACTCTGTGCCTCTTTGTCAACCCGTTATGGAAGGAAAATGAACATGAACTGTGCATTCAACATATTTAACATTTTAATGATCTAATAGACATCATTTCCAATGTAGTGTTTCTTGTTTCAAGACCTTTAATCTTGACAATCTGAAGCATGTCTTTAGTAGCCCAGAAATAGTCTTAATTGTGAGGGGATCTATGCAGTAGCTTAATACTAAGCAGGCATTAATGAGGGAAGTGAACCTGGGAAATGGAAGCCTTTCCTAGCTCACCACCACCCGAGCAGGCTTTGAGCTGCCTGACAGAGAGGGCTTAATTTCAGACAGGTGGCAAAGCTGGGAAGCCAGGAATCTCCTAGGCATAACTCCCATTAACTTTTGTACCTGTTTCCAAAGGGAACTGTCATTTCATCTGCATTGTTGCTGACATCAAAGTGTCCAGCCAGTCCAGCTCACACTGCCAGTTATACAGTCAGCGGGGAGAGAACAGGAAGTAGATCTTAGAAGGCTTTGGGCCTCCTGCTGTGCTTAGATTATGATTTAATGCTGAAAAGTTGGCATGGCAACCAAATGTCACAGCCAAGAAATGGGTCCAGAAGAGGGCCAAGCAAAAGTGCTGCCCAACTCCTCTGCAGGCAGATCTGTGCCCTACATACACTTGTTGTCCACACTGCCGTAGCAGCAAGGATTGCGTCACAAGGAAGTGTTAATAATAAACTAGGCAGGTCTGCAATAAGAGAACAGCAAATTTCTCCAGACCTCTTGAAATGGACCCTGGCATCTCATTCAGGCTCCTTTTGCTCCATCCACCGATTGCCACACGTTGCCAGGAGACAGTCTTGCTCCTCATTAGGACTCACCAGTAACTGCCATTGTGCTCTCTCTCCATGTCCCACTCCTACCCTGTCCTGCTCTTGATCCCCTCAATGACAGGAGCCTGGCAATGCCCCATCTCAGTTCTGACACAATGGCCTCTTTTGATTTGGAGGTTTTCAAAAGCTTTTTACTTTTTTACAGTGATCAGCCGAACAAAATCCCCAAGCTGCACAACTCCAGACCTGCAACACACAGGCTGGAAAAGGGATGTGAGTGCCTTAAAGAATGGGGCTGACCTACGGGGGAATTAGTGAAGTACAGTGTGAAGGACCTATGTCAGATGGATCACAGACTAATCACTTGCTGCGTGAGCACTGTGGCTGCATCACCCAAGGTCTAAGATACTAAGCTTGGGCTTGAGGCTAGTGCACACAAGGTATGTCAGCCTTACTTGTGCTGGGATCACTTTACAGCATTAAAGCATACTTGTGGCTATTTAAATGCTCTCAGGCTTTTCTTTCATCATACAGGGCTTCAGAAACTTCACTTGCCTTTGTATATTGGCAAGCTTAGTCCCATGCACATCAGAAAATAAGCCATTCATTCTTCAGCTTCTTCAAGTGCTTTCATTATACCCCTAAAGGAAACCTTTTGGATATAGACTCAGTATAAGCCAATACAGTGTCACCTTCCCGAGCCTGCTGGTACTAGTGCCAATCTCTTACTTCAGAGAGCTGGGCTGTTAAGCAGATAAGTGAAGTTAAAGCCTAATCAGTTCCAGGGTTGATTTGCCAAGTACTGTTAGCCAGGGATCAGTTTATGCTGCCATTTGGCATCATCTTCCATGGTCACAGCAAACTGAAAAGTGGCAACTGAGGAGCAGACTGCCGTTGTAGCAGAGACCTCAGCACCAAAAGGCTCTAAGAGAACAGAGTAGCTAAGGTATAACTGGAGAATGCAGTGCTTCAGCTTCCTCGGGAATCTTGGAAAGCCAACAGAAAATGAGCAAGGATTTGAATGCTCTGTTTGCAGGGACTTAATCACACAGCCTGTCCCTGCACCCCTGGAGAGGGCAGTTCCTTTACATGTCATTCTCAGTGCTGCATCCAGAAGGACACCCTGGATTAGAAATCCTTCACTGTCTGCAACTAAAATAAACTGAGTATCCAAGCTCCATCATTCCCAATGCTTCTTTTTTTCACTCCAGCATTCCTGTTCCCTGTCCTACACTTAACTCCCTGACCACTGCTTTTCCCTCAATAATGTCACAGTTTTCCAGATGCTCCTAGACACATATCAGCTCTTTCACCTCTCATGTCATGTAACCAGGACAAAATAACTAAAATAACTCTAATTAAGTGGACAGGCTAATTAGACTAATTTATTTCATTTCACCAGAACTTCACTCTTCTGTTTCCAATTCACTCTGGCACCATGGGACACATTCCTCTCATTCTTCCCTCCCATCCCTAGGAGCAGTGATAAACAACTTGCATGTTGTTACAGTTTCCAGGCTTCACAATTGAGAATGACATTGGAAAATAAGGCATCAACCTCAATTTACCACTTTCACAATCAGAACAGAGTAACTGTATTGTGAGCCAAGACCAATGAAGCAGAGGAGCAGTAACCCCAGCTCTGTGCCTTACTAGCTGTAAGGCTATTACAAAATCAAAGGGGAATTTCAGACTACTCAGACAGCAAAGTAACTCCCCAGCCTGGTAGGTGGTATAGTAGGTACCTGAACAGTGCTGCAGTGCTCACAGAATAAAGGTGCACTGGCAGCACCAAGCTGCTAATCGCACCCTCTCTCACCTTGCAGTCCTAATGACCATGTTAGGAACCAAATTAGCCACATTTATAAGCCACACTGGAATAGCTGCTTTATTTACATTGCTCCATGAGATAATTGTTCTACTTCATCTGAACTTACTTGCCAACTCTGCTTTTACTAACCTGTGGAACTACATACAGGAATCTTTTGGGCACGCCAAAGGCCTAGCACAGACAAACTGCAGGTCTCCATGCACAGGAAGGGTTATGTTTGTCTGTTGCTGCCTGCCCATCCCCCTTCTTTTGTCTCTGATTAAAGATACAAACCACACACTGACCAGCACGTGGACAGCCAGTAAAGTAAGTGCAAGGACGTTCACAAGCACACACACACACACACATACAGGCCAGGCTTTGTTCCAGTCATGTTTACTCACAAGGCAAACAGTTACACATTGTTTCTGCTTGATAAATTGTAGCTGTCCAGATAGGAAAGATCCAGTTCCAGCTGGTTAGAGCCATTTTTATTTCTTACCTCCTCACCCTCCTTCTGCAGTAATTTACAAATCCAGCTTACCCAGCCACAAAAAGAACAAGTACAAGCTGCCCCTTGGCTTTCTTCCCACTTTGAATTGACACTGACTTAACCAAAGTCCCCACCTCGAGTGCCAGCAGAGGTAAAATCCTTAGGAAGTATGGCTTCAAAAGTGAACTCACACTTGACAGCTGTCTCAAAGATGTTAAGGTCCTGCACCTTTGTTGTTACTATTAGGAGCAAGAGAAGAGAGAGATCCTTTCATAGTCCCCACTCAAGTGCTCTCAGCTTGTCAGACACTAGAGAGCAATGGTCATTTGATAGTGTGGGAGCATAGTCATAGGAACCTCTCAGCTATTTCCTACCTAATTACTCATTTGCCTTGCATAGCACCTCGTGTAGCAGGTACTGAGCATCCACTGTACAACACCAAATGTCATGTATAACTCTTTAACACCAGGCTCAGAAAATGAGTATGAGGGTGCTCTACCATCAGAACAAAGCCACTCCTTTTCTGTTAGACAGACATAGGAAAGCAATACCAAAATGCCACTGTTTGATTTATACTATCTTTCCATCAAGTAAATTCATTACCTTTTGTAAGACAGCTTACTGCTTTAGAAGGATGTTAAGGCTCTACCACAGCAGAAGAAACACAAGTCTTAAGGAGCTGATAGTGTTCACATAGAAGAAATGGCAGAATCAGACCGGTGTTAAGTGAGATAAGTTCTGTTACAGATCTGCAAAGAAAACACAATAGTCCCGGGAATACAAAACCAAACTGAAATTCCTGAGTCACTGGCACCTACAGTCTTGTTCCTAAAGACACCATATCAGATAAGGTCCATCCAAACATGCTTGTTTGTTAGCTTCACTGTTCTGTCAGGAAGGCAGTTTCAGAACCTCTTCCCCATCTTGGGCACCTTTCCGATGAACCATAATGTGTTCTCCTTTGAGTACTGTGAATTCAACCATCAGTTCCATTAGCATTTGTAGAGAATATGACTGCAGCAAGGACAGAGTTAATCCAGGTAAACCACAACCGTGACCCAAAGTGCACTAAGCTGCATATCTCTTCCCATTGCCCACCATGGGGCTTGGGCCCTGTAATTGCAGTGAAAAAAAATTATTGGGAAAAAGCTGAGAACACAGAACATCCCTAGAGACAATAATTTCTTTCAGTGGGGGAGGGTTGGGAAAGGGTGGGGGGTGGAGGGGTGAAGACCTAAGAGCACAGGATTGGCAACTGGTTCCACCCCTCTGGGTCACCAAAGGCAGATCCAGAGTTCTGAGGATTTAGGCAGTCCATGCCACTACTGGAAAATCAACTCCAAATTTCCATTTTTTCCCCTTCTGTAATTAAAAGCTAATGTTCTTTACCTCCAAATAGCCCCACATGTACAGGGGAGTCCTTCGGATCATAATTTAGAGCTGAACTTGTACCGTCCTCCAGAACCCTGACCTTGGGACTCCTGACCAAACAGTAAGTGTTTAAAGCAGTGCAATTTAAGGACTGTAAAGCACATCACAAAATGCAAATGTAACAAGCAGAACATGATCCCAAAGTTCTTCCATTATTAACCCCACCATCAGTATACAAACCAAACCTGAGACAACAGTGTTAACACTTCCACTGCATTGTAATTAACATGCTTTTTAAAACTTCTTTTGCATGACAAACTTGTGTGCAAGAACTCAGAGCTGGGTGACCCAGATGTCAATCTCCCCTTTAGAAGAGGAAATTGTGCTTGTGGGCACTGGTGAGGGAAGGCATGCTCGGCTTCAGTTGCGTGCAGCTAGCTCATGCTAGCAGATCTCATGACTGCCCCTCTTGCTTGTGCTTCCAGTTACTAAGAATTCTGTAGATAAACTTCATTTTATCTGAAAGGAGGAAGTTACTGCTGGATGCAGAGTCAGGAAAGACAGCAGCCTATTGCACAGAGCAATAATGTTAGAGGAACACTCCTTTTCCCATGCAAATTGGAAAACAAGGCAATTAACTGCTCGAGTGCCATGCCATGCCACTACATCCTGGGCTCACTGCTTCAGGAAACTAGAAGGGAAAAACCTTTTCTCTTAGAACTAAACAGGAGAAAAGTAAACTATTGAAGCTCTTTGATAGCCTGCACTGACAGAAATTAGAAACCTTAAAATTAGAAGCTCTGAGGAAGTGATTCTGCACCTTGCACTGCAGCAAGTGTCGAGCCTTTCCCTCTGCTCTTGACTCTTGGACTTAGTGATTGGCCAAGAGCACAATGCCTAGAGAACTGATAGCTGCTGAGCCAGCTCAGCTGTCAAAGGTCAAGGCAGTTAGAGAGAGCCCTGTACACTAAAGAGTTGATCACACAATTGTTTCAAGAGACACTTGGGCTGTCTTTGGAGGGCACTTGAAAAACTGAGCTGATTTGAAAGAATATAGATAACCAGGACTTTCTCTTCTCACAAGTGCCATACTCAGTCATTCTTTTTTCGCTCAAGTAGGAGGTTTGAGGGCAAGTGATATCCCATATCAGGCTGCCAAAAATTATACTTCTGACAGATGGCTATGTTTCTGTGGCAATAAAACACACAATGTTCATCCCTGTGCTCAGAGTCACCTGCTCAGAAAGTAGCTTCAGATGGATGCATGTCCTCACTCTTCCCGGGAAATGTCTTAAGCTAGACGAGGTATTTCCAGACTCTTTGGTTGGAGCATTAATGCTGGGCAGGCTGTTTGAACTCTGCAAGCTGCTTTAGGATGAAAGTCCTCCGGGACTTGCTCACTTTAAGGAACCAAGGCCCATCGACTCAGTCTTTACACAATCAACGACTTGCCACTTAGCCAGCCTCTACAGGGGCCTTATATCTGCATATCCTGATAAGATAAGGGCACATCAAGGGTGTGACTAACTCCATGATTGTCTCTCTGAGCTCCTTTAGCTTTGTCCCTGCAGCGTTGTTACTTTGAAGTACAAGTCGTTTGCATAAGTCCTTCAGGGCAATCTCTACCTTCTGTTAAGCACAGTCTAGCTGTCCCTCTGCCAGAGATAAATTACAGCACAAGCCCTATGTGGAGCTTGGAGGAAGAATCCTGCCATAATGACTTATCGGCATTAACAGGCATCCTGCTCTAAGGCACTAGTCATTCCCGGGTTTAGGTGTCACCTCACTAATCTCTTGCAGTGCTTCACCGAGTGACTGTCTAATTCAGAGCCATAGTAAAGCCTGAGCCAACATCCCTGTTAGTACACATGTTCTCTACGGTTCATTATTTTCTGCTGAAGGCCACTTTCCTCATTCCTTCAGGAAAACAGGACACTATACACAAACATCTTGTAGCTGATTCAGTACCAAGTCCAGCAGTTCCCAAGCGCTTAGTGCAGGTTAAAAATCGCTCCAGTTCAGGAATAAACTGATGCCTCCTGCAGGCTCTGCTTGAAAGGGTAGCAGGCACTAGCTACCAGCAGTAATGAAACCAGTAGCCCTTATTGGATTTGCCCCTAAAATAAATTTAGGATTATGGCACTGATGTGCTTTTGCTTACACAATTTAAGGTTTCAATGGAGCAATTTTCAGTTACAAATATAACCAAAATAAATACATGCCAGCAAAGTTACTGGTTCAGAACGAGCTGCAGTAACCATCAGTGCTATGATGCACAGGCTGAAGGCATTGCACAAGCTTACATCCATATCCAACAAGAATTTACACAAATAGCTTACAGGAGAAGAGAATTAAGTCACAAATAGACTTTATTTCCCTTGAGCAGACTCCCCACAAACAAAATAAAGAGCAAGAAAGCAGCTCACTTTCCTTTGTCCCTTTCTATTGTTCATGGGTCAGACCCAGGCACCTGGCTGATCCTTGCTCTGGAGGAAGCCAGGCCTTTAAAAAGGCACTCACACAATCATGGTGGGAGTTACAGGGATAGCTGCTGCTTGTTTGGCATGCCGGGTGACGAGGAACAGAAACCCTAACACATCCCATTTGAACACTGAAAACAAATAGTTCCACTTCCATAAGCTGTTCCTCACAAGTTCCCTCTCTGGTGGAAAGCATGTTTTTAATAATGCAAACCAGAACTGAATTGAATCACACCTCTGAGGCCTCCTAGTGCAGTACACCTATAAGTGGTATTCCCAGCTTCTCTCTTTCTCTGAAGCTCTTGGCTCTTAACACAAAATCTCTTTCTTCCATCCCTTCATACCAGCTTGTCGGACACCCACGTGCTATTTTATGCAGGTAACAAAGTCTTTGGCAGGGTGCTTGGGCTAAAGCACAGGTAGCTGTAGCCAGAAAGTCAAGTGATTCCTCCCCAGATTTGGGGTTCCATCCCAAAGGTAGCTTCTGCTCTTGAGCCGCAGAGTCAATCAGACCAGCAGAGTCACTCTGTAAGTGTAACCTAATCTTCCATTCTAAGGTCTTGATACGATTTCTGGACAGGACATGGCTAAACAAAGTGATCTGCACAACCTCAGAGCTGGTGGCAGTCTGCTGGTCGCATCGGTTAGCATGTTGTGTGTCATCCAGTGGTGTGTAAACTTTATTATTCTAAAATAATAAATTATTTTCATTTATTTTAAATAAATTATTATTCTATTTATTCTATTCTAGAATAAATTATAGCATTCTATTCTTAAAGAAATTATTATTCTAAAATAATACATTATTATTCTAAAAGAAAAGTCATCCAGTTAAGAACAAGGGTGAAGCATGTTTCATGCTTTCTGACCTCAGAGTCTTTCTGTACACCTGAACCTAAGAGATGCCATCAGCTTGTCCCAGTGAGTCCTGTTTATAACAATACATTTCTCTTATCAAATCAAATACCTGGAAAAAATGGTTGGCAATGAAATGATAAAATCTACTGGAAGCTACAGAGAAGTTTATTTTCATCATTTGAAACCACCTTGGTCTTCTGCTGTGCAGAGAATTCAGTGTTTAAGAGGGCTATTTTTTTGGGTGACAGAGGGGGAGTTGCATTTCTCTTCACACACTGAGCACATTGACACTAGATGCGCAGAAAGCAAGAACCATTCCAGACAGGGAAAAAGCGAAAGCAAGAGGAGGGGAGGGAAGAGGAGGAGAAGGAAGGGGAAGGAAGAGGAGGGGAAGGAAGAGGAAGGGAGGGAGCTGGAGAGAGGAGAAAAAAATCCAGCTTTCTGCTGATTCAGGGACCCAAAGCTCATGTTCTGCAGCATACAGACTGGTGCACCTTTCCCTGAAGAGAAGGCTGTAGCTTACAGCAGTTCATGTACGAGCAGCAGGATCAAGGAGCCAGCCTCCTGACACAAGCCCAAAGAACATGCATTTTAATTTCACATGCACAGCCTGCATGTGTCATTTCAGGTGGTTTCTAGAAGTAGATGGGGCATGGTCATAATCATTTGGTGGCATATGCTCTTCCTGTGTTTGGAAGCAGGTTGTCCAGTGATGCTATTGGCATCATTTCCAGTCTGGCCGTCAGGATACTATACAGGGGATGCTGTTACAGCAACAGCCTCGAAAGCCTCAGCTGACACTTCACTAGCAGATTGATTTTCCCGGGACGCTCACAGTCTTTTGATGTAAAGGTACCAAGATAAAATGGAGTAACTGGATCACACAGCGCCATTGTGGACATTCCCATTCAGAAATGAAGTTCATTTATCTTCCCTTACTTTAGTGCACATGTAAGAAGAGAGAAAGCAGGGGACTTTTTAAGGGTTAGGAGACTGAAACTGAGAGCAATAAGGAAAAGCTTGAAGTGGCAAGTGTCTAGAGATAAGAGCAATCCTTGTATAATAGGCTTGCATGTCAGATGAGATAAGTCACAGGTATCACAAATGCATTGGCATGGTTACAGCCACACAGCTCCTTCCTTCTGTGAATTAAGATCATTGCAGAAGTTTAGCCTTTCAGTCATAGCCTTTCTCCAAACATTTATGGGTACTTCCCATGGATGAATGACAGGATGAGAATCAATAAGCACTGTTCTTCCTAACTCAGACATCTCAAGAAAGAATTGAAACTTCATGGACTTCAGTTGCAACTGTCCATTTAGTTTGTTAAATGCCAGATCTCTTGTGCAAAAGCAAGTCAGCTTCTTAAAGCCAATTTAGATAATCCCATGATCCCTGGAACAAACAGGCAGGATTTCCAAGTACAAAGATGGCCCTGTAGTCAGCATCTCTGAAGTTGAAAGGCTCTTTATTTCAGGCAATCAGCATAATTTCCAAGTTTTCTCAGAAGCTGATGTAAAGAGAACCTCACTTCAACCTCCTTTTTGTAGAGGGTATACCTTTTTCACCTAACGTGCAGAGCTCCTCCAACACAGGGTAGCTGTTCTAAGACACACACACAAACACATCATCTACCCAACCTGCCTTTGTTGCTGTTATCCAAAGTCCATTATCCATTTTGCTGAGGAGTCTTTTTCTTTTTCTACCTATAGTGAAAGGCAGTTTGCAGTTCATCCCTGGTGATCTCAAACTGACAGGCCAGCAAAACATTACATAAAGCACAAAAGAGTTTGCTTTCCTTGGCAGCACACCCAATTCTGTCATATTAATGCTCTGCCAACAGCTATTGTCCTTGACAAGTGACTCTGCACTAGCAGAACAGGATCCACTGAAAAAAAAAGAATAAAAAGCTTTTCATGTGCTACATTGCATCTTCTGAGCCTTTAGGAAGGTTACACTGGAAAGTTCACATCCCCTGGAAAACAGAACTATTTTACAAAGCTCAGGCTCAGCACTTTGGCATTGGAAGAAAGAAACACTGTCCAGGAGAAATCAGCCACAAGATGGCACAAAATGGAACCGAAGAGGCCTAGGCAGACTCCACAGAGTCAAGCAAGACACAGTAAGTTGGTGGAAGAGGCTGTATTGTATTTGTGCTCCTTGAGGTTCTGGTTTGCTTCTTTCCACAACAAAATAAATTGTGGAGAAGGGAAAGCAGCACATTCACATGTGGGGAATTGTCTCCTCCTTTATAGCAGTTAAGCATGCAGCCAAGTGACTGCACACATCTTTACTTTTGTTTATCTTTGCTTGGAAGAGAGCACAGAGATAATGAGGAAAGCATATTTACACCATACAGGGATGGGCAGTCAAGTTAGCAGAGCAGTCAGTCCACAACTGGCTTCTTGAGAGGGGAGGAGGTAAAAAGCACTTTGGGGAGCACTAAAAAAACATTGAAATATCCTGTCCAGGCTCCACTTTGTTAATGTCCTCTCATTTGTGATAAAATAAAGTGCAGAAGTGTTCCCAAACCATAGAAACATAGAATCATAGAATAGTTCGGTTTGGAAAGAACCTTAAGATCATCTAGTTTTTTAAAAAAAGAAAATGAAAGAACATTATATGAGTCATAGAAAACTTCTCCCATGCATAAACAAAGCTGAAGGGGTATTTCTGAAAGCCAGTGAGACCAGAAAGTACAGAACTGGTATGTTTGGCACCAGTACAGGGCACTTAACCATAGGATAGCTATTAACTTCTGTAGAGGGACTGCATCTCAACAAGGCCTTGAGGAAGTCTGTAAGCACTAATTTTCACCAAGGAATAGAACTACCTGAGTGAGCCAAAGCTGTGCTTCAAAGAGATGTCATTCCACAGCACCATCTGCTCGTCAACATGCTATGAGCTGCTGTCTCCACAGGAGACATTTGTGTTCCCTACTAAGAAGTTAGAATGCGTTAAGCTGGAGGTCAGGATGTGTGTTAAAGGCAGATAAACCTAGAAGTTAAAAGGATACCCAGCCATGCTATGCCAGCTGCTTCTGAGAGGAGAGATCTTGGAGCATGAAAAATCAAATTGCTCAAATATCCTTTTGCTTTCAGCTAGACAAATGTCATATAATCACAGAATAGTTTGAGTTGGAAAGGAGCATTTACCACTTCTTTGGACAACCTGAGTCAGTGCCTTACCACCCTCAGTAAAGAACTTCCTTATACCTAACCTGAACTTCCCCTGTTTCAGTTTGAGCTCACCACCCATTGTTCTATCACTGCAGTTCCCAGTGAAGAGTCTCTCTGCAGCATCCCTGTAGGCCCCCTTCAGATATTGGAAGGCTGCTCTGAGATTTCCATGCAGCTTCTCTTCTTCAGGCTGAGCAGCCCCAATTTTCTCACCCTGTCTCATATGGGAGGTGTCCTGGCACTTTGTGTCATCTACAGAAGAATCTCTCCCCTCCATCACTTTCATTCTGCTTTTAAGACAGCAGAGAAAAGGACATGTTCCTTTCAAAGCACCTGTAAATCATGACATAGAATATCATGTGTCTGTCTTACTTTATTGCTGCTGTTCTTATCCCTTTCTTGCTTTGGTGTATTAGTCAAACCTTCCTTTCTCTGATGAAATAGCAAAAACATCCTCTGCATATTTAAAGAAAGTAGATGAAAGATAACCTCCATAAAATGGTTTTGCTCTGCTTTTGTGGGAGAATGTGTGTGCCCAAAGATGGACATCTGTGAACAAGATCTGACTTTTATGGAAACTCATTTTACTTGTAGACTTTAAACAGAAATCCATAGTAACTGCGCTCTGACTTTTGTAGCTTCTACTAGTCTTTCCACTGCCCTTTTCTCTTTTCATACTTACACAAGACTGTGCTTCCTCTCCCACCCCAGGAGATTGACTATGAGTTTTGAATAGAGTCACTTCTTTTCATAAACTGAGAAAGTGTTCCCAGTTTTGCAGCTGAGAGTCACCTATGCATGTGCAGAGCTTTAAAGACATAATTCTTAAAGGTGTCTGGGGATTTGACTACTCAATTAAACCAAGAGAAATGAAGTGTCCCAATGCTCTGAAGTGCTTTGGAAAAATCTTCTGCTAAATACAGCAGCTTAATAAAGATCTAAAATTACACAAAGACATTTTCATTTTTATTTCTGAAAAAAAAAAAAATAAAAAAAAATTAAGGGTTATTTCCACACAGTGGAAACTTGACAGGCATTAAAGAATGTCACTAATTTGCACAGAGGCAAAGCTTATTCCATGCTTCTGGACTACAATCCAGTTAGTAGCCCTGTTGTTGCTTTCTCGAATTATGGTCTTGTAAAGTTTATGTTGGGGCTTGCTGTGGTTGCTTTTCTGAGACCTGTTGTGCTTCTGGTGTTTGAAGTAGTGTGGGACTGTGCTCTGTGTTGCTGAGGGAAAAGCCCTGCCTGCTGACGGCCAGAACTCCTGGCTTGCCTTCTTTTAAGTGCCCTGTACATGCTGCTTCTTTATACAGGCCTGCTGAGCTTCAATATATCACCCAACAAAACAACAAAAGGGCTTTAATAAAATGGCTGAGAAGCAGATTCCTGCTTTCTATGACGTGTAAGGTAGCTCTGTATTTCTAAATATATTTAAAGTTTAAGTGTGGCTGTAAGTAAGGATTTGATTGCTCTGTAAATTGTCACCACAATTCTTAGCTGGTGTATCCAACAGGTGACTATAGTCCCTTTAGAGAGCTTTGCTACCCCATTACTGTTTATATGTTGAAAGCTTTTTAATTTACATGGGTTTTAGCTAGTCCCTTGGTTTCTTTCCTTTTAGAGCTGCACACATGAGCTTGATGAATCATGTGGTTGAGAAAAGTAAGAATCAAGAGAAATGAGAGATGTGAGATGTGCTGGTGGGTCGTTCTGTTATTAATAAGCTATCTTTTTACTATGCAGAAGCTATAAACAACAGATTATTTACTGAAAGACAGCTACAGAAATATGTATCTATGTCAAGTTGACCATGATATTTATATAAAAATTACTTGCATAAATTTGGAAGCTCAGAAAATAGCTGAGGATTGCAAAACACATCAGTCTTGTAACATCTTCATGTTTTTCTAGATACAACCTGTAAAGTGGTTTGGCTTAAGTAATAACTCAATCCAGATGTTGGCCTACAATGAGCAAAAGTACTTACTAGGCAGAGTAATCACCCGGTTTCCTCAGTGATAATTCATTAGATGCCCATCTTGTGAGAAGGGAATGCACTACTCCAAACATTAGCAACTTTGCAGGAAGCTCTACATCTTATCAAATGGCTTGCTTGAACAAGTTGCTGACACTCACCCAGTAATGACATCAAGCTTTTCCTTTGCCGAGTATTCATGGTGTGGGAAGGGGGCAATTAGGACTCATTTTACTTTGCAGACCAAAGTTTCCTGCAATCTGAAGTATTCACTAAGCAAGATGGAAGTCGGGGTGATTTACTACGAGAGGTTGTACATTCTGTCAGCAGGCAAGTACTAGGGAGAGGGGGGAGATTTGGGATTTCTTTACTTGGAGAGTATGGAATAATATGAATTATTAAGGAAACCTCCTCTCTCCCAGAAGCCGGCTAGCTGGCATGATTTTTCACCTGAGAGCTCCCTGCAGACATTTGCTTTTGCTCTAGGTCTAGGGACTCTTCATCAGGGACTGTGGTAATAGGACAAGGGGTAACAGGTTTAAACTGAAACAGGGGAAGTTCAGGTTAGATCTAAGGAAGAAGTTCTTTACTGTAAGGGTGGTGAGGCTCTGGAATGGGTTGCCCAAAAAAGTGGTGAATGCTCCATCCCTGGCAATGCTCAAGGCCAGGTTGGACAGAGCCTTGGGTGACATGGTCTAGTGTGAGGCATCCCTGCCCATGGCAGGGGGTTGGAAATGGATGATCCTTTCAAGGATCCTTGGGTCCTTTCCAACCCAAACTATTCTGTGATTCTATGATTTCCTGGGTGCACTCTAATGATCTTTACACAGTCATTAAATTCTGCAATATTAAGTCAGGAATTAAACTGGGACCTGTGTCATGTAGCCCTGTGTCATGGTAATTCTGTGTCATGTCATATTACCCTGTGTCATCGTAATTCTGGTAACTGCTTCCTTGCCATTGCTTTCCAACTGGTGGAAAGTGGAGTATGCTGGAGAAAATATGCCAATAAAGCTACCTGTGTTGCTGGAAGAACACTTCTAAACATGTTAATGGACATACAGGAGGACAGGACATGAAGAAGCTTGTGTGGAAGATTTTCAAAGCAGTCTGAAACATTCTGTTAGATATTCTATTAGTGTTATAGATATTATTCTATTAGTTATAGATATTCTATTCTGTTAGTGACCTCTTGTTTTCTGTGCAGCTTAGTGCAAAGCTCCCCTTCTTGGCTCTCTTCTGAGCATCATTATCTTGTCTTCAGTTCTGCAAGCTGAAGTTAATTGACAATACTGGTAGCCAAAGCTGTTTCCCCAAAAGGGAGTGCATGCAGGAAGAAATACAAATCACACTTTGGATGGGGAGGATATTCCTACTGAGGGCCAACCCTTAAGCTGCAGCAGGAAAATGCTGGCAAAGAGTGTTAACTTCCCTTCCCACGTGCTGTCTGGAGACTCAGCTGTCTCTTTTAATCTATTCCCTGCACAGAAGGATATTTGTTGTCAAGGTGGAAGCCAGACCCACAAAGAGAAACTTGTCACTGATTTTTCAAGGGTTTATTTTGTTCTATTGAATTTTGTGCCGAGTTAAATACAGCAGCCCCTGGTGCAAGCAAAGTTAATTGTTTTATAAGGCCAGTCTATAGGGAACATGGTGGAGATGGCTTTTATTAAAAAGAACCTGCAATGATTCCATTATTTAATTCACACTGAGCAAGGCACATGCTAAAACAGGAGGGTGTGGATTAAGTCCTGGACCTTCAAGTATGGCCATGAACATGCCTTCCCTCTAATGCAATTTCCTGGCAGCAAAGAAGTTTAGTGTTTCAACATGGGTACCTGCATCAGCAAGTCTTCCCATGTTCCTGCAGGGAATATTTTCTGGAATGCTCTGAGGGGCTTCCAGGCTGTGTGCCTGCTCACCTGAGCACTGCCTGATGCTTGCATGTGTCCCATACTAGGTCAGACACATGGCTGAGAAGTGCCTTGCTGTACTTCTCTACTAGGTTCAAGAGGTGCTTTTGGCAGTACCCCATGGACATGTGAGGGGTGTGCAGCGGTGGGCTGAGTAACCTGGCTCTGCAGCCAAGCCATGGGAACCAGGGAGAGCTGTACTGCCTGTGTGAAACTGGGGAGAAGATGGAAGTCCTTAAGCAGTTTTTTCTCAAGACAGTTGCAGAAGCAGCACCTCCTGCCCTGGTCTCTAAGTAATTCCTTTGTTTTTATAACAGTTCAGGAACCACAGCAGTGCTCATGACTTTATTTCTCTGGTGTGACATGCGCGAGCTCTGTGATAAAGGAATGCTGTGATCAAGGATTTTGAGACCCCACTTGGAGCACTGTGTGCAGTTCTGGTGTCCCCAGCAGAAGAAGGACGTGGAACTATTGGAGCAAGTCGAGAGGAGGCCATGAGGATGATCAGAGGCTGGAGGACCTTCCATATGAAGACAGGCTGAGAAAATTGGGGCTCCGATTCTGTAATTCTATAGATGATTCTATATTCTATGATACTAAAAGGATGGGCACACGTTCTTGAGAGCAGCTCTCTTAGAAGAGAAGCTGGATCCTAGATCTAGTATTGTGGAACTAACTAGATCGCTGTTTCTCCCAGTCTGATGCATTGACTTATGTTCCATTTCCAGCGTGCTTCTTCTAGTGAGGTGACACCACCTGCTGGCAGCCTGCAAAGCCGTCCCTTTCTCTGCCTGCTTGCTGCCGCCACCTGCCCAGAGTCGGTGCTCATAGTGCACTGAGGCTCAGGCAGGGAAATTCAGACAAGGCATCAATTAAGTTTTGTCCTAAATGTATTCCCCACATCTTGGTGGCAAGGTTACACACAGGGTATAGAATCGTAGAATCATAGAATATTTTAGGTTGGAAAGGACCGTAAGATAATCCAGTTCCAACCCCCTGCCATGAGCATGAACCCTTTGCACTAGACCATATCACCCAAGGCTCTGTACAACCTGGCCTTGAGCACTGCCAGGGATGGAGCATTTACCAGTTCTTTGGGCAACCTGTGTCAGTGCCTCACCACCCTCACAGTCAAGAACTTCCATATATCTAACCTGAACTTCCCCTGTTTCAGTTTAAACCCATCACCCATTCATATGGGAGGTGCTCCAGCCCCCTTATTATCCTCATGACCCTCCTCTGGGTTTGCTTCAACAGCTCCATGCCCTTCTTACTCTGAGGACACCATAACTGCACAGAGTACTCCAAGTGGGGTCTCTCCAAGTGCAGCAGAGCAGAGGGGCAGGATCACCTCCTTCAACCTTCTGGTCATGGCCAGGACACAGTTGCTTTTCTGGGCTATGAGCACACACTGACAGCTCGTATATGGATTTGAATAGATGTGATGAAGGTCTCCATGAAATCCTGACTGGATTTGGCAGTTGGGAGGTGAAAAGCAAGTACTCTCTTTGTCTGCTCCTACTCTAGGATTTTGTAGAAGGTCATAAGATCACCAGCAAATGGAAGATGACTCTTGTCTTCAAACCCTACTGCAGAGATAAAATAATGACAACCCAGGGAGAAAGTGCAAAGGTGTGAAAGCCTTCATGACTTTTTATTACAGCTGTGATAGCATGAAAAAATACCACAAACAAAGACCAGTATCACTTCCCCTGCCACAGTAACAGGCATTTCCCTTCTCTGGTAGCCTGTTAGATTTAGGTTTTTTTTTAGAACGGCCTATTGAAAACAGCTCCTTTACAGACTACGTCCTTAATTGTGCAAGATGATGATTAGATTAGCAGCAACTAAAATGAGAGGTGTAAGATCAAAACCAGACACTCATGCAAAAGAGGATTATTATTTCTGTGAACAGAAACACCCATGTGGAAGTAAATGTGCCCATGAAGAAACTGCAGCCATGAGGAGGCTGGTCTTGCAACTTGGTCCACACGAGAGAAACAGAAAAGCACCTCCACCATGAGCTGAGAAGCTGCTCTGTGTTGCAGTTACTTACTCTCCATATTCTTTGATTTATGCTGGCCAGAGTAATACATTGTTGCCACGTCCTTGAGAGTTTGTTGTCCCTTCCACCTTCAGTTTCAAAATTGCAGGCAAAGCCTCTGTGTAAGCATCCCAATTTCTTTCTGCTGTGGTAAAAGATACTGGGACAATCCTGAACCTTGTCTATAAATCTTCTAACTGTGTCCTCCAGGGCTGGTGAAATCTGTGGCAGGCAGTGCCCAGCTTGAAGGTGGTATCAAACACAGTGGATTTATTAAAGAAGAATGTGGGGTTTATGCAGTTAGCTGACAAGAACAGCTAGGAAATGGGGATTGGAGGAAGTTTGACTGTTCCCATTGCTCTGAAGTTACATCACGTTTCCTTAATGCTGCATAGTTGCTGAAGCTGCTTTGAAAGTTAGTACTTTCAAAGATGCTTTTCCCTTGCAGACAGCCACAGTCTTCGTATTTGGCAGTATCAGCCTCTGATTTAAGCACAATTTACCCAGACCACAGCATGTGGCAAGATAGCTATCAGTGTGGAAAGAAGCATCTGTTTATCCTGGTGCTTAATGAGAAAGCAGTGAGTGTGTTGCAATTTAACACTTAAATATTTAAGAGCTTTGCCAAGTAAAGGTCACTGAACAGGTGAAATGTAACAGTATGTGTGAAAAGTGCTGTTTTTCTAAAGATCAGGCTCTGCTGTTGTTAGCGCATGTTCACCCCATCTTAGATATCATCCTAAATGCTGATGTGTGGAGGTATAGATATCTCATTCTCCTTTAAAAACCAGCTCCTATGCTCTCATTTGGGGGGGGGGGGGGGGGGGGGGGGGGGGGCAGGGATTGGGTAGAAGGTTGTGATTATTTCAATGGAATTCACAACTCAACAGTGAAAATTGGTGCTAGAAAGAAATAAAATGAGTCAGACTCACCTATTGGAAGTTTTCTTTTTGTTTTCCTTTTTTTTTTCCTCTCTAATTTACCAAAGGAGTATGTTTTTTAGGAAGCCTGCTAGAATTAATGGCTTGTTAGAAAGGGAAGGTTGGTAGGTTGGTGGCCCCTGTTACGATTTTACTGGCAGTGGTTTAAACAGCTCCTGGGAAAATGAAGAAGTGCTTTCATTGTAGGTGATGCTTTTAAGTTTAGATGAAGATTTCCCTTCCTAAGTTCATTAAGATACCCAAGTGCAATTTCTTCTCTAAGGAATTCAGGTCCAGGGATGTTTTAGATAAGCTTGAAAAGATTATTGTTTCAACTACAGAAATGAAAACAAGTGTGTGCAGAAGGATTTGCCCCAGGTCACCTATATTTAGCTTCATTATTTTAGCAGAACCAACTTCCTTAAGAAAATCTGAGGTTATGATGGAGGCTTCCATTGGAAAATACATATAGGTACATGTATAAGCTGTAAATAGATATAGATACATATATATATGTGGTATTTCCAAGTAAATCCTGTGCTGTGTGACAGCACAGCAGATGAATTAAATGCAATGATGGCCAACTCTTGAGGGGCAAAGTGGGCTTGGAATATCCCAAAGGGTACCTCATCAGTCTCTGAAGTGGGTCTGCAGCATCTGTGCATACTTGTTGTTCCTCAGGACCTGAGTCACTCTCAGTGCTTACACCAGTCAATGAGCCTATACTAGGAACATGCACAGCTAGGCAAACGGTTCAGTTGTTTCAGTTTTCAGCCAAATTAAAGGTTTTCTTAAATTGATGTAGTGTGGTCCATGAATTTTAAAGGCTTAATGCTGAGGGGTTTGAAATCTTCAGAAGCTAAGTCAGTGATGACAGAACAGTGTTACTGCCTTTATCAGCTCATCTCTACTTTCAGCATGCCGCAAGGTGGTCAGCAGAAATCATCATCTCAATAAAGCCTCAAAAAGCAGTCTTAATCAAGTGGCAAGCTTCCTTTCAGTTGAGGTTTGCTCCTAAAGCACAGCACTGTAACTGGCTTCTCATCAGTGTTGTGGGGAGTCTTTCAAAGCAAAAAGAAGGAACAAGTACGCTGTCACTGCATCATACCCTCTGTTCCCCCACTCCAAAGTCAGAGCTGGTCTACCACAAAGCAGCCTCCAGTTTCTCTCTCTTCTGAAAGCTAGCAGAAAGATCCCCTATAGGAGATTTCTCTAGCTGTGTGTTGTTACTGCATCATAAATTTCAAGCTTTACTTTTTTTTCATCCTGATATGAGTCATTATAAAATAGAGAATTCATCTTCATTTGGGGGTTCAGTGACATCAAGACTATTGCAAAAAACAAGAGTAGCTGATTTATCAGGAGGAGAATTTTCCCATTACACAACTATGAACATAGTGTAAATACTGGTTTTATAAAAGATACAATTTTACATGTAAGGCAACTATTTGAATGAATCCCAATAGAACAGGTAGAAACTGTGGTTTTGGCACTAATACATCACTTGTTCAGGAAAGGCAATGGCTCTCAATGCCCCAGCCCATTCATTTCAGTGAGAAAGCCTTCAGGGTCCCTCTGCATCTTTAGATATGGAGTCCTCCTGCCAAAAGAGCCACACTGAAAGCTGATTGCAGCATCTTTTGGGGACTGCCAGTGCTACTGAAGAAGCAGCCTCAAAGTTTGATGTTGAGAAGGTCTTAAGATGTATCACATTGATGATCTGTGTTAACTCAAAGGTCACAAATCCAAACTTGAGTTTTCCTATGTGAATAGCATCACTGTGTTGTCTTGTTAAGGAAAGGGGCAGTGCAAGGACAACTTTCTTCTCAGCTTTTAGATTTGCAAAAGCACACAAGTCTTAATAGGTGGTGGAATGCATATAGTAGATTTATTCTGAGAAAGCAATATATGAGCTTATAGTTTGGTGTGGTGTTTTGTTTTTTTTCTTTTTTTAGCATTTATTTGACTATCTTTTAGCAATAAAAAGAAGGTTGGAACTAGATGATCTTAAGGTCCTTTCCAGCCCAAACCCTTCTAAGAGTCTATGATTCTAATAAGAAAGAAAATCCCCTGGTTCTATACTCTTGCTACATTTTAAAGCTGCGCAAATGTCACATTTTGTCCCATAAGGCCTGTTTCCAAAGATAAGTCTTTGTATCTCCCAGCAGAAGTTGTTCCTGCTCAGGGACTGTTTCATTTAACAGTAATTGTGCATCTTCCTATGGAGAAATGCACATGCTTTCAGACTTCCTTCTATTCTGCCATGCCACGTGGAGAAGAGGTGCTTAAGATTAGTAAAGCAGCAACTTAAAAAAAAACAGGTGGGTTTTTTACAGGTACAAGCACTACCTTTAGCCAGCATTTCACAGTGGCACACACAAACACAGAGAAGATTAGTGAGCATGAAAGGCTGGGTACAAGCATATAAGACTGGATGTCCCCAGTTCCCCTGGCTTCAAATTTCTGTCTGGTTTCTGTGGAAACTGAGGCAAAAATGAATTCCCAAACCAACCTTAATTAACACAGTGAAGTTTATAATTTCCCACACCACTTTACACATGCTTGAGCTTTTCTGATTGAAGTATGATTACACAGGGGTTCTTATAATGCATTTTTGTAAGAAAATACTTGTATTATCACATGCATCAACAGGGGTGGTACAAAACTATCTCCTGGGTTGGGGGCAGGAGGTATTTACAGGCTTTGTAATTTTTTTCAATGCCCATCCAGTTCTAAATACAGGAAAATGGCCTTCACTTCCTTTTTGTTAAGGTTTGTCTCAGTCTGTTATTTTCTGGTTAAGACTGAAGGAAAACTAGTTTGGCTGGTCCTGACATGGAGGGAAAGTATCACTGTAGAAGGCTGGTGATGTGGAAACTGAAATAAACCATGTTGAGTCTCATTTAGCTTTAAGGAAAACTCTGTGTGTAGCTGGCAGAAAATGTCAAAGAACTGAAAGAGATCAGTTGAGGGTAATGGAGAATGGTTTCATCCTTGCTGTAACTGAACTGCTCTCCCCATAGGTCCGTTATCTGCAGGGGTTATCTGAAAGGAAGCGCAGTTGGGTGCAGGGGGTAAAAAGGAAAAGCAAAGTGATATAAGTGGTTAGTGGCCACAGTCTGAGGCCATCTGAGGCTAATGCTGAATATCAAGGTTATAAGAAAAACATTTTTTCACCACTGAGTCAAGCTCAAACACTTCTTATAGAGTGAGGGAAGTAGAGTGAGTCACCTCACTAGACAAAGATCATGTGGGATATTATCAATAGGAAGATTTGTGGGACCAAGCATTAGCTCTTTCTGAAGGGTCTGTCCTTCTGGAGGATCAAATGCTGCTGTTCCTGATGGATATAGGTACAGATCTGAAGCCAAGAAAAGCCTTCATTAAATGGGAGTCAGATCCGAAGGTGCTTGAAAGCTAAAACTGCACATTTCTGTGCCTGTGTTGGGCACATCACAGGCATGGCTTGGTAGAGTCATGCTGTGGTATTACTTCATAAACACTGCTTCCGCTCACCCTCTGTGGTGTGTTTAACAGGAGCTAACATATTCCTTTTAGGAACATGCTGAGATGTGCTCACGAGGAAGCTGATATATGTAAGTTGCTGCCTGCAGCCAAAAATACCACCTAGCATAATTACTTCAACAAAAGCTATCAGTAAGAAATACACACTTAGAGATAATAATTGCAATGCCAAGTTTTCATTATTTTAAATACTCTCTCTCTTTCCCTCTGGAGCTCTTCTAGGCATGTAGGCCAACCAAGACACGGAGATAATTACGTTTAATAGTAGCATAAGGATAACTGAAAGTCACTGTGCCCTCCTACATGATTCAGTACAGCAACACACTGAAATTGAGCTTGTAACATATATATTCACAGGGTAACTTTTATATTGCATTAATAAGCTTTGACACTAATGTTAATTCATCATTAGAAGAGACATGACAAGTAGGCTGATTTAATATTCATTCAGCACTGCAAGGTTTCTAGCATATGCAAGTGAGATTTTTGTTACTGTTTGACAGCTTGGGATATCTGAATACTCCGCTTAGTCACACAGGAGGCGCAGGCACAGCGCCACTCTTCCCTCCTTTGTCCTGGTCCTGATACAGAGAGTGTTTCTTTGAGCAAAGACACACATGTTCAACCTTCCTGCATGTTTTAGTTGAGGTCTCTTTGCAGGCATTGCAGAGAAGTGAAGCAGGCAGAAGCACAGAAGCGAGAGAACATGGATTTGTTGGGGCAACTAAGTCACTGTTCCTGACAGACACAGAAAGGGTTGCAAAGAACTTGGAGGTTGTTGCTATCTAATAAGTGACAACCTAGCCTTAATCTACAAAACTGAACATCACAAAGTTGAAATGGCAACCAGACTTGTTTTAATAATGGGAAAACCCAACCAAGGAAGGGTGGATTTGCACAGGTCGGGAGAAAAGGAGATAACAGCTCTCAGAACCTATTAACTGCATCACAGAGGGCTGGTTTTCTCAGTCTGATACTTCACCGAAGCCGAGCCTTGAGCAGGAGCGGGGCAGTTTTCCGGGCGCGATGTTTGCTTGGGAGATTGCCTCAGCATTTGGGGAAGCTCCGGTCTCTGGCGTGGTTGTTCGGTCATGTGGACGCTAGATGGGGCACCGAGTCTGTCCATCCGGGAGCTGAAACCTGAGCAGAAGCTCATAGAAATAGTAGATATTTACCTGGCAAATCTCTCATATGAAGACTAGAAGTAGGAGGTGTGGCGGCACCAGAGTTACTTTTCATTCACTCGCAATCTTCCTTCCTCCTTCTCTTCCTCCTCCTCTTCCTCTTCTTCCTCCCAGCTCTCTGTCCCATGCACTGGGGAAGGACTGCAGTTTTCCCACCGGAGCTTTGCTGTAAAGCCATGTTAGTGACAAGCAGGAGGAAAACCAGACACTTATTGAAAGCTGTACTTCTGGGGGTGGGAATAAATCCGTATGTATCATCTTACCTCATTTTCTCCTGCTAGCATTCAAACATTTCAAACACAAAACGAGAGAGATGCCCACGGGTGGGGAAGCAAATTCCAGACTGCATGAGCTCAGTCTGTCGGGAGTGTTATGGAATCATAGAATGGTTTGGGGTGGAAAGGACCTTAAGATCATCCAGTTCCAACCTTCTGCCATGGGCATGGACACCTCACACTAGACCATGTCACCCAAGGCTCTGTCCAACCTGGCCTTGAACACTGCCAGGGATGGAGCATTCACCACTTCTTTGGGCAACCCATTCCAGTGCCTCACCACCCTCACAGTAAAGAACGTCTTCCTTAGATCTAACCTGAACTTTTCCTGTGTAAGTTTAAAACCATCAGCCCTTATCCTATCGCTACAGTCCCTGATGAAGAGTCCCTCTCCAGCATCCCTATAGCCCCCCTTTAGGTACTGGAAGGCTGCTATGAGGTCTCCATGCAGCCTTCTCTTCTCCAGGCTGAACAGCCCCAACTTCCTCAGCCTGTCTTCATATGGGAGGTGCTTCAGTCCCCTCATCATCCTCGTGGCCCTCCTCTGGACTTGCTCCAACAGCTCCATGTCCTTTTTATGGACACCAGAACTGCACACAGTGCTCCAAGTGGAGTCCAGATATCCAGATGCTGATCATGCAGCACAATGCCCTCTGACACTTCCCTGTTGAGATGGTCTCTGTGCTCATCTTTGCTCACCATCAATAGCCTCCCACAGGGGTCGCTGCCCTGGACAGGTAGGTGTCCTGCCCCAGCCCCAGGGGGTCTCATGTCCCCCCGAGGGACACATGAGTAATGGGCATCCCTGCAGGTGGAGCAAACAGCATGGGCACCTCCTTGCCCAGGACCAGGTGACATTTGCTTGCGGCACTGAAGCAGCTCTTCAGCTTCCTCATCTCCTGGGTGGACAGAATGCTCTGTTTCTATTTTAAAAAAAAAACTTCTATTTTTTTCATGGAGAACCTTTGCTTGTCTGGGAGGATGGAGTTGTCCAGCTCACAGCTTTGCCTGCTGGAGTCTTACCTCCCATGTCTCCTCTCTGCCAGGTGCTCTGCCTGCCCCTCTCTCCTGGTGCCTGCTGCAGAAGTCCCTTGTTGGTGGCCCTGCCACTGTGCCCTTAACGTGGAGGCAGCTGTGGGCTGCCCAGGAGGCTGGGGTAACCTAACTAGGAAAACTGACTTGTTTGTTTGGTCTGTGCCTGCCTGCGGAGACATGGGTTGTTTTTTGTTTTTTTCCTTTAACCTTTGTTTATTGTGGTTTGGGTCTGTCTGTTTGCTTGTATTTCTTCTTTTGTTAGTGTTAGCTTGATGATTGCTTTGATTTCTGTTGCAGTTTCTGCAGTCCCTGAAGAGTCATTCTCTGGCATCCTTGTAGGATCCCTTCACATACTGGAAGGCTGCTATGAGGTCTCCACACAGCTTCTCTTCTTCAGGCTGAACAGTCCCAACTTTCTCAGCATGTTTTTTTTTTTTGTACTGGAGGTGCTCCAGCCCCCGATCACCCTTGTGTCCTCCTCTGGACTTGCTGTTGAACAGCTCCATGTCCATTCCAGAAACGCACACGAGTTCCAAGCGGGGTCCCACAGAGAAGAGGAGAGGGGCAGGATCACCTCCTAAATGGGTCCGGGACCCATTTGGGGTCACCGCGGCGGGACCGGCCGCGGCACCCACACAATGCCCCAGCGGGGGTAGCCTCGGCGGGGGTCGGTACCGGGCCGGGGCGCCTGCGTGGGGCGGTTAGAGTGGCGGCAGCCACTGTAGATCCGTGTGTGTTTAGCTCTACGCCGGGCAGGAGAGAGGGACCGCAAGAACCGTAGTCCCGCTGGGGGTCCGAGCTCCGCTCTCTCCAGCCCCATGGGACAGAGGCGCTCCCAGGGCAGCTGGGCAGCTCCGGGGTCGCAGAAGCAGGGGCAGCCCCGTCCCGACCACGGTTGCTCGCCGCGGCAGCGTGGGTCAGGCAGCGGCAGGCCGGGGCGGGGGGGGTGGGGGTGGGCTCCTGCGGTGCTGCTGCCGCTGGGGCTCCCCGGAAGAGGGTGGGGAGGAAGGTTCCCCCTGCGGGACGTTGGGGAGTCCCCTCGGAGGAGGCTGTGGTGGGGGTTTGGGGGAGCCCCTGTAGAAGGCTAGCACGTTCCCATGGAAGGGGCTGTACGCTTCCTTGCCCGGCCGGGCTGTGCTCCCGGGGTGCCCAGGCAAGGCTGCGGTGCCCCGTTGGGGCAGACGGGGGTTTTGAGGTGTGGGGCCGGTGGTGCTAGTGAAATAAAGCACAGTAAAGTGAACCCTGCACCTGCTGATGCTGTCCCACAGAGACACAGGATGGGACCCTCTCTGCAAGGAGCGTGCCTGCACCCCAGTTCCCAAGCACTCCCCAGAATTGCAGCTGGGGCCGGGCTACACTCCCTCCAACCTCCCATCACATCACACATGGGGTCAGAAAACAGCGTTTCAAACTCCTTCCAAAACAGAGACTGAATGCTGTGTTTTGGAGGCTTAGAAACATAGAGAGGGTTTTCGAGCTCAGAAAGGGGCTGATGTGTTTTCTGTAGTTGAGAATAGTGACCAAATCGTGTGTTTTCATCTTCTGAAACAAACTGCTGCATTTTTGGCCTTGAAAACAAGCTCTGGGGGCTGGTGCTGGGTCTCCACAGCAGAACTCCATGTTTCTGAAGTTCAGAAAAAAAGTCAGTCAGTCATGTGTTTTCAATACTTGAAAATGCTAGTGAGCTCCTGTTTCCACAGCCGAGGGAAAACCAAGCCCCACACTGCAGGCCTCTGCTTTTCAGGTTGGAAAGGGGAGATGAAGTGCTATATTCAGAAGTGCCTTTCTGAAACTCAGAAAAAGACTAGGTCATGTGTTTTCAGTGCTGAAAATTCAGGCCCACCCCTGTGCTTCAGGGACTTGGAAACCAAGACCAACCGAATGCTGTGTTTTGGGGATTTGGAAACAGAGGTGGTCAGCCTATTTCAGCCCCCAAAACAGAGGCTGGTGGGGAAGCTTTAGGTGGGTGGGAGACAGAGGGGCGTGGGGGTTGATGGGAGGGGGGTAGGCAGCTGCATGGATCCCTTTCATAGCAGGGTGTCTGGTCACATTGGTCCCTGAATGCCAGGAAGCCAACCTGCACCAGCTCAAATTCAACATTTGAGATAGCCTCTGGGGGAAAAGGGGCTTTTCACACTGCGTTTGGGCTCCAACTCTTTATTCAAGGCATGTGTTGAGGTTTAAAACCAGTCAGGCAGCTCGTTCATTCACTCTCCCCCTTCTTTCCCTCCCCCTACTCCCAGAGGGACGGAGAGGAGAATCGAAAAGAATGCAACTCCTACCAGCTGAGATAAGAACAGTTTAGTAACTAAGGTATAACACAAATCACTACTGCTACCACCAATGATAATAATGATAAAGGAAATAACAAGGGAAGAGAATACAACACCTCACCACCAGCTGACCGATAACTCGCCCCACCCCAGCCTGACCAAGCACCGACCCATACCTCCTCCAACCCCCCTGAGACCTAGCCCTTCCGGGTCACTCTTAGTTACCTCCTGAGCATGATGTGCTGTGGTATGGAATACCTCTTTGGTCAGTTTGGGTCAGGTGTCCTGTCTCTGCTTCCTCCTGGCCTCCCCTCCTCCCTGGCAGAGCATGAGGCTCAGAAAGTCCTTGGCCAGACTAAAACATTTGAGTGGTAACTAAAAACACCAGTGTTATCTGCTCTGTTCCTAGGCCAAAAGCCAAAACACAGCACTGCACCAGCTACTAAGAAGGAGAAAAATGACTGCTACTGCTGAACCCAGGACAGCATGTACAACCACCGGAATAGTTATTCAATATTACACAATGTACACATATGACAGTTCATAGTCATATACGAGTTATGACAGTGATTGATTTACAACCTGGCCAAGAGCCCAGATTGCAGCAATTAACTGGAGCTTTAATTGGCTTGTAACAAGAAGGAGTATTTATTAAGTCAAGGCTGTTAACAAGAAGCAGCTTAACTTCCTCAGCCAGAGCTGCATGAAGCAGAAGCCTCTTGTAGCCAAAATCAAAACAACCTGGAGTGTCCCGCAGCCAGAGCATCATGTAGCTGGAGCTGAAACCAAAGCTGGAGCTTCCACAAGCTGGACCTGAAATTACCTGAAACTGAAACAAGCATCAGGAATGGAAATTACCCAGGGCTTCAAATACCCTGAGCAGTAACACGCTGGAGAGCCCATCAGCAGGAACATCTCTTATCCAGAGGGCCAGTGGCTGGACCTGCCCTACAGCTAGAGTGTCCATTAGCTGGAGTTGTGACATCCGTCAGCAGGGCTGTGCAAACAGCATGGTTGAGCAGGACATCTGCTCTCCATGAGGGACAACAGAGCTGACCTGCAGCTGTAACAGGAAGGATTAGTATCCTAGTATTAGTAGACTAGTATCCTGTAGCTAGAGCCAAAATTACCCTGAACTGTAGCAAGTCCGTCCACAGGACATGTACTCTGAGGCACGTGTACAGGTACATGGCTGTCCACAGCAAGCTGCTCCGAACAGCAGCAAACCCAGCCTCTTCTGTCAGGGACTAAATCCACGCTAAGTGCCTCTCTCTGCACAGAGGGTCTCTCCCAATTCTGATTCCAAGGGTAAAACTGAGAGGCAAGGGGGAGCACAAAATTACAAAAGGGAATATATAAACCTTCAGAATCAGTTTTAAGTAATGTTAAGTTTGATGCCTTTGTAACCATAGCAGTGAAAAATTACTGGGGTGTCTGATACATAGAAAAAAAAAAGTACAGTACAGCTAGAGAACATACTGAGAATTCTCACACCATAAATCGTTATAGTTGACATAGTTTTAAGAAAAACAGTCTAGAAGAACAGGACACAGGATAAGGAGTATGGGGGAATGGCAGGTGTCCAGGATGGGCTACAGTTAAAACAACTGATAATAATCCTCCTGTCCTCCTACTTATGTCTCTGGTGCTAACGAACCAATTAAACTGGTATGAGCATCTACTGTGCATGCTTCAAAGGCTGCCAGAAGTGATGAAGATTGTTGGAAGAAGTAAACAACCCTCAGAGACCACCACCACAATTCTGTACACATGTGGGGAACTTTCTGGAAAATGAGGTAATCCATACATAGCCTCATGAATATGTATGTATGCCCAGTAGGCTATATAAGGACGGCTTGTGTAGCAATACAGGGACACACATTAGGAGGAGCTATCCCCTGGCGCCGCAATAAAGAATACCTGCTTGTCAGCCTGAAAACTTTGTTGGCAAGTTTGTTCCTGGAGTTTTCTCCGAATCCACTGAGCGGGGCGCCCACAAGATCTTTTGCAGTGGGCAGGCACAGGCAAGGCAGTGTCAGTGTCTCCTCTGTACCTGAAAAAGGGGAGCAAAAGCAGTTGATCAGAGCTCCCAGGGTGCACAGCACGGCCCCACATAAACCATGGGAGATGCCTGCTCCCCTCCTGGGCTAAGGCAACCCTTCCCTTCCCTCTTGCCCACTGCTTTCAGCAGAGGCTGCCCAGCACAACACAGGTGATAGGGAGGGAGAAACAACAGCAGAGCTCAGGGCTCAGCCAGGAAAAACTCATTCATCTCCCAATGAGCAGTTAAGAAGTGCACCCCATTCAAAACACCCTCTGCTCAGTGAGAAGCATTTCAGGCACCCAGACACCCTGGCTGTCACAGCACTCGCTGGGAGCAGGATCGGGGCAGGTACAGGCTGCAATTCTCATCCTGCTTCACATCAACTAACACGGAATCAACCCAAGTGCTAGATGTCATGTACAGTTGAGCCAAGCCCGGTGCTACACATCAAATAAAGCTGAGCCCAGCCAAGCCAGTTTCAGGAGGGACCCAAAACAACCAGGAGGCCCACAGGGAAGCAGCCATGGTGGTGATTGCTGGGTGCAGGCTGATGGCATGGCGAGAAGCTACCCTGGGGCAGCTCTGTCATGGTAGCTTCCCTCAGCTGGTCCCACATGACAACCAGAAGCCACAAGCATCAACATTTTCCTCCCAAGCAACAATCAGGCACAACAGAGACACGAGGTTCAGCCACAGCCCTGACCTTACTGCAGCCCAGGACCGGTACCAGCCCCAAAGTGCCTGCAACAGAATGGCACATTTTCCTCCTCGGCCACAGCCAGGCACAGCTTCTTCAGCTCACGTGTGTCTGGGGTGACCCTGCCAGACACTCCAGGGCACGCCACAACCACCCACCCGCTGCAGAGCGCTCACCAGGCATCTTCTCCCGTGTCGGTGTCGCCCAGTGCTGCCATGTCAGGGCTGCGCTCCTTGCCTGGGCTCGTCCTCCTGTACCGGTGTTTCCCGGCGCTGCCCATTTCAAGCCGGGCAGCCCTTCTGCCGCTCGGCTGCTCCCCTGCACTGCAAAACCCACCGTGAGGAAGCGGCCGGAGTCACAGCCGGAAGCACGAAGCACAGCTGGGAAGACGAACCCTTGCTCTCATGTGAGATCCCAGCCCACAGCCAGCCAAGGGGCTAGAGGCCTTATGCTGGGGGAGCCCAGTGCAAAATACCCCTCTCCAGCTCACCGCAGGGGCCGGACGGGCGAGGAGCCCTGCAGGGACATCTGTTCTCTGTCTCCCGCTGCATAGAGACTGCTGAAGGCAGCCGGGATTCCTGCGCCCCTCCCTCGTTGCCCCCCCGCAGGCAGCAAAACCGTCAATGAATACAAACCCCGCTCCCAAGGGGCTGAACCTGAACCCTGCCGGCCGCTACCTGCCTCCTGCTCCCCCCCTTTTCTCCGCACCCAGAGGTGCCAGGGACCAGCTGCAGCCTCCCGCGTGAAACGCGAGCCTCGGGGACACCCCGGGCGGGCTGAACCCAGCGCTAGGGCAGAGCCTTTGCCTTTGCCTCCTCCTCTCCCCTTTCTCACCTACCCGACTGCCCGCCCCCGCCAGCCTCCCCTGACCAGTCCCAGCTCGACTCAGCGTCCGCCCGCCCCCCTGGTCGTGCCGCAGCGGCTCTGCCCGCGCCCGTGAGCCTGGGACCAGGAACCAAGCGGGGCGAAGCGAGGCCCCAGTAATCAGGACGCCTTTCCCCAGGTTTGCCCGACGCTGCTGCTGCAGCTGCGGGGCTGCGGTGGGGGGGGGGGCAGCCCCAGCGTAGCGCCAGACCGCGGCTTGTTCCCCAGACATCCCCCTCTCCCTGCTGGGGACACCTTCACCGCCTGCGGAAGCACCACCCCTGTTGCCCTGCTCCGGGAGCCGCAGGCTGAGACGCCCCGTGTAGGGAGCGCTCGCACGCGCCGGAGGGCTCGACTCCCGACAGGCCCTGTCCCTGCCCGGCCAGTGCCCGAAAGCCCGTCCGCACGCTGAGCACAGAGCGCAGCTGCCCGCGCCGCAAGGAGCGGCCCACGCTGGCATCGGACTCGCTGGAGAGCGTTCCCACCCCCTCGGCCTCCCAGTTCCGGCTCTCGAGAAGCCGCAGCCGAGCCCCGCAGCGCGCGTTCCTGGTCCGGGGACACCGACAACCCCATTGCTCCCGCGGCGGACGCCTCGCCACGCGCACGGCTGCCCCTGGAGCCCCCTCTGGCGGTCATTGCGCAGCACTTCAGCGCCTCCGGCGCGGCGCCCCCTGGCGGTTGTTCTCGGAGTTGACAGCAGAGAGCCGACCACACACCCGTCGCGATAGCGCCGTCTGTCGGCGGCACTGCAGCACATCGCGCCCCCTGGCGGCCATTGCACAGGACTCCTCACCGCAGCGCCCCCCTTGCGGTTGTTCTAGGGATTGGCAGCAGTAGCACTGTACTGATGGCGCCTCCTGGCGGAGGCACAGCCGCATAACGCAGGAGCCCTGTCGCGGTCCGCATGCGGTACTGCAGGTGGCTGCTCCGCGAGCGCTTTCTCCGCCATGCCCTCTTTGCGGCGCCCTGTGGCTGCCACAGCTCGGTAACTCAATTGCTTATCGCGCTCCTGCGCTACACTGTTCCGTGCACACCCTTCGGCCCTGCCCCGTTCCCTCCCGCAGCCACGGCGTGCCCAGCATCCCCAGCATCCCGCCGGTTTGGTAGTGGCCACGCCGGGTGAGGAAAGACCCCACCATCCGCCGGGCACGGTAATGGCCCGGCTTGGAGCAGGAAAAGCGAGGTTCATTTCGTTGGAGCCCAGCGCTGATGTTCAGCTACCCCACATGTGCAGACAAGCTGTGATACACGATTACAGTGTCCCCATACAGCAGCACCTCAACCTTCCCCCCACGCTAGGGGTGCCACTTTCTGCATCACATTTTATCACAGAGGAACATTAAGCGGAGCCTTCACGTTTTACAGTCACAGGTTTTATTTATTTATTCTTTTTCGCATGGGCCGGTGGCTGGGCTCGTGGTGCTGTTGCAGGCTTGGGTGGTGCCCGCTGCTGCCCACACCACATCCTTCCTCCGACACATTCCCCAGTCTGCTGCTTCTCTTCCCACAATATGGAAAGCTCTGTTTATACTCCATCCTAAGGGCCATGTGCACATAGGTGCAGGGAGTAGGTTGGCAGAGGGGATGCGTCAGGGAAAACCCAATCGGTCTCCTCACTTCCCAGGGAACCCTTAGCCACACATTACCGGCCATGGCCCCGTGGTGCTGCAGAAGAGATCCAACACTCCCTGGTGTCTCCTCTTGGCTAGGAGAAGCTGAGCCAGAGGGGACAGGATCCCTCCCACCCAAAGAGTCCCCTACTTTGTATCCCAAAGTGATGCCCCAGTACCCCTCCTGCCCTCACCTGCACTCCCAGCAGAGCACACCAGCTCCATGCCTGCTGCTGGCAGGTCACATCAACCAAGGGCTGACACAACACCTCCTACTGTGGTGCCAACATGCTGCCCTCAGGGCCCAGCCATGCTGTGGAGGTCATGAAACCCATCAGCACCTGATGCCTTGTTCTGCTGACCCTGGGTCTAACTCCTGCACCTTACCTCTGACGGGGACTCACGAGTTTCACGGATATGGGAAACTGCCTTTCAAACAGCACAGAAATAAGACTGCCTGGAGGAGCCTTGTGTTGGCACCTGCAAAAGCTGTTCTCAATTCGTACCCCTGCATGGTGCACACACACAGAGACACATGCACTCGTCAGAGGGAGCAGCACATGCTGCAGAGACAGCGCCAGAAGCTGATCATTATGCACTGTCACTCACAAAGCCCAAACACAGCTCACGTGCTGATAAAATATGCTCTTGAACAATTTTGCTCACCAAGACTTGATGGCACAAGTTGAGCCAGGTCCCAGAAGACCCTAGCTTGTTCCAGACACCATTACCTGCCTCCTCCTTCTCAGCCCCAGGGAAGTCTGAGCCTGTGGCCTTCACAATTCACCTCCTCAAGCAATACGATGGCCTGTATGTCGCAGGCCCTTGGGAGACACCACGGAGGGAATTGCGCTTCTTTGGGGCTCTGGCATCAGAAGATCCACAGCTGCTGATGCTGCTCCTCAGGGGAATTCTGGGTACTTGGGTTTATGGCTCTTCTACAGAACCTTGTTTTTCCTTTCAGTGTTTCAACATGCAACTATGCAACCTCTCAGACACCTCCCCACGGTCATTCAGCAGAGAGTTACAGCCAAGACAGGCGCTCAGCAGAGGACTTCAGCTACCAGAACTTTACCCAGAGCAGTACAGCCCCACACAGATCCCATGACTCAGACACAATTTATCTACAAGCCGTGCAAGAGCAGGCCTTTTAACAGCTTTTCTGGGTAAACAGTGGCACTGGCAATGCCCCCAAACACAAGGAGCTAAACCCAGGGATTACATTGGAGTAAACTGAACCAAGAGTAAGCAACACTCAAGTGGAGAGCAGGCAACTCCAGGAGTAGATTTCCTAAGGCAGCTTGGCTCATACTCCTCCCAGCACCACTACAGCATCTGTTCAAGCTGTGTCCCTGCTGACAGGCAGGAATATTACCAGGGGGAGTGCTACCCAGGACAAGTCCGAGAGGAGCTCATGTTCCTCCCTGGAGCGGGCACCCTGCTGTGAGCCAAACCACTGGCAGGGTTCTGACCTCTGTGTTTCCCTCAGCCAGCACCCCAGGCAAGGAGTTCCTGCAGCCACAGCAAAGCAGAGCTTATCAGCTTGACCAAGCTAACACTTCAAATGCAGGATGTGACACAACCACCATCTGACAAGTCAGCAACCAGGTTCTTAAAAAAGCACATCTAGCAAGAGAGGCACTGTGCTCTAAAGCCACTTATATTCAAGAGAATTAGGAACATGGATAAATGCTGCAGACATCAGTAGTTTATTGGTATGTTTAGTCAAAACACATTCAGAATGTAAACTTAAAGTAAAAATACTTTCCACCTGCAACAATTAAACTAGAATCTACTAGCATATACTGCTTGACACGCTACAGCAATGAAGATGGTAATCCACTGTCTTGTATGCCTAGTAAAGCCAAGATGGTCAGCCGGGTTGGTTGAAATAGAACCATAAAGACAAAATACTCCCACCATCCACGAATCAGCAACTAACAGTAAACGTCAGTGAGTCCCTTCCTTTGCTCTAAGAGGTACACTGACTACCAAGAGGGTCAAGAACACCAAGAGTCCACAGTACAGCAGGTGAGCTATCACCGTGTAAACTTCTCTTGACGACGTTCCAACACTTGCCCATGTCATTTACTCACAAGGAGCAAGCCAGAAAGTAGGATGGCTCAGTAGCTCTTTTTAATACTCCAGTTTTTGTTGTCGAGATTATTCCCAATTGCCATCCAAATGAATGAGGTGGCAGCAAAACACCACAGCACTACAAAAGGGGAAAAAACAAAAGCTACATGAAAGACACCGGTAGCAAACTGCTGAGTGCAGCAGTTTGTCCAAAGGCTTCAAACCTATAGGGTGGCAGGTTGTGTGTGGTGAGTGGTTCAAGTACCACAGACCTCCAGGTAACAACTAAAAATGTGAGACCTTCAACAGAAAACTGTAATACGGACATGGAAACTGTTAGAAATGTGCCCAGGGGAAAAAAGTGTATGAAAACAGTGCAAGACTTACCACTGAACACAGAAGACCTTGTGTCTGGGAGAAAACACAGATGCTGCTTCACTTGGTCTAATGCCTCAGAGAAATATGTGCAACATCTTCCAACTTAAGTGAAACCAGCAGCTGACTGCATAATAACAAAACCAGGCTGCTGTGCTGCCCTACGTTCCTGCTTAACATGGCAGTTGGCTGATGGGAGGGAGGTCTTCCATGCCCAGCAGCAGCAGCTTTACAGTTTTGCACCCCCCCTCGGAACGCGCTCCAGAATGTCATCTGGAAGCAGACCTCTGCACTGGAAACCCACCAGTAAGCTGCATGAGAGGGTGTCCCCTTCCAAGCCTTCTGTCCAGAGTCACATGAGTGCCAACTTCATCTGAGAGTTATGTGCAAAATGAGTTAAGAGTTTTTAAGAAAGTGCAACTGGAAAATGCAAAAGCTTAAGAGCTGCTGTTTGGTTCTTGGGAAATTGCAGTATCCTCATTTGATAAGCTCACCCTCAACAAAGATGCTCAGTTCTACCCATTCTGAGCTGGCCAAAAGCATCCGCCATTCCTGACTGACTTTTGAAATGTGTGTCCAAGGGAGATGTCAACTCCATTTTCTGTAACTGTTTAAGAGGCAACCTGGACACTGCTTGATGCCTTCTTCCTCCCTTCCCCCCTCTGCAAAAAAACAGGCGAACTTGTGAAGTGACAAGCAAGGTGGATGATCATTTCATCAACGTTTACTGATTGAAAGATACTGCAATTGGGTTTTTTTAATACAATTTTTCCACAACTTCCTTTAAATGCTTTGCAGCCGATTGGCTTTGTAGCACAGTAATTCATACACTATACTGTACAAAATCACCAGCAAGACTGGAATGATGTATTCAGAGAAGGCACCATCATGCTTATTACATTACCAGAGAACTCAAATACAGTCAAGACAAATTTCACTGTACAATGCGTATCGAAGGGGCGAGGGGAAGGAGTGTGTTGAGCAGCCATCCCGGTACTGAAGAGGGGCAGGTAGAAAAATCGGACATGAGCTATCAAACCTGCTGTGTACTCAGGGCTATGACTTTGAAACTCAGGGTTCTGCTTAGTTTACAGCTAAATGGATTCCTTCTGGAATAAACTCATAGTCTTATTAAGGTTTGTGTGTGTACATATGTTGGTCACAGCAAACAGATCAGATGCCCGCATTGTTTCCCAAGCTATTCTGTCTGAGAAAGAGGATGAAGGTCTTTCCCTCCGATGCCTCCTGCAGCTGTCAGTATAAATGAGTCCAGAGTACCCATTAGTGCATTTGGATGAGTGTGTAAACACGAGTTTGTTTGGAGCCAAGTGTTCTAAGAAAGACAAAAAAAAAAAAAAAAAAAAAGAAAAAAAGGCAAGCTTCTCCAATTGCACAGATTGCACTACTTGTGTTTCCAACAGTAATAGGCAGAAACAGGAACACTTACACAAAATGTGCAGTAGAGGGTTTTGGACTGAAAGGACCTGGATTCTAGTGGGCATGTCCTTTAGTTCACTTTTGTTGCAGATAGTTAACCAGTCTTTTTCTTTTTTTTTTTTTTCTTTTTTCCAGTCCTCAATTCTCCAAGTCTACATTTATAAATTAACAGCATGACTCCTGTTGTGAAACTGGGGAAAGAACGTCCACCTCAATTTAAACTGGAAACCAAAGGATGCTTTCACATCAAAGAAATGACCAGACGGGCTGTGTCACATTCCAAAGCCAAAAAAAAAAAAAAAATTAACAAGAATGCAAACACGATGGATAATGTACCACTTCCAAGACAGACTGCCCACAGTGGAGGGCTCAGCGACGCTGTCCAGTGAAGCGGCCTTCCATTTGCCCTGTGCCTCGTCCAGAGCCGAGCTTCTGCACCATGCCGCCTCTCGGAGGGGGTCCTCTTCCATCACGGTCTCGCATCATGCCACCACCCACTATTCCACGGGGGCCCCCAGGACCTCTATCATTGCGCCGAATATCCCTACGGTCATCGCCTCCTCGGGTCTCTCGCTCACGAGCAGCTCTTGTTTTTTTCTCTTCTACGTTCAAGCGCACCTCACCCCGGAACATAATAGGCTTATAGGGAAAAGTGGTCAAGGCACACCATTAGTCTCCATTCCACAGAGGCTGCTTACACAAGGCATATGAAAACACTGTGTTCTCAGCCTACCTTCATTTACATGCAAAAGAAACCAATTTGTTCCCTGCACCACACAACCTTAGCCCCAGTGGTCTACAGTAAAGGGGACGACATTTCTAAATTCATTTGACATGCAAAGAATTAACTGTCTTCCTCCAGTAAGGGCAGGGACATCTTTAGCCTCTTTACTGCCCACTTCAGCTTATTCACCTCAGGGCTAAAGCTCCTGAAGAATTATTCAGCCAAGCCTTGGTTCCACATTCTAGAAATGCACACCGCTGCTTTCTCCTCTCCAGTTTCTCAAGTCACAACCACAAATCACCCTGCTCCTCTTCCTCAGCCCCAGGATGCAGAATTCAGAGCTCCATGGGCTGCCCTTCAAAAGGTTACATACTCAGCTTTCAGCTTAAAAAGATCTCTGAGAGTGCTGAGCTCCACGTGGTGTCTCTGTGCGAGGTCTGATGTGGTTTGAAGAATGCTATTGTAAGCTCCAGATTGCTCCTGACAGAATGACTATGCCAGAACTATGTTTGTCTTACAACTGTCTGAATGCCACAAACAACAGCAAGGCAAACTGGACAGCCCACACCATTTGGGGTTCAGGACACTCAGTCCATCCTTTGGAGGTTACTCAATGCCGATACTTACTTTTGCAACTAAAATTCGCTGGACCGGCTCAGAATCATCAAATACCACAAAACCAAAATTGGGCAGTTTTCCTCCCACTCCTTTAGTATTGATGCGAAGTTCTACCACATTTCCAAAGCCTGGGAAGACACAAGGAAAAGTCACAATATCAAAACCCACAGTGCCAGCTCTACCACCCCTGCATTTGTTCTAAACAACACTTGCAGTGTCACAGCATGTAGAAGTTCTCCGTCTGGCCCTAAGTGAACATTACGTGGCTTCTCAACACAGTTTTTCTGCTTAGTCTCTGCAGCTGAAATTGCTACTTACTCATGAAGAACTCTTTCAGTTCACTCTCATCGATATCATGTGGCAAGTTCCCAACAAAGAGCTGGTGACTGTCTGGATAGCGAATGATCCGACGATTATCCGACTCGCTCTGTTCCATGTCCCCTCTCCCTAAAGTCAACAGGAAGAAGAAGAAGGTAGAGCCACCAGGGTTGTAAGTTGTGCATAGATTCAGACAAGCACATCTATGAACAGCACCAAGCACGTTTGCTCAAACAGTTCTGTACCTTCAGCTCTTGAGCTTATCCTCCTCTTTACACAGTTTGTAATAATACCACAAAGTATTTGTTTCCTTTCATCTGGTTTCCCTGGTTAGGTTCAATAAAATTCACGTTAACTAAAACACTGGGTACACTGGGCAAGTTTGTGTAAGAGGTTCTTGTTCCATCTTAAATTGTTATACTGTAGAGGAGCTCACTACCTATTGGAATGTACTTTGTAAAAGATCTGGATTTAAGTCACCTCTTCATCAATTCCTCAGCGCAGTAAGTTTCCTTACTTTGTCACTCATGTTAAAAACAGTGTTTGCCAGTCACCTCTTCTGCTTTCATCTTCCACCATGTGTGTTGTCCCACACACAAGTGAGAGTCCCTCATGTTCTCTCAAGTTCAACCCAAGTACGAGTCTTTTTTCCAACATGCAAGATAAAACCTTTCCCAGTATCTCCCTACTAAATTATGACCTGCCTTGCAGTGTGAGAGCAGAACACTGTTACTCCTTTTGCACCTGTAGCGGTACAACACAGGTATATACCCCTTTCTCTCCTCAGTTTCCCCTACAGGCCCATTTACAGCATTTCTTTCAGCAGATAAAACAGCTCCCTGACTGTGTTTGAAAACAAGGTTGTAGGACTGAAGTTCTACCACTTGGTATCCTGAGATTTCAGCTTTATCTCCCCTGCTTCTGCTATTCCCCAGACCAGAATTAAAAGACTCAGGCTCTGCGACACATTTTCTGTATGACTTGTATCACATCCAAGAGTAGTAGAAATGCAGACTTGTAACTTGATTTAGTCCGAAGTCGCAGCTTTTGCTCCCTGCTGCAGATGACATGTTAAAAAACCATGAAACATTGATCTGTAACAGATGCCATGGTTCTTTCTTGGTGCCTTTAATCTTTTCAGTTTCAGTGCGGTCCCCGAGTGAAGATACACTTGGCACTGACTCAAGCGAAAAGCACTCGTAACCCCGATCTGTACCACAGTCTGGTATGCACTTACTGAACACCTCCACTAGAATCAGTTTTAGCAAGACCTGGAAGAGACACAGTCACTGAGACTTAAGCACTTCAAGCTGGCAGAGCCACATCAGGATAACTGCAGATGCTATCCCTTCCCTTAGAACTTGGGGATGGATTTTCATACTTAGAGAAAACTATGAACTCATCAATGTCTTGCAACTCTGGGCCTTTGGCTGGACAGCTTTTGCCCAGAGTTTGTCAAGTGACCGGGCTGCACTGACAAACACAACCCAGAAGGCTTCCAGAACTCTCAACACCACTGCTGATGACTGTCAAGGAACCTGCATGTTTTCTAGCCAGAACCTCCTACAAATATGGATACTCCATATGAGTAAGAAAACACAGAGAGCTGGCTGCTCACAAACAAGGACAAACACAAGGCAGCCAAGCTGAGAATGGCATTTTAGACAACTAAAAAAAGATGGAAAAATACGTATAAAATTACTAACTGACTGAGGCTGACACAGTGGGAAGATTTGCTTCCAAAACAAAGAACAACAGGAGATGTTTAAGAGCTCTCACTTGCAAGGTTCAGCAAAACTAGAAGACATGGAAAAAAAAATCGTATTTCCATTCCAGCTTTTCAGAACTACACCAAGCTGCACAAAAAAATGCTTAAGCAGAGAAGCGAATGGCCTGACTAACAAAAAAAAAAAGCAGAAGATTGGAAATTATGTCTGATCTTTGCAACAGGTCATCACCAGCCAGGACTCCAAATCATACTGCCCCATTTCTAGTTGAAGGCAGAAGGAACAGACAGTTATCAGCCAAATATGACATAGGTATATACAAGACCCATCAAGGAGGCACCTCTCCTTGTAAGTAACTAGTCCACCTCTCCTTGTAAGTAACTAGTCCCAAGCAGACACAGAAGCTGGTCTACATTACCTGGTCGAGGTCCTCGGGGTGGAAAACCAGGTCTTTCCCTGGGACGCTGTTCACGGGCACGAGGAGGCTGAGACTGAGCTTCAGGTTTTGTTTCAACTCTTGGCTAAAACAGGACAAAAACAGGCACTATTAAACACCAGCCCAATAAAAACCTTCAAAACCCACCAAAACAAGCTCCCTCTCCCCCCCCCCCCCCCCCCCCCCCCCAAGATACATAAGTGGCATGCACAAAATTAACTCCAGAAGATATACACGCATGTCAGTGTGTTTGGGAATACATTTTTTTCCACCTCTATAAATTCCTCTGTACCAATCCAGGACTGCAGTGTTGAGTTATCGCTGCTAAAAGGTGCAAAACAAACATCTCTTCATCAGAGTGGCTGCCCAGAACATGGCTAAGGTGAACTGTCCATGTTTGACCAGGCACTGAGACTGCAACACTTTGTTATTCAGACTAAAAATCCCACATAGATGAAATAAAATTCCTCATGCCAAGCTCAAACTTCATAGATTAGAAGGTAGTCTGAGATGAACACAAAGAGCTGGGCAAATGACATTTTGAGTGAGTCTGAGTCCCTGGGGGATTCTTTTCCTCAAGTGCAGAACAACTGTAAGGAAAACACCAAAACAAGAAAGAGAACAAACCAAAAGCCCTCAGAGCGTAGTAAGTATTTCTGATACAATAAAGCCATCTGAAACAGCAATTTCTTCAGGCTACCTGCTGAGGATATTCCTCAACTTCCCTGATGTCAAGGACATGATGCTCAAAGTACACCCTTCATGTTCTTAGGAACTAGAACACCTATTCCATTTTCTGCAAGCAAAAGAATGCTTTTAAAGATAATTTGAGAAAAAGGGACAGAACAGTGTAGCCTGTTGGTTACCAAAGCAACTTCCAACATTTTTTGAATTCCATTTTCAGTACAGCGGTCCAGCAGCTGCTGCTGTGCTGGGTTCTTATTTTAGAAAAAGAAAATGATCCTTAGGAACACAAAGAAGAACACTAGCCTCCAAGGAAGATTAAACACAAGGATAATGGCTATAGGCCCAGACTGCTGTGGAGAAGCAGCTGATGTTAAACATCTCCCTTATTTTCGTTTAAGAGCTCAAGACAACTGATGGTTCCTGCCAGAGTACCTCACAGGGGTACAAGACTGTAATTTACATGAAACATGAAGGTATTATGCACACAACAAAAGTTTCAGCCCTTCTATCACTTATACTCTACTCTGCTTGTCCTTCCACCCTTTCTAGGATCATTTTTTCAACTCCAAGAATAAGGCTGAAAAAATCAGCCTTGCTGTTAAATCCCTTTTACTGTGCCTCATCACAGGTCACTGGAGCTCCCCTGCCATCTTCTACTCACCGATCTTTTCTCTAGTTGCAACTCTCATTTCACAGGGAGCACACAAAGTGGACTGAGAGGCACAGAATAAGGATTTCAACAGACACTAAAGGAGCCAAGTATGTCACAAACATCAGCATAACAGGGCTTTGGGAACAATTAAACAAAAGGTGACATTGTCTCTCCTCTTCAGGAGCTCACATGGGGTAGGAAAAGGACCTTTTTCTGCTACTGCAATGCTACTGGCAATGGCAGCAAAACTAGCCACAAGTCAGCCTTTACTCCACCAACTTTGGAACTGAATGCCCCCCCCCAAAACAGAGGATGGGACAGAAAAAGAAAGAGAAGAGGTGCCTTCAAGGGCTGGTACAATTCCACTTTTGAAATCTCACAAGGCTTAAAATCTTCTCTAGAGATGCCTGCCACAATCAAAACACATGCCAAGAAACAACTAGCCAAGCAAACAGCAAGAAACCCCACTTCAAATGAAAACACAAGAGAAAACCCCACATCATCTCGCCGTAATTCCAGTAGCTAGGTCAGATGCATAACTCAGATAGCCCCCACACTGTTTCTGAGGTAAATGTAGATCACACAACTTACTAAAGACACTCGTCAATCACCTCCACAAAAGCACTACATGGTATGGAAGAGTGTATCCAGAGTCCAAGCAGATCTGAGGTGGTAAGAGAATGCTATAAATAGCTCTTTTTTTTCCTGAATGCACCACTTCTGAGAGAGCAGACCAGAGTCGGGGCTGCCTACCTCTGTCCCTGCGGCACCCCTAGACAGCTGAAGTGTTCATTCAAATGGCAGGTCAGAAGATCTGAAGATGCTATAAAAAGAGGGCCTGATTTATCAGTGTAGGCAGGGTGACTTCTCATCACCCACAATAAGAAAAATGGCAAGAAATACTAACCTGTTTAACTCCACAGCTGTCCATCAACAGGAACTGACCTGGTTTATATCCAAAACAGTATGTGTGCAGTCCTTGGAGGGGTTCTGAGTTAACACTACAGAAGCTATATTTTTAACTTGCTAAAAGATGGGGGAAAAGCTGGAGTGATGCAGAGAAGGACAGTTAACTGCTGCATCACTAGTTACAGCTGCAACATCGCTAGATGATGCTAGAACAACATTCCAAAGGAGCCACCCACCCACCAATGCAATCTAGTCCTTGTTTACCTGCAGAGTATCTGGCATTAAGACAACAGAAAAAAGCTGCTACTGATCTCTAACTCCTGGCAGAAATTGTTCCGGTGCCTTTTTTACCTGCTTTCTATGTACTATGTCTGAAAAGCATGCAAGAAAAAGAACCAAGAACTAACTGGTTCTGTATCCAGAAGAGCTGCGAGTTGAAATTCGTGCCATTTCAGTATTGTTCAGAAACTTTCCCACACAATTACTTAATTCATAAAGTCACAACACAAGTAATCTAAAAGGCAGAAAGCATCACTAGCTGCAGAGGCAATGCAAAAGAGGTTAAAGGGAAATTTAAAAGCTATATTCTGCTCTCTTGTACAGACAATATGAAATGACTTCCGCAAAAAATCCACCATCCCTACAGCAAATAAGTCAAAACTAATCTGGGGTTTGCATAAGGAAAATCTATTCTGTTCTAGAAAAAACACATTTTTTTTTAATGGCTCAAATACTACCTAAAATGCTCAAAGCCCTGGTGAAGCTGCTGAAGACAGACAGGCTTCCCAACTCATTACGCAGCCATTATCTCATTCCCATGACAGCCCCTCAGACCAGAAGCAACACCATACAAGGTGTTGTTTTTCTGTGTTTTCTTTTTCAACATGCATTTGGCTGAAGGACAATCCTAGACAGGTTCCTCTCTGTCAGTAAGTCAGTTGAGAAGAAACCAATGCAATATCAACAGCTGCAATAATCCAGCTGCTCTACTGAAAACTGCAGTCCTTTAAGAAGGCTGGACATGAGCTACTACAACATAGAGTACTTTGGTACACAGCATCAATAGAAGAGCTTAAAGCACACATTTTCAGGGGGGTTATATAGAGGGAGAAAGCTGAATTGAGAGTCTCAGACTGTCTCACACTGGCTTGGCATGTGCAGGACATGAGCTATAACCCAGTCTAACTTTCCTTCCTCTTTCCCCTTCTCACCCAGTCAACCCAGGAATGGGAAGATGGCATTGTCCTGGCAAGGAAATGTGAATCCTTCCATTCCTCACACAGTCATAAGTTGGTACAGGGTTCTGTGGCAAGTTAATTACGGATGGATAATGAAATCCAGTATATTTCCATAGACGTTAGCCTTACAAGGCAATCTTGCACCTTACCAGAAACAGTGCTATCCCTTTTAATGCAGGGGCACCTCAGCCAATGAAATACCCCTTTCAAGCACGTATTAGAAAACAGCCATTTTGTGGCGAGTTTTTTGTTTAGTTTTGTTTTCCCCGTAAACAAAACCATATCCCATTAAGATAGGTCACAAAAATGTCAGTAGCGATTTCCTGGCTCCATATGAACAGATTTTAAGGTCACCATCACCCAAAGTTACACCTGTTATATGTATGTGCCTTTGCTTGCGACAAGAAGGTGAGTGCATTAACATTAAAGACACAATTAATTTGTGCAATTTAAGTCAAACAAATTGGTCTGTTAATTTACACAACTGAAGCAGTCTGCAGAAGTAATGAGACAATCCAAGGTGTTCACAGATGGATTACCTGCGAGACTGGTGCTTTAACATGGGGTGGAATTCCAGAGGAAGAAACAGTACCACTAGGAGGCAGGTTTTTACTGGTCACTGAAGCCCAAGAGAAAGCCTGCAGGAAATGCAACAAACCTAGGCTACTAATCATGGCAAACCACTGACATTCCTACAGGGAAACTCGTCTGCCGAAAACACACTTTCGGTTCATATCTGACTGTTAAATAATTTTTCTGCAAGCAGTACAACAAAGAACAGAGAAGGATTTGCAGTTCTAGTTGTCTGTGGACTCCAGTGGCGTGGAGCAAGTGTGTACCATGCCCACTATTGATATGTGAGCGAGCCCAGTTCCCTCAGCATCCCCAGATCACTGCTTTCCATGATATAACCAAACCTAGGACTGAAAACCCTCCAGTGTTCAGTGTCTTCTGCACAGAGAAAGAAAGTGGATACCAGAACTTTAAAAACAGAAAAGAGAAAAAGGATTGGGAAAAAAATAAACATGGAGCTACAAACGGACCTCTGTCCAGCTTTCACCGGTTCCTCCCATCTCTTTCAAACAACCGTAGGTGTCACCATATCAGGTGACGCACACAGTGGTTTTTAAGATTAGGCATCGTATCTGAAGGAGACAGTCGATGCCCCCATCCTGATTGTGGACCATACTGCCAGCAGTTTGGCAAGTGTCAATGCATTACTTTTTTTTCCAAGGAAGAGCAGTGGTTCCCATTGTAAGCGACTTTTCTTGATGGCAGCTTGAGGTGTTTCCCTAGCATATATTAGCTCCACATTTAAAAAGGTTTACATGTGCATAAACCACAACACATACACTTTACAAGCAGAGCATTAAATTTACAATAGCTGACTTGAGCAGAACTCAAAACCATTTTTAGTGAAACCTGGCATCTTTACAAGTTCAAGGTTCAAGTCTAGCTGTTCATACAGCATAACACTGAACAAGGCAGTGGTTTGGCCACTCAAAAAGGCTAAGGTCAAACCCAAATCTTTTGGTTTACCATCTGCACCTAGAAGCACAGCTACAACTTTGAACTAACCTTTGGTGGCTCTTGTGGGAGTGAAACAGGTTCTACGGGAGGTGGAGATGGAGACTTCTCTTCTAGCTCCTCAAGGGTCTTTTCTTCTGCTTCACCTTTCGGCTCCTCAGTTTTCGTTTCAGACTCCAATTCTGGCTCAGGCTCATGAGAGGATTCTTCTAGTGCCTCCTCTATCCCATTGCTACAATAATCAAGCGCATGTTATGCAGCTTATCACTTGCTTTGTACTTTATGACCTCTTATAAGCTATGCTATGGGTAATGATTGGTATCAGAAAGATCACTCCATTTCCAGTTGCTATCATATGTACCTACATGTATGATACTATGATAAGTTAAGCTGTACTCATGCAGTTGCATACAAAGCCAGTTTTTACTCCTGATGAAGCAAAGACATGGTTTACAATTCTCTGCAGAGAATCTGAAAATCACACAGACATGTAAAACACATAAGCAACAGGAAAGGAACAGGAATAAAGGAATGCTCCTAAAGGAACAGGAGCACAGTAAGAGACCAACGGAAAATTAAGCTACATGCATAAATGAAGTCAATTTTTGAACGAAACACACAAGTTATTTACAAAACTGCTATACAAGTTCCTTGCCAAAGAAGTTGTGAGTCTTGTTTACCAAAACTCACACAGAACTTCTCTACACTGAGTGAAATGTAAGGGAACTGATGTTCTTCAGTCCTCTCTTCAGACACCCCAAAAGCTTACAAAATTTCAGACACTTCTGCCTATGTAGCTCCTGCCACAGGTGACTATCTAATCAATGCTGCCTTTACGACTTCATTCTGATTGGCACAGTAACCCAAAACCAAGACTTTATGCTTTTATCTAAAACTTCCTGCATTATCTTGAACAAGTCACTGACAGAATTCCTGCAGACACCCCTCATCATTAGGGTTTCTCATCAGATTTCTCATCAGAAGCATTGTGTGAACAGCATTTAGGGTTGTCAGTGATGCACTTAACAGACATCATCTAGTTACATAATAAATATATTTTTATTTCTCAAAAAGTAGACCCTCCTCTCAGTTCCAAGTGGTACCCAAATTTGAGAAGGTATAATTAACCACTCTTTTATTAACCCATCTGTTCACATAAATTACACTGTATAACCTAACTGATGTAAATTTATGTGACAAATTAACAAAGACTTCATTAAGGGTTGCTACCTTTTTGCCTCACATTTGAAACTAGAAGTGAAAATAACAAGAGCATAAGAGCATCCCTCACTTTCTCTCTCCATTCAAGAAGCAATGTTTCAAAATAATACAACATAGACCAGTATCAAGTGTAGTCGTTTCCAAAACTACCTGTTATATCACATCCAGAATCCAAAACCAAAGCAATTCTGCTGCTTTCATTAAAGAAAGCAACTTCATACAATAAAAGGGACTTCTTACGTTACAGCATGGTTTTCATAGTAAGTACTGCTTGTATTCTCTTGCACAGGTTCAGGTGATGGTTGTCTTTCCTCCTGCTCCTCTTCCACCTCTTCCTCAGACTCTGATACAAAAACAAAAACTTCTTTAAAAATGTCTGCAAGTTCACACAAACTGCACTAAAAATAAAAGCATATTAAAGTAGTAGGGATCAAAATAATGCTTCACCAACAAAAATAAGGCAAAATTAGCTGCAAGGAAAGCTAAAAGACACTTCCACTCGTTCAACAATCTTTGTTTCTTACTATTTTCCAAAAAAAAAAAAAAAAAAAAAGAGAAACTAGAAACATACTGCTGATAGGAAAGTCTGGGAGGAATGCTCATGGGTCAGATACTTTTCATATCATAGCAGTAAACAGGAAAGATTGCACTTTCAGCTCATAAAAATCTCAGTACATCAGACTAAGAAAATTAACTTCAAATACAGGTGCCTAGACGCTCTGTTCCACAGAACCATGATGAAAAAAACCCAGAAATTATCCAGTGAACACATGTATGTACATACTCGAATTTGCTTTGTCTCATAAAAAACCCTAGAAATTATCCAGTGAACACATGTACATACATACTTAGATTTGCTTTGTCCCAATCAACAGAGGGGAAAAGACACCCAGGTCAAGTTCAGTCCCCCTCAAAAGAAATTAATTACTGAATGTGATGATGATATGAAAGTAAACTACAAGTCATATTTGAAAAGCCAATTTGACTTCTTCTTCAAATTACTTCATCTAAAAATTAAACTGATCCAAGAAATCAAGTCTACCTGACAAAACCAGTGGCAGCAGAAGTAATATTGCTCATTATTTCCATTTTTTGCCAAGCACCATCCACCCTGAGCCAGTTCAGCCCTTCAAGGAATAAGGTACTACTGCACAATCTTCCTTTCAAAGAACATTTGGACCAGCAAGTAGTTTCAGCACCACAACCTATACTCTACCTCCCAAATTATTCCCACACATCAGAAAGACACACAGCTCACATCTTTGTACCTCTAGACATTTCTGAAAGCACTGGTAGAAGAACAAGAATGAGCTACACATACAGTTCTCACCTTCGTCAAGTTCTCCTTCTGAATCCCCAAATACTTCATCTTCATATCTGAAGATATCATTATGGACATAGAACTTGTTTGGAACAGAGCCCTGTAAAAGAGCAACATGCTTTTTTTTCTTTTTTTTTTTTTTTTGCATATACAGTATATTGGCCATCAACAACAAAGATGGCTCAGAGAGAGAAGCTCTGCGTGGTACACACCAACAATCTGACCTAGGATTATTTCACTAAAGCTATTTTCCAAAGAGTACCACTTCTCTACAATTGAGCAGTAACTTCTGCCCAATTGAAAGAGGAAGTTTCAAGCAGCAAGAACTTCCCAATTTTTCTAAGTCACAGTAATCATAGATTCTAAATAAACATAAAGTCCCTCAGTTTCAGTAAGAAATTTGAATTTTTCCTATTACAAAAACAGACAATCTTCAGCAGGTGACTGTACACTTACAGCACTGCACAGGGTAACAACAAAGAAATTGAACAAAACTGAAATATTAATCACCAACAACACCATAGTTTTTGAGGCAGTGCAGGAAAAGAGTAGAAAGAATACAAAACGCCCTTTAGCCTTACTCTGCTCTCACTAAGAGCTCAATCCCAGCAGTAGCTTGTGCAGCATCAACCCACACTCACATCTGCCAACAGACTTGAACGAAGTACAGAACTACACTAGAGACTTGATCTGCAGAGATGAACAGTACGTTTTATTGATCTGTGCCAAAGCAGCTCCCAGATGCAAGCTCCAATTTGCTTTGTATTACTGCTCCAACACTTCTAAGTCTAAGAAAATAAAAAAGCTCAGGATGGATCCAACAAACTTGTTCCTCTGCACTGTGACACATTTAATGATAGCCTCCAGGCCAAGCTCTAAGAGCCAGATATTCTTTTGCCCCACTATGACAAACTGTAGCTACAGGTCAGGTTTCCATCATCACTATTTGAAAGGAAACACAATCTTACAAATACTTACTTCTGGAGCAAGCACAAAAGTCTGCATGAACTTCCTCATGGGCTGCCCATTGTTCGACAGCTCTCCCATGACTTGCACAACCACTCCATCACTCAGAGTAGCATGAGCATCCACATGACGGATCTTGGTGTGGCATTCACTGAACTGTAATGACATCACCTTCTTGTGGATCTCCTAGAAATAAAGAGCTACAGTTTAGCCACACTTGGTTTTGTACAGAACTTTAGATCTTTTCAATACCCAAGTCTGAACTAACATAAAAAAGCACCCCACCGGGAAGTATAGGAACCAAGAACTGTCTTGGTTCCTGAGAACAGTCTACCTGAGCTCATCTAACTTTTAGTCTGAAGTTGAGGCACTGGCACAGGTTGCTCAAGAAGTGGTGAATGCTCCATCCCTGGCAGTGTTCAAGGCTAGGTTGAACCTTGGGTGACATGGTCTAGAGTGTGAGATGTCCCTGCCCATGACAGGAGGTTGGAACTACATCATCTTAAGGCTCTTTCCAATGCAAATCATTCTATGATTCAAGCACTTCACAACAGCGTACAACCTGCTATCCCATTTTTCCAGCCATGTTAGAACATGCGACCTATTTTAAGGCTTTCATTTTTTTAAAGGGCTTGTGAGAGGACAGCATTTACACTGTGGTTAAAAAAGCTTCCACACTACCCTCCAAACAAAAGAACCCAACTCTCTACACATCCACAAAGCATCCAAATGTCACAGGAGGGGGTAACATCCGTACCACCAAGATTTTTGTGGTGCCAAATCAGGCTCTGCCGATGAAAGGAGAAGAAACCAAATGTGCCCTGAGCTAAGAGCCACATTGCTCAAAGGTGTGGCTACCATGTGAGCAGGTGCTTTGAGGTGACAGCATTATTCTGATAAAGAGCTATAACCAAAGTGAAAACTTGTGTTTCCTTACTTACTTCCTCATTTCTTCAAAAGTTACCTTCCACTGTAAGAAAACTCCGCTTAAGGAAGAATTTGGTAACATACAGAATTCCATTTAACTCACAAAGTCCCCTTCCCAAGTCTAACTGAAATAAGATGCATCAACAGGACAAGTCTAACAGGTCCTCTTGATTTTGCTTCCTATCCTACTTTCTGCAGTCCAGATGCAAAGCTGATGAATCAAACACAACCCACAGGAAAAGCAGCAACAATCAAACAGAAAAAAAAAAATCATTCAAGCCAACAAATTCCTATCTGCCTCTGCATAGGGAGCAGTGTCACAATACAGTATTTACCAGATAAGAAAGTCAAAGTAATTGGTAAAGAATAAGACTGATTTATACAAGTTCTGAACATGGATGAGGACTACAGGACTGATTTTGATACGCACAGCTTGACCATACACTGCTTCTTGCGGTTTCCCACTGGCATCCAGTCCTCCATGGACATAAGAAGAATTCCTGCCATAAAACCTGCAAACGAAGAGATGCAAAGGTCATAGCAGTGAGCAGTGAAAAAATATAACCAAGATCCAAAAATATTTTAGACAAAAGCTATGGAGCTCAATGCATCAGGAGTTTTAGCACAAACAGGAATCCAAGGTACAATAGGCTGCCCAGGGAGGTCGTGAATGCTCCATCCCTGGCAGTGTTCAAGACCAGGTTGGACGAGGCCTTGGGTGATATGATTTAGCGTAAGGTGTCCCTGCCCACGGCAAGGGGGCTGGAACTAGGTGATCTTAAGGTCCTTTTCAACCCTAATTATTCTATGACTCTATGATTCTATGATTTTCTGCTTCCAAGGCTCCAGGGAAAGAGGAACAAACAAGCTTAATATTCAGTATTTCAGTTTGCCCAAGATACACATTAAGCTCTTAAATTAACCTCAACCTTTCACTTGGTCAGCACTAAGATACAAACTTAAACATGAACACTTCCTCTTTTGCCATTTCATTGTTTATCCTACTAAACCTACAAATTATTTCCAGTTCTAGTTTCCTGAAAATACCAACCACAGATTTTAACTCCTGTGGCTAAGTCCAGAAAAAAGTCCAAGAAATATTAGATTGTTACACCAACTGCATAACCATGGTTTTGAGCAGGGTTCAGCACTTTCTAACAGCAAGGAAAAGCAGAAGTTAGCTGAGAGTCCATAAGCAGATAGGAAAACCTCTTTTCAGTCTCTAATTACCAAAGCAAGCTCCCTCAAAGTCAGCATAGCTCATTAATTGCTTTCACAGGGGGACCAAGAGTTTTAACTTGCTTTTAAAAACTGTTCAAACTCTGGTAGACAGAGAACCTCATGAGTGGGAACTGCAGATCAGGAAAGGAGTAAATGTGAAGTCTCCAGTTATATGTAATTATAGATTTTCAGTTAAGGAGCCAGTAAAGCCATCTAAATTCACCTAAAGTGCAAAAGGCATGCAAACTACGCTGCGTAACACCAATTTGAGAGCAAACTGACCTCTGCTTACCCATAACCTCTGCATAAGCTTTAGATAATGACCAATATTGGATAGGCCATTATAATAATAATATAAATGAAATAAACAAATAAATACACAAAATAAAAAAAAATAATAGATAGCCAGTGCTCTTTCTCAAGCTTTTAATAAGATAAACCAGTAACTTTAACACTTGCTGTCCAAACCTTCAAGCAGGAGTGCCATCAAGCACCAGGAAGCCATGTGTCCTGGTTTTGGCTGGGACAGAGTTAAAATTCCATGAAAAGCAAATCTTTCTGTGGCAGCAAGCAAGCTGCTGTAGAGACTAACATCAAGAGAAAGAGGGAAGACTAGATGTCCTCTCAGAGTACATAACTCAAACAAGGTGGGGCCAAAGAACCAAAAGGCAAATGTCCTCTGTATTCGAGCCTGACTATAAAAAAAAAGCTATAGCTGCAGCCCCAAAGAAGGACAGCAGTGACACAGGCTGAAATTGGCTAGAAGACATTTCACACAAGCAGTTCAAGAATCAGCTCTGATTCAATCAAACCAGATCAGAACCTCTAGGACACTTCTGTGCAGATGTATTTAAGAGAAATTTGTAAAAAAGTCTGTAACATTTTTGGAGCCCTTAATGAAAACAGAATTCCTGCAAGAAGGTAACTTCTATGAAAAATTCCCCATTCCCAGTCAATGTACCACACACAGAGCATAATATGGAATGCTATATTTCAGAGTTGTTGAAGTAAAGCTTGAGATTTAAAAGGGTAGGAGTAATACCCAGTACCTCCCATAAAGCACCAAAGTTGTCTTCAACAGGCCAAATGTCCCCCAGACACCAGTTTTCCTCATACGTACACTTCTGCCAATCTCCTATCACCCCTATCTGGAAAAACCAGTTCACATCCCAAATATGCCAGGAACACCAGCTCCATAATATTCCCACTGCATGTGTCAGCTAGCTCGTCTTCTTTGATTGAAGCAGTTAGGGAGGAAACACACATACCGACAGTGTTTTGCTTCTTAAATCAAATCAACCACCCCCCCCCACCAAATTCTGTCAAGCTTACAGTTACTATCACTACAGGTAAATGCACTTACGAGCACAATCAAAGACTATTTTCAACACTGAGTCTGAGGCATGGGTGACTTACTATAATATACAGTGTAACTGCGACTGAAAATAACCGTTACAGAAGGAAAAGACAATCTCACTGTAGAACTGACATAATTTTCCCCCGCCTTTAGTATTAAGCTGTGAAGCATGGCCTTATCATCTCATATCAACTCTTCTTTGCCTCTTTGCTTATGCACACAATTGCTGGGTCTCAGAGCAAAATGACAGCACACTCCACAAGAAACTTATCTTACTAACTTGGGCTTTTATATCATTCAAAAATGATCCTGATGTTCTGGTATCAGGATTTCCAGCACATCATTTACTCCCATCATAATTCCTGCCTTGAAAATCTGGTACAGTCAAGCCCTTTCTAAGTCTCTTAAAGGAATTTCAGCTGCTTGAGCTTTACAGGTAGTGGACAGTTACACATGTCAACAAGATGGTGACTTACTGACAGACCTGCCTCAGCACTGCCTCAGAAGCTAACTCCAAGGCAAAATACCCAGAGCATGTGATGTCCCTAAGGAACACAGTTCTTGGGTAAGAGTAAGCTGCTAGTTTGTGTATCCGGTATCGATGTGCTACATGGACATACCTGTCCATGTTCTGCCCATGCTAATCTCATCTGACTCGTGGAAGTTTTGAGGGCAGGGAAAAATTCTACAATTGCTCAAGATCCTGCTTTTACCTTCTGTTAGATTACTAAACATAGATTAGGAAAGCACGGAATACACTCTCAGACACCTTAAAAATAGATTTAAACACAGAAAAGAACATGGTTCCATGGCAGTCCAGTGATTTAAGTAAAAATACCATTCGTTTTCCCTACCTCAGAGCTATAGATGAGAAGAGGCATTAGTCTGAAGACTGAATTCTTAAGTAAGCCACCTCCTGCTCAAACAGTCCAATTTTTCACCATCAACCTTAGCTCAAGTTCTGAGACAAGACAACCCAAGCAGTGAGTTTTGTCCTTATTCATTACATCCATGCTGCTCTAAGACCAAATGCAGAAATGCAAAATCTTAACTGACAAGCTGTGTGCAGCCAATCAAAACCAGAAAAAGAAGGAAATAAAAAAAAAAAAGAGGGGAGAAAAAAGGAACTAAGAAGTACATTCAGAGTACCAGTTAAATAGTGGACAAGGGTAAAAAAAGCCTACTGTATTACTGTACTACCTTGTGTCTAGGCCATGACATTTATACTTAAATCTCCAATCACAATCTGCATAAAAACTTCTCAGAGGCAACACACAATTTGGTACCCTGAAATAATGAGCAGGTTTATCTCATGCCCATGCTTCCTCTGCCATTTTCTTTTCCTTTTCCATCTTTTTAGACAAGTATTTCTGGAATATGTCCACATTACCATTTTATCATCTGAGAAGCAGCTCACTTTTCCACACAGGAAATACCTTGATACCATGCCATGTGATCAGACTTGGTTGTAGAGTCTAAGGAGTTTTCAGTAAAATTGAATGGTTTTCCAAAAGTTAGCCTGGTCCATTTCTTCCCATACTCGGAATTTAATGTTTATCTGATTTACAATCAACAGTACATGTACAAAGTACACTTTTGTTCAAAAACATTAGTTACTTTGTGAGTGAAAGTATCACCTGTGCAAGAAGTCAGGAGCTTTATTTAGCAGAGTGTAGTACTGTCTCACGAACTCCCGCCCTACGAGCAGGGGACTTGGCTTCTCCATCACCATTTCTTTGGTACACAGTGTCAAACGCTGCAATTAAAAAATATTCATGTTAGTTTGGAGACAGCCCTATATATCACAACTTCCCTGTAAAAGGATGAGCATGATGATAGTAGAATTGAAACACTCTGAACAGGACGTTAATTCACACAGAACTACTCCACAAATTCAGAACACGTTCCCCAACCTCTTTTGAGTAAATAAAAAGATTCTTGGTCTATTTACGCATTACTCTGACAAAGAAGGAACAGTAGATACAAAGTCCCTTACAAACAGGTACTTAAAATGCCCAAATAAACAAACAAAAAGCCTGTTGAAAACCTCTAGCATCATTTATTTAAGCCTTTGGCAATAAACTGATGCACACAATTAAAAATCCAAGTTGAAGAGCACTGCAAAACAAGCAGGAATACACTTTCTTGGGTCAGCCAGTAACACGCTTATCTCAAGCACATCTGCTTGTGACATCTGTAACAAAGATGGTAGTGTCAATATTCTGAAGTAATTGTGTGGGCTGGATTCACATTTCCTGAAGACTGGGAAGGGAAACTTTGATTCCTCAGAGATGACCAGTTCAGGGATCTTCCCAACATGACTCATACTACAGCAATGGCATGCGAGAATTTTAGTCAGAAAAACTTAACAAAAGGACCTGTTTCTCCCAGTGAGATATTCTTTTTTTTTCTTTTCTCCCCTGCCCCAAAAGCACAATACAAAATATGATCTTCACAACAAGCACTTGTAAGAACACAAGGATGGAGCTTCATCACATTTGGTTTTTGAAGAACCGATTAAAAAGCAGATCAGAGCCAGTACACATTCTTTTGACTACAGCAATAAGCAAAGTACATATGGTAACAAATTGCTGGCATGCCATAAGAAACACTGAAAATGCCTCTGCGTACAAAACAATAATTTGTGACAAGTCATTACACTACATCGGATCTGTATCACTCTAAATCTTTTCCTCATTGGAAGCTGTCCTATTCCAGAAAAGGTTGCTGAAACCTTTCGGAAACCTTTCAGAAAAATCAGAGAAAGGCAAGCACACACAGCCAATTCTTCCCTAAGCATCTCAAACAGCAGCTGGCTGTTTCAAGCAGTTGGCTGCTCTAAGAGAAAAGCACCATCTACCTCTGCCCATATTTCAAGTGACAGCTCTATTGATTTACATCACAGAATGAGTGTTTTACAGTATGATGTCTCAATACAATTCTTCACCTGTCTCAGTATTATTTCCTTTCATTATCTCTTCAGAGATCTCAGTAGGGGTAGCAGAAGCTTAATGAACTGTTCAAGTCTCCGAGTCATTAAAAGGCAGTAAAATAAAAATGTGGGTACTCCTTGCTATCAACATGAGTGCCATGAAACCAGGTTTCAGGAAGATGAAAACTTCCACGTGTCCCAGTTAGTATAGCATCGCCTTAAAGTCAAGGACCCAAATCTTAGCAAGCCCAAGGGGTGTTTAGAGATAAAGGAACCAGCGAAATTTACGCCATTTTACTCCATAAAAGCCATTTTTCCAATTTTCATTGGTATATGCTCAAGAGTCCAGGAGTAACAGCTAAAAAGAATCTGAGTGCTCTTCTCATTTGAATGAAATGAGCTACATTCTCAGATCAGCCTGAGCAGCCCTTGGGAAAGTGTCTTCATTAGAACTTACTGCTCAAGGTATACGTGTACATACAAGCCAGAAACACCAAAACTGAAGTGGCAAGCATCAGAAATTCAACAAATAAATAAGCTAGTTTCTCTATGGTGCGACTGCACTGCTCAAGAACCTCACTCCTTCATGCACCCTGATAGGGCCGTAAGCTACACAGACAGGGGAACACGAGCATCCATGCGACTCCGCTCATCCACCGGTAATCCTGCCTACATCCAACTGACCTAACGATTAATTGACAAGATGCAATTCCCACCTTATTCAGTAATTCTAATTCTTGTGCCACCATGAAGGCATATGGGGTTTGCAGTGCATTCTTGAACCAAGAAGAACCAGCAGCCACACCACCTGTTTTGTAATAGACTCGCAAGCTGGAAGACTAAACAAAACATGGAATCTCTTTCTCCTCTGGACCAGATTAAGAGGTAAGGGACCTAAAGGCACCCACCCCAAGGACCAGACTCTACCACTAAGGGAACATGCACACACACCAGTGCTATGCTTCTGATAACTTTGATTGGCATGACTCAAATTCATAACATAAAGCACACAGATGGGACTGAGTAAGTTTGTAACTGTTATCTCAAACAACCAAGTTCAAATTTTGATTTATTTCCATCTTTCCAGAAAAGAAAAACAATGGGAGAGTTAGGAGAGAAAGAAATTTTTTATTTGCATGCAAAGATAAGCAAATGAATAAAAGACGGAAGGGTATTTTACTTATTATTTATTAAACTGTGTTTGTCACTTTTTCAACTAAATTAAAAAAAGCCCAACCAAACAACAAAAAAACCTCACAACAAACCAAGGTAAAACTGCCACCTATCAGATTACATGGGGGGGCCACAGCTATTGCTTCTGAAAAAGTACTGAAGGCCACTACACACTGAGTAGTTGCAGTGTTCACTGGTATGCATCTTGTTCAAGCAGCAGCTCTCGCATTAGAGAAGTTTTTTTTTGCATAAAATATATGCAAGATTTCTTGTTATTATTCCCCTTATTCTGCAGAAAATACAAGTGTGACTAGTCATCTGTGGCAAGGTCACAGAATGGCACATGTGCTCAAATTCGGTACCCAGAGAACAAACTGGCACCAAGTCTCTGATGCCAAAAGAGGCAGTTCAAAACCATCTCCATCCTGCTTCAAGACAGACCAGCAACAGTGACACTGCCTGGATGCTTCATCAATTCTACTTCATAAATAATCAAAACATGAACTAATTTCTGTCAGGAGCTCACGTTCAGGAAGGTGTCATCCGAACATGAAGAAACCTCAAACCAGACAAACTTTTAAGCTTTGGGAGGGAGATGCAGACCTCATCATTTGTCTACTAAAAACCTGTAAGCAACTGTTTTTGGTTTAAACAACTCTTCCATAGAACAATTTGCTCATGACTGAAGGCACACAGATATCGAGCTAGTTTTACACAAATGTGCAACAGTGTGGCTTGTTCTTAAATCTACAAGTCTGCAACTTGTGTCCCAGTCGCTGATTAGATTTGAATATACCATCCAAACAGAACAGAAAATTAGGCAAAATGCTCTTGCAAATCATAAGGATGCTCCCCATGCAGTGAGCACACAAAGCAAAGCCACAAGGAATACTGTGATACTTCCTACAACACAGGAGCAGAGGGAAAACAGAAGGGAAGGGGAGAGGAGATCTCACAATCTCGGATGGGTTTCTCCTAGATCAGATTATCACTTTGAAACTGCAATTCCTACTGCAGACAAGCAAATAATGCCCTGAAGACCGTGCCTGCTACCAGGGTCCATAGCATAGCTCTGAGCCCCCACCACTGCAATACATGGTGTGAGCAGCCACTCTTTGAGTAAAGCTAGAAGTCCAAATGGCAACTGACACTCCAGCCCTGTAAAGGCTGTGGGTACTCCATGGTAAAGTAAAATTAGCATTGACTGAAATGAAAAAATACTGAAACGGCAATCAAAAGTTTCAAACAACCTGGCTCAGTACTGAAACCACCTTCTCTCTTTCATGCTCTGCAAGATGAGCATTCGCATTCTTCCTCCATCAGCAGTAAGGGCCACTGAGCCTGTATAACCTACTACAATCCCTTTACTTTAAGATCTTTCCCTAATCTGCTACAGTCTGAACTGACCGCACCTCAAGGCAGCAGCATGCAGTTATTTCAAATCAAGCTGTCCTTCAGGGTATGTTGTTTGTTTGTTTTTGATAGGAGCTCAAAAGCCCTCCGTATTATTTTAGGGGCATGACTACTACAGGGGACCATCTTTCGGGCAGTTAAACTGTGCCATCTAAAGAGCTAACACCACCCGAACAGCAGTAACAGCAGCAACAGCACCACAGATGCTGGGATAGGCACTGCACCTCTCTCTCTCTCTCTCATCAAATGCCAGCCTCAGCACCTTTCTCCTGGTAGCTCACGAGAGATATCTATTAATCTGACATATTAATCTTCTCACATGTTCTTTGAGTTGCAATGCAGTTCTTCATTTGTCAAATACTCTTAAAAGAGATGACATCCAGTGTTACAACTGCTACAGTAAGAAGGAATGCTCAAATTCAACACTCTGTTAAGATACTGTGTTTCCTCAGCATCTTTTCCATGATGTAAAGCAGTCTTTAAGTGTAAGAACAAATGTATAATTTGAAACCTCAGTTCCAGAAAGGACAACATTTTTATTCAGCAGGAAAACCATCAGATAAGTAAACTGGACGGTTGGCTCATTCTGTTGTCTCTTCAGTTTGAGTTAGCTACCTCAGAAAATATCTTCTTCACCAATGAAAAAAAAACATATGATACAGATTATCATTCCACAAGGCAAAGCCCACATCTGCCATTACAACAGTATTTCAGATGGTCGATCAATATTGTTCCAGTACACCCTAGCTATCAGAGTCCACAATCAGAAGGAACCCTTAAGCAGGAAAACACTTTCCTAGGGTAGGTACTTACAATCACAATGAACACAGAATGCCTCATTCATGGTAAGTTATCTGCAGAAGCTAAATCACCTTCTCTGCTCCAAATACAAATAGACAAGCCCTGCACCCATTGGCAGGGCTTTGACAAGACAGCTGCACTACCTTCAGGAGCTCGGGCATGCACAGCAGCTCCACATTACTTCAGGGGAAACCACACAACACTGCGCAGGACACAGCCTGTGCTGCATGGGCCAACAGAGTAAGTTGATCACCGATCTTCATTCTGCTACTACTCCCTAATTACAAGTGTCCATGAGAGAAATTGGGGGGGGGGGGGGAACCCCACAAACAAACACAAAAAATCTGAAACAGCAGAGTCCTTTATGTAACAAATAAATGCCTAGCAAGAGAAGATATCTTTCCCCTCTTACTCCTCCATGCCATCGCAGACCAAAGAATAACATGCTGGCATTAAACATCCAGGTTGTGTATAAGTAATCTACCTGCTCAGGAACAGAGCAAGGAACAAAATAACTCAATTTCTCAACAGTTCAAAAATACCTTTGGTATCTTTACACGTCTTTCTATAACAAAGCAGAATACTTGCACACTGAGCTTGAAAGGTCTAGAACATCCATGTAGGGCCAGGAAACTGCCAACCAACATGGAAGGCCACAACAAAAGCTACACAACGAAGTCAATCTGGTTGGAATCAAACAATCTCACTCTTCTGCATTGGTTCTTCCAATGGTGATGCTTGGCACAAAGTTCAAGATCCAACGCCACCCAATGAACCACAGGATTTAACAGCTTTATAGTGGGGATGCTCCTGTGCGCCCACAATGGAGCTACAATGACCTCTACTTGAGCCCTCTGAGGTTAAGAGGAGCAAAAGCCTCAGAACATGCTAAGCTCAGCTCAGAAAACAAGGGAAGCTCAAGACATCCAGATCTGCATAATAAAAGGTGCTTGCAGCAACTTCAGCCATGTTACCTATGAAAAGGGAGAAGCTCAGGTTGTGACTAGGGGAGAGGAAGCAGAAAGAGGCGAGGTCTGCAGAACTGGAGATCTCCGAGCCAGTGATGCCACCGCAGTACCGATTCGGGAGAGAAAAGGAGGGCGAGCTGAGCCGAGGGTGGGCAGCTACGCTCGCTTCTGCAGTGCCGGCGAGACAGAGGAAGAGGCATCCTGCACATGCCCAACGCAGACACCTCTAGAGGCCCCAGGAAGGCCAGGCGTGATCCGAGCTGGGGGAGGCGAGCGCGGACCAGAACGCCGCATTTGCGGCCAAGTAACGCAGGGCTCGGGGGGCTGCGCCTGAAGAGGCTTCCAAGGGCCGCTTCTCCCGCGGCCTCCTCCAGAGAGCGAGGCGGAACCGCGACCGCGGACAGGCGGCACGGCGCCGCCAAGGTGACGGCGAACAAAAGCAGCCGTCAGCCCCGCACTCCCCGCGCCCCTCCGGCCGGGGAGCCGGGCCGGGAGCCAGCAGCCGAGACGGGAAGGGCAGCCAGCGAAGGGCAAAAGCCAGGCCCCGGGGCGCTGCCTCCCGGCGCTGGCCGCTCCCCTCAGAGCCGCGACCGTTAAACTGTCCTTCTCCCCCCACACGCTTCCTCCCGCAATTGGCGGGGCCTAGCCCCGATTCCACATCGCTCACCTAAGGGAAAGAGAAAAGCCTCGGTGCGCGGGGCCGTGCACGTGTGTCTCCCCCCAGGACCTGCTCGGTATCGGGCGCGGCGACCCTGTCCCTCAACTCGTCCCGCGGCGGCGGTAGGACGGGGCGAGCGGGGTGCGGCGGTGTCACGGCCGGGCGGGGGAGGGGCGGCGGGGGGTTACCGCGCGCGCGTGCCTGTGCGTGCGTGCACGCGCGCGCCTGCGTCGAAGTGAGAGAGCGGGGCGGGGCTCCTCAGGGCTCTCTCCTCCAATCTCCGCCGCCCTGGCGTAGTGATGTCTGCGGGAGCGTTGCGTTCCCGTCGCCTTGCGGCGTGTCGCCGAGGAGGGTAGTGACGCCAGCAACAACGAGCGGAGGATACCTGTTGTCTTGTCCCGCACCTGGGGGTCATGGGACTCCCGAGGTCTTTGTTTTCCCCCTCCTGCTATGGGAAGAGCTGTTGTGCGGACGGCTGTCCTCGGACAAGAGTGGGGCAGGGCGCTGGGGTCCTTTGATGAGGAGGGATGTCAGCGAGCTCGGGGGGGGGGGTGGGGGGATGGATGTTACAGGGGTTCTGGCTCCTTCCGCTGCCGCAGCGCGGCTTCTGCTCACCCGGGATGGTGTCTTGCTTCGGAGTGTTCTCCAGCAACCTAAAAAGCAAGGATGGTCAGTGTTGGTGTAATGCAGGTGTCATAGTGCGGAGTTTCCCGCACGTGTAACTAGGAGCTTCAGAGCTCCTCACTGAACCAGAGCAGTCTTTGGAGTTACGCTGAGGCCTGAAGTAATCAATAGTTGTTGGTCAAAAATCAAACAATCCCTCTCCATAGTGGCAGGAGCTGGACTTTGGAGTGTATCATGTTTCCAAACCCCGTGTTTGAGCAGACGCTGGCATCCCCACCTCAGATGTCTTTAGCAGTTGTGCCTCAAATGTCTTTCTCAGAAGCAAATCACTTTCTGTCCCTGAGGCTGTACAGGTCAGGATGGATATACAAAGTACTTTGGAGTAAAGAACTCTGTGGAAAAGAACCTGGTTTTCCTCCTCATGGCTCACTTGAGCATTGCCGATGAGTTCTGCTATGTGCCTGTACTTGCCCAGTGCTCTCTGCTGGGAAGTGGAAGCCTTCCTTAACCCTTATGGTGTCCAAGGCTTGTTGGATTAGGAGGAGATCTTTTCGTCAATGAAAAACCCGTGTTTCTTTTACTGGGCCAGTCCAGGTTCTGTGCTGTGGGGTAGCTGGCACAGTCAGCATTAGGTGTGTGTACTGCAACTGAGGCTGGCTTGCCCCTGCTGGTGCTCACCAAGCGGGACTTGGCTGTGATTGCATCTAGTTATTTGGCCAGTAAACCTCAATGAAGGCTGTGCAGTGAGGTAGGAACCCTTCTGGGCTGTTTGGTAGGTGGTGTCTATGTGGGGAAAACCAGGGTCAGGGGAGAGGGAGAATCCCAGCAGGCTCCTGGTGGCACTCTGTGCTTTGCAGATGGGGGTTCAAACTCTGGGTCTTCTGGCCTGTTATGGGAGAAGGCAGCTGCCTAGCAAAGGTGCTTTCCTCAAAGGGGGAAAGCAAGGCAGCAGAGAGCTGAGTTTGCAGGGGTTGAGGTATTGCAGAGAGGAGATGTGGTAGCTCTGCATCTTCATGTAATTAGGTTGAAGGGTTTGCTGCAGCTGCTGAAGGATGAAGTGCTCAGGGCTGTGTTGTTGATGTGACAAGTAGTTAGAAATGAACAATGGTCTGACAAAAGCCTGTTCTGCAATGACTGCTGTGATTGCCCATCTTTTTAGAGATTTTTTTTTTTATGTCTGTTGTTATATGGGAGAGAAAATGAATAGTTTTTGAACATGGAAAGAGAAAATTATTACTTTTCAATTATGTATTTTAATTTAAAATATTGATTTCATTGTTTAGTTACTAGGGAAAATAAAATTCCCAAAGCTCCTAATTTAAATCACAGTGCGAGAAGGGTTTTCTACCTGGAATGGAACAAACTGGTTTTAGTCCTGAGTCAGGTGAGTGCCTTTGTGTAGCAATTTCTGGCTTATTTTGCTATTGTTGCTATAAAAATGGCTCTAATTTGAGATGGGGGGGGGGGGGTGGGAAGGAACTTAAGAAAACTGTACCAAACTGAAAATCCTGTGGGTCTCCGTGAGGAGGGCTGGGCCAGCTGGGAGTGCTGGGAGTGCTGATTCGTGGCTGTAGTTCTTGAGCAGGGAGAGTGAGTGCTGCAGCAGTTCAGCCTCTGAAAAAAAAAACATACCTGCTTAGTCCTCTGCTCTAGGACTGTTTCTGATTTCCAAGCCTTAGGGTTTGTCTTGGGGTTGTTCTGGACAGACAGACCCCGAGATGCCGTGGGTAATGGGTTACAGGGGTAGTTTTGAGGCAGGTTCCTGCCCCTGGCCCCTGCGGATCTGTTGCTTGGTCTGAAAGAAATACAGAACTCTGTGCGAGGTGCCCTGGTCGTCACACTATTGCTTATTTTTCCCTCTACTGAGAAAGCAAGCAGTGACGGCAGAGCGCGCTGTCAGCTGGGGTGACTCGGGGAGTGAAGGCTGAGCTTCCTCCTCTTCTACTTCAAAGGCCTAATAAAGCTAGTAATTACGGAGGGGACGGGCTTTGGTCCGCGGCGGCTGGCAGGGCGAGCTCCCGGGACTGTACCGACACCCGCGGTGGCGGGCCCGGGCCTGGGCGGTGCCTAGTGGCTGCGGCCCGCCGGCCACGTCGCCGCCACGTCTCGGCGCAGGCGCGGTGGCTGCTTCCGCCGCGGGGGCAGCGGCGGCGGATTGTCCAGGAGCGGTGGGCCTGGGGCAGGAGGGGAGCGGGCCGGGCTCCGAAGGCCCAGCCGAGCCGAGCCGAGCCTCGCCGCGCAGCCATGAGCTTCTTGTGGGGCGTCATGGGTGGCCCTAGCGCTGGGCCACAGCCCTCCGGTGCCGAGACGGTGAGCGGGGCGCGCGCGGCCCGACGGGGCCTGACCGGGAGGGAGGATCGGGGTCGCGCAGGGAGCCTCCCGGCTGCTTGTGGCGACGGTTTGGGACGGGGCCGGGTCGGGCCGTGACACCTGTCTACGCGGGGAGCGGGACTCGTGGGTCCGTGTGGAGTTCGGCAGCTCTCCCGGGCGGTGACAAGCCGGGCTGTGGTAGTGGGACCTTGTCTGTGTTCACCTGCGCCCGGTGCGTTTCCAGATCCAGAAGCTGTGTGACCGTGTAGCTTCTTCCACGTTACTGGATGACCGAAGGGATGCCGTCCGTGCTCTTAAATCTTTATCCAAGGTAAGCTCCCAGGGTCCTGAAGAGCCAAGGGGGTTTGTAGTAATGTTGTGATGAGTTTTTTCAAAGCCACGTTTGGGCTTTAGGCTAGACCACTAACTACTCAGTTTTTTTCCAAACAGAAGTACCGGTTGGAGGTGGGCACGCAGGCGATGGAACATCTCATCCACGTTCTCCAGACAGACCGGTAAGCATGTCGCTGCGTTTGCCGGCAGCCCCTCCCCAGCCCATAACCCACAAATACTGCTTTTCTTGGTTGTACTAATGAAGCTGGGGTTCCAACAACTCATCCATCAGGGAGGCTTCTTTTATGATGGTAATTAGAGCCTGTTTTGAGGTGAAAAGAACTGAATTCCAGGAACTCAGATGAGGGACTGAAAGACCAGTTCCAGAGTAAAGGTAATACCTTTAGCGTATCTCACTATTCCTTAGTCCTTTTTCTACTGTTGTGAAAAAGCAAACTCAAAATGACAATGTTCATTAAACACAGGATTTGACATAACGTGAATCAGCCTGCTGCTGGGCACAAGGTGAACTAGCCAGGATTAAGAGCAGAAGAGTGAAGGCAGCAAATGTGTTTTCTCTAACGTGTGTCATCTAATGAACTGGTAGAATAGGCCTGTCATAGGAAGTAATGCAGGCATTTAATTTGAAGTACTCAAGTAAATACAAAAGCTAGTTACTGGTAAGCCAGATGACACTAGTTTAAATCCTTCATGTGGACCACAGTGTAGTTTTATGCAATCCAGTGTCTGAAAAAAACCCAACTTTGCTATCTAGCTTTTCCTGCAATTGACTGCATTGGTGTACTTGTTGGTAACCACATGTTGTAATTTGGAACTTGTTTGTGGTGATGGAAGGTTCAAATAGTGCATGTTCCTGGTGTTTTGGTAGGTGAGTGTTGTGTGAAGGTCTTTTAGCCTGCATTTGAGCATGAAGGTGGTAAATAGGTACATAGAAGGCCAGTCATAAGGGCATGTGCGGCATAGTTACATGTGTGCACATGGAAAGTAGGAGGGTGTCTCCTAGTGCTGAGACAAAGGAGAACTGGGAAAGCAGCAGTTTACTATCTGGAAGGAGGCATCTTGGTTTTTCTTAAGGTATATATGTGAGTAAGTTCTGCTGTGCTCAGCCAAAGGCTGCTGGTGGTGGCCTTCCTTGCCTGTCCAGTTATGCTAGATGTGAAGAAGTGTAGGGCTGGTATCTAGGTGAGTTCTGTCACTTCCTTTCCATTGGTTGGGCAGTTAAAAATGAATGTCTGGCTTGTAGGATGTAGGTGATGAAAGGGAAGGTTACATGTCTGATCAGTTCAGCTATGTGTTACAGGTGGTGTGAGTGCACTGTGTGGTGTCACTGGTTGTAGAGGTAAGGCTTTGGAGACTTTTAGTTTCAGTAATACAAACCACAGCCAGCTCATCAGAATAAGTGGTTGGTAAATGAGTGGCAGGCTCAGCTGTGGGGCTTGCAGAACTGTGAGGACGGAGGTCTGACAGAGGAGAGTGCTGCTGTGCCATCCCTGCTGTTCCATGTGTGCCCACAGGTGTGATCTTTGCACCTTTCAGTGTCCACCTGGGGTGCCCTGAAGCTTTCTGTAGAAGTGTCAAATGCTCATTTCCTCCTCCTGTCCTCCTCTTTTTTCTTTCTGCATTGCAGCTGCGTAAGATTATGTCTAAGAAGCAGCAATGCAACCAGAGAAAACAGAATTCAATCACAGACGCAAGTTGTCTTCTCACATGTCACTGTATTCATGTGAGTGAGTCGTGTGCTAGTTCTCTACACTGATTGTTGCTGTTTTAAGATTAGAGAAGGTTTAATTTGATTATACATGTGAGGGGACCAGGAAAATGGAAAGCTGAAGTCCAGATAGTGACTCCTGTTTTCCTCTGCAGCTTTGCTTTAGGGAGGTGGGAAGTGTGTATTTTCAGTGATGTTAGGTTGGCCTGAAGAGGGGTGACTGAGCACCTGAGGTGACTCTGGCCATGAGGCTTCTGATGGTTGTTATCTTATGGTGGTTGAGATGTTACACACCTGTCTGCCTGTTGTTTGGGATGTATGCCTGTAGTTGCTGTGTCTTGTGTGCAACCAGAATGTGAACCTCATCCGCTGGGATTCCCTTCTTAGTTCCTGGTTGAGTAGAAGCAAAGCTTGGTTGGGCTATACCAGGGGAGCCTTTATCTTGTCTCCAGCCTTATTTGCAGGCATTTGGTTGGAAAGAATTATGGGGAGGAGCCAGTAGCAGGCATGGGTTTCTGAATTCCTTGGTTCTGAGCACGTGTGTGGAAAGGAGAGCTGGTGTACAAAGTACTGTAACATGAGATTAGAACAAGTGCTTTCCTATTATGTAGTTACCCCAGATTAATGGAATAGTTCAAGATGTACAACTGCCTGATCTTCAGCAGCATTTGTCTTGCTGGAATATGTGTTAATAATATGCAAAATAGAAGCAACTTTGCTGGTAAGAGTTGATTATTACCTAATGTAAAGCAGCTCATTGTGAAATCAGTACCTAATCAAAAAGCCATTTGGTTTTAAGACCTTCTGAGTCAAGTAGGATAGCACAGCTCTTTTCTGAGAATTATGTCAACTTTTTTTATATAGTCCTTGAGTGAAAAAGCTGTCTGAGAAGGCCTGGCTGTGCTGAAATGGTGAGCACCGCTTGTAGCCTGTCTTATTTCTGTCTCAGATTTTAGACTGTTGCTTTGAATTATTTATCCTGGAACAGAAATACAGCACTTCTAAATTAACATGTCATTCCACTTGTTTACACGCAGTTTACTTGTACATTGTCTTAAGCTCCCTTTCCTGCCTGAATGCTTAGAACTTGTTCTGTATGTAGGAGGCGGACTTCTTGCACTAGTTTCTCAGCTATGAGCATCAACTATCCTGGAGCCAGACGAAGCTCCTAAGTCAGCCTTTAAATGCTCCAGACTCTTATACACACCAGTGTTCATAGGCTATATGTTTATTTTGTAATATGAAGTATGAACTGTGATCTGCAAGAGCACTTTTCCTGACTTGCTACCTAGATGTTGCCACATCCCACCAGGGATTATTTGGGCACTGGCTTCAGAAGAGGCCAGTACCAATTAACTGTTGATGTGAGAGAGGTACCAGAGTGGGAAGCCTGCTGGATCTTTAGCTGCTTTGTTTTTACTGATGGAGCAAGGTTTTTGCATTTCACTATAGCGGTTCTAATAGTTTGAAACCTAATATGAGCCTGAGAGAAAGAATTATTTTCATAAGGCACAAACCTCATTTATTTTTGTGCTATTAGTTCCAAATTTTTGTATTGTAATATGCTTCTCATTACAACTTGTGTAAGAGGTAATACAAATGTCACTACCCCTTTCATGGCTGTAGCATGACTTGAGTTTTTAGAGTTAATAAAATGCCCTCCTCTCTAGGCATGCCATAATAGAAACACTCCGCTGTTCTATGTGTGTCTTTCCAGTATAGATGATGCTTCTTTCTACTGGGACAGTGAAATGCTGTAGTGTTAGGAGAATAGGTAAAAGCATCTTGGAAGCATCCTACCTGGGCAGGACAATACATGGTGCCTTTGCTTCCCTAGGTCTCTTCTATTGTGTGTGAGCTCAGGGAGTGTGGCACTGATACTTTGGCCAAGCGCCACAGGAAAGCACCAGGATGCAAGATATCTGAAGTGGTTTCTGCTGGATTGTTGTGTTGGATAAAGGCTGTATCATTTATGGATGTGTGAGAGGCTGGTAGTGTATTTCTTGACTGCTTTTCACTACAGAGCCAAAGCTGCACAGCTTCAGTCTGAACAGAATATTCACTAAAAATGTTGTATGTGGTGAACAGCAGATGGTAGCAAGGCAGCGAAGAGCAAAGATGCTGCTGTCCTCCTGTGATGTGCTCCTTTTGTAACAAGAGAAACAAGGCCTGCTTTTATCATCTGTGTGTAAAATTTGCTTATCCTTTTGTAGCTGCTGTGATGTCCCTAAAAAGGGCAAAAGAAAGCAAGGCTGAAGCTTGCATTTTAAGTCTCCAGGAAATAATTTCTGTGTGTTTTTCAGATGTGAAATTCTTTCACTGACATGAAAAAGAAATCACAGGCCTTGTGTTAGTGTGTTGAAGAACTAAAATGTCAATAACAAGAAAACATAAGCAGGCTGGAAGTCCAAGCATACCTTCTGGATATGACAGTGTTCACGGAGTAAAAGCTTGATTTACCTGCTTTGGCTAACAGTTTGGCAGAGGAGATAATTTTCCCCCCTTTTGTTTCCATTAAAGCCCATCTTAAAAGCAGGTGGTATGAGTTGAGTGACACATTGAGGAAAAATGCCAGTGTCCTGGGAGGACATCAGCAGGACAAGGATTCAATTCAAAACCCAAGGTCAAAGAACAGACTACACTGATGCCTGATTTCTAGCTTTTGATTTAGTGTCACTCATAGAAAGGGAGGTTAGATGTCACTTTGACAGCTTGCTAAAACCCTTCCTTTAGTGGCAGAAGTGCAGGTATCAGTTGCTCCACCATGTCTTCTCACAGCTGGTGGATCACCTTGAGCCATCTCCAGTTTTCTTGGTTACAACAGCTACTCTAGGTCTGTCATCTTTAGTGATCTAGCAGAGATACCTGGCCTCAATTAAGGCTTGTTTTTTAAGATTGCTGGGTAGGTTGGTTTGTAGGCCTCTACTCCGAACCTGCCTAGGAGCTTCTTGCCATGCAAGCTGATCTTTGGCCCTTGCTTTGAGTGCCTTATTGCTCAGTGAAAGTTAACACTTAGAAGTTTGACTGAGAGGTCTTGTTCTAACAGTGTGCTATTCTGGTGCTTGGGCAAGACATGTAAAGAGCTGTGAGGAGAGTTCTTCTGCACTCTGAGATGCCTTCCTTTGTGATGTTAGGTTTTATTCTCCTTTTGTTTTTTGGCCAGCTGTGCTTTCACACTTTCTTGGTTGATGAGCAATAAAGCAAGGAACAAAAACAGTTACATCCCTGTTCAACTCTTGAACTGTGTTGTAACATAGGGTTTACAGATTGCTTGGTCTTCATAGTGCAGAAGAAACAGGTCTGTCTTAAAACAGGGCTTATTAAGAGAAAAGTCTTGGTGTAAGCAGGTATACTAATAATGCTTAGACTGGCTGCACAGCAGCTTCCTGGGGCTGCCTGAAGTTCAAAACCCCTTAATAACTGGATATAGTCCAAGTTGGTGTCACAGAGGCCGGCCTGTTTGGGAGAATCCCAAACTTACTGCAGTCACGTGGAGCACAAGCTTTCAGCCCCTGGTTCCCACTGATGGAGTGGCAGGGAGGGTCCTTCCTGGGTTGGTGCTGAAGCTCATCTGCTGCTCCCTTGGGTGGCTTTCTGTGATGTGGTCCGAATCCCTCCCAGACATTTGTCCTGGTATACTTGAGGAGCAGGTTGGAAGGAATGACTCAGAAAGTGGGAGACATGCTGACAGTGAAGCTTTCTGCAGTCATCTTAAGTCACCAGACTTTCTGGATGTGGCCACCTGAGGGAATGGAACTGGGAAAGGGAGTTTGACTCTATTCAGGGACCAGACAGCTTATGGCTACATGGTATTATGAAATGTCTGTCAACATCAGTCCTTCTCACTTGATCTCATGCTGCCAAGGGAACTACCTGTGTTGTAAGAGTGGTTGGAAATAAGTCATTAAAGAAAAGTGGTTCTTTTATTTGCAGTTCAGATTCTGAAATAATTGGCTATGCCTTGGATACTCTCTACAATGTAATATCGAATGACCTAGAAGAGGAGGAGCAAGGTAAGTGCTTGGTAGCAATAGCTTTATTAACTATGGAGGTGCTTCCCTTGGTGGTTTTGTTCAAATCATAAATTGTACTGCCCTGTGATTTACTAATGCTGAGACTTGCTTTGTTATTATGTAGCTGTTAAGACAGTGCTAAAAATCATGTTGTACACAGCTTGCTTTAAAGTAGTATTGGATCTCTTGCTTATTAATATAAAAAACTATGTTCTATGAAGAGCAGCTAGGTTGGAATAGAATAATGAATTGGTTTTTTTTTCTAGTTTGAAAATAAAGAATAAAGCAATTCTTTGTATAGGGAAAGGGCAATTCTGACTTACTGTCAGATGGGACACTACTATGTGATACTGAGAGAGATCTCAGGAGCCTATGATAAGGTGGCTGTGTATAAGGGTGAAAACCTTCTTTTCTAGCCCCACTGTGGCACTGTAGAAAGAGACTATGCCTGTCCTTCCCAAGACAGTTAGATGTAGAAGTAGACACTATACAGGTAGCCTGGGAAACTGTTTCTAAACCAAATGGCTGTAGACCTGCTTTCCAAGTTTTTAAGAGTAAAACATCAACAACAAATAAAAAGGTTTGTTCCATTATGCTTTTGGGTAGATGAACATGAAAATCCACAGTATTAGCAGTCTCTTAGAATGAGCAAAGAATTGACAAACTTGAGTTATGTATGTGAGATTGCCAGTGTTGAAAGAGTTATGGGGTGGTTTAGTTTGGCTACCTTCATAAGAACTACCAGAAGGAGTAATTGCTGGTGTACAAAGCTAGGGTGGCCACTTTGAAAATCTGAGCTTATGCTGCTATTGGTTGTTGTGTTTGGAAAGCTATTCAACTTGTAAACCTTTCTCTTGTTTCTTTTTCTTTTATCTGCATTGACAGATGATTCTGAAGGTAAAAACACCTTTATAAGTATGGCACTTTTAGACACGGTTGCTGCTCACACGTGTAACACTGTTGTTTAAAAAGGACACTGTAAGGACTTGTGTTAGAGCTTGGTGAAAACTTCTGCATGTCCTTTAGAGCTGAAGTGTCTACCCAGTTTTATTTCTTGGGTGATTTGGGAATGTTGGAATGCCATCTGATCTCCAGAGATTGTGATACTGATAAATTCCTGTGTAGGATGTCATGAAAGCATGCAGCCTCACAACTGGTAAGATTTTAATGGGCAAAAGTTTTGTGACTAGAGCTTCTGTTTTCAAGAAGCCCTGAAGTTGGACACATAGGCATGAACTGCATATCACATCCTTCACAGTGTCTCTTTTAAGCAGTGCATGTTAAAATACAGTGTTCCCTTCTACCATAAGTTCCCACTAACACTGTGTATGTTCTCCTTTTGTAAACTGGTTTTATCACAAAGCATGTAATCTGTTAATTTTAAGATTAAATTCCAGTTTGCAGTGCTGCTTCTTAGTGAATCATTCAGAGCTAATCTTAGTAGATAGAAGTTGTTCTCTTTATTTAAGCCCTGTCAATGTGTAGATGAAAAGAGTAATTATGGGGAAAAATCTGGTTGCAAGATCCGTGGTGTATCCACGTAAATAGAAGATGCAGTTTGCCAGTTTCTTTCTGCTTGGCTCGTCTCTTTTTTTAAATGAAAAAATCAGTACGAGAAATACTGATTTAAAATAAAGCTAGAATTGAGAGGAAAGTAAAAAGATAACTTTAATTTGGTTCTTTTCTAGGTTAATCCTAATTATCCTGACGTAGAGTCAAGCTTTTGGCATAAATAAAAACTACAGCAAACTAGTAAGAGGCTGAGTTGTGGGTGCTGCTCAGGCTTTGCCTTAGCATCTGAAACTTGGGCAAGGACAAGAGTTGGGATTAGGTGGAATCCATAATTCAAACACTTGCAGTTTGTAGCCGAGTTAAAGGACTTGGGTAAGATCCTGGGTAAAGGACAAGATATTCAGTTACAGCTCACGGGGAAATTCTGAGTGAAATGATTTGACTTGAGCATCTATTTAAAAGAAAAAAAGTTCAGGTCTATGGGCTTTCCTTGGTTTGCAGCAAGCTTCAGTGCCTGTAGTCTGGGTATGATTCTCAGCTGAGTTTCCCCTTAGTCTATAGTAGCAAGTGCAGCAGCCAAATTTCTGTGGCAGTGGCTTACCTGAGGTTTTAATTTACTCCTGTAAACCAGGAGTGAGCCAGACTCAATGAGCTCCTCAGCCTCAGATTGCTCACTGTGGGACTCATGTTCTTCTAGATGATTTGTGCCAGAGCTAGTTTTGCACACAGCCTGTCCTCCCTTTTGTCATCTTTTAATAGTATTTCCTAGTTTCTGCAGCTAAAAAAAAAGGCAGTAGGTAGGTGCTGCTTCTGTCTCCCTCTTGTAAGCTACCTACTGATAAGCCTGTTTCAAGAACAAAATATAGAATCATAGAATAGTTAGGGTTGGAAAGGACCGTAAGATCATCTAGTTCCAACCCTTCTGCCATAGGCAGGGACACCATACAAATATGTACGTATACATATGTATACACACACATTGTGTTAGAGCAATGATCGTTTACTCTCTGACAAACCATTCTATGATGTCTGAAAGGCCAAACAAATATCTCTTTCCTGTGCTGGAAATACTTAAAACATGAGATACTATAAAGTGATACCTTGCAGCAAAACACCATTGACAACAGTCTGAATTGGGTTGTTTGAATTAAAATTGTTTCCTTAGCACCAAATTTTTATAGCAGAGTCCTTTGATTTCTCTGTTTTGCCATGCCCTTAACAAGGTACACTTGGAAGATTATGTGTGATCTTTGACACTTTCTATGTCTGCTCAGTTATTAATGGTTTGTTAGGGTCTGCTTGGTAAGGCTGTAAATCCTGCAGTTTAATCAGGAGGAGAAGCCTTGTTTTGCCTTCACTTCAGTAATCCAGACCTTCAGATTTGGTCAGAAATTTAGAGGCTTTACCATATATTTTCTGTGCTGTATTCTTCAGGCTGTTCTTGAGCCTGCTAGCCATTAGCTAGCATGGGATGAATGTACATGTGCATGGTCTGTAGGGCAACCGGATGTAAAAAATGAGCAGCAATGCCTTTGCTATGGCTCTGCAGTGAAGTGTGATCAATGGGAAGAACCTTTTTTCCTTTTGACACTGAAAGGAATTTGTTTAGTAGATTTTTGGTTCCCTCCTGTTTTTAAAACAAAATACCTTTCAATGAAAGTCATGTTTAGAGTAATGTGTTTTTTTTCTCTTTTGTGTGAAGCTTGTGTCAGTGTTTGTTTTGAGAGTAATGAACATTATACCAGTGACTCTAGATGTTTCTGTCTCTGGTGGCCCTACTTGAAGAATAAAAGTTACAATGACCTGAAGTTCTTCCAATCATGTGTTGTAATACATTGTTTTTACTATTATAGAAGAAAACTTAACAAAAGTTGATGATTTGGGGAGTCAGTTCACAGAGATATTCATTAAACAGCACGAAAATGTCACACTCTTGCTGACTCTTGTGGAGGTGAGTAGTAATATCATACTTGGAATACTGAGAGGCATATCATGCTGTATCAGGAGATGACCATAATGGATATAGCTTTTCTCTTGGCTTTCTAGTGGAGCCTATGTCAAATGTGACATGGTGAATTTGGGGTTGGAGATGACCTAGATGAACAGGTCAGTTGAATGAGTTTGAGATGACCTGGGAACCCAGAGGTTTGTTGTGGTTGGTCAAGTCTGTTCATGATTTGTCAGCAAGAGAATGCTCAAGAACTGACAAGACCCAGTTTTAAGAGAAGCTGCTACTACTTTTTGGTAATAGGAAGAAGATGCAGAAGAGTTTGCTATTCTATCTCTCTTGGATTTCTGGTTAATACAGGCTGATCCCTGCAGGATCAGACTGGCTGGTTTTTAGAAAGAAGATACAGCTTGGAAAGCTACCCTGGAGGAGAGGGAGGAAGGGAAGCTGCTGGGTGTTCAAGTTGCTGACGATAAAATACAAAGAACAGGATAGTGTTTTGACTTGCTGGCTGAGTGCTGTGCTAGGATGGATGGAAAAGAAAGTAGACAGCAGGTGAAATTTCTTATCTGTTTGATGTCTGTTCATAACTGGGATCTAGAAGAGGAAGATGAATACTGAGGAGTTTACTACTTGATGTCCTCTTCTCCATCTTTGCAGGAATTTGATTTCCATGTTCGCTGGCCTGGAGTGAAACTCCTTACATCTCTTTTAAAGCAGCAAGGACCTCAAGTGCAGCAGATAATTCTTGTCAGCCCTATGGGTGAGTGGTTGAGTTTCTTGCTGATAAACTTGAAGCTGGAGCCTCTGCAAATATCATGGCAAAGGGCTAGAGGGGCTGCACCTCTTTATGCTTGCTCTGTATGTGTTTCTTACAGGTGTTTCCAGACTCATGGATTTACTAGCAGACTCTAGGGAGGTTATACGAAATGATGTAAGTACAGAACAAAGGTTTATTCTCTTCATAAAAAGTAACTGTTACCTGAATTGCATATACCTGTGCAGAATTTGGATTCAGTTAAACAAATATATGTGAAGAAATGATTGTGGTCGCTAATTGGGAATATTTCACTCCACAGCTGAGCTGTGTGGCCTTTGGATGTCAGGCTACCATCCTCATAACAATGGCAAACCATTACTGGATATTTAATGCAAACGCTGACCCTTGTGCAGGGTTTTCATAGTATGTTAGCTAATATTTCTCTTCACCTTCTGTCAGGTTAATTGCAGTCCTTCCTCTTTCCTGATTAGCTGTCAAAACGCTCAGATTATTACAGAAGAGATGGGTGCTTTACAAATTCCTTCTTTCTTCTTTATAGCTGCTTAGTGTCTTTTTTAACAGTACTGCGCTTCTGTTTTGAAGTACAGAGATTCTGGACAGGATTATGTTGCTGATTTAGTTTCCTTCTAAGAGCTGTGACTTGTGAAAAGCAATATAGTTCTAGTGAAATTAAGTTTAATTTATTCTTTGCCCTACCTGTCAAGGGAGTCCTGTTGTTACAGCAGTTAACAAAAAGTAATGCAGCCATACAGAAGATTGTTGCCTTCGAGAATGCCTTTGAGAGACTTCTGGATATCATAACAGAAGAAGGAAACAGTGATGGAGGTACAGAAAAATCCAAGACTTAGTTATGTGCTTCTGCACAAACCATTGGGTGATGATGTTTACAGGCTGATGTTAGTATGTGGTTGTAGCTATGTCAGTGGCTAGAAGGATCAAAACATACAGCCTGGTAGTACCAAAACTGGACTGAACAAGCAGGCAGGGTTTGAGCATCTTTTGAAACCTAGTCTTGAGATACGTAGTTAAGACATCAGTTAATGTCTCTGAGCACTTGTGCATGAGTTTGTGTGGTCTTGTTTGGTTGAGGTCTGTGAATGTGTACACTTGGAATGGCAGTGTCAGATACATGTGTGCTGCATTTGTCACTTACTGAGTTAAGCATCTGCATTCCTCTTGTGAGATCCTTGGATGCTTGGAGTGGCTGGACATAACAGCTTGGTGAGTTTCTTCAGCCTCACTAATAACTTCAGTTTCCTGATCAGCCCCTTGCCAAATCATTTACCAGCTGGGGGGGAAAGGGTATTAAAAAGACTGAACAAAAATGATGCAGCATTTAGGTATTTTTTTAGTAGCAACACGAGTTTACCACCAGTTGTAGTTTGCTACAGGATCTATGTTAGTAACAAGGCATTTTGCTGTTTCATGACTTTTCTGTGGGATGCAGGAGCAGTTAATGCTTCTCTCCCAGATGAATTATGCCAGGTATGTTGGCACGGAAGAATTAAGCAAGCCTCTGATTCAAAGCTGCTATTTTGAGGCAGTTAATAATTTTAGGTGAGTTGGTATGTGAAGTCTTAAATGCTCAGAATTCTCTGCTCTCTCCCCCTCCCTGCCCCCCCCCACGTGTCTGTTTCTCCCATCTGCAGCTCTGCCTAGTGGGAGAACTAAACTGGTCTTGCTTTTTTCTCCCACTCCCAAGTCCAGAACTGCTTGTGTGTGTTCAGGAGTGCAAGGAGTAAGTCCTTATGCTTCACACTGAGTAAGATTTGGAGGCATCCCAGCAGTACCAGTGCCTTTACTAGTGTTGTTTTATGGATGAAGTTGTCTGAGGATTTCTTTTCACAGAGCACATACTTGATAAGCACCTATAGTGCTTTTTCAGCACAGATTAAAACCCGAGAGTAAAAAAACTGTTGGAACTCCAAGGAGTTGAGTTTTAACTGGCTCATTGTAAGGGCTATTTCTAAGAATTGCTTCTCCACCAAAAGAACTGAGAAAGCAGCTTTGAAATGAGTTGAAGATGTAGCCAGTGATTGAAGAGAATGAATGTCTAATTCACGAAGAATTGCTGCATTTGAATCATGACGTAGTTCCAGAGGAACTTAAGTTTAGTGCTTACAATAGAGAGAGTTGTGTAGCCTTACTCTGAAGTAGGTATACTTTGAGACATGAAGTGGTTGTGAGGCTTTCTTTGGAGTTCTCCCCATCCCTCCCCAATGAACTCATACAAATTATATATTCTTTGGAAGCCAGTTAGTTTTCTGTGTGTAATATTCTAATTATTTCTTTGCGTTTTCTGTCTCGTCAGGAATAGTAGTGGAAGACTGTCTCCTCCTATTGCAAAACTTGTTGAAGAATAATAATTCCAATCAGAATTTTTTCAAGGAAGGTTCATACATTCAGCGTATGAAGCCTTGGTTTGAGGTTGGAGATGACAACTGTGGGTGGTCTGCACAGAAAGTAACTAATCTCCACCTAATGCTGCAGGTAAAACACTTAATCTTCTAAGTACTGTTTTCAGCACTTTCAGCTCTGCAGTGAAGAGTAAGTATAACGTAATAGTCAACTATTAGTTCCATGTGTTTGTAGATAGAATAAGATACCAACATTCATGAGATGTGCCTTCAGCACAAACACTAGTGCCAAACTGTGGATTTGGAGTGGCTGGCATATTGGGTAACAGTGATTTCAGTAGATCACTGGGGGTGTTCTATATGAGGAGTCCCCATGCATGAGTTCATGTATGGCTGCAATACATTAACCTGGTTCTAGCAGCTGCCTTCACTGTGGATTCATAATTACTGATTTTTGGGCATATTTCCTTCTGCTTACTCCTCCAAAAATGGAAATAAGGTTTTCCTGTTCTGTGGCACATCATGCGGAAGCTGAGTGTTAATGATGAAGGTAGTTTGTCAGCTTCTGAAAAGTAGTTCTGACAAATAGCCAAGTAGGAGGATAGTTGGAGCTTGAATTCTCATCACATAGTTGCAAGGTTTGCAGTGAAGTCAGAAATTTGAAGGTTTTAGACGGTTCAACTGAACTCAAAATCAAATGGCCCAGCGCAGCAATGAGATGAACATGGTGTTTGGTTGTTATTTCTTATCTCCATTTTGAGGAGCAATTCTGTTTCGTGGCCAAACTTAAAATGGGTAAATTGTTTTTATTTGGTGTTCCAGGTGGTCTCACGCTCTCTTCACATAAAGATGTTCTTCGTTTTTTCTAGCTTGTGCGGGTGCTTGTGTCTCCCACAAATCCTCCTGGTGCTACCAGCAGCTGTCAGAAAGCAATGTTTCACTGTGGGCTCTTACAGCAGCTCTGTACAATCCTGATGGCAACAGGAGTTCCTGCTGATATCCTGACAGAAGTAAGAGGGAACAGATTGATGTGATGAGGGGGGGCAACTAAATGGGTGAAAGCAGTCGTCTACAGGGATAATGGATTGCTGCAGAGACAAACTGGAATTAGGCTATTTGCTAAGAGTTTCAGATGCCACAGATGTCAGTTTCTTGTGTGGGTGTCAGGGTCCGACTGGAGAAAACCCGAGCATCAGACCTGTTTTGTTTGTGATTCCAAGAGTGAAATTAAGACAAAAATGAGTTCAAGTACCATAATCTATCAGTTGGTTTATTACAGAAAGACAGTTTCCTTATAAAAAAGGAAATTATTAAAAAGGGGGTAGCAGTAGGACAGATTGGAAAAAAGATAGAAATGAAGCAAGAATTCAGGGTACAGAGATATAGTTACCACCATGGATCCAGCGGTGTCCCAGGGTCTTTAGTTGTCATCCTCAGTGGTGGGAGTCCTTCAGGGTTTGTAGTTGGTATCAGAGCAGTGTCCCCAAGAGTCTGTAGTAGTAGTCAGATGTGGGTGTCCTCGTGGAGGTGTCCTTGGAGTTGTCCTCATGGAGGGTGCTCTCACAGAGGTGTCCTACCTGGTGATTATCTTTTCCCCCTTTTATTATGAGTTGGGCGGAGTACCTCTGTTCATGTCAAATATTACACGTTCCTGGTAGACCTGTTCGCTGGTCTTGCAGCAAACTGCATGTCTGCAGCGATTCTTGGGATAATGGGCAGCAATTCCTCACACCAGTCCGGGAGGTAATGGGTGGAAGAGTCTTATCTCAGCTCCTCCCACCCATCTCTCAGGCAATGGACCATGGAGTCCCATTTCAATTCCTCACAGCCTTCTCTCAGGCAATGGATGTTGGAGTCTTATCTCAACTTCTCCCACCCATCTCTGAGACAGTGGAAGGTAGAATCCCATCTCAGCTTCTCATACATATCAACCTTTGAGACAATGGACAGTGGAGTCTGATTTCAGTTCAGTCTCTCACAGGGGGCAGCATCAATGTAAAATAGTCTTTTAGATTATATTCTGTAACCAGAAGTTACTGCTATTTGCTAATTTTCTCTGTTAGATTTCAGCATATCTCTGAGTGGCTGTATTGATTCATGTTTTGCCCTGTTCTGGTGGTGGGGTTTTTGTTTTTCTCTCTTGAGAGAGTCTAGAAGTATTCTGACTTGGCACATTCCCAGTGATGAGGTATTTCTAGCTTCTAGGAAGCCCTCCCTGCAGTAGAATGAGGTGCTTTTTCCCTTGATAAAATGACATGCTTAGAGCATCTCCCATACAAAGACAGGCTGAGAAAATTGGGGCTGTTCAGGCTGGAGAAGAGAACCTGCGTGGAGACCTCATAGCAGCCTTCCAGTATCTGAAGGGGGCCTACAAGGATGCTGGAGAGGGACTCTTCATCAGGGAGTGTAATGACAGGACAAGTGATGGGTTTAAACTGAAACAGGGGAAGTTCAGGTGAGATATAAGGAGAAGTTCTTTATTGTGAGGGTGTTGAGGCACTGGCACAGGTTGTCCAAATAAGTGGTGAATGCTCGATCCCTTGGCAGTGTTCAAGGCCAGGTTGGACAGAGCCTTGGGTGACATGGTCTAGTGTGAGGCATCCCTGCCCAAGGCAGGGAGTTTGAACTAGATGATCTTAAGGTTCTTTCCAACCTTAGCCATTCCATGATTGAGGGTAGACTGATTCCTTTGGTGTGGCCTTCATTCCAGTTCTTTTCACCTTTTAGAAGGTTTCATCTTTCAAATTCTTTAAAATGTCTACTTTAACTGGCTGTCATAGCAAACCTGGTCTGAGGTAGCAAATAAAGTTGGAGGTAACTGGGTGTGACAGATCTGTCAGAGCTTTCTGTCCCTTGATCTTTCCCTCAGCATGCTTCACAGCTGTTAGTTGTTTGGATTTGATTTGAAATGGTTTTAGTGAATATGCTGAATATGTGTACTGTGATACTGAGCTGTCAGGGTAACCTTGAATAATTTTGAGTGAGTGACCTAGGTAGTAGATTATGGCTCACATTTAACTGTCTTATTTTTTTCTCTGCCCTTTCTGTAGACCATAAACACTGTATCAGAGGTCATTCGAGGATGCCAGATGAATCAAGACTACTTTGCCTCTGTAAATGCACCTTCTAATCCACCAAGGTAGAGGAAGGAAAGTGTTTAACTGTGTTAGGTAATGCTGTGTTGGTATGGGCCATGGCAGCCTGATCTGAGGGACTGTTTAAATTGTGATACAGAGCAGTAGAATTGAGTTCACGTTGATGTATTAGAGCATGAAGGTGTCAGGTGTGTTTTACAGAGATAAGACCTAGAACTGATTTTGTTATGTGACACCTGAAAAATGAGTGAGCAGTAGCTGAGAAAATTCCTAGATAGGAATGAACTGTCGGTCAGAGGACAGCCTACAAAAGGAGTTAGAGGCCAGGAAAACAGGCAGGTAATTGCTATTTACTCAGACTGGGGAACAGCAAATGTTAGCTTAAGGAGATCTTAATCTCAACACTGAATAGGAGGGTGAAGGTAGAGGGGCAGCATTCTGTATTACAAGCTGCTAGTGGCCTCATGAGGCATCTTCTGTGTTATTATTGAAGCTTGCAGGGAGCAGCAGGGGACTTGATGGGCAATGGAGACACCGTGGAGGAATGATAGCTCTTTGCAGTCATGTGTAAAGAATACTGTTGTGTGTTTTAATGACCTGAAAAACCTGGGTATTAAAATCAAGGGGTTTACTCCAGTTGTAATATATGGAATGGGCAAAAGTCTCTTTCCTTACCTGTAGAATACACTACAGATTGTCTGCCTGTGGTTTTCTCCATTTGCAGCTGTACCCTAATGTTTTTTATCTTTCCCAACAGGCCCGCGATTGTAGTACTTCTGATGTCCATGGTGAATGAACGTCAGCCTTTTGTGCTACGTTGTGCTGTTCTCTATTGTTTCCAGTGCTTTCTCTACAAAAACCAAAAAGGCCAAGGAGAAATCGTGTCAACACTTCTGCCATCTACTATTGATGGTATGCAGAGTTAGCATCTCTGCAACAAGTTAACTGCCACCAATGTTTAATGCATCAGCTGATGTCTTGTGCAAAATAATTTACTTGCCATTGAGTGTCTGATCTGGGCAAGATCACAGAATGGTTTGGGTTGGAAAGGACCTTAAGATGATCCAGTCCCAACTCCTTGCCTTGGCAAGGGATGCCTTACACTAGGTGACGTCACCCAAGGCTCTGTCCAACCTGGCCTTGAACACTGCCAGGGATGGAGCATTTACCGCTTCTCTGGGCATCCTGTTCCAGTGCCTCAACACCCTCACAGTAAAGAACTTCTTCCTTAAGATCTAATCTGAACTTCCCCTGTTCAAGTTTAAATCCTTTACTCCTTGTCCTGTTGCTTCAGTCCCTGATGAAGAGTCCATCTTTGGCATTCATTCTTGGCTTATGTTTTCTCTCAAACTTGACTAGTTCAATTTTTTCTGCATTTTAACTGTATGCTGATGTCTTAAATATTTTGCCTATTTTTGTGGCTTGTTTTAATCTCACTTGTACTTCTTGATCATTCTGGTAGCTACAGGTAACTCAGTCTCAGCTGGTCAGCTGCTTTGTGGGGGCCTCTTTTCCACGGACTCCCTCTCTAACTGGTGTGCTGCTGTGGCCTTGGCCCATGCGTTGCAGGAGAATGCCACTCTGAAAGAACAGCTCCTTAGGGTTCAGCTCGCCACCAGCATCGGCAATCCACCCGTGTCGCTGCTGCAGCAATGCACCAACATCCTCTCACAGGTACAGTACCGGGTTAAGGCTCCAGGTATCCAGGAGGAATGCTGCACTTGTGCAGGAGCATCACAGGAAGGCATAGAATCATAGAAGAGTATGGGTTGGAAGGGACTTTCAAAGGTCACCTAGTCTTAGACTAGTCATCTAGACAGCCATCTAGTCATCTAGCTTAAGGAGAAGGAGGGTTCTCTGTCTTTTCCAGATCATTTTAAGCTTTGCTTAAACACCCCTGTGCTCTAGGGGGAACAGAAAAGAAGCACATCTTACTTTTTCATCAACGGTCGATCCTTGGTGTTGCCTACTCTTAAGTAGAGGGTTCTGAAGTATTTAGTATTAAACTTGGTTTAAAAGAAGAGGCAAACTGGCAGGATCCCCAGTGGCATTGTGTTGCTGAAAGGGTTCCTGCTTAGTATTTAACCTGTAACTGTTAACCGGGAATGTCTTGAAAATACCAGGCTCTCACATGTTGGTTGGGGTTGGTTTTGCTGCTAAAAACTTGAAAGCTTTTTTGTTAGCTTTGCCAATGTTGAACAAGTGAAGCTCACCTGTGAGCCCATGCTTCCCTGGGGCATCTGCTTCTATTCTGGATACTTTCCTCTGAATGATTGCAATAATGAGGAGCTGGATAATTCTGGCAGCTATTAGACTTCCCTGCAATTGATGATAATTCCAGCACAATGCTGGAATTCTGAGTTTGTTTGTGTGACTTTTTCATCTGCTTGACCTGAAAACTGACAGTGCTCCTTTTTATCCTGTTCCTGGCTTTTTTTGTGTGAGGTAAATTTGAGTCAGCAAAACTGCCTGTGGCTCTTTAGCCTTACATGATGGAAGGGACTGAAACTTTGGGGGGAGGATGTTTCTGAACTGTATTGTACTTGAAGCTTCTCAAGTAATATGTGTGTAACTTGCAGGGTGATAAGATCGACAGACGGGTATGTATATTTTGGCCCAGCTTAGGCATTTTCTTGCCAAAAGCAGGCCTTTTTCTCTTGCCTTTGGTTTTGCTGGGGAGGTTTTCTTTAACTGCTTTTTGATGTGTTTCCACTTACAGCTTTGTGTTGCAGTTGGGTTTGGGTTTTTCCCTAGCGTAACAGACTCTTTTCTGTGTCTCCAGGGAATTCTCTTCACAAAACTATGGGATAAGGATCTTGGGTAGCACTGGTGCTTTCTTTCCAGTGGGGCAGACTCATTCACTATCTCATCACCTAACAGATGAGCTTTCTTGCAAGGAAAAGTAAAACTGTTAGAAATGGTGGTTTTTTAGACTGGCCTGTAGCAAACAGCTGGTACAACCTGCAGTGGTAATGTGCTGCTGATTTCCTGACTGCTAAAAGAAAAACCACGTTTAACCTGCCTCCTGGGCACTTTGTAGGTTGTACTTGCCAGCAGATATTATAACCTTTGAGCTATTAGTTGTGAATAGCAAGGATCTCATTACTAGCAAATGATGCCTGACATGAGTTGTTTGACTTTCAGGCTGTGTTACTTAACTCACTGCTGAGTTGGTTATCAGTTGTCCTGCAGGGTGGGGTTATATCATTACCAGCCCTGAACTGCAGAACAACAGCCATGGAGAGCTGTAATCTGTCACAGTAGGTGCTATCATAGTATATCATAATATATCACTGTGGTGTTTTCCAGAGGAAAGGAGAGGGCCAGAGGAGCATATAGTTTGGTGGGGACTACACAGCTCACAGTGAGGTCTAGATCAGTGGAAACCAGTCATGACCTTCAGGTAGAGGGGCAGCAGCAACAAGATAATCTCTGTGTTACTACAACAGCATGACAGGGTCACAGCAAAGCTGCAGACAAACCTGTAACAAAAACTAAACAAGAATTGCTGGTAGGGCATGAAGTACTCACCATGAAACACAACAGTCAGGTGCTGTGCAGTTGGTGGTGATGGCTGTGATCTCTACTGCTCTGATGTTGTTCACTTGGGTCTCAGGAAGTAATGATAGTGATAATCATGAAAAATGACCAGATGCTGACTTTCCTATGCGTGCAGCATTAGGGGTGACTGCCACAGTTTTGGTATCTGTAATATCCATTCTCCTCCTTTAAGGAGATCATTTCATCTTAATGATGGAGATGTACTACACCAAATCACAGTACCTCAGAAGGAAGTCCTTGAAAGCAGTCTCTTCAGAGCTCTGTAGCTTGGTATCTTCTGTCAGAGCTGCTGGATTCAGTTCCAGTCTGTCTTGCAGTCAGCAGCTGGGAGCTGCAGAAGAGCTTCTTGCCAGACTGCTGCTTACCAGCTGTTTCAATGGGCAGACTGGCCCATTGACTGGCCCAAAGACCTTGGGGGCTTTTATTTTGTTTTAAATGCTTAGTTGAAGTTAAAACCAACACTGCCTTCAGCCCTAAAGCATAGAGTATATCAGAGGCAAGGACGGAAATTCAGTGTTTCAAGCACAGGCTCTTTGTTTTTGATGGCCATTTCTTTTCCTTGATCCCTGTGCCTGCTCTGCTTGCCCCCACTGAAGCCATCCCACAGTTGTGTGAATCATCGTCCCTTTGAGCCTTGACTTCAGTTTCCAGTTACTTTGCCCAGTTTATTAGGTGTGTGTGTGAAGTTCTATTTTCCATGCAGGGAACATGTTTCTTGGTTGCCTTCTAAATGCTGACTGTTGGAAGAGAGGTATGTCTGCCTCAATGCTGCTATGTCCACAGTACCTGCAGCAAAGACAAGGCGGGGGGGGGGGGACGGGGACGGGACACAAAAGCGAGAAAACAGGGAATTGGCAGATGAAAACTAAAAAAGCTAAAGTACAGTTAGCATTCCTCTTGCTGGCTTAATGTGCATACTGTCTGGACCAAAAGCCACTATAGCAGTATCTTTCTTGACTTACGAAATAACATTAGGAACACATAGCATTTGTAGTCAGCAGGGGAAGTCTTAGTGATGCATGCCTTCTTATAGGGAATCCTTACCTGACTTAATTTACACCTTGCTCCTTTACAGGGTGGTGTCTCTGTATTTCTCCATGTTACCTTGGTGTGGATTATAAATGCAGAACTAATTTGTTATGACTTTTATACTGGTGCTAATTTGCACTGAGCCATATTTCACATCTGTGTTGCTTGCTGATTTGCTCTGAAAACAGATACAAATGGTTTAATATTTGTTTCACCAAAGCACTAAAGCTGCGTTCAGTATAACTAACAAACGGGTATTTTGAAGGACATGGTTTTTACAATGGTGAATGGGTGAGTTCTGAAGCAGTACAGGCTTTTTTTGGTATTTCAGTCCTCCACTGTGGAAAGTTAATGATGGGGGGGGGTTTATTCTTTCAGGGCAGCAAAGTCCAGACCAGGGTTGGACTTCTGATGTTACTTTGCACTTGGCTCAGCAACTGCTCCATTGCTGTCACCCACTTCCTTCACAATCCAGCCAATATACCTTTTGTATCCTTGACCTGCTTGCTTTGTGTTTTGCCAGGCAAATGTAGCTTTTAGATTGCAACAAGCCCACTGCTATTTTCAGGGTGACTTATGCCAGGAGGTAGGAAGAATGCTTCCTATTTCTGGTGAAGCGTATTTCTCTGCTTGCTTTTCAGGAAGAAATCTGGCTAAAGTACATCAGGCTGAAGTTGTCACCTTATCTAAACAGCAAGCCTGTTTTGGAACAACTTGATCTCTTTGAGCAGACAGTTAGAGAAGAAATGTCAGGAAAACCACTGACTGCCCAAGTCCTCCATGACAGGAGCTAGCTTTGCAAGGCTTTCTTCAGCTCTTTTGCCTGCTTCCTAATCAAGCTTGGGTTTATCTCTGCAAAGAATTTTAACTGGGAATCTATACACAGAATATTAAGTTACATGTATGGTGCTTATGAAGTATCTCCAATATCCTTAACAAGAGTCCAGCTCACAGGGCAGATAGCTGAAAACCTGGGAGAAGAGGAGCAACTCGTCCAAGGCCTTTGTGCACTTTTGCTTGGCATTTCCATCTACTACAATGACAATTCCCTTGAAAATTATAGGAAGTAAGTATGCTGTAAAGAGAAGAGGACTGTAGGGAAAGATTCAGTGAATGGCAGGTGGTGGATTAACTGAGCGGTGCAGCGTAGATTTGATTGCATGTTTTCTGTGTATGTTCCTTATGGGAAGCACAACAACTGACCCACCTCTAGCTAAGCAAAGCAGGTAGGTGTTTTGTATAGGTCCTCTGAACCTGTGTGTGCCTGTTCTGGGAACAGATGCTAGTGGTCATTGAAAAATGGCATTATGAATGCAGCATCTGCTGTGGCTCAGACTTGAGACGGATACTCAAGAGCTGTAAAAACCACCAAGGGAAGGATGGGTTCACTTTTCAGTTGTTGCACTGTGATTGATTTCTCTTTTCCTTTCAGAGAGAAGCTGAAGCAACTGATTGAGAAGAGGATTGGCAGGGAGAACTTCATTGAGAAGCTTGGCTTCATTAGCAAACATGAACTTTATTCCAGAGCTGCTCAGAAACCCCAGCCTGGTTTTTCCAGCCCAGAGCACATGATGTTTGATCATGAATTTACCAAGCTTGTGAAGGAATTGGAAGGTGAGATGATGTGCTTGCTTCTGTTGTTTTTGTGACAAGCTGATGCCTGAACTACCAAATGTGCTGAATGTAAGTCTTAAAAGTAGTGTGATAATACTAAAATGGAGTATTCTGAAAAAAATGTTACTGTAATAGCTGTAAGTAATTTCACAGTTTAAGTATTAACTCCTGGTACAAGCCCATAATCGGGGCTTGTACAAATTGGTTAAGTTTTAATTTTTAGGTGAAAGGATTATTATTACATCCTTTGAGTTCTCATACTGTGGCCAGGACATGTATTTACCTGTGCTCATACAGAGACCAAGCATTGAGCACATGATGGGCATAGGTGCTCCTTTTGTAGAAGTAAGCAATCTAGATACTGGCTGTTTTTATCTGATTCATGAAGAAAAATGATGAATTCTGTATTTCCTGGCCTGTTCAAAAATGATAAGCACTTTGTTTAGTGTTTTCTGTCCTTTGCTAAATAGACTGGTTGTCATCATTCTTAAAGTGTAACTGATGTCCTGGTTTTTAATACTGCCCAACTCAAATCAGTCTACAAAAGGAAAAAAAGAAGCAGAAACAGTGAAGATGGTTTTGCCCAATTGCATTTCATCTGCATGTTGCCCTGGCAGCCCCAGGTCTTTCACTTAACTGCATAAGCACTTGGGCAGCAGCTGTGGTGGAGCCGGAACAATTAAACCCCACCTTTTGTGATAAGGAGGACTCCAAACACCCATTTTCTTTTCTGAATCTCTGTAAAGCAGTGAGCCAGCAAACCTCACTATAAAAGATGGCTGTTTCCCTAAACCTCTTTGTATTTAAAGTGCAGGTTTAGTTTCTAAACTCAGAAACTGAACTCAGCTAAACTGGGTTGGACTGTGAGGAGAAAAAGGATGTGAATTGTTTTTAACAGGTGTCATAAGTAAAGCTATTTACAAGTCCAGTGAGGAAGATAAAAAGGAGGAGGAGGTCAAGAAGACATTGGAACAGCATGACAACATTGTGACTCAATACAAAAAAGTCATCAGAGAGCAGGTGAGAGGGAGTTATGCTGTACATGTCCCTCCAGGGATTGGTTGGTTTGGCTTTCAGAGGTGCCAGTGCAGTTTGATACCCACTGTTCCAAATGAAGTAACCAGTAAACTAGCACTGCAGAAACACTTCTACAAATACTTAAACCAAGTTCTGGTTCAAATGAAATACCAATGTTTAGAATACTGGGTAAGATAAAGCATTTTCCTGGGATATATCTGCTCTTTCCTGTGTTTAAGTCTTCTCAAATGAATAATTCGAGAACTTGCAGCCCATCACAGAGAGATGCAACTCTTAGTTCTGGGCTCTCACTTTTGAGAAGAGGACAGATGAAGTGTGGCTGAATGAAGAATAAGAGTTAGTGAAGTTTTGTGTATACCTGCTGTGGTTGCACTCCTAATTGTTTTTTCCAATGGGAGTTTGCTTGTTTAGTTGCAACAGCTTAGAGGGAGAAGTAAAAGAGCAAAGCTAATTAATGTAATAGTTACTGGGGACTGAAGCAATTGTGTTGAGTTCGGGGATCTGGAATGGACAGAGGGCACAGTGGAACATGTGGATTTAAGGGGCACTTTTGAACTGCTGGTGAGGTTTTCCTGAACTTGCTGTGACAGCAGTTCCTGCAACTTCCTGGAAGACTCTTGCAGGCCCCAAATGCATGCAGGCTTTGGTGTGGTGAACAACTACAGTCACCAGACTTCATAGATTTCCTTCTTATTCTTGTGCTGTCTCTGGTATGGGTCTGCTGGAGGTTTCCTCCAGAAGACTTGGAATGCATTAATGCATTGGTCTGGTGTTGTTGGCTTCTCCTGTCTTTGCCAGGCTTTTTTCCTTGGAATAGCTGTCTAGGTTTGCATGAGGCTTTCCTGCTCACCAGATACAGGTAGCATGGACAGCATCACTAGCAGTAGTGTGTCATGCTGTAATTGAGGTTTTTCTGTCTTGACTTCCTGACTGTATCGTCTTCAGAAGTGTTACTGTTCTTCAGTGCTTTGTTTTTTGTCTTTCACAGGACCAGGAGCTTGAAGAACTAAAACAACGGATTACTACTTTAATGTCTCAAAATGAACAGCTCCAAGCAACAGTTACCCAGCAAGTGTCACAGATCCAACAGCATAAGGACCAATATAATCTCCTTAAAGTGCAGCTAGGTAGGCTCAGAGTAATAAAAAATACCGTCTATCACTTCAGACATGCTGTTGTATGTTCTGCAGCGTATGAAAAACTTCCCACAGAGATTAAATACAGGTTTCAGACTGTTGTTGGGCATTTCAAGCAATTTTATTGAAGTATTAGATTTGCTTTGTTATCTAAAAATACTAGGTTTTGCTTTAAGTGCCTTTAAAGTTAAAGAATTAAAGCAGTGAAATCAGACAGGACAGCTTGAAAATGTGCATGAAGTAAAATTTGTTCTTGCTTTGTGCTTAAGTCTTGGAACTCAGGTCTGTGGATGAAAATAATGACTTGAGGAAGAACTGTACGGTAGATGTGCAAGATGAGGCTTATCACCGTCACTGGAGAGATTGCTAACCAAGTGTCTGAATCAGGACAGTATATTCAAGTTATTCCAAGGTCAAGATGCCTGATAAACTGGATGTGATGATTTCCAAAACTAATTCCGCCTTCACAATTATTTACTATTAAAAATATATAAGGACACAGTCATCCTTCCTCTGTAGGATGATTTGTCTATGATGTTACTTTGGATGAACTGAACAACTGAAGCAGCATGCTGGTGCAGCCACAGATACATGCTTGAAGGAATGACAAATTAGAGCTCTTTATTTGTTTTTGATAGAGAATTCCTAAGTACTGTGCTCTGGTTCTTGAGTTGGAATCGCTTGTGTTGCCTTGTGTGATGGGCAATAAATACTTGAATTGGTGTGTTTGAAGCTAACTTCAAAATGGCATTGGTGTTTGTGACCTTGGTTTAATAAATACTGTCTTTCAGGAAAGGACACTCAACATCACAATTCCCATGGGGATACATTTCAGATGAATGGCATTCAGATGGAAGAAGTGAGTAAACTAAAAGAGGAGTTGGAAGAATGGAAAAATAAGCATGAGCTGCTTCAAGGGCAGATAACGGAAAAGGATTTTCTGATCGAAAAATTGGTAAGTGCTGTCTGCAGAACTTGCTGCAGCTTCCAAATGATGTTTTCGAATGTCATCTGCCTTAAGCTAAGTCCTCATTATGATGGCAGTCAAAGTATCATAACTGATTGCATGCTGATAATAGGAAATGGGATGGGGAATGGCTTGAGCAAAGCCTTTCCTGCTTCCCATTGTTTCCAAAAGTAATTTGTGTGGGTGACCTGCTATACTGTAGAATCAGGAGTTTTAGGGTGTTTTGGGTGGGGAAAAAATGGTAGGTGCCTCTTAGGCGTTACCCCCACTAAGCATCTAAATTGTATTTATGGTGGCCTGCTTGCCAAAATGCAGATGATGGATGCTGCTTTTATTTTGTACTTGTCTTCTGCATTTGGGTTGGTGAAAGATGATTTTGTATCCACCTTAGAGAGGACTGCTCAGCTGCTCTTATGTAATCAGAGAGCTTTGTGCATTTCTTAACCTTTTATGTTGGAAACTTGGATCATACAAGCATAGAATTTGCTCTGGGTTCTAGCAAATTGACTGTATTTATGCTGTCTACTTCTATGGCTGATGTTCCTGTTGCTATTACAGAAGTCTTCGCAGTTGGAAGTAGGAACAACAGAGCTGTCTTCACAGAACAGCAGATCTGGTGGCTTGGAGCACAATAACGAACTACAAAAGGTGAAGTTCGGGTATTTCAGCAAAGCTGTCGTCAGCAGTGGCAGCTCGGGACGGGCAGGGAGCTTTGTCACACTGCAGGGAAGAGCACTGATCCCTGAGCATGTTGAAGTTTTTGATGGTGTATCATCATGGGATGACGCTACGCATTTTGGAGCATCAAGATTATGTATCTAAAGTGAAACTTTTTTTCTGCTAAGCAAGTTTGAGGCAGCAGAAGACAAACTGTTGCTTCAGAGGTGCAAAATCAGTTTATTCATTGCAAAAGTGTATCTTTGAATACCGATATGAAAGATTCCAGGTATTAAATGTACAACATGGAGTAAGTCTTGTACAAGTGCACATTGAGTAATTTATGGGAGCTGTTGCTCATAAATACCTAGCAGAGTTTCTCTGATTAGAGAACTAGTCATAATGGGTTTCTGCACCAAGAACAGTAATGAGTGGAGGAGGTTAATGGGAGTGCTAGTGGTGTGAAACATGACTGAGGCTCACACAGGTGCCTTGGTTGGGCATGCCATAGAAAAGAGTTCCTAAGAGTGGGATGGAAAATGGTGGGACTGGTTTGGTCTTCCAGAGAAATGGTTGCAGCTTTTCTCTCGCATATGCTAGTGTGAAACAGTTTGGTAACATTTAACTGAACAAGAATGTATTGTGAATAATTATCTTGTTTTAGCGAATTAACTTAAAAGTATGGCTTTGTCTTTGTTTCCCAAAGGAGTTAGAAATGCTCAGGAGTCAGCTACAACTACAGTCTGCAGAAATCTCTCAGCTTCTGATAGAGAATCAAAAGCTACAACTAATGGTACCAGCGACCAAGTTACTTATTTTCTCTTTTGGGGGCTAAATTTGGAGACTTTGCTTTCCTGCATGCTGTCTGTAGCCCTTGTCCTAACCCAACCTTGTTTTAAGAATACACATCAGCAAGTGATTCCCAGAGTGTTGTAAATGAAGTAACATGTTCCCTAGACAGGTCCTTCATGAGGGAAGAGGGGACTTGCAGTCCAGTTAGTGCTCCATGAGGCCACTGGTCCTTGGTATTTTTTAAACAAAGGAATGGCAACTATTTAGCACTTTATTTAAGCTCTCACCCTAATCAAAGGAAATAGTTTCTTGAGGCACAACTCAAGATGCATGATACCATGGATGTTAGAGGGATCATTACTCTTGCAAACAATTGAGGATACGAATTTGGAAGTTGATGGTATGGTTGAATAGCAGTTGGTAAGTGCATCTGTGCAGCCTCCAAATGCCTCAAGAGTTTTTTTTTTCTTTTTTTTAGCTGTGCATTGAAAAGATGAGACCATAAAACCGTACAGAATAGCCAAATAATCTGATCTAGAACAAGGGTAGCTGTGGTGTGCCCTGCTTGACAGCTCTGCTGTAATGAGAACAGGGTATCTGCTCAGTGGAAGATGCACTCACTTCAACTCGTGCTGCTTCTCTATCTCTGACAGTGTTCAAGACCAGGTTGTACAGAGCCTTGGGCGTCATGGTCTGGTGTGAGGTGTCCCTGCCCATGGCAAGGGTTTGGAACTAGATGATCTTAAGGTCCTTTCCAACCCAAACCAGTCTGTGATTCTATTACTCTGGCTGGTCTGTTCTGTGCACCAAATATGAAATTTGAGCACTTGTGTGGGGAAAATATTGAGTGTTCAATTTAATAGATCAGCTGAGAGGAAGGCTTTTAAAACCTGCATTGCCACAAGGCTCAGCAGCTGTGATCTAAAATGCACGTGTTGGCCATGTGCGCCTGTGAGACAGGGGCCTCTTGGGTGCTCCCTGCTGCCTGAGCAGCTCACTGTCACCCTCCAGACCTTGCCTAGAGCTTTGGCTTAAACAGGGCATCACTGGAGAAGCAGTTGTCTGGAATTCCTGCCATAGGGTAGTTGTAGCTCAAAGACAGCTGCCACTTTTTGGAATTTGGGTAGAGCTGGCTGAGACTGAACTATTGCTATTTTTAGTAGTCACATACAAAGCTGTGGCTATTTAGCCTAATAAAATCTTTGGCACTTAAAAAGCATCTGAGTGAAGGCCTGTAATAAATAGGGTCTGCCCAGAAAAAAACCTGTCTCTTTAGAGAGCAACTTATATGAAATAAGGCTTGCTCCTTATTTTCTTCTTTGTGTGCATGTGACTATGTGTTTACTGGGACTCCAGGAAGCACAGACCTCTTTTCTGATGCCTTGCAGCACAGGATGTTTGTAACTACCACACCTTGGCTACACTGTAAGAAGAAAATATGCCTGTAAATTCTCTAGCTGACTGTATAACTTCTTGGCTTGCTGTCTTTCTCTGTGAGGCATTCAGTGCTCTTCTGTTGAATTTTGTGTCCACAGAACACAACTGCAGACCCTGTGTTAGGAGACAGTGGTGCAATAGTAGCAAAGAGTTCTGAATTGGAGGGACAACTTGAGCAACAAATCAAAGAATTGAAGGTTGGTAGCAGGCGAACACTAAACCAAGTCATTTGATACTCAGCCTTCATTTGGAGAACTTCTATGATAGGAGAGTCTTTGAGTGGAAGGGTTTGTTTCGTGAACATCTTGCGTGTTTCAGGCCATGGGGAGCTGGATGCATCTCCTTTCTTTTTCACTTGGGAAATGCAGGCTTTGTCTGCCTTGAAAGAGCTGGCAGTGACAGTCTAGGAGATAGCTTTATTCTGACAAGGACAGCCCAGTGTAGCTGGGGGAAGGTGACCACTGCTAAGACTTCCACCTACCCTTACTCCTAGTTGGTAATAAGGGGAGTTTGGGTAAGGAAGTGTGTGGGAGCAAGGCCACAGGCACTTGCTGGAGTTGGAGCTGTTATAAATAACATATGGAATATGTTTGTAGGAAGCAAGGCTTCAGCTGTTCCTATGCTTATGGTGTAACTTGGTGGGGGATTTTTCCTCTTCTAGAGTGAAGTCAAAGCCCTTTCTGAGGAAAAAGAATCACTAAAACAGCACCTGGATTCATCCAGCAGTACAGTTGCTATTTTGCAAGATGAGAAAATTAAACTGCAGCAAGAAGTTGCAGAATCAAAGAAAGAACAAGATGATCTTCTCGTCCTTTTGGCTGACCAGGACCAGAAACTATCTGCACTGAAGATCAAATTGAAAGATCTTGGTGTACCGGTAAGCAAAACAACAGGTCCACTGGGTTCTCAGGTTAGGGATCTTGAGAGGTACCTGCCAAACTCCTGTGAGGAAAACTACTTTTCACATGTATGTCTGGAATGATGCCTTGCTGCAGCTCATCCTGGCTGCTAACTCAAAAGCAGATGATGGCTGTGATACAATCCTAAGGAGCGTTCCACAGATAATACAAGCGATAACTAGATAACTTCAGTCTGATTTTTAAGCAGCACTGTGAACTGTCAGGGCAGTTTTGGGGAGCCTTATGGGCAGTTGATTTGACAAGATGACAGTTGTTTTTATTAAGCAGTAATTGATACTCCATGAGAACTTTACATTAGCTTGAAGCTTGTTTTTGCTCCCTTAGCATTTGCTGTGCTTGGGGCAAGGGATGTTCCTGCTCACAACAGGTCTTCCTTAATTTCAGGTTGAAGATGAAGACGATATTGAGTCTGGAGATCAAGGGGATGAAGATGAGGATGTGGAGGAAGAGGAACAAGACTAGAATAATTTTGTGTGTTACCATGAAAACTAGGTTGCATTGTTAATGGGGGGGGGGGGAATCTATTATTACAACGCAGAACATCTGCTTATGAGCAGCAGATGGGAAAATGACAACTGTGGGACTCGTTATAAGTTACTAAAGTGTTTGAAAACCCTTCCTACTAGGTAAAGCAAACAGAAATCACTGCTTAAGTTCTACAAGAGTATCCCAAATTATACTTGCTTAGAAGTTGCTTTAGATGCTGTTTAAAGCATGGGGATGACAATGTTACTGCCTCAGTTCATTGTCATTGACAGAAGTTCTGTGTGTTCATCTACAGTTTTAACCTTCTGGAACTGTTAATTAAATACAAAAGTATTTGGTTTAATACCTGTCAAATGGAATCATTGCCCCTACCTTCAGCAGGGAGCTCCAGTGCAATCTGTGACTTCCTTCCAAGAGCAGTGGCAAGGTGGAAGGGTTTGGGTGGCTGTGGTGTGTGGTCGCCACGCTGCTGGCCTTGGGGCTGGTTCTCCAGGTGGGAATGGACCTGCATAAGGCCAAGTGACTCGACACCTGGAGTGGCTGTATTGGAACCTCCTGGGGAACTGCAGTGCTGTGCTAGCAATTAAAAAGAGGTTTCATGGAAACTCATGCAGAGAGGTAGTGTTTTTAAGAAGAACCTCTGGAAAACCAAACCCCAACACACTCTTTCTAAAGATCTAATGTGCTGCCGACTCAGCATAAATTAAGTAAAGATCTTGTTGACTACTTCAGTAAGGAAATGAAAACTACTATGATTTATATAACTTATTGACTCTTGAGGAGTGAATAAAAATTTTAAAAGACTGAATACAGTACATGCATCAATTGTTCTTTTTCTTTAAATAAAAATAGGTATGTCCCCTTAGTACTCATTCAGTGACTTATCCCATTTAAATAAAATATATTTTATTACACAGGTAAAATGGTCTAACACAAGTCTAGGGCGGTGGATGCTAGTAGTAATATGTACCCTGTACTGGGGCTCTCATCACATCAGTGCATAGGGATGCTGGCTCAGTTTTCGCATTTTTAGCTGTACAGACTTCAATAGCTGCTTAACTTCCTCAGAGCTATTTTAAACTAGAAAATCACTATTGCTTCAGGAATACTAGAAAATATTCTTATGAAGTTACCTCATGCCCTCGGTGTGTGTTTAATGTGTAATTGTTGGAGTGTTTTAAATAGGCTCCATACTTGCACTCCATCCTTGGGCAGATTTCTTTGGCATGGGGAAAGAAGAGCAAGCATGAGAAAGAGCGACAGAACAGGAGCTGAAGCATGATGTGCCTGTGGGGTCTTCCATCCAACAGGACCTGGTTCTTTCCTTAAATGTGACTTGTGTTCTGCTGAACACTGCGCACCTACATGATCAGAGCAAGCGGCTCGGAGGCACTGCCTGTCAAGCTTTGCTTTTTTCTATGCAAAATTCAATGAGGGCAGAAGCATGGAGGCCCCAGAAAGCCCTTCTAGATGCCTTTGCCACATTTGTTTGTGCTGAGAGATATACTGAGAACACTTGATTCTGAGGCAGTTCTTGCATTTTTCTTACCTTTTTTGTTTTTAATACCAGGAGCTGCACAGAAAAAGCCAAGCAGAAAAGCCAGGGCAGAAGGCCTGAAGTGCTCTTGCTGCTTGTTCAGTGATGGGGACAAGTTTTACAGGAATTGACAGCTTTGCTGCTTGCAAACTCTCAGTGCAAGCGCACTGCAGGAATTCAGCCCAATTTAGTGACTTAAACTCTCTTAGCATGACTGTATTTTCTTCTTGACATGAAGAAAGAAGATACCTTGTGGCCACTGTTCAAGTGGGAGGTAGTACAATAACAGTGTAACAGCTAACAGGACTTGATTTATGTTTTTTTTTCTTCAGTGCAAAGGTGTTAAGGGTGTTTGCTTTGCCAGGAGTATTCTGGAGCTCTTGTGTTAAGCTGAATTGAGTGATACATGGCTTTAGGGGGAATAATAATAAACCACAGTGTAACTTAATGCCCAAGCATTCTGTGCTGGGACTTAGTTATGAAGTAGGTGCAATGGTGTGCTGTCATCCTCATTCACAGATACTACTGTCACAAGATGGGATTATTACAAATAGCTGAAGAATTTAAGTACCCAGCTCTCACTGTGTATATGGTTATAGGCTAGTATTTCTTAGCCCTTGAAAATTCTTTGACTAGGGTTCTCCTTCAGGCACAATGCAGTGGGAGACTTTAAGCATGGCGTTAATGACAAAACAGTGACTTTAAATCTGGACTTCATGATGTGGATTGTATATAATGATCTAGATCATTTTAGTTGTCAGGTCCTCTGACACTCAGGTTAGGCTAGACTTGCCTAAATTCAATTTCATAATCACAATGTCTTCTGCAAGCTTTAAATTATTTCTGAGTGTTGGAAGCCATGTGTGGCTTTCAGTTTCTCCTATCAGTGTGTTTAATCATGAGATAGTTCTGTTCTTGCTTACTGCTGTATTTACTTGCTACCACGTGGATGCAAGACCTATTATCTGTTCTCCCTGATTGTTATCCCAGTGTGACTGAAGCACACAATTAGCATCAGACTGAGGCTGGAGCTGTCTTGCTAATTCCAATGTCTTTTACATAAATGCTGTTGATAAGAATTGCAGTGAGAGTTTTATTCTAACCCAGAGCCTAACTTGCGGGTTCCTAGAGGTCAGTGAGAGGCGCTTTGATGTAACCAGGGCTACAGCTGGGCTTGCTAGGCAGGTGATTGTAGCCACACACCAGTCTGAATAGCACCGCGAAGGGCATGGTCACTTGTTAAGGAGTTCAAATGTGCACTGAGTGATTCAGTCAGCAGTGTTATCACCTGAAGAAATGGGAGCTCCTTTCTGCATGTCTTGGGAAGTCAATTTTAAAAATGCCTTTTTTTATGTATGCTAGTAGAGGGTGGCAGCTTCAACGCAGGTATCCTGTGAGTGTTGGTGTTGCTGTTTGCTGCTGCAGCTACCATCCCCAGGGAGTTGGTGACAGTTTGTCCTACCATACTTGGACAGGACAGACCTACTTTTATCTGCTTGAACCTCTTCCACATCACTGTCAGCTGTCCTGTGAAGCAGCGTTTTCTTTGGAAGTTTTGGCTCCTTCAGTTAGAGAGCCAAGGTGGCAGTGGTGATGTTAGGAAGCCTCGTGGCTTTGTCATGGATGGAGAGCCTGGCAAGCTGATGTGGCCTGTAGAACTGGATGAGCAGGGAGATTTGTTCCTCCCTCCCTGTGTCCCGCTAGGTGAGCTGGGACCTTGCAGGCTCTTTGTTCTACTCACCTTTTATATTGACCCAGATGTTTTGATTCCATTGTCTTCTGGGTGCCTTTCTGAGAGGTCTCTAAAAATGCTGTGGGCAGAAATAAACAGGTATTTCTGGAAGTTGTTCGTCAGTATGTGATCAGGCCCTGGGAGGCCAGCATGCCTCTCCAGAGCAGAGGGAAGTGGAATAAGAGAAAGGAAGATGGGGAAAAGAAACTAACCTTTTCCTTACACTGATGGGACAGAATCACTTGAAAAACAAACATAAACATGGACTCAGGATGTGAAAGCACAAGGCATGTGATTGCTAGCTTGGCGTGATCTAGACTGGGAGCTGTTTATCTGCCAACCTCACCTGGATGTCAGTGGCACTCCCAAAGGATGGTATGGTACAACATTTTTTTGTGGCCCTTCTCTACAGTGTTATACTTGGGAAGTTCTTCCTTTTGGATACAACTTCAGAATGTTTGAAATTGCAAAAAAAGTGAACGAAGAGATAAGTAGGTGGGGTAGGAATTTCAGGAGACAGCCAAACTGGTTACAAACAGGTTTTAAAGCAGCCTATTCAAAGTGCTTTTCCCAATTAGAAAACCTGTTTTGTTGCTTACTTTATTGCACCATCTTAGTGGCATATCTTCCTGCTGGTAGTAGATGTGTCTAGATTATAACTGTACTGTTGTCAAATGGGTGGCTTTTGCCCAGAAGGTGTTCACTTGACTGAATTCTTGGCTGTGTCATGAAAATTAGATTTATTCTGAATTCTTTGGAATCTTTTCTTGTCCCATCATGACTGGGACATAATGAATCCAGGGTAGTTTTCCTCACTCTGCACAGTGTCTGGATCCTTTCCACATAGCTTCTTTGTCAAAGCAAGCAGCTGATGACACTGAAGAGGTAAATACATCAGTAGATTTCTACCTTGCCTGTTGCACAAACTGATACAGGTAAACAGGCCAAGAGGTGCTGAGCTGCAGAAAGTACCAGGAGTGAACATCAGAACTAGTTCTGATTATTGTATCTTAACAGTAGAACATTATTACCTACCTGGAGTCCAGAGCTGGTGCTTAGGGTCCATGTCCAGACCAGGCAGTGTCGGTCCCTTCATATGGGAAAGGCTCCCACAGGAGAAGTCCAGGCTTGCTTGGTCTGAACACAGAAAGTCTTCGTAATTTCTTTGATACAGCTGCTACACCTTTTTCTGGACCAGCTGTTCGCAAAGTATGGGCTTCAGTGAAGCAAAAGCAGCCTTACCTGTGTTACACAGCCTCTGCCTGCTGCTAGTCTTTTGCAAGCTCAAAAACTGCCAAACCCTCTTCATTTGTGTGAAATTTTTCCTAGAAAATAAATCAAAGTGTTCAGCAGCACATATGCACTTAACAGATTTTTTCTTTTGTTGAAAATAGTAGAAAGAATGTTCTTTATAGTGTTCAAGCACAGAGCCTTGGGCAACATGATGCAGCATGAGGTGTCCCTGCCCATGGCCGTGAGTTGGAACTGGATGATCTTAAGGTCCTTTCCAATCCAAACCATTCTGTGATTCCATGACTCTTTAAACTACAGGAATAAGGTGTAGTTCCTCCCTCAGCCCCAAGAGACACTGGAGGAGAATCAGGACCTTTTCTCCTGCTCCTCCTGAGTGCCCAAGTGTTCACCAAACAGCATCTCCACTTTAAATAAATAGCTGACTGGGTTATGCCAGCCTTGTGCATTCATGAGCAAAAGCACAGCAGCTGCAAAAAAGACAACTGCCATAAAACCAGAGCCAGGTCCCTTTGGCTGAGTTGGGTGCTTTCTCCTGCAGCACAGCTCTGCTGTGAAAGGAGAAGGGAAACACTTTTTCTATTTGCTATTTAAGGTGGGACTCTGTCACACTTCTGATTTCAATCTGTTCCACCATTTGGCATGTTTCTAAATCTCACCTCCTACCTGCACGTCACCGCTCTGTGCGTGTGTGATATGTGAAACAGCCTTGTCAGTGACCCTTTGAAGAAATGGGTGTTCGGAAGTGCCACCTACAGCTCGAGTCCCCATAGGATGAGATGCTGCACCCCACCTAGCATGCAGATCCCACTAAACTGATCTTTGAGAAACCACAGGCCCTCTCTGTAAGTGGTGAATCTGTGTCACTAGATGGGTAGTTGTGGCATTTGCAAACTGCTCTCTGCCATGAGCGTCACCTTTATTTGATGCTTCAGAAGCAAGAAATGGGTCTGGACAAGCCTGTGATCACTTCCTACCATTTACATAAGAAACCAATAACCTTATGACACTGTTCTTGATAAAAGGACATCCTAGTGGGAGCAAACTGATGCAACAGACTTTGATCCTCAGGGTAATGTGAAGGTAAGGCCAAGGCTGAAAATACCATTGGTGCACAGTGTTGCACCTTGAAGCTGAAAATCTCACTGCTGGGCAAAGTGGGAACAGCCAGTGGCCATCAGCAGGCAGAACATGTTTCACTAGAAGCAGGATAATAAATCACAGGACAGACAGCCTGCTTGATTGGAGGGAGATATTCAAGAAGAGCCCTTGCTCTTCAGGCTGATGAAGAAAACTAAGGTCACTGGTTTTCACACAGGATGATCCCTGAGAAAGCCTGTCAGTGCTACAGAGGGGCCTCAGACAAAGCCCTGTGACAGAGGGTGACAGACGAGTTCAGCCCTGATGTCTGGTGAGACCTGAGGCACAGGACAGGAGTCTTCCCCAGCCATTGCAGCCAGATCATTATCTCCTCACTGACCCTGGTGTCAAGCCTACATGCCACACTGGGTGGGAGAAATGCTCCCCAGCTCACAGAGGTGGTACCCAGCACCCAGGTCACAAAATCAGTCCCACACTACAGGAATGGACCGTTTCTGAGCCTTCTGCTGCTGTGCCTCCATTGAGGCAAGGGAAGAGCACCTGGACTTTCATGCAAGTCCCTGGCACTGTGCCTGGACGTGTCACCAAGGAAACCAGCTGGGCAGTATGGATATGTGACCAGCTCTGCATTCTCTGCCCTCATGTAAGACAGCACAGGAAGACTGTGCCCCACATCCAGAAAGTGAAAAGGCTCTCATCCAAGTATCACTACCAGTGAGTGGTTCCTAGAGCTTCCCTGATGGTTCTTGAGTTGTTTGGTACAGCCAAGGCTCTGGGCAGATTGCTATACATCCTGTCTTACACCAGGAGCTGTGTTGTGAGCCCAAGGAAGGCAAGTTCTGCACTCACAGCAGGAAGCCAGCTTGCTCTTCAGCTTCTTGACTCTTCATTTGGGCCAAAGGCAGAGCTGGTGCTTACGCACTTCCAAATAGTGAGCTCTGATGGAGCACGAGCCAACCTGTGGAAGTGCACAAGTCTAAGGAGAAGCTTTGCTGGCACTTGCATGATGCTACATTTGCTCCCTGAACTCCCAATCCCCTGCTCCTGGCCCTGTGGACAGATTTGTTGCCTGTATCTTAACACATGTAAAGCAATGTTACCTGAAAGACCTTTCTTATTCAACCTATATCTGATTCATCCCCAGTTTTAGCCTGTCCTGTCTATCCATACCTCCTCTGTCAGACTAAAGTGCAGAGTGGAATGAAGGGGCTGCAGAGCTGCTATTTGCAGCTTAAAACAAAAAATAGGTGCAAACTGGTAGGATCTCTGCTGCCTCAGAGGAGGAAGGACCAGGCTGCTGCATCCTCACATCTCTGACTGTACCGGCTCCCCCCTAGGGTTTGTACTCACACCAGTACATCCATCACTAATTTGGACGTTTCCACTGGGTAAAGAGCTCAGCTCCTGGATACACATACAGTTCAAAGGCAAAGGAGGAATCATAGAATCATAGAACAGCTTGGGTTGGAAGGGACCTTCAAAGGCCATCTAGTTCTAACCCCACTGCAATGAGCAGGGACATCTTCAGATCAGTTTCCCCACTTATTAAATTTAACCCACTTATTTAAGTTAAACCACTGGTTTAAGCAGTCAGTATACACTGCACCTCAGCTGGTTGAAATACTTGCTGCTGAACACCCACAGCAAAACTCAGGCTAAACTGAGAGCAAAGTACAACCAAATGTTGTCTTCATGTCATCTCCCTCATGACTCAAACACGGTGGGAAATGAAAGCACGGAGTCCCAAGCTGTCCCCTCCTCACGGATCCCCGACTCTCCTCTGCATACCTTCAGCCTCCAAAAGGATGTTGCAAGGGACGGTGGGTTTGCTGCAGGCTGCATTCTTCTCCCTGTGGCTCAGGAGGGAGAAAGCTCTTAACGCAATTAGTTAGACCTTCTTTATCCTTAGGGACATCTTTGTAGCCATCTGAATCTACCACAGTGATTCCGGGGAACGGCAACAGCAGTTCTAATGCTCGCCGAGCTCCAGCGTGGCCACCAGAGGTCACGGTGTTCCCATGCACTACACAGAACCAGAGCAGCCCTGAGATCCACACTGGAAACCCGGGGGTTACACGACTGGAAGGGTTTAGGGTTTCCAAGCTAAGCACACGGTTAGTTTTGCTTTTAAACAGAGCTGTAGGACTAAGGGCTATAATATAACTCACAGAGGGAAGAGCTGTGCCGTTTCCTAGGATGCACACGCAGGAGGGCACAGCCAGCACAGGCTCTGTGCTCCATCCAGGGCACTCTCTTCATATGCCCACAGCGGTTCCCTGTTAGTGTGCTCCTGCCCAGTAACTCAAATCCTGGGGCTTCTGTGGTGCACACGTTAAGCAGCAACCAAGGCTCTTCTGCTGAATTCCTTAGTGCGGATTGATGAGGTGGTCTGTCCCCTTGTCCCTAATCCTTAGTTGGAACAGGAAGAAACCTATTTCTGCTCCAGCCCTCAGGCTGTGTCAGCTTGGGTTCAGACCTACCCACATGGAAACCTGAAGGCCTGTCCTTCCACTCTTCAATGGAGAATTAACAGAGGATGAGAGGCAGAGTGCTGGATCAAGTTAAAAGGCCTGTTTTGTTAGTGATACACTGAGCAACCCCTGCAGATGAAGGGCTTGATTTGCCTCAACCTCCACACAACCTTCTTGCTTGGGCTTTTGCAAACTTCAGTGATGCATGTTGTGCTGTCTGTGTACATAGAGCCAACATCTCAGGCTGTGGGACTCCTGCAGACCGGAGGTGAAAAGGCAGCCCAGCTGGAGTGCAAGGGCGAGGACAAGCTTGGATACGGGCGCTGTCTTCCCAGCCTCATCCTCCCCTCACCGGCTCCTTTGTGTCAAATTGCTGCTCCTGAGTTCACTGCAAGGTCACTGGAGGGCTGCTGTTCACTTATGTCTCAGGAAATCAGGGAGTTGTTAGTAAAAAATCACCCAGATTGAATGAAAAGCTTTATCTGACCAGAAATGTTGACATGCTTGAGCTCACACAGGGTGTGAGTGGCAGGGAAAGTGCTGGAGAGATCTTGTTAAAGGTTTCTGAGCTGATTTAAAGCACAAAATGGAAAAAAAAAAAATCAAAACAAACCAACCTGGAAATAACCCCACTGCTAATGCTTCCACATTTTTCAGTGTAAAATGTGTCAATGTTTATGCTCACATGAACACCAGTAACCAGAACAGGCTGCCTGAAAGGTCTAAATACAGAAAGCTGTTTATTTGTTGGGAGCGTTTCTTTTTCTTTTTGTTTTCTTAAACATCTGTTGGTGGACAAAACCCTTTCCTGGGTGGCTAGAGAAGACAGCATGTGTTAGGACACCTGGTGAACGAGCAAAGGGCTTCTCCTGTCTTCCACGGCCACAAGTGAGTACAGGTCAGTTCTCCCATGCTCCCTCCAGCGCAGCCACCCTGAAGGTGTACAAAGGCTGGTGCTGGGGCTGATGCAGCAGAGGCCAGGCCAGAGTAGGCTCTAATAGAGTATTTGGAAAGATAACTGCTCCCTTCTCAGAAAAATGGAGGTGGTGTCAGCCCACCCAGATGTACAAATGTAGAGTAAGAACATGCCAGACTCACTCATCACTCCAGGAAATCCACTTTGATAAGAACAAACTTTCTCTGTTCTTTCTTTCCAACCTCCCAGACACCTATACTCCACTTTTTGTCATAAGCTGTCTGGAGATGATTTTATCTTGCACGCTATGCACTTCAGTGGGAAGGCTGGAGGGGACGGTTGGGCAACTGACACCCAGCTTCCACCCTGAGCAACCTCCCTGCAGGTATCGGGTGACTCAAGCCTCTTCCTGGCAGGGCCCACATACCTGCTTTGCAAAGGATTTCTAACCACATGCAGGCCACAGCACCATTGAGGAGCTGAGGGGATGGATCCCTGGGAGTTTTGCCACCTTCCAGGCAGCCCAAGCACATCTGCAACTGCTATGGAGCAGGAGCGACTGCTGCTTCTGACCTCCACTTTCTGCTCTGTTGAACAAGGATAACAAGTAATAGTAATTTCAACACATTATCATAGAATCATAGAATGGTTTGGGTTGGAAAAGACCTTAGGATCATCCAGTTTCAACACCCTGCCATGGGCAGGGACACCTCACACTAGACCATGTTGCCCAAGGCTCTGTCCATTCTGGCCCTGAACACTGCCAGGGATGGAGCATTTACCACTTCTTTGGGCAACCTGTGTCAGTGCATCATCACCCTCACAAAATTATTCCTAATCCAAGACCACATGTAGAGGCATCTTTTCTCTGGGATCTCCAGCCCATATGGCTGCTTATTTCCCACGTGTCCTAAGAGGAATGGGGGTAAATGAAGCCCCTCAGGCCTCTCTTTCCAGCTCTTGGCAGATCATGCTTTGCCTTTATCACCTGTGTGCTGTGTTGGTGGCGTTTCCACCACAGCCACTGTGTGTGTATACGTATCTGTTTTGTAAGGCCTTTAAAGTAAGGCATCACTGTTGTGGCAGTGATGCCTAAACGCACAGGTTGTCTTAACTGCAACAGCAGAGCAAGCCCTTTATCCCAAGCTATGCTCTAGATAAGCACTCTCAGGCTGGGTGCACCACCCCTACCTTTTGCTGACTTGGCTATCTAAAGACAAGAGCTCCTCCTGTGCACACAGACAGCGTGCGAGCATCTGAATGGGGCGGCGCAGTGCTGTGGATGAAGTGCTCTGATGTGATTCCTGTGGGACTTGAGACAATTTCCTGGTGAAGTTTCATATACACTTGAGTCATGTCTGCCCTTTGCTCTGGAAGCCTCCTGCTCTGACCTCAGCAGGCAGAAAAAAAGACAAAGAGAAATTCCCCCCCACTTCTGCTTTTACCCTTGAAATGCAGCTTTTACACTGTGGCTGGCTATACAGTATTTTTTGTTTTGAGCCTTCAACTCCTGTACAAATATTCCTGGTCATGCTCCCAGCTCCTCATCAGAGGTTTGTGCCAGCTTCTGATCAATCAGATAACATGACTATCATTCTTTCTGCCCTGCTGCTTCATGGTATGTGATAGGAAATTAGTCAAAACAGTTGCTTCCAGGTACCTGCTGTTTCAGGAATGACCTACCTAAAAATATCTGTTACTTGCAGATATGCTGTTGTATTTTGCTGAAGAATCTCTCAAATGAAGTGTCAGGGCAATGAGACTGATGATGTAGTACATGTTTCCATCTGTGAAGAGATGACAGGACTGACAGCAGCTGTAAGTCAAGGTGATACCAGGAACTGCAAAAAAGATCCCTGCTTTCTCCCAGAGACACTCCTTATATCCAGCCCTTTTTGCCACAGGGGAAAGCACTACCCTTTTCCTTGGAGGATGCTGGTGAAGATGGGCTTCTAAGTGCCTTTTGCACCTGAAATTCAGCAACGTGCAGTAGCTGGCTGAAGCTCTGGGGGACTGCCTGAACTGTCTGCTCACACATGGTGCCAGTGACCCATACCTGCTGGAGGCTGTGGTGTTGCCTGGAGGGAAGGAGCAAGCTTGGAGGGAAGAGACTCTTGTAGCATGAAGCCTGTGCTCTGTTTCTCCCTGCATCTCTCTCTGTGGTTTCCCAGGCAGAATTCCAGGTGTCTGTGTATGTCTTGCATCCGCCTAGGCCCCAGAGAAACACCTAAGCCTTAGACTCCTCAGGAAAGAACCAGGGGAAAGAAAACCCCTATTTCAGATGGCTTCTCTCTTGAAAGGTCTAAAATCATGCCTGTGCCACACACGTGCTTTCGACAGCAGCCCTTTATGGCCAGTTCCCTCAGGCACAGGTGAGAGGAGAGCAGAACAGTTTCAACCCTGTGTCTTTCCATTCTTTGTCCAAAGAACAAGAGCATTCAAGAGAGAGAGGGTTCTGGTGTGAGGGAAAAGCCACCCTAATGGGGAGAGAAATGGGGACCACCTTGCAGTTGTGGCCTAACAACGTCATGCACATGGCCTGTTCATGGCCCCTTGCTGCCCAGCCGCTCCAGAGCCTCAGCTGAACAGAAGAGGTCCTGCCTGTTCAGGGTGTTCTGGATCAAAGCAGAAGGCACATTAGGGAGGAAGGAGCTGGTCCCATGCAAGCTGGATCCTTGTAATACTTCAGAAGGCAATCAGCACGTCGGAGCAATGGGCAGCAGCCAGTGCCTGCGTGTGCCTGGCACAGGACCAAGTGGGCAAAGACAAACTCTATCTACTGAGTAAACGGTGAGCAATCTCCTGTGAGATCTTGGCAGCTGGAGGTATTCTGTCAAATCACAGCTTCCGCTGTTTGTTTTGTGTGGAGCTGGGGTTTGTCCTGCTGCCATCGGTGGGGGGAAGCTGCTTGGTTTGTATGAACAAAGGCAGATGGGAAGCCTGGGATGCTTGGATAGATCCCAGCACTTCCACTGTTCTTCTGTGAGCTAAGCATGCCCAGTCACCTGGCCACTCTCCCCATGCCACGCAGACATCAGTAGCAGAGCTGTGATTTGACTCAGCTGTGTCCCAGCCTGAAAGGGTGAAGGATTCTTTCAGAAACTTCCAGACACTGCAGAAATGAAACAAGGGAAGTTCAGGTTGGATCTAAGGAAAAAGTTCTTTATCATGAAGGTGGTGAGGCACTGGCACAGGCTCCCCAAAGAAGTGGTGAATGCTCCACCCCTGGCAGTGTTCAGGGCCAGAATGGACAGAGCCTTGGGGACATGGTCTAGTGGGAGGCATCCCTGCCCATGGCAGGGGGTTGGAACTGGATGATCTTTAGGTCCTTTACAGTCCAAACCAGGCTGTGATTCTATTCAATGAATAAAGACTTCCAGGTAATACGGCTCCATGCTAACATCCTGCACGCCTGACAGAATAGTATAGAATAGTATAGAGTCTGGTACAATAAGCAGTTTTGCCTTTCCTATATCATGGCTTTTGTTTTCCTCAAAGCATTCAGACTCCTTGGAGGTGCAGACTTGGCAGCTCTAAATACCACGATGGCACACAGGGCAAGTGCAGCTCTGGTGTGTTTCTTGCCTGTAGGATTTCTGCCTTCATCCTGAGTAGTTTTATTGTGTCTGGGTTGTGCTCTGTTGTGGGGAGGCCTGCAAACACCCAAACACCAGAACTTTGGAGTCATGCCTGGTAGCAGAGACGAAACTTGGGTGAACATATGTTTTCCCAAACCTGATTTCACAGTTTTCCAAAAAACAATTCCATATATATTATATTACAGTATTTATATATATGTATATGCATACACACACACACACACACACACACTTGCTTACCCTGCTGAAAAGCCACACGTTCACCAAAGTGAGCCTGCTCTGGGTTTAGCAAGAGGAAATCAGATGTGGCAGCTTTGACTTGCATATTGAGGTTGCTGTCAGCTAATGCTTTCCAGTTCCAATCTCCCCTATCACAAAATTAATGACAAGAGGGGCCTCGCAGAAGCATTTTGTTATCATTATTCCAACAGGAAGCTTTGAATGGGGCTCAAGAAAAGGTGGTGCTTAAAAAGCACCTTGTTTGAATTCCTGCCATGTTTCCTGAAGACGGATTTATGCCATGTAATGGAAATGCTGCCCCTCAGAGATGGAGTTTGCATGACTACAGAGACACACATACATCCATGACTGTACCCTTAAACTGCCTGGGTGTCATGGTTTAAGCCATGGCACTGGGACTGTAATTAAAATTTATTGCAATGGCTGCAGGTCAAATTAAACACCTCCAAGTGCTCAAAGAGCCTTCCAAGCCAAGACCTTAGCTGGCATCAACAGAACAGGGACTCCCTCCCTGTTATGTCATAAACTCTGTACTGAGGGGGGGGCTGCTCTTCAGTGTCTAACTGGAAAGAGATACCCGGGACATTCCCAGCAAAATCCACATGTGATGCACACTTCCCACCATACTGAGAAGCCTATGGCTTCATATTTGTTGAAACCATCAAGACCTTCACTGTGGCGTGAAACTTGAAAAGAAACTGTGTTGAGTATATTCTAATACTACTGCTGGATGCACTGATATTATTTTAATCTGGTGAATTGTTTTATACACTCAAAAAATACACTTTCAGGAAACATAGATTGTAACTTGGATTTAGTAAATACATTTGGCTGAGTCAAGTCCTAGGACGGGCTGACTTTTTTTATTTTTGTTTCATTTTTGTTTTTATATAATTTGATTTCTTTTCAAAGAAAGACTTTGGATTTTTTTCCTTTTTGAATGTGGTTGTGGTGAAAATAGTTAGGATTAGATGCTGAAAAAGGAAATGTTTTGTTTCAACACCAAAGTCTTTATGAGTCTTCCTTTCACCCTGTTGATGCACAAGACAGTATTTTCTTTGGGTTTATTTTTGTTCTTCCTAAGAAAAGTGCCCCTCTCAACCTAGCTTTTGAAATTTATCTTCTAAATATATCTATTCTGCTCAGCTGAAAGTGGACTGAGATGTAGGGCTAGTTCTGCTTGGTGAAGCAGTCAGCTGCATCTTAAGAGCCAGCAAGCTTCTGTGGCCTGCTTGCTTCAGAGAAAAGGCTACTGTAGCTGGTCTTGTTGATCTTGTGTGATTTGGAGCTGGGTAAAAAGAGTGTTAAACTGGCTCCCTATTAATGCAGAATACACCCTGTCTTTGTATACTAACTACTGGCAGCTCCCTGGGGTTTAGCAAAAATGGAAGATTTTGGTTCCTTCATTGGGCTCAGGAAACAGCGCACCACTGATCCAGCTTCATGTACCAGCTTCATGTATAGCCTGGAAAGATTTCCTGAGTTTTACTTTCTGTCTGGGAGGGTGAAGAGTGCTTTTTAGAACCTGCAGAAAGAATGCCAGGCTTTGCATAGCCTGCTGGCAAAAGAACAAAGCTAACTTGGAAGCTATGCATCTGCATTGCTCCCTTCCTATTTGGTTTCCCTTTCTTTACTATCAAGGTAATTTTGAGTGCAACAAAATGGAGCAAACCCTCTGGCTCAGAGCTGACAAAAGGCAGCAGCACAGAGCCTGCCAGGATGAATTCTGCCAGTTGCAGAAGTTAGGACTCACCTCCCCAGTGGTAAAATTAAACCTGAGTTACTACCTCTCGCAGGTGTTGATGGAAGGCACAAACCACCTGGCAAACCGCAAGCCTTGGAAGAGGTACAAACTAAACGCAGACAGGAAATCCCCCACCCAGCCAGGACCTGGAAGTTGTCTGCACCTGAAGGAGAAGTAACAGGGGATGGTTTACTTTAGGTTGATTATTTGCAAATGACTGGATGCGAGTGACGAGTGACGTTAGTTTCCTGAGCTTTGCAGTAATGCTATCAAATGAGTAAAACATCGGCCCTTGCTATCTCCTCTGACCAGCTTCCTCTAACTGGTAGGTTCTCGCCTCTCTGAAGACCTGATCCTGATCTCTTTGAATCATGATGTGGGTGTCAAAGAAGCAATTCTGGCAGCCAGTATCTCCCTGTGAAGCTGGGTCACAGTCAGGGCTGGCCGAAGGATAACGAAAGGTAATTATGTCCATGAGTGGCAAGGAAGTAAAATGTCTTTGTTCCCATCTTTACTATTCCTTCACAGAGACCCAAAAGCTGACAAAGATTATAGGGCAACAGAGAGAGGTGCATACTTTACAGCTGTAAACGTAGCCACAAGGAGGAAGCTGGCTGGGACACAGTCCTATACTTTTCTCCCTGGCATCCCATTTCACCGGAATCTTTGCTGGAGTAACACATCTCTAAAATACAACCAAGTGACAGTTTTTCACTTCCTTACTCACACACCTCCCCTTGTGAGTTCAGACTGGTCTCAGGTAACTCTGTGTATATTTATCTTGCATAAGCAATCGATCACTTACGTCTTCTGTTTTATGGATGTTCTCCCATCTGACACCTGGCTCCATTACAGTTTGTTGTGTTCCATGATGACCATGATGTAGAGACTCTACTACAGCTCCCAGCTCCTGCATCAGCACTAACACCCATGAGGTAGGCACTGAAACAGAAAGGGAAGAACTGTGTAACTACAATGGCCAGTTACTCCTTTCACTCTCCAGGTATGCTTTTGTTGGAAGTGGGAACTAATTTTAACTGTCTGCTGTCAAAGATGGACTGGGATGGGTGAACCTCAGAGTCCTCTGGCTGGTGCTACAGATGGGTCAGAAAACTGATCAGAGAAACACCAAGTATACACATTTCACATGTCATTTTTTCAGCACAGAAGCCACTCTCTATGAATTAAGGCAAAAGAATAATTCAAGGCCTCTGGAGACAAAGGCTGCAGTGGTGAGGAGCTATCTTCCTACAAGAGGTATGATCTTGGTCTTGTTATCTAATCGGTAGTGTACCCAAGGAAGCATATTTACACTGTAAAGTGTTCCTTGTATATCAATGGGTCTATGTAAGGCAATTAGTAAGTATGTTTAAAGCTTTCCAAATAAACTCCAAAGCAGGAGGACTTCTTGTTGGTAGGGAAGGGCTGGCTGCAAGTGGGAGCTCTGAATGCCACCTGCTAATCCTTTCCTTCCTGCTGTCAGGGCTCTCCCCGTGGTAGAGGAGGGGGTAGGGGGGCTTCTCCTGTCTTTGCTTCCCAGCTTCCCAGCAAATTTTTTCTCAGAAATCACACAAAAGCTACAGAAAAAAAAACAAATCCTGACAAAAGAGGCTGGAGCAGCAGGTCTCAAAGCAGAGCCTGAAAAGTTACCCAACCCACAAGAGCAGTGCTATGAGTAAACAGGGTTTCACAGAGTGGGTTGCTGTTTATTACCTCTCTCTCAGTTAGCAGGACTCCTTTCAGAAGCAGGACTACTCATATCTGATGAGGCCAGCACCTCAGGAGCACATCTGGCTGGATATGTGCTACATAGTCTGAGCAGAAGCAAGTGGGAAAGGACTCTAGAAGATGAGAGGCCTTTGGGAAATGATCCAGGCATGGAGCAGAGGCTCTCTCATAGCCTGAGCAAGCTGTGGGGCTTCTCAAGGCAGAGCAGCCACCAGATGGAATGCAAGACACTCAGTACATGAGGATGCCCATGAGTTATCCCATGGCCTACCTAACCCATTCCCACAGTATTTCCTATTGTCAAGTGTCAGGGTGCTGGGCACATCTTAGTTTAACTGGAGCCCCAGCACAATTACAGAAACATGTCTCTCTTGGAAACATAATTGGCCCTTTGTAACTGACACACCATGAAGGTGAAATTAAGAAAAGCAACTAGGCATTGCAAATATTTGAGCACTTCCCTCTTGGCATATGATTGCTTGTTTTGTGACCTACACCCCAGTATTCCTTACAGCCCTTCACAAGGGTACAGGTTACTTTAGTTATAGACGCTTTGATCCTTTCTGCAGTGAAGGCAGTGCTACATGGATCAACCAAATGTGACCTAACTCTTGGTGCTGCCACCTTTAGCTATGCCTCATGTGACCTACCAACTCCTTGTAGTTGCTGTGGGCACACTTTATCAGATCCATCTATTGCAGACTTTAAAGAGGTCCCTCCCTAGTGCAGCGGATGCTTGAGAAATGGAGGATACCAGGCATGCTGGGTTGTGTCATCGGCCCTTGATGAGGGGATGAGGGAAGGCTGCCTTGGCAGTACTTTTCCACTTGCTTTCCTACCAGGGAATAGGTAACCAGGCTGTTATGACCTGTTTGAACTTTGGTTAGCCTATCCTTGCAGAGCCAGAGGTCAGATTTGGCTTGGAATACCTCAGTGGTTTGGTGATGTTAATGCATAGTGTGTTATTTTCAGGTAACAAGAGTTCTCAGATGTTCCTTCCTTCCAGAAAGCACCCGCAGGTGAATTGGAATGGACCTAGATTCAATAATTTGTGTTAATAGTCACTGGAGATGTCTGGAAAACATGGAAGTTAAAGCCTGTGGAGCCTCTTTTCATTCAGCAGTGACTTTCAAACATTTCCCATGGTCAGATAGGAGCAAAACTCCAGAGCTGTCAATTTCCCACAGAAAGGGAATCGTAAAGAACATAAACTTTCTGTTTTGGCAATGCAATTGCTTTGTTGTCATAACAGTGTGTTTCATTTTGACAGTGGTGAAAATATTTGTCTGTCAAATGGTAGCAATGATACACTGCATTTAAGATCTGAGACAGTATTAAACATAACTGAAAAGCAAACTGTATGTAACACAAAGAAATTCATGGAAATGACAGTCTTTGGAGGTAGAATGAGGGAAGGGGAACAGTGCCCATGAACAGGAAACCTGAAGAGGAGGAAGAATACCCCGCACCAGAGAATGATGGGGAAACCAAGAGGCTGGCTGATGAGCAGATGACCAGTCTTAGTCATCACAGGGGCACACACACACCATGACATGAAACACTCCTGGAACAAGTCCCCAGCCCAGCATATGTCTCAACTTCCTGCCCCAGGAAAGCATTTTGCCTTTAGGAAGTGTTTACGCATCTCAAGGGGTAAAGACTGGAGCAGAAAATGTCTTTTTTTTTTTGCCTTTTCTATCCAGAAGGCAAGCTAGAGCTGGTGTACCAGGAGCAATGGCTTGACTCCTGTGCGTGGCAACAGATCTGGGGAGAGATAAGGGAGTGGTGCAAATGGAGAACTGCTCTGCTGGAAGGGCTGTCTCTGGAGAGAGCAGGCAGGATCCTTCTTGTCTTGTTACAGTGGGAAGAGGAAAACAGACAGAGGGGTCTGAGGATGCCCTAAAAAAGGTGCAGCTCTACAGAAGGAATTGGGAGAGGAGCAGGAAGCAGTGAAAGGCCAGTGCTACGCTGAGGCCTTCCCTCAGGACCTCACTCCTGAGATTTTCTACAGGAATAGTTTTGATTTCTAGTGGGCAGAGCTGCCGTAGGTGATGTGGGAGCAAAGTGGGACTTGGATTTCAAGCAGCTGGAACAGTGAATGGCATTGTTCAGTTGATATACCTGCAGATTGGCTTGTGACTGCTGACAGCTAACTTAGTTCCCCTGGTGTCCTCACTGGGGTGGATGGGCTGCAACAGCAGAACAATTGAGGGAACATCTACCCTCAAGCCATGGGTGGAAGGGGAGGAACTCCCATCCAGCTCGAGATCACAGATTGACCTGGCTTCATTGCCACATTTCATTGCCCAGGACATCAAGGATGTATTGAGGTTTTCTGGACCATGACTTACTGGAAAGAGCTACTCAGATTTTGAGCTGAGGCAAAAGAAACTTCGAAAAGGCTCCTCTTTTTAGAGATTATAGGATTTCTGGTCTTTTAAAGCCTGTATTTCCATTTGAGCCTCTTCTCTAGTTTTATTATTAAAAACATACAGTTTATTCAACAGCGAAATTTCCCCCCTTCAGGTAACATATAAGCAAAAGCACCTCCAAACAAAACACCTGAAACAAACTTCCCTAAGTGGCCTGCTTCTCCAGAATTGTACTTCCATCAATATTTTCTCCTCTCACTTTCCTGTGTGATACTTGCTACATTTTTTGTTCCAGTGAGATCCCTGTGTGGCAACTGCTAACGCACATAATCTGACTGTGACTGCCATAGGAGCCAGTGAGCCTGCATGGGCGAGAAGGGAAACCACTGATCTGGCAAAGTGCAAACTGATAAATCCAGTCAAAATCCTCTCCTTTCCTGACTGGCAATGCATTACACTGGCAAACTGGCCTTCACTGTGGGTGGCAGAAACCTGCTTTAGGAAGGTTTTAAAACACCAGAGGGCACAGCATTTGGGCTAACGTGGTAGAGTCACATTTGCTCATGACTCAGTGCCCCTGGTGTCACCTCTGCTGCTGGCACAGCAAGAAGGAAAAAGAAGTGAGTGCAGAGGCAATTTCTAACTCAAAATGGGTGGGCTGTCACACAGCAAACTCTACAAAGGCAGCAGGGTCCTGTCTCCCTGACCACCTCCTCATTAAAACTCCTCCTCAGAAAACAACTGGGAACAAATCCTCTTTCCCACCCCGGGTACAAGTCTCTCTGCAGGGCTTCATCATGCTTAGGAGATGGTGGAAGACCTTTGTATTTAGACAGGGAGGTATCCAGCCTGAGACAGAGAAGAATATTTTGTTGAAAGTATTTTAGCACTGAGGTGGTTACTAGAGGAAGGCTCCATGTGTGAGTGTGTGTTGTCTCTTCCCTGCTGAATGCAGAGATGTTTGCATCTTATTCTGTCCTGTGTCCAGAATGAGTGATGTTATGTTTATTTCAGGTGGCCTTTAGGGACACATGTGGCTGTGCCTCAGACTCTCCACAGATACAACTTGCCCCTCAGCAGTCCATGCCACCGCGCTTGTGTAGATGGTTTCTCCTACTGCTGGCTGTTTTCCAGGGCTGTGTTGGTGCCTATTCTACACCAGGCATACCTCAAGACAAAAAACTGACAATGCTGGTTCCTCTATCAGGGTGCTTTGAGTCTGCAACTGCTTTTATTTAAGACTAAACTCAGCCCCTGGAGTAATGGTTCACAGAGTCACAGAATCACAGAATGGTTTGTGTTGGAAAGGACCAGTTCCAATCTCCCTGCCATGGGTAGGGACACCTCACACTAGACCATGTCGCCCAAGGCTCTGTGCAACCTGGCCTTGAACACTGCCAGGGATGGGGCATTCACCACTTCTTTAGGCAACCTGTGCCAGTGCCTCACCACCCTCGTGATAAAGAACTTCTTCCTTAGATCTAACCTGAACTTTCCCTATTTAAGTTTGAACCCATTACCCCTTGTCCTATCACTACAGTCCCTGATGAAGAGTCCCTGATGACTGCAGGCCAGTTCAAGGGAGACAGAACTTCTAAAGTACCTCCTTCTTCTCTTGTACCCCAGAGGTTAGAGACTTCTGTTGTAATCCTTACACCCAGTGATTTCCCTTCTCCCTTTTCCATGAAGCAGCCATTTCTTTCCTGCATTGGCATATCCTCTGCAGCCTGCAGGCAGCATCAAAGGAAACAGCAAGTTTTAGCAAAGAAAGCAGCAAGCTGTGGCCTGTCCTATAGGAATGCCATGGCAGGCAGAGGGAGCACGGGAGGCACAGGGCACTGACCTGTCTGGCTGTGATTTAGGGAGCTGCAGAAGCTAAAATGCACCTGTTTTATTGGAGGTGTGTTTGCATGGAGGATCAGATCCTGCCTTACTCTGCTAAAACCGTAAAGTGGAGCAGCTTCTCTGGAACAGCTCCTGGATGGGCTTGTCCAAACAGCAGCAGAGGAACATCAAAAGGTGCAGTGATCACCCACAGATAAACACCCCAGCTGTCTGATCCTGAGCCACCCCCAGGCACAGCTGAATAGTTTGTCTGCCTGTGATGAGCTCTCTACAGCTCTCCCTTATACTGGAGCCTCCTTCCATGGCAATTGCTTAATGCATGTGGTGAAGGGCTAACTGACTTCTTGACTAGCCAGAGAAGAAGGCTTGGTATCTAAAGAATAGTTACTTGTTAGATAACCCTAGCATGAAGCCCTTTGAACAGAAGAAGGAATGGGAACACAGGCTTGGGTCAGTGCTACAGCGAGCAAGTCCCCACTCCAGTGACCCAGCTCCAGTGGGAAGTGTGTTTGCATCAACCATCTTTCAGTAATTATAGCAACAGATGACTCAAGATCAAAGTGTGTTTGTGAATGATGTGGTGAAGTCAATCTATGTAAATCTGAGCTTTTTATCTCTGGATCTGTCTTTAATGCTGACTTCTGTCCGGCTTTAACCTGCCCTGGGAAAACATCTCAGCTCCCAGTGCTGTGGCGCTGGTCTGGACAGACCCTGATTGCTGCCTGGCTTCCCTTTGCTCCCCTCCTCACCCTGTGCACAGCATGGCTCCAGGGGGACAGCAGCCACTCATCTGTGGGGCCTGATCCCTGGAGATCTTCCCAATGCAGAAGGGCACATTTACTGTCACTGTGAGCCAACACAGCCAGGTGCCCATGCTGACATGCTGACCATGCTGACATGCCACAGTGCTGCTGGTAGTTGGTACTTCCAGGGTCTGCTGCTCCCATGGTCAGCACCCAGCCGGCAGATGCTCCTGCCCAAGTGCTCCAGACATGTTTTCTGATCCAACTTCTCCCAGACATCAGGCTAGACTCCAAAGAGTGTTTGACAGGAAGGCCCCTTGCTTCAGGGTGACACAGGTGACAGCACGTGGAGAGCGTACCATTGGCCCAGCCCTTTGAATAAATCCCATGAACGCCCTTCATCGAGGCTGAATCTGTTTCATCTTCTTGCTGTCACGTATCCTCCTATCAGTTTCTATCATGTGTTTATCCTGTGTTTTCTAATTAGTTAATTACCTTACCCATGATGCTAAGCTTCAGCTGTTACCTACACCAGGTGATCTCCTTATGCGATCAATTTGTAAGCACTCCTTTGGGATATCTCCTTTCTGCAGAGCATACTCTGGACAGCACCACACACGTCTGGGGAGCTCCTTCCAAGCTCCTGAATCACTGCAACTCTCCTCTTCCTCAGTCTAGCTCCCAGCACTTTCACAAGCTTGCTGAGTTCCCTTTTATTTGCACTATTGCAATCAAATACTTCTTTTTTACTTCTTCATCTTTGTAACATGGCTTTTGCTAGAACCCTCTGCATGTGAAGAGCAGGAGAATTCTTGGTGTTAGCTTAGAACACAATACTGCCAGAGGAGTAGCTTGTTGGGTGAGAGTGCTAACAAGAACATCAACTGTCCTTGCCTCAGAAGCCAACCACCAGGAACTTGCTCTTAAATGTCACCTGCAGGGAAGAGGAGTAAATGCCTTCTGGGGCCATGGTGAGAAAGGATTGTGCTGATGAGTGGCTTGATCTGCTTTGTCACTTGTGTCATGGGTATTCTCCCACCTCACCTCATACTGCAGCATGTAGGGAACGGTTGGTTCTCCAACAGAGGTTAGAGGAAATGAGGCAGGGAGAGGTTTTCTAAATGTGAGAAACAAAGAGAGAGAAGTTACTCCACATATTGGTCTCTCGTGTGGTTGCATGCTGGCTCCAGACAGATTTCCTGCACAGTTCCTCGCTAAAGCTGTTTGAGTCACAAGCAGCAGAGTACAGAGGGAAGGCCGGGGTGGCTAGGGGTTAGGTGAAGAGAATGAATCTTGTCCTAGAAAGCCTTTTCCAGATGTCCCTGAGCCAGTCTCGATCTTCCTTGAGAATCTCTGTTGCTTTCATTTGATGTTTCCAAAAGCACTCAGTGCCTTCTGCAGTTATCATGTGGCAAAGATGACCACATTGGGTAAAGTTGAGAGCTGTCACCTGGGTCCAGGGACTGATACCATCTATGCACAGGATTTCCTAAATCACATCCATCATCTAGAGTTTTCATTGCTTACGCTGAGATGCTGTGTTGCTCCTACATGCTTATTTCTCAATAGAGTGGAGAGGTTTAATTATTGGGTTGCAAAGCTCCCAAGGGTCTTACGGAAATTGAACTGTAAGAGCCAAGTATGATGACGTACTGGGACTCCTTAAACTGGGATAGGCTGTTATCTGCCCATTTGCTGCAATCCAGGGGAAGTCTGCCCTCAAAACCAGCTGCCCAACATGCATGTGTTTTGGTCGCTATCATCAAAGTCTACAAGATGAGCAGGCAATTCATTATGATATAGGGTAGTGCTTTGAATGTTATAATCTGAGCTTCTTAAAAGCTTAATCTTTCTGTCCCTGGGATCACATCTTCCTCATGAGAAACAATTAGAGTATCCTGTGATAAAACACTGGATTATTATTAATGAAACCTGCACTGTCTCAGAATTTTCATTGACTCAAGTGTTCAAACAGATGCTTGACTTAAAATATGTGGGCACTCTCATTCCTGCCACAGGAGCTACCAATGCTTTTCACACAATGCCAATAAATGCGACTTGTTAAAAGCATGTTTGATTATTTATTAACCTCAGTTATGTCCTACTCAAAATCACTCATCAGAAAGTGCTCAGCACTTGATGCAGCCCTGAAACTAAGTAGGGTGTTAGCTACATCTTTCTTTTCCTTAACTCTTTAAGGAAGAAATGTCTGGATTTTGTCAGTGCAACAGCAATCCATAGAGTTTTGTTTGCCTCTGAGCCACACTCAGTTGGGGGCTGTAATATCTGGAACCATTTTTGCTAAAAATGTGAAGACAGGAGCCAAGCTTTGACATTTGCAGACTGAACTTAATTATCAGGATGCTTTCATGGTGGCTCTTGGTGGTAAGACACTTTTGTTGATCTGTATATAAGCTTATAGTTGAAATAAAATGCTCCAACAGTTTATGTGGTAGGGACACAACTTCCCGGCTCAAATTATAGAGACCACATAGCTGAGTCTTTTGCCCATACACAGAAGACAAAGGGAGGTTTGCTAATCATTTGGAGGAAACTGGGGTTTGACATTATGGGTCTGTTCTCTTACGCTACTCTTCCAATTCTCCTTTCCTAGTGCAAGCTGTGAGGTTTCAGGACCATGCCCTGTCTTTGCTACCTGTGCATACAAACAGGATGCAGCTGAATCTCAGTTCCTGCATGGAGACTCCCACCACTCTTGCAGTACTGGTCAAATTTTCCGGAATGCGTGCTGGAGCTGGTGCAGGTGCTTGCACGAAAAGGAGCAGACATGCCTGGATTTGGTGCTCTGGGCCTTCCCTGCTGTACCTCATCTTCCTTGGAGAAGGACCAAGGGGATCAAAGGCGCCAATTGCTGCCAATGGCTATGAATGACTTTGTGTAAGTCACATCTACTGCCCTGCTAAATGTCATGATCCAGGAATGCAGCTACTGCTCAGGCAGTTGCCAGGTGGTCAAAGCAACTGCAGGTGTGTATCTTTTTATGTGTTTATATATGTAAATGGAGTCAAAGTCTCAAGCGATTAAGTCATGCAATGTAAAGCATGTGACAGTGGTTAAGAAATAGCGAAGGGCAGACAAGGGTGACAGGAGGAAAGCATTTCATAGTGGCAGCTGTGAGCTAAATCATGTTGAAATCGGGTAACCTGGATTTTTTAGGAGAGAGGTTGGAAAGGAAGAGTGTAGCACTGGGAGAGGAGCTTATTTTTTTTTTTATCTCTGGAAAGGGTCCTGAGCCTTTCTTTGTAAAGCGCTTGGGCCCTGACTTTTATTTATGTCTGCTACTCTTCTTCCTCTCCTTCTCATTCTCCCTTTCCCTCTTCCTCTTTCTTTCCCTCTCCCTCTCCCTTTCCCTCTGCCTCTCCTCATCCCCAGTAGTTTACTCTTGGCTTCTCAGTGGCACAGGAGGAAAGGCAGCGAGGTGAATGAAATGGACTTGTGGATGGGACTCTGTCTGCTAGACTCACATTGGATCACACGGAAAACTTTATGCTGAGTGGAAAATGCCCACTTTAATAGCAACTGGATTTGAGTCCATAATTACCACAGCCATCACATGTCTGATTTGCAGCTATGAGCACAAACAAATGACTTGTCCATGCACTGACTGTGCTTCACATTAAATGCTCCTGGGTCCAGGGCTTTTTAAAAACCCACAGAAAACTGTATTTAGCAACACTGGTCTGATCCTCATGGAGATGAGTAGGAGTTGCTGTACTAGGAGAGCTAGACTGTACCCTTCCACACAAACCAGCCCAGTGGCAGACATCAAATGATGTTGTTCCTCAGCAGTCTACTGATGTTATCATTGTTTCTTTGAGCAGTTAGAAAGAACAAGATCCTACAATGACAAACCACAACATTTGTTGTGGTACATAAAGAAAAGATAAGTAAAAATGAAACCTTCCCAAATATATATATATATATGTGCATTTCACATCCTTTTTGTTTTTCGTGGACCAAGCACCTTACAGACAATTTGCTCATGACCTGCCAAAAAAAAGGTACTAGGGTCCAGCATGGAAGACAGACATAAAATAGCTAAAAACCAAGCCTAGAGAGGAGAAGTGCACTATTAAAAAAGAATCATTAACTTGCACATTAATTTCTAAGGCAGCATCACACTTACTGAGCTTTGAGGCATACAACTCCAGGGAACAATGAAAAGCTGTGTCTTGTTGCATTAGGAATTACTTTCCATTCCTGTATTCCTACCCAAAGCCTAAAATACATATTAAGTCTAAATAAAGGTAAATCTAAATAAAAGTGCTCCCTGACCTCACTGGATGTTGCACAGATGTGGCACAGAGGGAGGAAAGGTCAAGGTCATTCTGTGTATATTTCAAGTTTATTCATTAGATATTTACACTAACACCACAATTTACACACACAGCACTGATGGATGTAAATGTTGACCTAAATGTTGAGGTTTGATTGAAGGTATTTGCTTCAACAACCCATATCGATTTGTCATTTCCTTGCTAGAGACCCTTGGCAGGTCTCCCCTAGAAGAAGAGCCACCTTAGACAGAGAAAGAGGCTGTGAGGGTTGAGCAATTTGCCCTATAGACTTCTATGCCCTGTCATCACAAGGCCATATGATTCCATTCAATTACCAAGTGTGTCCCTTTGCACTGTTTGTTGGCTTTTGCAGAGTTGTTAGACAGAGGGGGAAAGTATTTTTTCCATAGGTGCTGTCTCTGTTATTCCACTGTGGATTCCCCCAGCTCCTTGGTGTCAAGCCTCCTGGCAGCACTGCCATGTCGGTCCTGCTTGTTTGTCCTGTTACCTCGAGTGCCGTGAGCCACATCAAATACCGGCACTCCAAGTGCCATGGGGATTGTGCTGCCTGTTTACTCCCTGCTGGGACTCAGCTCACTGGTGGAAGATGATCCCCTAAGAAGATGTTGCTGCACTGACTAACAATGGGAAGGTTCTCCATAAACCATATGGGGTTAACGTGGAGAGCATAGTGATTTTGGATTGACACCACCAGTGTAGAGGACACCACAGCCCCACTGGTACTGGCCACACATGAATTTGTAGAAATCAGCTTTAAGTCTGAGGCTAGAAACACTCATGTAACCATACAGAAGTGAAGTTCTACGTTCACATTTGCGCCACCAGGTCTGGCTGCCCTCTTTTCATGGTTATCAGACCTACAGTCTTAACCAGGTCAGTTTGCAGCCCCTGCCTACTGCACAGCCTCACATAAAGCAACTTCACCAGCACCTGAAAATCCAGTTCAGTCCCTGGAAAAATGTGAGTGGAACAGTGGTAGAGATCACACTTCAGGGTGGAGACTGCTCTCCTCAGACTAGTTCCAATTGTTGTGTAATGGTGCCAGTGAAGTTTGGTAACTCGCTCACATACTGGGAGGATTCACTTGATCGCAACAGTTAATTTCACTTTCTGGCATCTACCATTCATCAGAAATTCCAGGCCAGAGCTTTAAAAAGCAGCCAGTGATTTAGGATCTCATGACTGCTGGACATTTAAGATTGAGGTATCTTGGCAGGCATGCTTGATGCGCCTCCCCAAACCTCCTCCTCATAACAGCCACCAGAACTGTGGGTCATTCCAGAAGCCCTAGGCTGTGATGTGGAGCCAACACTTGCCCAAGGTGAGTCACAAAAGCTCCTTCCACAGCACGTTTGCCAGCTGGCAACCAGTTGTGCAAGTGCAATAGGGGACATGAGCAAACTGGAGAGTCTGCCATAGTGTGGGGTCACAAGAATCTCCTCCCCACCTTGTGGAGTGGTACACAGGGGGCTGCATCTCCAGCCTCAGCTGTAGCAGCCGCACATAGGGGTTTGCTGCTCAGCCCAAGGTGATCTGAGCACAGTAACCTGGAGGGCTTGTGCAGGACTGTTTGGCAGTTCAGTACTTCTGCACAGCTTGCTCTGAAGTAGCTAATAGAGCTGGCTCCTGTTTCGGACATGCTTTGGACAAGACCGGGCTTTCTTTGTGAGACCCTGCAGAGAGTTCCTGCAGAGGAAACCTGGGTAAGCAGCTCCAAGAGCTTTCCATCCAGCAAGAGTCTATCTAGCTGGGTGATGCTGCTAGAGGAGTGAATTCAGGGAAGCCTGGCAACTGCATCTTACAGCTAAAGGTCCTCAGTTAAGCTATAAAAAAGCATCCTACCTTCCCTGAACCCATCTTGAACTCTGCCCTACACCAATCCCTAGCAAAATGGTACCTGCATCCGTTCCACCCAGGCATACAATCAAATGGTGACTCAGTTCAGTTATTCATGCATTTATTACCCAGATAACTCTCTATTAAGCTAATGAGTCATTCTTTTACACCCACCAAACACATAGCTAGGATGCTGCTTATTTCTGCTATTCATAAACTAGGAGAAGTAGAGCAGAGCCTTGTACCAGAAAATTTATCTTCTCTAGAGAAGCTCTTCAAAGGACACATAGTTTGATCTGTGTGTGCTTTGATGAGCTTTGTGGATCTCCACAGAGTCCCATTCAGCACATTTAGTGAAAGCAGGGGTATGCTTTTCCTACACATATTCTTTTGAACCTCGGCTGTTGTTTAAAGGCAAGTGGACCCTGGCTGGAGGAGAGAGGAAACTGCTGGTGAGATAAGTAAGGCTGCTTCTCCAAGATGACGGGACAACTCGGTTCCAGGCATCAGTGAATTTCAAGCAGGCCAGGAGATGAAAAGCTAGCTATATATACGCACAATCCATGCAAGCTTCTCTGACACAGCAGACTTAGAATTGCCATTTCTTTCTAATTCGGCAGTAATCTGACTATTCCCTAAGACCCCAGAATATGGGGATTTCTGAATGAGGCATAAGTCTCTTTTTCCTTCAAACAGGTTTTGTTCCCTCAGGGCTGTGGACAAAAAAACTGAAAACACAACTTCGGTGCATCCAACAAGCAGAGGAATCAGTGGGCAAATAAGAAAGTGTCTGTAATACATATTTTTGTGAGAGTAACACATTTTCTCTGCAGTACCAAGATTATGAGGCCCAGTCATTTATTTTTTACATGCTTGATGTGCTCTATAAAGTATGGCTGTATTTGAACACTCTTCTGACCACTTTCAGCTGTGCTTTGCTGCTGAGGTGAGCTGCCTGAGCCTTACAAATAAAACTGCGTCTTGATGTCCGAAAGAAAGGTGATGAGAAAAGTTTGTCTGACTTTCTCTCTGGTTTGTGTTGCTGACACAGGTCAGGAGTGCTAAACCAGACCATAGTTCTACAGTAACCTTTCATCCTGCTGGACCAGTGGGTGCCCTTAGCCAGTGAGCTGACAACTGCGTAAGTGAAGAGACAACCAGTTCAGCTCCTTAGGCTGAAACCTCCTGATCAGAGCCAGAATGAAAGAAGGATGAGCTAGAGCTTTAGAAAGGATTTTTCATATAGTTTTCTTATTGCAACTCTTCTGTCTGTCCTTGTGCTGCTGTTTGAAAGACTTGCTCCTCAAGGAGTGATGATCGCAGACTTCCTCCAGACTGGAGTTTGGACCCTGCATGCTCTTTTGAGGAGCACTTGCACTGCCATTTTTTTAGCGGAGCTGTACACAAACATCATATACTTCAGCTCCCTGATGTGTTCTTGAATTTGGCATGTTGTTAGAGGTGGACTAAGAGAGACGTGCTGCACAGTAGCTAGGACTCATTTCCTCAGAAAAATAAGCTAAAGGCACTGCACGGTGCTACAGCATGCTGGCAGGCCCGTGGCTTCCCTGAGCAACAACAGGTTTCTGTACCACAAAGCACCTGGGCACACCAACTTTAGGCAGTTTCCTCTCCAAACAGGGGAGGGAGACGTGGAAGGGTGGTCTTCATGATCACATCCTCATGGCTCCTCTCTACCTCCCCAAGTCCAGACTTTTCACTGGACTGCCATAGTTTTTGCAAATATTCTTTGTTTATTTTTCTAAATAACTATATGGCCTTAAGGTCCTTTCCAACCCTAACCATTGTATAGTTCTATTCCATCCCTGGCAGTGTTCAAGGCCAGGCTAGACAGGTCTTTGAACAGCCTGGTCTAGTGGAAGGTGTCCCTGCCCATGGCAGCGGGTTAGAACTAGATGATCTTAAGGTCCTTTCCAACCTGTTCTGTGATTCTGCTTTATGATTCTAACTAGGCACATTTTTATATGTTGAGCTTTTCAGGCTCAAAGCTTTTGCTAGTTCCCAGAACTTGCAGATGATCCCAAGCCTATCATCTCTGCTAAGAAAACAAGCTCTTCTCACAGCTGTTCAAAAATATTGACCAATATTAAAGAATATACTCTCCTCATTTCAGAGGCAGTTATTGGAATGTGCTTGGTATTCAGATAATAACTTCTGTCTGTAGGAACTTGCTGAGTGATGTCTTGAATCACGCTTTGATAAAGTGATCTGTTTGAAGTCTATCAGCCCCTTCTCAATGCTGTCACTCAGCAGCCTTGACTCTGTCAGCAGGTATCAGAGTAGGGTCCCACTCAACTAAACCCAAAACCAGTCTCACCTTAGTCGATTATTGATTAAAAACACAGACCGGAAAAAAACAAGGAAAATGGTCTTTTCACAAACAAGTTCACTTAATACAGACAGCAACAGTGGGTTTTCCTCTGGTGAATGTCAGCTGAGGAGCAAGACCCTTCCAGCCAGGCTTTGCACAGACCACACCATGTGATTTTAAGGGTGTTGCCTTCTCTTGTTTCGAGGCTATCTCCTACATAAATGGGGTTTAATTGCGCCTTCCATCAAGCCTGACAGAAGAGTGCTAACACACCCAATGGCTGTGAGCAGGCCTGTGACTGTCTGCAGATCAAAGCCGATCATACCTCACGGCAGCAACCATGAGCACATTCCAGGCTAACCTGGAGTCTCCTGAGAGGCCTGCGAAAGGCACAGAGCACCCTGTAGCCTTGCAGTGCTCCCCACCCACTGCTGCCTTCCATTAATTAATTAACTCTGCAGCTTTGTTCCCTTATCAACATCCTCCCAGCAACAGCACAATAAATTGTACTTGCAACAGATGATGCTTAAATGAGATGATCCCAGGTCTTTGCAACTTGAAACAAGGGTGGGAAACTCATAGCTTTGTGGTGTCTCCAATTCATTCATTATACAATCAGATCTTAATTGCTGTAAGAATATGATTCTAGTAAATCTGGCCTCTAGTACCACTTCACTTGCTAAGTCTCCACTGCTATACACAGACTAGCCCTTGTGGGTTTTTTTACTTCAGTGGACTTTAAGGTATTGAATCCTCTGTAGAACTAACACTGTGTTCACCCACCCTGTATTTACCCACTGAGTGGACAGACATCGAACTTCAGTTAGCTGTTTGAGATAGTGAAAGAGAAGGCATTTCTACAGGGAAATTAATTTGAAATGAGGTAACAAAAATAATCCAGATGAATCACCAACTGAAGATGCTCCTGCTGGCTAAAAGAAAGGATAGGCATGAGATGCTTAACTTGACTACAATAAAGCCCACCTTATGTGCACAGAATCATAGAAACCTGAGCATGATAATAACCAGAAGGCTGCTTCAGGGTAACATTTGATGTGAGAAGTGTGAGGGGACTAATGCCTCATCCTAATAGTGGGGAAAGAGCCTCCAAGTGGGGAGATAAGTACCATCTGCCTGACTGGTATAAAGTGGTGTATATGTGGGACAGAAAGGGAAATCTGCACATTTCAGCACTTAATGATCTGCATGACCACATCAGGCAGCACACAGCTCTGAGAAGGCACTTCCCAAGCAGAATGAATTCCTCAGAGTTAGAAACTCATTTGGAAGAGCTGGAGACACAGGAATTATTCTGTGTCTCTGTCTGTACTGATAGGGATCAATGAGAGTTCCCGGGGACCAAATGCTTTTATCTCAATTGAGAGGGGGGAAAAAAATCCTCTTCTTTTCTGATCCTTTCAAATTGTCAAGCAACGCTTTAGCCAGATCATCAGCATTTGAGGCTCAGGAGTGTTCACCTGCCCTACTCTGCAGTTGGCTTCCTCATTGTTTCATCTGGGGCGTAACTCTCAGCAGCAGTGGGAGCCCTGTGTTATGAACAGGTACTACACAGTAACATCCTTGGGGTGGTTCTCAAGATGATTCCTCCTTCTGAGGAACACAGCTTGGTTTGAACCATGATAAGAGGCAAGACTGCATCAAGCAAACTCATGCCAAAGTCCTTCCATCCAAATGAAATGTGTCCAAATACAAACACAGTGCAAGAGACGGATGCTGCTTGTGAAAAATTCCAGTCCAGGTGTCCTGCAGAATCCTGCACTGACTGGAATTTTCCCCTGGAGCACTGTGCTGCCTGCTTAGGAACCTCAGAGGCATGATGGGGTGGGTGTCCATAGACGCAGCTCTGGTGACTCAGCAGGTGGCAGCCTTCACCTGGACTTTGCAAAGAATTGTCACCTTGAAGAAGGTGAGGGGATGGCTGAAGAGGAAGGCACCCCTCTCCTGGCACAGCGTGCAGAGTCTGGACGTTGCTAGCTGTCAGACTTTACTCCAGGTGTGAAGAGACCCATGACAATGTGCTGGAAGAACTGACCTCCTGGACAACAAGTGGACTTTCTTTTGGTGCCAGGAGGTACTGCTAGCATCTCTGGCTCCAGTACACTCCAAAAGATCTTTACACAGAACCCATGCAATTGAAAAGACAAACTGAGTTTGGCACTTTGGAAGAGGTTTGGATCAACAGAATCACTGCTCCTTTGTATGGTAACCAGGAATAGGGAGCAGTATAGTTCTTCCTAGTTTTTTTTTTTTGAGGGAAAATTTGCTGCAGGGGTGAAAATTGAGACTGTGAGAGCCATGTTTTGGGAGAGGGACAGTTTGGGGAGCAAACAGAACCTAGCAAAGGTTTATATGGGATGTAACTCACATGCTCATGAAGAAGGGAATGCTTTCATCACAAAAACCATCCAGTTCCTTTCAAAGCCAAGGTGTTCCTAAGAATTACAGTTTTGATTTGAACTGTGATATTGGACCCCTTTCCCAAAGCTCTTAAAATTTCAGGCACTGCCAAGATGGGCATCTTTGAACTGTTCACCTGCAAACGAGAGGAGAAACCATTACTAACATGAGAAACCATCGTGGTTTCCTCAGTGGAGACTGGCAATGCCTGCCTTGCTACTCAGTGCTATGCCTGCCTACCTTTTTCTCTACCCCTGAGCAAGCTTAAACCAAATAGCAAGCATATTTTCTCCTCCTACTGAGAGGCAGATTTATACTCATGCTCATGTCATTCTCTCAAAATACCTTACACAATTCACCATTGTTTTTTGGAGAGACGCCAACAGAGTTTGAAGGGACGTGTGCAGGACCTACCAGAACAGGGTTTCCCCATGTTTGACTCTGTAATCCCCTTATTCAGAGCTAAACCAATAGGCTCACACCTCCTGCACAGAAAACCTTTTCCATCTCCATCCACTGCCTTCAAAAACAAACAAGGATACCCACAAACTCATGCCCAGCTATTACGATGAAAGAGAAAACAAGAGACACAAAGCAGAAGAATTTGCTGCATGCAGATAAATGCTACTAAGTCCATGAGTGAGGATACTCATGGACTTTGTTCTGCATAGTCAAACATGTCCTAATCTTTCAAACACCTTCACTTTAGAACTACTGCTGACTGCTTAGTTACAGGGGATTTGCTGTTTATGCAAGGGCTTTCGTGAAGCCCCCAACATGGTGACACTGCTTGACTATAAATTGAGGCATGGATAATGCTTGGGTAAAAAGCTGTCTGAAGTAAGGGGGTTGGCAGGACTTTCCCGGGGCCACCTTATTGCCACCACAGATTGCAAAATTCAAAGTTGCAGCTGCAAAGAGACTCTGCAGGGTGAGTGCTAGGAATGGAGATCCTTGGGTGCTCACTAAATGCTTTGTAAGCAGTCCATTGACCGTCACGATGAAAGCACTGCCCAGAAAAGACCAGAAGTTGAGACTTTTACTCTACCCACTTTGTCTGCAGAGCGGTCAAATGGCCTACCCAGTTAAAGGGGTGATGTCAGATATAACAGTTCCCAAGCTTTCTCAATCAGCTCCTGCCAGCTTTACCTGCTGGCCCTTGCACTTTCTGGCAGGCTCCTCCTCCTTCAGTATCAGACTCCCGTTTGAAACAACCACACAGATAGCCTGCTTCAAGATGACAACCCCTGGGTCTGGGATGCTCCCAGTCCTGCCACCATTCTCCCATCTGAAGAGGGAGGGTCTTGCTAGTGCAGTTATTCCAAAGGGAGTCAGCTGTGGTGTGAGAATTACTAGGGGAGTTATGATAAAAGTGGGGACTTGCCTTCACTGCCATCTTTTGTCTTCCATGGCCTGCTCCATTCACAACATTGTCTTCATCTCTATCTGTTTGGGAGGAGCAGGTAACAGCTTAAATGCAAACATCACAGCTAATCCCTGTACCTTGTTTCTTTCTTCAGTGAGTACTGGTTCTGCAGAACCCACAGTCCTGCTCCTGCACACTTTCTCACAATCCAGATATTCCTTGATCACCCACTACCTGAGGAAACCTTCCAGCCCCAATGTGTTTGTCTTGGTTCAGCCACATTCAGATTGGCTGTTTTGACGCTATAACACTGAGTGTGGGACGACAGGAGCAGACCTGGGTTGAAGGGGTTCAACCAGACAGCCCTTGCCTGCCCTTCATAGACAGCTGGATCCCTGGGCCACATGCATACCTCAAGGATTTCTGAAGAGAAGCTAACTGAAAAAAAGGAATCTTTGCTTTTCAGTGCCAAGCCCACCCAGAATGACCATGCCACACTTTTGCCATCCCTGTGGATAACACTGGTGTACATACCACCCACAAAAGCCCTCACACAAAAGGTCTTATTTCTTCCTTTCTCCATACTCTTTCCTGCAGCATGCCTGCCACCCAGCTGAAGGGAGGGCTAGCTTAATCCTGCAACATGGCTGACAAAAGGGACCGAGTTAGGCCCTAGTCCAGAGCAGGGACTCAGTGGCAGCTTTAGAGTGAGCTGGTTTAACTGGAAAGGTTCCTCCTGAAGGTCGTGGATGCTTGCGATGGTTTCCAGAGCCTGGTCAGCTCAGTGAGGTGTACTGACCCCCTGAATCTCTGACTGCACCCACACAACAGGGCCTGGCTGCAGAACAGTGTAAGAAATCCTACATCATGTAGGAGCTTTTAAACACTGTACCCAAGCAAGGGGGATGCAGAGTCCCACAGAGGCCTGTGGCAGAGGAACACAGGACTCCTCCTTCTGTTGTAGGCAAGTATTCACCCCAAGCACAGCACCAATACAAACTAAGCAACTTTCCAACACCCTGTCAGGTATTTGACAGGCTAAGAAAAATACCTCCTTTAAATTACCTGGTTATCCAAGGGCATGTGGGAATGAAATTTCCATTGTTAATTATTGGTAAGATTGTTGGTGTCTGGAGCTGTGCAAGGATTTCATAGGGAATGCAAACAGGGCTCTCGGATGGCCAAGCTGCTGCTGGATTTAAAGCTTGTGCATGGCCTTCTAGAGTAAAAGAATGTAGCTTTACACCCTTCTTGTGCAGGCATAGCAGGAGTTGTTATCTATACTGACAATTCTACAAATGCAGGTCATACCCCATACTGGTCAAGGCACCAAAGAAGCTTGTTTGGTGTGCTGAGGTCAAGAAATGTTAGTATTTGGAGAAATTGTGTCTGAGAAAAGGCCCCTGCCTGTCACCAGTGCAGGGACAGCATAGCAGAGCAGAGGAATCATAAGCCAGTGTAGCCTGGCCACTTCTCTGACTCCCTCAGACCTGTAAGCTGATTTTTCCTGTAACCAGCTCCTGCAGGTAATCATGTTTCATTTGCAGCATCTTACTTGGTGGAGGGAGTTGCTTTTATATCCCACAAGCTCCACAAGAAGACAGAGGCGTGCAGGCAAACATCTTCTGGACTGGAACACGGCAGCACAGCAGACACACATTTTTTGTGCGCACCTTTTGCATATGCAGGCTCTCGCCTCCGCCATGGAGCTGGAGTGGGCCGCATCAGAGAGCAGAGCAGCAAGAGTCAAACTACAGAAGGAACAAGAGAAAAGTAAGCCAGTGGCTTATCACCAGAGATCTGCAGAACCCAAGAGAAGTTTTCTGCTAAAGCCGTCTCCTCTGGGCTTAAACCACGACACCCTCCAAGTTTGGGGGTGGTTTTGTTTGGGCAGTCAGTCATTTTTAAGCTTCATCTGTGCCTCTGAGAAAGAAAAATGAATAATTCCTTCCCAAGTTATTTTTAGGTTGCATCCAAGACTGTAAAATTAGCATAGAAAAGAATACATAGCATCAAGCTCTAATTGGGCATGAAGCAAGCATGTTAACATCAAGCATCTGGACCTCAGGAGGACCATCCCCCCCATTCTGCTCTCAGTGCTTCCTTCATTTCTCTGCACATACAACACACGCCACTGTAATGGATTTATCTGCTTTTGCTTGGATTGGGAAACACCATACTGCGTGCCTGTACTACACGAGAAGAGACCTGGTGGCTGGTGAAAACCATGTGAGGTAGCATCTTCTAGAATGTCATTTGTTCACAGCCCTGCAATTATGAGCTGCGCAACTTTAAGAAGTTTGGAAGTTGCCACCAATAAGCCATTATTTACTAGTACTTCCACAATTAATAGATCATGTTCTCCCAAAGTTAGAAAAGGAAACAGCGTATTTTCCCAGTCCTTTGAACAGTAGCTATAAGGGTGTATGAAACCATCTGAACGTGGAGGTTTTTTTGTGGGACCTACAGGTCAAAGCCTTGGTTTTGTGGAAAGGTAGCTTACTTCAGACCAAAGACATGTGCCTCAGAGCACATCTAATCCAAGACAACACTCAGCATATGTTCTTTTTGCTGACAATGGGAGCTGGGCATCTGCGTGTCATTCTGGATATGCTGACTGTGCACAAGTACACAGATCTGGGAATATTTCCCACAGCCATACCCAGAATGGAGGGCTGCAGATATTCCAAATGGGATCTGAAGGTACAGGCCCAGCCCTAGAGAAGACTTTCCCCCATTTTTACTGTCTTTTCTTTTTTTTTCTCATTTTTTCCCCCTACAATATTCAAGTACAAGAGTATTTCCAAACTATAAATGCTTGAGAGCAATGAGGACCATGTGTGCTGCATATTTCAGGAAAATAGTACCTGTGGGAAGTCCACAGCCTCCTCTGGGAGCACAGCAATCTATAGTTTGGGGAAATTCATCCTCAAGGAGCTATATCTGACACAGGGCAATGAACTGCCTTCTGGTGAACCTACCACCTTTCCACCAACAGCAGACAACCAGCGAAGACCCATGTCCCCTCTTCTGATGGCTATTGCTAGGGTACCAAGTGTGCACTATAAAGCTATGGGGACCGCATTAATGTACAGCTAGATTTCTACCTGAAGAAGGTTATAAACCCTGTGGGGCCTAAAGAAGGTAATTAGAGAAAGGCAGACCTGGGGTGATGTGTTTCAGGCATGTCTTTTTGAAAATATTTCCCCTAACCCAAAGGCAAGAGGCTAGAAACAGTGGATATACTCGGGGCAGGGAGGGGGTGTCTCCTCTAAGCACCACCTACTACAGCACCAATGTGGAAGACAACCCTTCACTAAGCAAGCCTGGAGTGCCTAACACGCTCTGATGCTTTCCCTTAGCCCTGAAATCCCTATAAACACCCTGAAGTAGCAGATGGGACTTGGGCACTGCAGACCAAGTTAGGTGCAGACAGTTAAAAGTGCTTCTGCAGTCCGGCTACCAGAAAACAGGATTGCTCAGGCGTGCAAAACAGCGTGAGAAAGTGTGAATGAAGTCTGCAGACTTCTTCCTTGTTCCCAGTTTACTCTGGAATAATTGTTTACTTTCCCCAAGCTCATCCTGATCTATATCCCTAAATCAGCATTATGTTCAGCATGGGAGCCTGTCATGCAGTATCATCAACATGAAAGCAGACAACAGAGATACAACAGGGTAAGTTTCTCCTCGACACCACTCCAATCAGCTCAGAGGATGTCGTGGCTTTCAGGCACGAGGCAGCACATTGGAGGCTGGTGCTGGCTTTGAGTCATTGCCTTTTAAGCCTGAACATCTGGCCAGCTGTTTGGTTCCACAAGCACAGCGCTGTTTTCCAGAGCAAGTGTGGCTGTTCTGTGGCTTCTATTGTTTATGTGCTCTAGAACCCCGACTTTTATTCTCCAGTTACCTGCCTGCCTCCCACCAGTCTTTCAGGTCTTGTGTTTGGCTGAGAGCGTCCTGGGAATCTCCAGTTGCATCTTGCTGGTCCCAGTCACGTGGTTGGTCTGGGCTCCTGCCTGTGCTTGTTTGATGTGTGATCCATGCACAGGCTGCTCTGCACCTGAGAGGCTTTCATGCAAACAAAGGAGTGACCTGTCTCTTGGTGCAATGCTGCACTCAGACACCCTGTCCTGATGAGAGGCTCTGAAGCTAATCACCTGCCTTTGATCCATTTGCCTTTCAACTACAATTACCGTCTTCTCCCTTGTCTCCCTCTGGGCTCCAAGTGAAGACCTGCACAGCTACCACATAGGAAGTGCCACATCCAAGCAGATCAGACGTCTCAAGCCTTGGCAAGGATTTTCCACAGGTAATTGAGGGTGTTTGCATTTTGCACAAGCAAAATCAGTACCGGTTTGTGCAGCTAAGTACATGGCTGCACCATTGCCTAGTCTGGACATGCAAATAGTCCTTGGTGAGAGCAAGTGCAGCCTTTACAGAGACAATACAAATCTGACACCTCAGTTTCATGTCTGCCAGCCCCAGAAAGCTGGGCCTTACTTTGCTAGTCCAAAACCAAGTAAGAAGTTCAGTCACTAGAAACCAATGGTGACTTCTTGACATCGGTGATCTATTAGAGGTGGATGAAGCTACACTCATGGCCCCTGCAGATCTTTTAGGGCAAGAGGCTTTTTCTAAGAGGAATCTGTGTACACCAGTACTAGAAATGTTACCATTTACCAGTGATTTTCATCTCACTCAAACTAAGAATTAAATGAGATTTCCACAGCAAGTTATCTTCATGGTCTGGGGTTGAATTTTATTTAGCTCTTTAGTCAGTAGGTTTTAAATAGATGCTTTGAAATTTGACCACTAGATCCTCCATACCAGGCTGGATATCAAACTCATCAGCATTTGGGAGACAATATTCCTGACCAGAACCCAAATTTGACCCTGGACAGAAGCAGCTTTTTTTTTTTTTTTAAATTTATTTCCTTGGAAATTCACAGCTGCAGACCATACCCACATCTGGGTTTGGACACAGGTATCTCATAAAGCATGACATTTCACAGGTCCCCTCTGCTCCATCTAACTCTCCTCTCTGGTCCAAAAGAGGGCATTCTGGGCAGGCTGTTTCTAGGAACAGTATCAGTGTATAGCCTTGTAAGTCATTAATGCTAATAGCAGTTGCATAATACACAGCTGAAATGTGGTTGTACAGTAAGCGAAGAACATACACCAGCTACATGACATATGAGTGCCAGTCAACGTTTTTAATTCAGTACCTTCCCTTACCATTACAGCTGAATTTAGCTTGGATTATAAATGGTCTGAAAGGGTCCACAGTTCAAGGTGTCACAGTCATGCCACTAACTGTAGCACAGTCCTTTGCTTAAATGCTGCATGCTTGGCTACAGTCTTGAAGAGGTGTAAGCTCACCTTAGCAACGCTTTTCCTGTGCAAAAGTTCAGGAGACCTCCAGGAAGGCCTTGGTCACTCATTGTGTCTAACTGACAGGTAGCTCAAAGCATCAGAGATGACGTATTGTCTTTGAACCCTCAGAGAGCCCTGAGCACCCATATTTAAAGCGGGAGACAGTGAAGACAGGTCCAAAGATGTGAATAGCTTTTCCTTTCCAAGGAAAACTGGAAGCCACACAAGCAGTGAGGCAGCCATTGAGGTGAGGCAGCAGCACAGTCACTCATCACAGCGAGTGTAAGCAGAGCCATGACAGCAAAATGGAAATCTCCACCTTTACAAGAATTGCTAAAGCCTGGTGTGTTGCACACAAGTGCAGAATGGATTTCTTTCACGTCCTGCAGATTTGGTCAGTTCTGAGGCAGAGCAGCCACCTCATCCTGTTGGCTTGCTAAGGGAACATGAACTATGCCCTCTTCAAGGCCCTGTTTCTCCTTTTTTTCCTTGTTTTCTCTTCTTGTCTTTTGTCTTAGCCTCATTTAAATGTTCTTGATTGTCCTTAGATAAACAAGCTGTGGACCATATTTAAAATATAAGGCCAGCTGTATCCTAGGGCCATCAGATAACATTCTGATGGAGCTCTGAATGTACAAGCTAGACTGAGCCCTTAGTTTCTATGTTGTGATGAACAACAAACAGCCCTTGGCTGCCTGATCCTTGCCAGCAGAAGTGTGCAGGGCACTTCCCTCAGGAGACACTTATCTGTGCCCTGACCCCTGAACTGCCAGTGCTCATTTGTACTTTGATGACAGGCACCCAAAGAGTTCTGAGCTTTGCTCTTATCTTGGCTGCTTTGCCAGATCTCCAGGCTTCCCCTAAAGTATGAGCTAAAAAATGCTTAAAAAGGGAAGAAAAAGGGCAGAATTCTTCCTTATGTTTTTCTGAGCTACTCTCATGCACTTTCCGGGAGCTGTTCTCACTCTGAGCTTCACTGCTTCCCACAGCCGAGGACGGCCACACTGCCAGCAAGAGTTGAGCTTTTATGTGACCAGGTCTCACTCTGGGGAGTGAGTTTTTGTACCTGGAGAGTGAGCTGATTTGCTCCAGGTGAAGGCCAAAGTGCAGCCAGGTTGTAAACAGTACAGATGATGAGAGAGATACTCACTGATGTGGTGGAGGCAAAGCCCTCTTGTCTCTGCCTGAGAACCACCTCACATGTGTACTCAGGGAGATCAGTGCCCAGCCAGCAGCTCAGAACCACAGAAAGGAGAGTTTAACTATGTTGAAGGTTGCTCCCTCCTAGCATCTGTGCCTACTGCAGTGTCACTTCCATTTGGGAATGTGTCCTGCTTGTAGCTGAGTGAAATGAATGATAGGGCTGAAGTTATGGGGCTGTGGGAGGATGAAGAGTGCCACCACAATTCTGAACAAAAGATATTAAATAAACCCTAATTCCCTGATGGCACATACGCACATTATAACATGATAACCATGCAAATAGCACGGAGCTCCTAGGAGCTAGATCACCTACTGAAAGAGCAGGCAGAAGAGTCTGCTACTCTACAAGAGAGCGACTGTGTTTGGCTACATCATGCAATTCATTTCAGTGCATGCTGTACAGTAACATCATTTTTGGAAACCATATTGTTTGGCCCTCTAGAGCGATTCCCAGAAGTAATTCCTGTGAGGAGCACACGCCCAAGCCAGTCAGAATTTCTGGAATGACATTGCAGTTGCTCAACACCTCGTTATGCATATAGAAGAGAAAACAGAGCGACGCCTTAGCCGGTATAATAGATAAGGGTGTGAGAATTCAGCTCCCTGGCTAGCACATGAAAGTGTGAATGACCTCGCCCCATGGCCAGGATTGCTCAAGCCATAGGAGATGTCAGTATCAATACACACATCTTCACTTCTACTCACAGGACAGTTCTCTCAGTGTTTGCTTCTCAGATCTTGGCCTGGAATGGAGAGAGCAAGCACGATGCTTGTTGAACAACGCACTTGCAAAGAGGTTTGCTTCTGCAAACTGACTGCAGGGAAAGATTGATGTAATTCTCTTTTCATTATCCAGTCTAGTGGAAGACCTTCCACCTCTTCAGATAAACATGCAATTAGAGAGATATCGAAGTAACGGGTTCTCCATTTTCTTCAAATGGAGACTAGTGGTTCCACTATGTTATCTCCTATTTAATGACTGGGTGATCCTCCCTGTATAAAATAGAAAGAAGCTCCTCTTGGTCAAAACCACTGAGTATATTCAACTTCTTTTTATAAAGCAATAAGCAGCTTGAAGCAAATGCCATTTCACACTGTCTTCAGTATGTCTCAGGAACAGGCCAAGATTTCTTATTATGTATTCATACCCAGACAAAAGATGTGTAGCAACAGCAGTCAGTTGACTCACTGACTAGCAGATTTGGGCAGTTGTAGCCCATACTCATGATTAGATAGGAGGGGTGAGGGTAGTTGCTGCTTGTGAATTCCTCCTTGTCCCACCTGAGGCAGAGAAACTATTCTGCAAGGGCAAAATGCAAGGAAACAGATGGTGGGAAGAAGTTTGGCATGGGTGCTGGGTGAAGGGGGCACCTAAACTCTCATGCCAGTGAGTTCTGGAAGGAGCAGGAGACCAAGCAGTCTGGTGCTAACACAGAAGGCCAGAGCATGTCCTGCGGAGCCCTGAGCTGACATAAAGACCATAGTTAAATGGCTGCAGGGTGAATTTTCACTTTTCAGTAGGTGTTTTCCCCTGAGCTACCAGAAGACCTTCAGCAGCAGCCAGTACAACTAGAGCACTACAACTAGGTTCCTAGCCTGGCTACAACATTGATTGAAGTGATTAATCTAAACCTGTAATGGCAGCTTTGGTAAACAAAGACCTGTATGTATGAGTAGACAATATTTGATGTGAGAAAAATGTGGCAAGTGGAGCCTCTCCCATAGGAAGAGAAGGTGCTTTTGACAGATGCCAGTCCCTGTCCGAAAAGCACTGAGGAGTCCCTCAAATGGTTTGCAACTCTGGGTTTTCTTTATTAGCACTGAATTAAACCATCAATTCCCAGTTCAGGGAATTCCTAAGGCATGTGTTTTTCTACTGACTTCTCTGTGCTCCAAGGAAAAGCCAGTAAAGGTGATGAATTAGGAAAGCAGTCTTCTACTCCCCTTCCCCACTTGTCAGGCAGTAACTAATGCATACCAACTCTCTGGGTTTGTCACTGAATTCAGTGGGGCTCAGACCAGCAAACATTCTCTAGCAACGCCTGACTGAAGCCCCAGTGAGAAGTCACGTGTTCCCTCTCCCGCTTGCCCTGCAGTATTATTGAGGTTGCCAAGCCAAGCACTGAAAATTCACAATGAACTTTCATTCTGCCTGCTCATTTATGGCCTTGAAGCAGTAAGGCCTTGAAGTATGTCCACACCAGACCATGTCCAGAATCTTTCATTACTTTGCTTTGATTGAAGCCGATGGCACAGACTTTTTCTTTGAATGAAGCCCTGTCTCTTCAGCAGGTAAACACTGGTGAAGTCCACAAAGCATTCAGTGAGAGGGCATTTGAGTATGCGAGAAGGTCTGTATTGGTGGATCCAAACATTACTAGATAAAATGGGAAAAAGGAGGTTCTGGATTCCTTTAAAGTGTCACCTATCAATTAGCTAACTTAGTGAGAGAGTAAAAGAATAATCTAAGATAACTCACATTATGACTATGATGGCTAAATAATGACAATCTGAAGGAAGGTGTTAGTGGTAAGTATGCTTATAGTACGGCCAAGGAGTACCAAGGTACTCAGAGAAATCCTTAAGCACAGCAGATCCAGCAAGCAAATTGGCCACCTACTCCAAGGACAGCAGCATCATTAATCGTGGTATGCAGCAAAGGTGGGATTTGGACTTCACCTGAAATTATCCATCTTGTGTTTGAGAAGAAATGAGCCAGACTTACACAGATTTTACACAGATGCTGGAGCTCTGGCCAGAGAAAATCAGAGGTGCACAGAGGGGGATTTCCACCAGTTAATGATGTAGTCCAAAGGATGCTGGGCTGAGAACAGGCTCATGCCAGCCCATCTGCTGTGAAACTCTGACCTTCCCTTATAGATTGCAACTGCACTTGTCACATGCAGTATGATTATAGTGACAGCCTGTGCCAGTGACACCGGTCCTGCCTATCTCGGTCACCAGACTGAGCCCCTCTAATCAGCCCTTCTAACAGAGATCATTTCATACCTCCTGGCAAAGGGGTTCAAAGAATTTCTCACACCTTCTGTAACACACAGGATGTCAATGAAGTTGTCATCTATTTTCAGCTGACAGCTAATCTCTGGAGTATCCACTTCCAACCATCCCCTTCTTTTGAAGTCTCACCATTGCCACCAGCAAGCAGTATAGGGACAATCCCTTACTTTTCAAGTGTCACAGAAGCTGTTTCTAAAGCATAGCTCTGGGTAACAATGACTCAGGGGGTTGTTTCGAGACAAACACTACTCTTATTTCAAACAGATGCAGCCGGTGTCTGGTCATTTGGGCTGAGTGCTCAATGGCAGCTGGAGATCGCATGCTCATGTGTGCTTCTGGCGCCATGTGGTAAGACCATCCAGGCATGAAGCTGCTCAGGTATCTCTCTTGGTAAGAGGGTTTGGACCACTGGAAACACGTTTTTCTGCTTTGTGCTACCCAAGGGAATTAAACTTGTTCCACTTCAGTTTAGCTGTGTTAGAAGAGCAGCAGCAGTCTTCACTGGAGGGGGCATTGAGGGCTGTGGGCTGCCTTCCCACCTGAGCTCAGATCTGCCTGGTCACGAGGGACCTGCCCAGTGACCTGGACTCCAGCCTGACCCTGGCTGCACTGTAACACACAGATGTGAGACACTGAACAGCAAAGGAACCCCCTTGGCCAGGACTAGAAAGCCCACCTGTAGCTTTTTAATGCTTGTTATCCAGCTCTCTACCCAGAAGGCATAGTATGGGACAACGTGACCAAAGGCATTTATTTTATCAGACAAACATATTCCACTGAGAACAGAAATACTAAAGAGTCCTTTGATTTAAAATTTAACAGAACATATGAAGTCAGTAAAAAGGCTGGGTTTACCTCCAAACATTGTTCTGCTTATTAACTGAATGACTGTGCAAGGAAAGCTTTACTTCAGTATCGCTTTGGTTATATATGCTTTCTGGGAACAGCAAATGGTTTCTAGACCATTAAATATTTGCCTGCATGACCAATGTGCTCTCCCTCCTGCTTACCTGCACTGCTAACGTACTTTCCCCTGGAGATGGAATGTTTGCCATACCAAAATAGCAACTAAATGAATGAAAGTTCAAGTGGAGCTATAAATAGAAAGGGCACCAGGTTTTACAGTGCTACTTCACACCCACTTCCTTTTGTCTGCCATTAACTCTGAGATCTGAAGTGAAATAACCTTTCTGCACTTTAGAATAACAAACAGCAAAACAATAAAGAGAACAAACTGTTACAAGGAAGTTACTGAAGTGCTGTGCAGAAAAGATGGACAGACTATTATGTGTATAGACATAGTGCTGTGCCCCAAGCAGAGTTGCCAAATAGTAATACTGGGTTTAAATTGTAGCAGTACTTACGTGGGAACCTGGGGATGGCTGAATGAAAAGGTCTTGGATATAATTTCCCTCTGCTCATTCCTCTTCAACAGTCTCTGTCATGCGTGATGTAGAGCAGAGCCAGCCCCTCATTCTATGAGCAACGCACAATCACACCTCCTGGTGGAAACCAGCTTCCAGGGCTGAAGGCACAAAAATGGGGAGAAAACGAATGATGAGAAGAAAAATAAGTAAGTTAAAAAAAAAAAACCAAAACAACCACAAGTTTTTTAAAGGCCAAAACCTGCTTGGTTTTCATACCAAGGACAGAGTACACCAGTACTATCCCAGTGCTGCTTTGCCATGTAAATAAATGCCTTTTCCTGCTGCTATAAGGTGTGTTTGGGACAGCTATGGGTGGAAGTGAGGGGGTTCTAAAGGCAGACAGGTTGGGAAGGTGCTCTGGGAGGCAATCTGTGCTGCTAGACTCAGGCCTCACAAACAAAGCTCACAACCCCTCACAAGCCACTGTATTTCCCGAGCTTCCCCTGGACTGGCACAGTCTAGCAGTTAATGTTGTGGAAGCCTGTTAATATTCAATAACTGAGACTGAGATAAATACCACGTAAACCTGGAAGAAAGTCACTAAGTCAGGCTAGATTAGATTAGGTAGTAATTTACTATTTTTAGTTCTAGCTGTTGGAAACTGATACTAAAAAAAATCTCACTAAAAAGAAACTCCTGCCCAAAATGTAGGCTCATAAAAATGTAGTGAGTTCACAGGTTGTGTTTATTTTTGTTTCAGTGTGTGATGTGAGACCTGCAGGTATAAAGGGATGCCCTTTTCTCTGTTTATGGAGATTCTCTGCAGGTTGGCTGGTGTAATACTTGGCCTGCTGGAAGTTTCATACTGTTTCGAGGTACAAATGCAATAATGAGTAAGAGAAGAAAGTATCACAACATGTTTCAGTGTGTCTCGTCTTCTGGTGAGAAGTCCCGACCATTGCTGTCTGAACAGAGATCCTATCTGATCCTTATAGTTTCACTCCTAGCAATGGAGGTACCTGTACTTTGGTCTTGCACTTTAAAAATGGTGAGGAGACTAGATGGAATTGCTGAAAAACCAACTTCCCGACTTTTCTTCTGAGTGATTGGACATGACAGATATTTGCTTTATCATCTCATTTACTTCAGCCTGTATTGTGTTGGGACCTCGATGGAGAAGAGACCGAACAGGTCACTCCTGGAACTCCATGTTGAACGCATTAACTAGATTTACTGACTCAGATGGGCACTGCCAGTCTGTTTTCCCTCTCACCCATCCCAAAGCACTCCAAAGGGACACAGTCTGGATGAGAAAGGAACTCTACTTGTATTTCTAAAAGTGCTGCAGTGAGAAGCTTCTTATCCCAGGACTTGCACAACCAAACACAATGTGAGCAAGGAAGATGCTGCCGTACACGAAAGCATCTGCCTGCAGCTCGATTCCATCAAAGAGTAGATCTGTGGATTGATTTTCCTAGTATGACATTTTCCATCTGCAGAGCATTCAAAGGCTCTTTATTAATCCTGCTGTTGTTCGAGAGTCAAGCAACATTATGAAACAGCTCATGAAAAGGCACCCAGCTCCACTAACACTGCTCCATAAGCCACAGAGAAAGTCCCAATATGGGTGGTGGCAGGAGCAAAGCCGAGGTGACAGGGGCAAGGGAAGAGCATGGCAGATGCTGTCAGTGCAGCCAATGTGAGCAGTGATGGCCAGTGTGGGCAAGGGCATTCTTCAGTCTGTCTTTCAAGGGAAGCCCACCTCATCTTCTGTGGACAAAGCCAGCTGGTGCCAGCACAGCTCATGTGAGCAAAGAGCACCAGGAAGGTTGTGCCTGCTGTCAGTTGAAAATGCACACATTCACTTCCCGTCTCCGTCTCTGGGCTCTGGTTATCAGCATGCATGGGCATGTTTTTATTCATTTTTATTTGCAGTAATGTCGTGAACAACCTTTTGATGACTTATGACCCACAGCAAGCCAAATACCTTATGGAACAATGGCTTATGAAACAACGAAGGGAGAAGAAAGTCAGGAAGAAAGCTGGAATAACATTAATAAAATAAACTCAGCAACTGAAAGGACAGAAACAGCAAATAATTTCCCCAGTGGCATGCCACAGATATTTCAGGAGAAGCCAGAGAATAAGGGAGGCTTTCAGAATACCTAAGAGATTGGGACACAGCAGAAGATGTCCCCTAGGGCTGAGCACCTGAAGCCTGAATAGCCACATCAAACATTTTTGGGGCACAGCACACAGCATGTCAATTTGCTGGGGACTGTGCTCTGCCACAGGATATGCTAATACTGTACGAGAGGTCTGAACACATCCTTGGCCTAACCACACAGATTTGCATAGCCTTCTTCAGAAACACATTGTATTAGATGGCCTGAACAATGTATTTAGCACGAGTATGCTTTCATGTCCTCAGCCTATGAGAAAGCTCTATTAGACCATCACATTGTTGAAGTACATGTTGGAAGAAAGCTATTCCTGAACCATTCCCTGTACTTTTAATTGATGGGAGAGGAATATGTTGTTCCCCAAGAGCATTTCCTACTGATTCACTTCTCTTTATCATCTGATTTACAGGTCTGATCTTGACTTTTCACCACACCCAGATCTCCTCTTGACTTCAAGGAACAGGGCTCTGTGGGGGCAGTGTGAAAGTCACCCAATAAAGGTTTTCAAGAGGAAGCTGCTGAAATCATCAACACTGAAATTTACATAGATCTAAAAGATGCTAATGCTATGGCAAGTATGACAAGCTGTGCCAACTCAAGTGCCATGATGTAATGGAGAAGGACTGTGCAGAACAGCCCATGTATTTGCAGTGACAATGCTTTCCACCCCTTTGCAGAGTACTGCACATCCACTACGTGCACTGTCTGACCCCCCTCTTTCAGCTCCAGGGTGTGAAGGAGCTCTAACATACCATATTTGTAGCAAAGTGTACAGATTCACTGCCCCTTCCTACCGCCCTCTCCAGGATGATACCAGGAGCTATCATCTCCCAGAGAAGCCAGAACACGATGTGATCATTTTGTTTCCTCCGTTAATTGGAATGAATTCTTCCTCCATGGAGAATCTGCCATAGACAGAGAGCTAACCTCCAGCTCAAACGAGAGACTTCTTGTGGTAGATGCCCCATAAGTGCATAAAGCATGAGTTATCTTTAGAGATGGACAGAAACTACAGCAGTTGCCAAAGGCTACCATGCACTGCAGAGAACCCCACACAGCACTGCAGTGAGGGAAAATCTGATCCAGACCCCTTCTCCAGGCCATCTCTGAAGTGGACTTGGTGAGACACTGGGGCACAGTGAGACTTTGACAGCTGCATCCTCACTACATGGTACATCCACAGCAGAATGATTTTGTGTCTGGATAAACCTAATACTCCAGTGATTAATTATAAACACTACTTCTGTAAGAGTTGGAGGGGGAGAAATCTTTTCCTTCTGCTGAGAAGAAAGAGAAAAACAATACCCATGAACAGCATCAGCTGTATAAATGATTGTGCTTTTTGCCCACGATTCATCTGATAAATTCTCTTGTCTGGGAGGAGTCTGTGTGTGTTTTGATGTGTAAAGTAGGATAATGGATTACCATTATTAAAGAGCTTACAAATTGGGCAGGCAAGCCCTAGGTGAGAGGTCACTCTGACTGTACAAAAGGTTTTAAGTGAGGGAGGAAGCTTGGGTTTGACTGAGAGGACAGGGAAAAAGGTTTCATTCTGCAAGACTGCAGATCTGTCTATCTGGCTGAACAGAAACGACCTCATGGGCTCTTTTTTGTCTTTGCTTTGAGCTTCTCATTCTGTCTGTCAACAGAGTGTGTTGAGCAGGTGTTATAACAACAGAATTCATTCCACCCAGACACTTTAATAAATCCTGTTGCTGTAGGAAGGAACTGAAAACACGCTCTTCATATTGTGGGGCTGGGGAGGGGCAGGAGGAAGAGGAAAGCTGTATGAATGGCTAGGGAAGTTTTAGCTGTCCTCCCCAGAGGGTGAAGTCCAGTGATGGAAATGGAGTCACAGTTTCATTTATTCCAGGGAAGGAGCCCTAGACAGACTGATGATTTCCCTGGGTCATATCATAATGATAGCAATGGTACTTGTTTTAAGCATGTCAAGTGTTGCAGCTTAAAGGGATGGAGGGTCCTCAGGAAAAAATACATATCAGAAACAGTCTGTAGTGTCACCAGCTGTGGTGACAGTGCTCTTCAACTCAGAGCAATCTTCCCCTTTTACAGCTGCAGTTATATGAGGTGCCCAGCTTTGATTCTGAAGAAAGGAAAGAAGACAGAAGAACTACTTTGCTAGTCCACAAGGTTACAGAAAGATACTAAAATGCTTGAAAGATGATTAGCAGATAAATGCAGTTCAGAATATGTAGGCTAAACCACTGTGTTTCACCAAGTTTGCACCAGCCTTAAGAGGTTTTTGAGGGCTCTGTGATTTTGAGTATGAAGGTTTAGTTACCCTGTGCTGTAGAATAGAAGCAAGACTGCCATACTTGTTGTCCTTAGCAATTCTATATCAAATACACGTCATTTACAAGCAAAGAAATGCAAGTGGAACTTGCACTTTGAGACTCCTGACTCCCCTTTGTGCACTCTGTCTTCACTTATCCTCATGCAACACCACAGACTTTAATTACTGACTTTCAGGAGGCATTTGCCCAAAGGCAGTTTAATAGAAACTTGGTGAGGGAAGGAAAAGAAACTCTTGACAGGAAGGGAGCCACTCCTTTTTCTCTTTGCTTGCCAGGAGTTAGGCCAGAAGGAATTCAACCCATTTGAAGTAATGGCAATTCCTTCAGTGAAGGTAGCACAGCAGCAGCTACTCTGCTCGGGCTGCCCCTTTCAGAGCCTGAGGTACACTGAAGCTTTTGATTCCCATTCAAGATTTTGTGTCTAGCTTTTTCCTCCTCCTTCCCTTCGTGACCCTCACCCAGATGTCCTCCTAGAGCAGAATCCTCTTCACCCCTATGCATCGCTGTTCTCCAGCCTGCCAGAAACATTGCCTATTCTTTCTAGTCTCAGCAGCTTGTGGCAGTAAAACTCAAAAGACCTTCCTAAAGCTGTCCAGCCTGGATGTAGCAGGAGTCTTCCTCCTCCTACACAGTGCCCTGCAAGGCCAAAAAAGCCCAGAGGATATTAGAAGGTGTTAAGAAAATACAGTTGTGCCACAGTATACTTTAATAAAGCAGAATCACCCTGAAGCCACTTGCACTCGTAAGTCATCCCACTTCTATGACTGTTGTGTTCTTCAGAGCAAAAAGTCTAAGGTGACACTGTTGATGAGGGACTTAAAATGGTGGCAGCAGCAGGAAAAAAAAAAAAGAGACTATGCCTCTCTCATTGGAAAAGAAGAAGACTGAAGAGGAACATGCTGGAGCTGGAGTGAAGCAGAGAATGCAATAAGGGAATGATTTTTTTCCTTCATCCTGTAACACAAGAAGTAGGCAAAAATAATTGTAAATCTTAGAAGGCAGTTGTGAAATAGAAGAGCTTTTCTGGCCAGTGATTTGTTCCAAGGCTGCTTCCGGAACAGGCTCACTGAGGCTATCATTCTTTTCTACTTTTTGAGTGCATCATTTACCCGTGGAGCTCACTGCTACAGCTTAAAATGAAACTCAAAGGTATAAACTGGTTCAGAAATTACCTAAAAGATTTCAAAGAGGGATCATCAAGTGTAGTCAACATAACAGTGTGAATGGTTCTGTCTCCATTTACTTTTTTTCCTCATTCTTTTCCTGCTTTTCCCTTTACCTTCAAGGTATATCCCATTTGCCATGACACACAAGTTTTCAGTGTTACTTCTAGGCTTGAAGAGATGGTTTCTTTTGTTTGCCTTTCAGCCATAGGGTGAAATTACGTTTCACAATGGTCAAGAGCCAACAATGAGGTATTAGGATGTGATGAGATGTTTTTATTCCAGAAAGCACATTTCAAGGTACCAGAAAGTTTGGCAGAACTAAGCACTGTTAGCAAGTAGAGGGAATATATTGCCCCAGAAACATGGGCTCAGCCCCAGAAATGTTTCCTGCGTGTTGCAAGTTTTTGTTCTTTGGATCCTTCTTTATTTTTCAACTCAGTGTATCACCATAACTTGGATTTCAAGAACTGCTGATGACTAGGAGGGCATGTGACCAGGTCACCGTAACACGTTTGGTCCTGGACTCATAAACTAGTAAACATTTGACCACTGCATCTGCATTGACGTGGTCACTGCCACAAATCGCCCAGGAATGAAAACACCAGCGTCCAGCCCAGGGGAGAGCAGGAGAGACACGGCTTCTGGCAGGAGAAAGGACTCTCACAGACCAAGCAAAACCAATAATGATGGTCTGTGAACTTACTCAGATTCATTTATCTCTATTTCCCGCATCCCCCAGAGTGGTTAGTAGCTTGTGAAGTACTCAACAAACACTCAAATACACTGTGGTTTTACATCAGTGACATTAACTCTTCTCTATCCCTTGCTCCCATCGCTGTCCCATGGGTTTACAGAGATGAAACTGGCCTTAGCAAGGGATAAGAGTGAAGAGAGAGCACAGGGAGATTGGCTGCCCCAGGGCAAAACTCTAAATCCAAGACAGGGGAGGGAAGTAGCATGCTAGAAAACAAGAAGACCTCTTAAGACCCTCAAGTGTTTTGTCTGAGGCAGTGTTGGAAACTAATGCTGTTCTTTTCCAGAACAGAAACTGGGGTGAGGGGAAGAGCAGATGAAAGTGATTTGTGAAGGACAAATAGCACTGTGTTAACAGTACACTTGCCTGCTCTGCTTGACTAGCTGGATGCAGCGGACAAGCCTCATGAGTGAACTGAATGGACTTGATGCAGTTTCACCCAGATACTGACAGACAAGTCTACATTAAGTGCGTCTGGAAGAGGTTTCTGCTGTGGCCCTAGGGTAACTGTGGGTGCTAACTATGCTGACTGCAGCCCTGCAGCATTAAACACGGTTCAGCCATTTATCTGCTTTGGCAGGGAGGTCCTACTACCTGAAAAGAAAACGTGTTTTCTCCTGGGAGGCAGGTGCCTCGGTGCAGGCCAGAAGGATGGAAGCAGTACATGCAGTACCAGGCTGGCTGTGCTGGGGCGCTGCTCCCCAGCATAAATCTAAGTGGGAGAAGGTCGTGTGGCTTGCAGGACGTAGCAAGGCTGATGTTGCTCTGCAGGCAGCTGGCCGGCTTTGCTGCATTCCTTTTGGCCCCGCAACCTGACCCATGCACCAGGCACTTACTCCTTCACCCTCCTGAGCTACAACGGAGAGAAAAAAGTGATGTGGCTAGCAAGAGTCTAAAGGAGGGTGGGAGACTAAAGTTCAAGGTTCCATCTCCCCTTATGCCAAGCAAAGATTAGAAATCTTAGTTTAATCATTCCCCAGGTGAAAACATGCTGCAACAATTACCCCTCTCAGCACACAGTTCAAGGGCCTCTCCCTCCCTGGCAGGACAGAGAAATAGCTGCTCCTGCTGCCTCAACCCCCTGAGAGTGGCACCATGGCTCAGAAGCCAGCACTGAAGCCCTCACCCCCCCGATGGTATCATGTCACCAAACAGAAGAGCTGGAGGTGATATAGAGGAAAGGGGACCATGACCTTGGAGGTCAGCAGCTCCATCAGTCTGAGACAGGGTACTGGGGGAAATGCATCTTTTGCGATCCAAAAGCTGCACAACAGGGCTTGAGCAGTCCTGTATCTAAGGCAAGTGCCTAGACCAATGGACTGTAAACTGGGCCTTTTTCTCTCTTCTCAGACTTTTCTGCTGGAGCTGCTCTGCACCATTAGATGTTTAGTGGTCTATTTTACCTTCTAATCCCACAGCTCAACAGAGCTGTCAGGAGCTAGGCTGCCATCACAGCCAGTACAGTCCTGCTCACTAGAAGACAGGAACAACTTGCTCCTTTTAAAATGTGGCACTCCTACAGTAGTATCTTCTGATCTAATTGCTCCTCTTCACTAATATCAAGAAGCTGAGCTGAGGGTAAGAATTCAGTTGTATGTGGCCCTGGTTTGAGGGAACACAGCACAGCTATTACTCTAGGGAGTGACCATCAGCATCTCAGATCTTACGAAGAGCTGATGAAACCAAAGCAGAAGCACTTCAGTGGAAGAATAAGATGCAGAAGTGGCTGCCTCTGGGTTAAAAGCCTGATCATAAACATGTTCTCAGCATGAAAGAGAGATAGCTGAAGCCTTGCTCTGCACATCACTAAGAATATTTTCTGTCTGGCAATCCTTGCAGCTACCAGCTGTTCCCTAGACCATGCTGTTTGTTCACTCTCATCTATATCACTATACTTGCTAGTGCAAGTGAAGACCAGTTACAACAGAATGAAAAAAGTAAGTTTAACTGCTTTGCAGGCACCAGAAGCAGCACCCTGGCAGAAGTGTAGGCTCTCAATATTATTGGCTTCAAAAGCCTTTAGATACACAGAACCTGCATCGCCAATGTCTGTAACAACCTTAGTTACCACAACAACATACACATGTGAGGTAACTGCATTTTCCCCATGTTCTGTTGTTGTAGCTCTCCTGTTTCGGCCTAACTCCTCACACTCTAAAGTCAAAGCACATCTTACTCGCCAACATCAAAGTGGGTCTTTCAATTGTTTGGGGTAGTGAGGACCCAGACTGAACTTTAGGAGCAGCCTGTGTTAACAGCAAAGTGGGCTCAGCTCTAGTGCAGAGCTGCTACAATCCAGGCACACAAACTAATTTTCAGAACCAGCGGTTTGGAAGAAGCCTCTTCCAGCACCAACCCAGCTGAGCTGACAGACCTTTTTATTAGTGCCCATGGCTTTTTCAGTTCTGACCCTGTCCCTTCTAGGATAAGCCACAGAACCACTATACAAAGGTGCAGAAGTGTGAGTTCTTGAGGGAATGGCTCAGCATTCCAAGACAACCACCATATTCACTTTGAACTGCCAAGCAGTAGGATTCACCCCAGAGCTGGTTGAATGTGTCCAAGTAGGGCCATTATAAAGGAAGCAGGAAGCTTGATTTATTTGGGTACCTTTGGAAATAGCATGTCTGTACAACCCTCATTTGGCTGTCTTGTGTGCATGCATTATGAAACAGCCTCATTACAAACGCAGGTAATATTTATTTTTTTTTTTCCTACACAGGACAGGGCCTGCTCTGAGGATGAATCAGAGGAGAAGACTATTGTCTGCAGCCCCCAGCCTCAACATCTGCTGAACTGGGACAATAATGTGTAAGTGAAGCAGGGAACTGTAGGAAGCAAAAGGATAAGGGCAGCTAATTGCTGCCCTCGGGACTTGGCAACTACCCTGTCCTTGCTGAGCAAAGTAAAGAACAGGAATTCTTCAGGGTTGCTCACTAAGTATGTATGCACACAGTCCCTTGCTGAACGATCACCTGCAGGGAACTTAGTCACCCAAAGGAAAGAACTTTCTTTTTTTAAGCTTAGTCTGTACCAGCCTCAGTTTAGTCTCTACAATGGGAACCAACATCAGTGGGTTTTTCAACAAAAGACTTGTGACATACATAGGTATCATAGGAATGACAGGCATGGAAAAGCTCAAGGAGAATCTAACTGGTTTGCTCTTAAAGGTACAATTTGAATAGTGGATTGCAGCAGAGCCTAGAGATAGGCTCACATGCAAAATGAGAGAATGGCTCACAGCACCCTTCTCCCAGTACAGTTCTGTTTCTCTCACTAGAGAATGAGAAACTGCCAGGATCTGGCACAGGGGTGGATGAAAACCAACCATGTTGAAGATCAGGAGAACTCAAAGCACTCTGCAAAGCAGATGCCTATTATCCTTGCTCTAATCACCTGGAAACTAGGGCACAGGGAGGTACAAGACAATTAACAAAACACAAGATTGGCATCCAACACATCTGGATGGTCTCATTATGTTCCATCCCCTGGGCACTGATGCCCCCTTCTTTCTAGGGTGGCTGCAGGGTTTCCAGCTCTCATGGCCCATCTTTCTTTTGCTATTTCACCCCACAGTCCCTATTACTACGTCCTTTTCAGCTCTGTAGTTCCTCATCAGTTTTGTCTCTGTCCAGTTCCATCAGGCTTGCCCAGGAGAGCCCATTTCTCTGTGGCTGTCTGTTCCCAGGTAAACGAATTGGGAAAATTTCTGCCTCCATAATTTGTCTTCTGGGCAATCATAGAATGGTTTGGGTTGGAAAGGACCTTAAGATCATCTAGTTACAATCCCCTGCCATGGGCAGGGATGCCTCACACTAGATCATGTCACCCAAGGCTCTGTCCAGCCTGGCCTTGAACACTTGAGGGATGGAGCATTCACCACTTCTTTGGACAACCTGTGGCAGTGCCTCACCACCCTCATGATAAAGAACTTCCTCCTTATATCTAACCTGAACTTCCCCTGTTTCAGTTTAAATCCATCACCCCTTGTCCTGTTGCTCCAGTCCCAGACAAAGAGTCCCTGAGTCCCCCTCTGTCATCCTTGTAGGTCCCCTCCAGATACTGGAAGGCTGCTATGAGGTCTCCACGCAGCTTCTGTTCTCCAGGCTGAACAGCCCCAGCTTTCTCAGCCTGTCTTTATACAGGAGGTGCTCCAGCCCCTGATCATCCTCATGGCCTCCTCTGGACTTGCTCCAACAGCTCCATGTCCTTCTTATGTTGAGGACATCAGACAATCCACTCCTGCACAGAGGCAAATGTAGAGTAGATAGTTGGGAAGACAATCATCTTCTTAAGGCAGGTCTCTGAGTCCAAGCAGAGTCATTGCAGATGTACAGGGCAGCCACAGACATCATAGTTTAGGTGGTGAGGGAGGGAGTGTTTTGTTTAGCTACAGCTATGGTTACAGAAGCCTATAACTGCACACGTTTCTGTTTCTGAGATTCATGGGGTAACACAAATTTCCTTGATGCCACAGACCTGTTAAAGCACAATACAGTTATTTAGTACATTAGTGACATACTGCTCTTTGGCATGGCAGGCTCTATGTGGGCTAATATGCAAAGGGAAGTGTCACCAGAGGTTTACGGGAGGAAGGATTCCTCCTGCTTGCCTACTTAGGAAGAGAATTAGGTAAGAGGTGCTTGACTCTTCAATTGCTTAAGCACAGGAGACCTACATTCTCAACACAACTGAAACAACCAGCTCCAAGAGGGCCTGTGTAGAAGCCCCACAGAGTTAAGGGCAAACCACCTGGTGCCTACAAAAGCACAAAGCTAAACTTCTGTTTTAAACAGAGGTTTGAATTATTTCTTTTTTTCAGCTGGGTATCTTATAGAATCATAGAATAGCCAGGGCTGGAAAGGACCTTAAGATTATCAAGTTCCAATCCCCCCCTGCCATGGGCAGGGACACCTCACACTAAACCGTATCACCCAAGGCTTCATCCAACCTGGTCTTGAACACTGCCAGGGATGGAGCATTCACAACCTCCCTGGGCAACCCATTCCAGTGCCTCACCACCCTAACAGGAAAGAATTTCCTCCTTATATCCAATCTAAACTTCCCCTGTTTAAGTTTTAACCCGTTACCCCTTGTCCTATCACTACAGTCTCTAATGAAGAGTCCCTCCCCAGCATCCCTATAGGCCCCCTTCAGATACTGAAAGGCTGCTATGAGGTCTCCATGCAGCCTTCTCTTCTCCAGCCTTAACAGCCCCAACTTTCTCAGCCTGTCTTCATATGGGAGGTGCTCCCGTCCCCTGATCATCCTCGTGGCCCTTCTCTGGACTCGTACCAACAGTTCCATGTCCTTTTTATGTTGAGGACACCAGAATTGCACACAATACTCCAGGTGAGGTCTCACAAGAGCAGAGTAGAGGGGCAGGATCACCTCCTTCGACCTGCTGGTCACGCTCCTTTTGATGCAGCCCAGGATACGGTTGGCTTTCTGGGCTGCGAGCGCACACTGAAGCCAGCTCATGTTCATTTTCTCATCGACCAGCAAAAAAACCCACAAAAAATGACTAGCCTGGTTTGTGGCTCCTGCCTTTGCTCTCTTTATGTCTAAACTTGCTGTGGAGTTATACTGAGGTAAACTGAAAAAGTGCAGGGGTGAAGAATACAGTAAGTAGGCTATAACAAATTTATTCCAGTAATGATACATCCAGGCAATGGAATTGGTGTAAGTGGTTAGTACTTTTCAGTATCTTGAAAGAATAACTCCTCGAGCAGGTGCAAGAGAGTGGGTGTATACTTTGCCCCACTGATGTCAGTGGGAACACCCAGTTCCTTTGGAATCAGCTCCTAAGTGGAAATTGCTCTTCTGCTCCCCTCCTGGGAGCGTGTGAATTCTCCAGAATCTGAGCTGCCTTTTAGCTGCAGAGGTGACTGATTTACAAAAAAACCGGATAGCCAGAACTTCCTGAGATGACCCTGTTTTGTGAGAAGATTCTAATCTCATGACAAGTTTGTCTAGCCAGATAATGACAGTAATTAGCCAGGAGGCAAGAAGGTGGATCTAGGTATTCTACTTCATGAGTAAGAAGAATGTTTTATGGCAGTGGAATTAGGAGGAGGATGGAAACTGCTAATATCCTCCAAAAAGGGGTTAGAACAAACAGCACACCACAGAGGACTGCTCTTGACAGGAGATTCCCCAACCTGCTCTCCTCCCACAGTAGAGAGGCTTGGAAATAAAGAGGTCCTTTTCCAGAACAAGCCAGTGCTAAGACAGCACCAGCATTTAACAGTAGCAGCACTACCCTTATCATCCCTTCTGCCATCCAGTTTGTCTGAAATATGAAGAAAGCACAGAAAGAGGACTAGTGCAATAGACAAATATCGGCATTTCAGATACTCAAATGAAATTTGTAGGGGATAAATGAGTAAATAGAAGAGGCCTAGAATGAGATACACACTCTAGGATATGACAAGCTGAACAGCATCCTTGCAGTTACCATGCAGCTTGGCTGGGGCATGCCTGCTGCAGTACTAGCACAGTATCACCTATCCTTATCTCTTTTTGTTTCCAGTCAAATATTTGCAAACTGCTTACATACTGGGTAGATAACAACCCACAGGAATGGAGAGAACAGAATACTTAACTCACAAGTGCATGAGTGCATGATTTTTTCTTTTCCCTGGAAAAAAGGGTCTTTATAAATCAAAGGTGAGGTATTCCTTGCAAACAGATAGCTCTGGTGGATGCAGTTTTGCCTTTCTGGGGTGCTGCCAGACTCCCTGAAATGATAGTGTGGAGAGGTATGTGAGATTTCCCCCTTTCATCATAATGGTTACTTTGAAGCCTAATTACAGCCATTTAAACAGCAGCCTATTAGCCGTGCTACTGCTGATCCCTGCACCAAAATGCACAGCCTGACTGGGAAGCTCTCTCCTGGAGCTGGCTGGGTGGCTCAGGCATTACACTGGAGTTTGTAAAGGGCATGGAGCAGCAGCAGGTGTCCTGGGCCTGGTGGCTTCTGCCATGGCTGCTCTGGTGCTACATGGATGATGGGACCACCATGGGACATGCTGTGGTGTGACCTACTACATGGTGGTACTTCATGTGACACCAAGGCTAGTGCTAGGCTGGTGCACCAGGGAGCTTGGCCACTTCACCTCAAAAATTCTGCCATTCAGGATTGTGTTAAAAGATGACTACAAATAAATATAGCCATGAGGCAGCATGTCACTTGTGGCTCCTCCTCAAAGATGAGCCCTTGTTGATTCTGACCTGCTGCAAGATGCATTCTGTAGACCAATCCCCACCACTCCTAGTAGCTGTGACAAACATGAGGCCTGGTCACATTTGGTGCTCCTTTTCTTTTGCAAGACTTGTCCCCTCCATTATGTTTCATACTTCTTCCTCTGTGCACCCCAAAACCCATACAGCTAGGCTCAAATCTTGAGTATACAAGCACTTTGAATTTTCCCAAGAGAACTTTAACTAGTAACCTATCTCTAAAATGAAGGCCTAGCACAGTGGTGTCCCTTCAGCAAAACACTGACTCTTTTACAATCTCTTGTTCTAGTATGAGTTACTTCAGCTTATTTCTGCATGGTCCCTAATGCTGCTTCTCCTAGGTGGACTCCCCAGCACAAGCCAGGTTTTCACCTGGTATAACTGGAATATCTGTGTGCCTGCTTGACGTCTTAGGGAGATATTCATGAGCTGAAGATCTGACACAAATAGACTTCTCGTGCAGCTGGTCACACTGTGAAGTAGGTGAAACCAGCACAGCTTTACTTCAGCTTGTTTGGTTATAAACTGTGGCAGTTCAGCTGCTTCATGACCAACCAAGACACCCCTGCAGCGGAGGCGGTATCTTCTGAGGGCTGGAGCAGAGAGCTCGGGCAGGAATAACAACAACTGTCCCAATACAAAGTGTTCCCACTTGTGAATCAAAGCCCTTACTAAGATTGTGTCATGTCCAGACATGTTCGAGACTTATTCTTGAAGACGTAATATGAAAACAAGAATCCATCTGTTTTCAAGTGCATCTTGGTTTGGATTCCCCTTCTGAAATGGGAGAGGAACACAAACTGAAATGTGCACTTGCTGAAAGGTTGGAAACAGGAAGTTCTGTTTAATTTGCACATTCCCTGTTTCTGCTGAAAAGTAGGAAATATAAAGCACAGCCTTTTATTTCAAATCTGGCATAAAAGTTTGCCTTCGAGCTAATGTCAAATAACAGACCTGACACTGCTTGGAATGAGGCTGATGTACAGCAGGAAGTACAAGACAAAGGCTCAGTTCTGGGAGCGTTTCATTTTGTTACATTTCCCTGTTCAAACCTCAGCTTTGAGAAAGCCAAAAAAATAGCAGCAGCAGCAAGATACTAAATAATAGTTGGTTTATACCAATTTCACCTTTGAAAAGCATCTTCCCTCCTTCTCCCTCACATCTTCAAAGTGCCAGGGAAAAGCCCTTAACGAAAATATTTTTATGGGAAAAAACCTGACCTTTTTTTCTTTCAGTTACAGTTTTCCCCTCTTTTGCTTTCTTCCCCTTATGTAATTTGTCCCTGTTTTCCTACTGTTTTCATCTAGGAACACTTATGGTTATAACGGAAATTCAAAGACATTCAGCAATCCAGAAGCATCAAATGAGTTTACGTTTTGAATCTGAAAGAACAAAAGCAACTTTGAACTATCCAGTGGAACTACAATGAGTCTTCCAACAAACCCCTTCAGCCCTATGTCAGGTGTATACTAAAAAGTTTTCCTGAAAAAAGTACTTTTCTTGTTTTGTTTTTTGGGTTTTGTTTGGTTTGTTTTGGTTTTTTTACTGAAGTCATTGTGGATAAAACTCTATCTCACTTATCTGCCCTATCCACAGACAGAGAGATGAAGAAAGGATCCTAGAGCAGAATGTGAGTTTCCACATCTAATGGGACAAGAGAGACCGCACTGACTTACCAGAGAAATTTAAGGCTACTAGCCTGCAAGCAATGACCACCCAGATCCCTTCTTATTCCCACAGGAATCACAAGTCACATTTTACTTGACTCTGTCCTTGAAACAGGGCAGCAGAGAGGATGTGCACAAGCAGCATCTCAGAATAAGTTAATCTGTTGTTCTTACAGGAGGATGCAGTGACCTTTTGTCACTTTGGGATAGGGCTCCTTCCCATTTGAAGTCAAATCTGTGCTTTATTCCCTGCAGATACAGGCCTGATATTTGGGCAAGGACAATGATTAACTGGGCTTCACATAAAAAGCTAATGAAGTTACTGTAAATGTGAAGCTGACATTCAAAAGCAAATATTTCACATTACTTCTGTTTAGTTTCCACTTCACAACTGTAACTGTGTTGCATATTTATTTGGGAATCTGTAGTGTTACAAAAAGGGAAAAAGCCTACAGAACTGCTCGCCTACTGTCATGGTAATGGGTCACAAACAACTTCATGGTCTTGAGATGAGAAACTGCTCTGCAATGTGATCTGAACCTCCTTGGAGGACCTGCGAACTATTAGCAAGCCTCACCTGAGAAAAATAATCTTTTATTCTATACAAACAGCCATATTCTGGCTATTCTACTCACATTCAAAGGCATCTCACTTCAGCTGCTCTTCCATGCAGTGGTCACAGCTACACTGCACAGGTGTGGATCTTGCACACAGCATCCTCAGCTGGGAAGGCAAGCCACAGGTATTACTGTCCTGTAACTCCATCCCCTCTTTCTCAGTCATGACAGCCATTCTAGGAAACAGGTTTGCAACATGGCTTTGGGACTAACTGCATCTTTCAAACTGAAAAAGAGGAATATCTGATTTAATCATATATAACCATACAACTTTAACTACTAACAGCATTTGGGATCAGCAGTTTCTAAAGACAAAATCGTGTTTATGTATGGTTGTGCTGTTCTAAAGAACAGACAAGTAGTTCTTCCCAATCTCCCTCCTCTAATCCTTCTGAGCATAACACTTGCAAGGAAGTGCCACCTCTCTGCATCAGCTCAGGAATTCTGATCTGATTTGGCTTTTCCAAACTTACCAAACACGTAAGTGAAAACCTGTTTTGGAAGGTAAATGCAATGCCCCTGTCCAGCAAGCTGAAATAGAATAATTCCCATGGTTGAACTAAAGCATCGTAACAGTCACCAGAGAACTGCAGGGAGGTTTGGGCCCAGTGAAAGAGCATTTCCTGGGGTTAATTCCAAACAGGCTATTCTCTGAGCAATGGAATTAATGAGTCCTAGCTCATCAGGTATCTCTGTCCTCTGTCCCTTAATCTCCTCACCACAAAAACCTCTACCCCTGTGTCAAATGTAGATGAAATTAGTCAATGCCTTCAAAAGGTACTAGGAAACTGACAAATGATGAGACACATGATATCCTCATGCAGGCTCACCTCCTCCAGAATCCAAGCTGAAAATGACCCATCCAGCTTCTGCCCAGCCCAGCAATTATCACTGCTCACAGTAAACAGCAACTCAGTATAAACAAGGTAAATTGATCTGTATGTAAATATTACATTGGTGTTCCACGCACAAGTATAATTCATGCTGTTGGGGCTATAATTCCATGACTGATTTTAGTAACTATTCCTCTTAGTGATATAGGATCTATTAATACCTGTATTGTTAAGCCCAATAAAGGAGATTATGGACAAAGAGGGAACAGTGACACAAGTTTTAGAATTAAACAATAGAAGAGTTCCTGGGTCCTGTAAGTAACACAGAGAAACTCTTGTCACAAGCAGCAAGTGGCTCTTCCCTTGTCTCATGCCCTGTATGGACAACGAAGTGAGCAGGAGTCCCATGGTAGTTTCACCAGAAACTATTCCCTCAGCGAAACACCAACTAGAAAAATACCCACCCCAAATGAGATTGTTCCTGAAGAATTTGCCCAGCTCACGTGCAGGAAACATCTAGATTTTGAGCACTGCAGTACAAGTATTTTGGTAGGGAGGAACTTCAATAATCTGGCTTGGCAGACATATAAAAGCCTGAATACACCTGAAAAAAAATTGCTCCTAATCTATGCTTCCATCTCCCAAAAGGGAAACTACCCTTTTGTGTTTCTTTTCTACTGGTGCTTGCTTCTTTTCTACTGGTGCTTGCTCAGAGGGTTTGTTTCACAGGATTTGAACTTGTGTGTTCATACTCTTCCCTTTAAACAGGAATCTATTAACTCATTTATGCATTGCTCTGGAAACAGTTGTTGTGAACAGAGAATGGTGACTTCAGAAAAGGGACACATATGAGCAGATGGCCATCAGCCTGTCCGTTCTGTAATCATTATACAGCAAATGTCTAAAATCTTTGCCATGGTTTCAGAGCTCTGGATCAAGTTCCTAGAGCTGAAGTTGCTGAACAGTCCATTTATCAAGAGGTTGATTTAAAAGCACATTCCTAGCTCCAATATCCCCTTCTGCATATATTCCATATGAAGACCCTGCAGTTTTGTTCTACACAACTCTACCCACAAAGGCTGGTATCACTAATCACCTCCCTGCTGCTCACGTTAGGAAGAACCATCTGCCCAGGTACAAAACCAGGCAAATCTTGGGGCTGTGCAATTGGCCTTGGCCTTTCCCACTCTAAGTCCCTGTCATGTGTTGCCATCAGGCCTGAGCCAAAGCTCTTTGATTAAAAAGGGGCTTCCAGAGGCTTGCCTTAGGTGTGTGTGTCCTCCATGTGCCACAGAGAATGTAAGTTTTTATTGTGATGGCTTAAGTACTGGCATGCCAGAATAAAGGGACTTTTTATATGAACAGCTCACAGCGCCCAGATGTGAAGAGCCCTGAGTGCTCAAACAGATGAAGGTGAAGAAATATTAAGGTATATCAAAAGAAAGAGCACAAAGTGAGGAATGATGTTGTGAGCCATTTCCCCCTGTGCAAGCACTTAGGTGTTTACAGAGGGGGAGACAGTTTTTCCTGTGCAAGTGAAAGGGCAGCTCTAAGGGTAAGAAAGACAGCTATAGATCAGAAACCAAGTGTTTTTTTTTTTGGAGGATGGGTCATCTGCTTCTGCTTCTCAGCACAGCCTTTGTAACAGCCTCCTTGGCACACAGGCATTAGGCACACCGGGTATCTTCCTCTAGCATCTACCTCTCTCTCCATTCTCACCCTTTTCCTCTTCCAGGAAAGAACTTACAGGACAAAGATTATTAATCTTATTTTACAGGTGGGTAGCAGACAATGAAGCTGAAAGGAAACCTGCTACCTTGAGTAGCAATCCCTATGTCAGCCATAGGGTCTGGCAGTCTCATTTCCTCTCCTCCAGAAGGGTTTTGCCCATGGAAAATCACAAGCATGAGCAAGCACTAGGAAAGAGGATATTTGGATTTTTCACTCCTAGATGATGGCACAGCCCAAAGACACACAGCCAGAGACCCAGCAGTCTTTGGAAGAAGCCTAACAAAGTTAATGAAGCCAGCTACATCTGTGATCTTTATCTGAGTCCCTCTGATCTCCCCACACTGCTGACTCCCTCTGCCAGGTACAGCAGGGGAACACAGGATTTTAGGTACCTTATGACTGATGTGGTCAGCTAGCTTGGTTCAGAGAGAATAACAAAGAGGCAAGCAATGCTTGCAAAGTGACGTACTGCTGAAGGAATACCTAGCTGAATATTGATCTGACTCGCACTGAAGTATTTCAGGTTGGTGTGAGATGGAATAGTCCAAGTTGCATTCCCACACCCTTCTCATGCTACAGTTTATTGGAAATTGATGTTAAATAAATAGTAGCTGTTGGACTTGATTCAGGACAAGAAAAGTACAATTAATTTTTGAGGGAGAAAGACCTGCCTATCCAAGTGTCCTCCCCAAGTCACATCTCCACACAGGCCCAAGTGGAACAGGACAGCGCATCAGACTGCTCCTATTCAGGATGAGGTGGTAAGTCTCTGGAAGCCTGAGCAGGGCTGGACTGATACAAGTGTTGACAAGAATCGCTGCACCTTTCTTTCCCTTCAAACGCAGACACCTGTGCTTGCCCTGACCCCTTGTGTTAAGGCTCTTGCCTACAGACCCTTCAAGGGTATAGCTGCAGATCTTGCAGCTTCATTTTGATTGTCATTTCTGAGTCTCCAGCTCATGTTACACCCCATGTATGACATCTGATCTTATTCTCTTACCTGCAGACAGACCCTCTTAAGCTTTCACAGTGTCACACAGTCAGTTTACAGGGCTCTAAATTGCCAGAGAACCCAGAGCAGGACTGTGATGGCATGCCATAGAGGCCCTGCAGCTGAGGGAGAATAACCTGCCTCCAAAAGATGCATCTGAGGGATGGGGTTCATAAAACAGGTACCCCTGATCCCAAATGGGGCTTTAAAAGATTATGATAATAAAAATATGAGATAGCACCTAACAGCTGGAAATGCAAACACACACACAAGCACTTACATAGGGATGCAAGAGCTGATGGAAAAAATCAAAATGGGAAAATTTGGTTTCTTCAGGCTGCAGTGAGAGAGAAGCAGCTCTTGTCTGCCCCGTGCTAGCAGTGCTGAGCTGCGCCTCAGAGTGTCTCAGCTGTGGATCCCTTGAGCAGCTCAGCCACCATGTTCAACCAGATTTTCCACCACACCTTTGGGTTGCAGCACACTGTCATTATATCATTCATGCCTGAAATTTCTCAGTAAAGCTGGGCTAAAGGAACCAGGGGACCTGTTTCTGACTTAGCTCACTCAAGCTAGCAGCATGGGTTCTGGTGGGGGGCTTCTTCTGGAGGGATGAGTCTCGCCAACCCCAAGCACACAGGACTAGTGACATCCTCAAAGGGTAGCACGTCCCTGCCATCTCTCTTTCTGTACACACGCCTGCACATCTCTGAAGAAGAACTGAACCACTGCAGGGCAGGAAAGTATTCAGGTCCTCCTGGTGCACACAGGGCCTTTCCTTAACTGGGTTCAGCCTGTGACACGAGTCATGTCTGCTTACATGTGGGGCAGAGCGGACACAGGCACACAGGACACATACTACTGCTTAATTTCCTTGCAGACAGACTTCAGATTCAGAAAAAAAAAAAAACCCAACACAAAAACCTGGCCAAACCTAGAGTATTTGGCCAGTGCAGAACATACTGGGCTTGGGGAAATCAAAGTGCAATAACAAATGGATGGTGACTTGTGTGCAAGGTGGGAGTTCACCTTCAGAAGTGATGGCTACTTTGCATACCTTGGGGAAGGTCCAGTGACACAAAGATCACCACATGCACACATGCCTGAAGTAAACAAAGAACACATGGGCCTGCCAATTCATCACCTATGTTCTGGATGGCCCATCACTTAACAACACTTTCCAGTCCTTTTGGGAAAATCCTGGGTTCCTCCCATTCATGGTGCAAGAGGCTGGAAATGTTTGAGCTTATTCTTTGTCCATCCTGAGCCACAGTTATTACCTTGTCTTATTCTCCAAGACCCACACAACCACCTTCATGGAAGAGCATGAGTCTTTCTATAGGATGGGCCCTGTCATTTATATCAGGAGATGTCTTGCACTTTCCTCATTCCTTTCTCCTGAGTAGTATCTTCTCCTGTAAATAGACTAGGGAGGGAGGGGAAAAAGGAAGCCACACAATTCCTTCACTACCTCACCAAATGTTAATATTCACAGAATTAATATTAACTACTGCCAGATCCAGGTCAGTCCAGCATAAACTAAAATGCCTTGGCATCTCCAAGTGGAAGCTGCTGGTGCACAAAGCACTGCTCTCCCCTGTCTCTCCAAGTTTAAGCTGGCACAAAAGCACAACTTAGGGCCTGAAATCATCTGCCCTAACCACCAGAGCAGCCTTGCACTGACATTCTTGACTCTGCCCATCTCTTTAGTCTCCACCTCTCCACTACCACACTCCTTTTCTGTGGGCTGGCTTTACAGTGCTTGTTATTGCTCCACCTCAGATGTACTTGTCAGGTGGCTTCACCAAGACCCTACCAACCCTATTCCTGCTTTCCCTGCTTTTCAAAGCACTCCAGCCCCAGCTCAGAGACTTGACATATTTCCTCCACACCCAGACTCATGGCAGTTCCTCACTGTCTCCTACTGAAACCAAGAGCCCATTTGTACCCTGCTCTGCCCTCCCAGCCACGGTCTGCTCCTCTCATTCACTTCATTCCTGGGGTACACCTTAGGAAAACCCCAGGGATTTGCAAGCAGACACGGGGAAAACAAGTGCAAACAACCATCAGTACTCAGCGCATTGCTAACTGCCCAGGCAAACCCAAACTGCTCCAACACGAGGGTAGTTATCTACCTTTTCTTTTCCCCAACAGAGAAAAAGAACTGCACAAAACTTGGACAATACTCATTATTAGGAGCTTTGGCCTCAATTCTGCTCTGTATTTAGTTACTAACTGGTATAAGTTAGGCATTTAGATGCTGGGGACAAGTCGAGCTGCCAGACTTTGCTGTCTCTTACGGTTGTGAAACATGACTGAGTTCACAAGAGGCGATGGGACCACATCCACAATTGCAGAGCTGCATCTTCCACAGTCTTCAGCATGGGCCTAGCTCTGCCTTGTTGAGATCAGAGGGAAAACACTACAGTTAGTGACTTCGGGAGGTGAAAATTACCCATAGATTTCAGTCAGGCTCCTTCTGTCACCTATGAAACTTGGACCAAGTGATGTGTTTAGACTGCACCTGTATTTTGTCTTAAAGGATCCCAAACTATTTATAGTTTTACTCTGAGGTATGTTTGGGTTGATAATCAGCAAGGACAAAGCCATACACCTAGGTCACCTTCCTGTAAGCAAAGATATCTCCAAATTGTGTGCAGCAGCCAGTGAGGGAGCGGGCAGGTACCTGCACATTTGGATTTCGTGTTCTGTCCCCACCAGGCAGCCTAGAGAACTCCCAAATGAAAACACACACCAAGACAAAACTCCAGGTCAGACAAAATGTCTTACCCAAACCAAAACATTATGCTTCTCTGAGTAGATTCTTCATTTTTCAAGAAACAAGTAATAATTTTAAAAATGGTAAACATTGAATTATCATTTTCAAATAAATTAAAGATTTTTGGATTGAAAAGTGTGAAATTAGAACCTGCTACAACATTTCTTTCTTCCTGGACTAATGTCATGGATCTGCTAGATAGCCATTCTGATCAGAAGAAAGAAAAACAGTATGCTCCCTGAATTACCCCCTTCCTGGATTCATGGTCAGGCACTTTAGCAAAGAACCCCTTCTCCTTGATCCTGGGCCAGGACTTCCCTTGCAGAGTCTCCCCATATGAGATTATATGGTCATCGAAGGAGAGCACTTGAAGTCTTAAACTGTGTTTCTTTACCTCTACAACAAACACATGAGCCTTCAGATCACACCCACTGTTTCGCATACCTCAACCTTCTCACGTGAACTTCAGTATCTCCTGCAGCTGCTTGTGTTAACAGCAGGAGGTCACTTGGGGTCCTGGCTGCTATAACTTGTGTATGGCACGTCACATGGGCTGAACCCGGCACAGGGATGATGGGCAAAGACTAGAGCAAAGTATCCCTTTGTTGACAGTGATAGCTGCCATTGGGCAGACTCAGAGGTCAATGCTAAGTGCCACATCAGACTCAACTTCCTAATTTTGCTCCATGTCCCACCAATTAGAAAAGTAGAGAAACCCCAAATGGTACCTCTAATATTGCACAGCAAAGCAAATACCAGACAAGAATCTCCCATGCCATTCTCTCTTCACCACAGGCTTTCTTGAGTGGCTCTCAACCACCTCTTAGATCCCACTACCTTCAGCATCTGCTTTTAAAGCAAAATCCATTCCGAAAGGTGCCCTGGCTCTCTGACATACTGTAACATAACAGTGGAGAGATAGGTTTGGTTTTGTTACTTACACTAAAAGACTGCAGAACAAGAAGGGCAAAATCACCTCTATGTCTCTTAACTGAGGCAAAATGGTAGAGCAGAGGGCAGGGCAGGGCAGATCTGTGTTTAATACACAGTAGGTCCCACAAACCACCACTTTCTTCCTCCTTTTCTGCTGGGAAATGGCGTCCAGGCAGAATGTGAGGCCTCTGGATATTTGCCCAGGATTTCTAGGTGTCCTAGAGATGAGTCAGGGCATTAGATCTCCAGAAATCACAGCCCTGTCTGCAACACAAGTACAAACCGCCAGCCAGACTATCCATTTCTGAGTCACAGCAAGAGACAGTATCTGCTTTATTTACTTGGCTTTCCTTTGGGTGCTCTGCTCTTTCAAACAGGCAGACTTCTCAGAGGACTGGATAGACCCCAAAGATAAGAAAGACAGGTTTGCCTCTTTCTGCAGGGCAGAAGGGACTGTGCAGTTTACTGCAATCCAGAACCACTGAGTTGGAAGACAGCAAGCCCCTGCACAGAGGTCTCTCGATATAGACGGGAAGTGTTAGTAACAGCTCCTGTTGTCAACCTACCCTTTGTACTTTTGGTTCTACTCAGAATTTAATTATTCTGGTTTATGTTCTAATATAACCAGCTTTGGAGTTTTAAAGCCTTGTTGGTCTTCTTTGGAGAGCTGGTGATACAGAGGTGGCCTGGGCAGAGCCACCTCAAAGCTCTGGTTCCCTGGGTATCCTGCCACAGCTGCAGAAAGTCCATGTACACCTACACAGAGAATGTGGATATGTCTCCCTTCTGCTGTGCTGCAGAGACCCAGGGTATTCCAGAGGGATACATGGAGATCGTCACTTCCCGCGCCTGTTTTGTATGCTACAAACATGGCAGTTGGCCTAAACCAGCAGCAACTTGGAGTATTTTGAAATCTGTTCCTCTTGTGAAGACACATTTCAGGCAAATGTGGGCAGGGGAAGAGGAGCTTGTTGGAGTTGGCTTTTAACAGCTGTGTTGAGAACAGCTTGGGATGGGAATGGCTGTTTGACCCAGCTACCTCTGGCACAGCCCTGAGTAATATTCCTGCTCTTCAGTAATAAGGTGGCATTCCTTTCCACACAGACATCATGTGCATAGTAATAACAATTCAACAGCCATGGCTGTGACTGTTGCTGGATCAATACAGGTAGCTGATCCCTTCAGCCAACACCCACAGGAAACAGGATATGTCACAGCCCTTCTAAGGCAAACCTCTTGTCCCAGAGAAAGACGGGAACTTTTGCAGCACTACTCTCAAGTCTCTTTCCTGCCTTGAGTAAGCTGAGACTTACAAAGACGGCAGCTGTTATAACACAACACATGTTGGCAAATGTCCTGTCACCCCTGCCAGAATTAGCTAACCTGTGAAACACACTTGATTCCCTAAGCACAGTATTTTGCTTACAGTGCTTTGTGATCAAATCGATCCAGTTTGTTGATCCAAACAGTGATCCAAGCATTGCAAATCATATGATAGCAGCACTGGCCACTGCTCCTGCAGGACTTCATTTTCTAAGTAGCTTGGAATGCAAAGGGAGTTAGGCAGTATCTTCCCTTCAGTGCCAGCACCTCAGCAGGCATCAGGTGACAGAATCCTTTGGAGTACCCCACACTGGGTACACTGGGAAATCTTAACTACAGGGCTTCCCCTCCGTATTTAATTCACTGATGGAAACAAAAGACAGGACTTCTGTCCTTCCTCTGGAGGCAAGGTAGAGCCACTACAATGACATCAGTGACTCCTGACATCAATGACTCTTGCATACATCTGCTGCTGCTATCTTCTTGTGCTCTATATTGCTGGCTGCCTGAAGTCCCTGGCAGCATGGCACTTTACTGGGTGCTTGCAGAGTGCAGGGACCAAAAGATAAGTCCAGGATCCTGCCTCTAACGGTGCCTGAAAGGGAGGAGAGTAGGGCAGTGCAACTGCAGAGCACTGGGCCAAAGAGTTTATGCTGTTTGGTTCCTGCCATTGTGTGTCTTGGGGTCACCTTCAGAGGGAGGCTCTACTGTTACCTTTGTAATCGACACCTTTCACTGGAGTTCTTTTTTCAGTGGCTCTTTGATTTTAAACCCATTCATATTCTAAGTCAATCAGTACTAAAAATAGGATTCCTTGCTAAGAATGGCACTGGCATTACTCACTTTCTGCTGGGTTCTCATCTCAGGCTAGGTTGCCACACCTCCGACTGGAGGAGTGTGCTGCAGCAATCATCCACAACTATGTGCTTCTGTGAGAAGGTTTTGAACCTTTGCCATCCTTTGGAAGCTCCCACTGTTTTTTCTTTCATGTGCTAATACAGTTCAGTGGCTTATCTCCTTTCACATCCCTGGGGCACACCTCTTTGCAGACTGTATACTGACAACCTAACCAAATGGGAGAAACACACAGGAGATACTGCTTGCTATCCCCCTTCTTCCCCTTGAAATTCAGGCCAATTCTGCAGCTCTCAGCTGAAAGGGATGATGTTCTTACTTGCATTCAGGAAGAAACAATTTGCTCTCCCTGGAAGTTACTGCATACTCTGGCTTTGATTGTCAGCTGCTCCATGCAAACTGCTCATCAATTACCAGCAAGGAGGCTTTTGGACTTTCCTAGTGGGAGGTACACATTTCCAGCTCAGTTTTGCCAGATGCTAAGCAGTTCTGCAGGGTATTGCTCTTCCACAACATGTCTGGAAACTGAAGGCTGTGGGAGGTGGAACATATTTCTGGCCCGCTCTAGGTGTAGTTAAGTGACTCCTATATGGATTTGTTTTTTCTTTTTCAGCATTCTTCTGTTTTGCACACCGCTTTCAAGTGTAGGAACATGTTTCCTCCTGCTGTCCATGCCAGTGCCAGAGCTGACTGTCATTTATTTGCTCTGATAAGGGGTTAAATATGCACAGGTAAACGTGGGTGTATGTTCATAATGCAGATGGCAGTGATACTTTAAAGGAGGCACCTTTCTTTGTTCCCTTAATGATTCATTCATTGGGAGTGTGGGAATTAACCTATATAAATTTTTGCTACTAAGTAGATACACCTAGATCCTGAAATAGTGGATGGGTGAGAACCAGTTATAGAGACTCTACACATTGTTCTGGCAGCACGGAAAGAAACAAACCCACAACGGTAGACTGGGAATTGATGACTGCATGGCATTTCTCACAGCAGATTCTCTTTACCTCCCATTTTCTGATGACTCGCCAAAAATCCTCGTAAGGGAGGCCTGATGTGACTGAGACCTTCAACTAGGCCCTCTCTTCTGTGGGCTAAGTGTCCACAGCTGGAATTGCACATGGATGCAACCAATATGGCTTAGACTTGGCATTGAGCACAGGCAGACACACTTTGGTTGCACCAGCACTGGGAGGCAAGTGTGAGATTGCATCAGGAAGCCAGTATGAACAGGGAGGCTGGGGCTGGTTTTCCACTCCTGGCTCAGTGCCCCCTTTGTAAGCTGTAGGTAACACCTCATCAGCTGCGAGGTGGAGAAGAAACAGATTTATAGTTAGGACACTTCACTAACGGAGAATTTGTCTCCCTCCTGCCTAGCTAGAGGAGGAAAGAAACTTTCCCGGGAAGCTGCATGCAGTGGGATGAACTCTCCAGAATAACTCTTGTGCTCCTGGTATTATCTGATTATCACCTTTAAGGAAGGCTCAATGAACAAGAGTTGAGCAGCTTGACTTTACAGAGGATAGATCAATCTGGTTTATCCTCTGGAAATTATAAATTACATTAGCATTTGAGGAGCCATACAGGCTCATGGAAGCATGAAGCAATGGTCAATCCCTGCTGCTGTTTCCTACGGCTTTGAAAAAAAGGAGGTCACAAAGCACTACTGTGGCCAGTGAGATGAGGCCTTGGTTGCTTCATCTCTTCAAGGTAGGCTCCGTAGGGTGAGGTAACAACCCAGTCACTGCAAAACCTGCCTGCATCTTGTCAGTACCTCCAGCCAACCTTCCCCTTGCAGCAACAGCCAAGAGCACACCACTCCGGACAAAATGGGGGGAAGAGCTTAGAGAGCACAATCTGAAGGAGACAGCAAAGAGGTCCAGGAAAAGCACCACCATCACGCTGACACTGGGCCAGGACATCCCAGCAGTGTTGTTACGCTAATGGGACCTTTAATGGTCACAAGTGAACTCCAAAAGTTAGAAATGCATACACAAAGCTGAGTAGCATGGGAGACCCTGCAACGGTCAGGTCTTTGTCCATACCAGGGATGAATTCCCCACTTAGCTGTGGTGATTCTATGAGGAGGCATTTAACTGATCTGACAAACAGGTGAATGAGTGGAGAGAAAAAGGACACTTAACAAAGCTCAGCTTTCTAAGGAAGGGAAAGCAGAATGTTGGGGTTCCTGGGAAAACACACTGCCAACTCACAGCTCAGAAGGGCACAAATATGGGGGGAGCAGGTGCTCACAGGCACAGTGGTACCACACTGCCTATGGGACAGAGACTACAGCAAGGAGGAACAGGAGGCACCAGAAGGCTGTACCCCAGACAGGATGAACACTTCCTAGCAGAGTGGCGCATCGTGTGGCTCTCTCTGCCTAGTCCCCTGTCATTGTACTTGGTGGCCCCAATCACATCAGCCAGGCCTCTAAGCTGTGACCAGAAACGTGAGCCACAGCAGTGTATCTGTCAGTGTTCTCTGAGAGGCCAGGCAGATAAGCCACACCAGGTCACGGCAGAAGGTGTGTGGGCACAGCAAGCCAATGCAAAGCATTCTCTTGTGTGGCATATCCTGTTTCTCCCCAAGATATGTACAAGGTCACCACCTCAGCCGTGCTCACAAGTGATACCATCTGTTTAATCAATGTTCTCTGTGCTACAAAGTCATTCCAGATGCTTTGCATTGGATACAACTTTTTCAATAGTTATTAGCAAGGCAGGGGGGTGAAGAAGCAACTGTCAGTATCCTTTTTGCATAGATCATGGTGTTAGTAGCAAACTGTCTCCCCTCAACCCCTGCTTCCTCCTCCCCTGGTAACTGAGCCTCCCTACACTTCACTTCGGGAGCTCCTGCATAGGAATATTTCATAAGCAGGCCTGAGGGTTTGTCTGCTGGCTGTCCTACTTCCTTCAGAGTACCTGAGATGAGCTGGGCTAGAATGTCTCCCCATATCACGCTCCCATGCTGCCTGGATGGGGGATGGAAACTTACCTGCTGAGGTTGAAGATGGCTTCTTGCTCATGGTCTTGGGCTCCCAGCTTAAGCCTGTTGGCAGTCGGGCCTCCCAAATCATGACAGCGACTCTGAAAATCAGGAGAGGAAATAAAGTAAGCCTTGCTATTTTCGAAAGCCTTTAGGGTAACATTTATGTCATATATTGAACTTTACCCTTCTGGTCCTAGGGGACAGAAAACTACCTCAAAATAGGTATGTGAAACTCTGGGTTCTCAGGCCATGCTTCCATGCCAGGAGCCAGTCTGTTGTGCAACACACCATTAAACATCTCTTGGGACTGGGCCCTTGAAGGGACTGCCTCATCTAATCCTCCACAGTACCAGGCAACTCTAGATACTTAGATTTAATGTGCATGCATACAAAATACTTTAAGCTCCTCCAAAGCTTCATACTGAAACACTGCTCATATAGAAGACCAAAAATCACAACTGTTTCCTCCCTGAAGCACCATTGCTGTGGAAGGGTTCATAGTGAAGTCACAAGCCTTGATAACCCTGCACAAAGGAGTCAGTCCAAGACATCCTTTCTGAAAGGCAAAAGTGCTTTCCATAAAGTTATCTGTGTCATCAACTGTTAATCAGCACAGACCAATTGATTTCATCTTCCACTAAACAAGTGCCTGGCTCATCCTTGTTTTGGTAGATGTTTGTCTGTGATAGCTCTGTAGCTACGAGTAGAAGATACGGCTTGGTAGCATTTTTTGGTGCTGTTTTGCTTATCATTTCACTGTCACTGGGCTTGGAGCCCAGGGAGGGGTTAATCCCTTCCCTGCTTTTGCCAGGTAACAGCTGTTCTACTTTCTGGATCCCTGGATCACCCAGGTTCCGATGAGGCAAGTGGATGTCCTTACAGGAGCTCCTGCAGGAGGAACTTTGGGAAAACCAGTCAGGACTGGTCCTGCCAGCCTCAGGAGCATTCCTGCTCCCATGCTGATGCAACTGGATCCAATCTCCTGGCAGACCAGCTGGCTGCTTTCCAAAGAGCTCTCTCCAGACTGGCTCAAAGGCTGAGCCCAAACAGGGGATGGCTATGATGAAATTTGAGCAAGGGGACAAAAGACTATTGGCCTTCATTAAATTTGGGAACACCTGATGAAGACAATGCTCGATATGGATTAGCTCCTCCCAAGAAGACACAAGCTGCCTTGTTTTGCTGCAAGTTTACCATTGTGTGGAGCATCTCCCAAGTACCAGCGAGACCCTGGATGTTGAATCACAGTGTTGAACCACAATCACTTGAGATGTGTGAGAGTCTGTTGTGCAATATCACTGTGAACTGGTAAAGCACAGAGATATTTCACTGGCAACATTCATCCTACTCCCATTTGGGATTAGGTGTAGAACAGCTTTATGCGACATGCTCTGCAACAGAATGTGAACTTCAATGCATCCTGGAGATGACATAGCTGAACACTGAGCATTGCTTAAGTACACTCCAGAACCAGGTAAAACCAGAAATAGGGTTTGAACAGAGAGAAAGATGCAGATTCCAACTGTGTGTTTAAACTCTATTGCAAATGCACTGAGAAAGCCTCAGTTACCTATGTATGTCTCCTGAACATAAGCAGCTCTTAGCACAAGTCAAGATAGCCTCGAAAAAGAGAATTACGAAATGCTTTAACCATGTCTGAAAGCAGAATTTTTCAGACCCAGCAGAAGGATGGGATCTGCTGAACACTGCCCTTTTCCTGGAGTTCCTGCTAAATCAATGGCAAAATTCACACTGATGCTACTGGGATAGAGATTAGCCAGTGGTGATGGGTAACAAACTGCCTTCTATCACCATTCACCACCCCTTCCCACCTTTTCTTGTGATACTTTTGCTAACAGACACATTATTGAGTCTTGCACTGCTTGCTCATTAGCATCGTAGTAAGTGATTTCTTATGTAAACCCTGCCAGCCCACAGAAAAACCGGTTCAATTCCAGTCTGCATTGTTGGGACGGACACAGAACACAGGAGAAGTGCTGATGATCTTTCTCTCTCTCTATATATATATATTTTTTTTAAATAGAAACCCATGCATAGAAGCAGTCATTGCGTATCTTCCACTGCAAGCAAGAACTACCCTCACATCTGTAGAGAGGCTGCTACAAATACCAAATTCCCCTGGCTATCTGTTTGCAAGTACCGACACCAAGCTTGTAGGTACAGCAGCAGTTTCTGTGCACCTAATGAGAGGTTTGAAACCAATGACTGTTTTTGTCTGTGGACCTCATGTCTTCTTTCACATCTTATCTTCTAAGGGCATGGCTATGCAGCTAATGGCAACATAGCTTTTCTTTGCAGCACCTCATGAACTTAACTTTTCTATGTGGTGACCGAGCAAAATAAGTGTGCACCTATGCTGAGGGTATCCTTTTCTTCTCACTGCTGCTGGTAATACAGGCTTCTTAAAGGCCTGGAAATGGTTTCTGTTGTTAGACTCTGAAACGCTGGCATGTACTTAAAGAGCACTAGGGTCATTCCTTATTACGCCTTAATATTCCTTTCCTTAATATTTGTGGTGGTATGAGGGAGGTATTATTTGAATTTAGTACTTTAAGAGCTCCTCCATAGGCGGTAACAGACGTCATGGGACTTACCCTAGGGAAGTCTTCAAAACTAAAAGAGAAGTTCCTATTTTTCCATGGCAGGGGCATTTTTTAGTCATAATATAAGATCCTGTGCTTATTCTGGCCCATTTTGCTCTACTCTGCTACTCCATCCTTCCACCTCACTCCCCCTTCCACTGCTGCTTTCTTTTTCAAGCACCAAATTAGCACTTGTGTAAAACATCTGACTAGGATTAAGACACACAGCCACTGTTCATGTTCTTGAAAAGTTTCAATCATAAATGAGAGGGACTAAGACCTGACAGGACATTTGTTGCCCTAAGCCCTGGTTTGGTTTTGCTCCATTCTGCTCCACCCAAGAGGTGTCTACCTTTCATCCCTGGCAGTGATCATCTGAGTGCAAGATGGGTTTTTTCACTGGAAGGAGGCAGATAGGGTATGGAAGCAATGCAGACAGGTATCAGTGCAAACCATGTTAGCTCTGTGCCTACAGATGTTACATTTGAAAGGTTCATTTGCAACTCTTTTTACCTGCATTTTTTTGTGTGCCGCTTTAATTACTTCTGGACTTAAATCACACTGCTCAGAAATGTGAGGGCAAAGCATGCAAGAGGAAGGAAAGTCTTGAAGCTATGACATCTGCGTATGACATCTAGGTTTAGACATATTGGACATGCCAGATTAGATCAGACCCTCAGACTATTTAGCTTTGCTTTTTGTCCCAAAATGCAAAGAGAACAGGCAGCGGTATTTCAGCCAAAAAATAGGCATAGCTGTCTCAACTCAACACACAAGTCATAGGCAAAGCCAGACCTGCAGTAAACTAGGATTACTCTCTCAAGAAAGGTGTAACCAGCAGAGAAATGACAGGTATGTACAGCTTTGTTCAAAAAAATGGGAAGGAATCAAGGTTTGCTGTCTGACCCTTCTGTCCACTGATCTACCTCACGTGAACACTCTCCAACACTGACAAGTAGTCCTTGCTCCTCTAGCATGCTTACTCCCTGCATTCAGCTGTCACTAAGAAGGCAAACCCATCGTTTCCTATCAAAGATAATGCCTCAAGAACCAAGTGATGGCAGAATTGTGCACTGAAGTGAGACATACCATTAGTGCATCAAGAAAACCTCTCCAAAGAGAGGCAAGCATTTATTCCCATTAACAACTTTGCTTTTGAATAGGTTTGTGCAGGTGGCTCACTTAAGTATTTGTGGCACTAACAGGCTAGGTAAGATAAAAACCACCCAAAGTTATTTTTAGAAACCAAAACTTTGTACCAGATACTGCAAATTGCATCAACCAACTCAAAGGTGGAAGAAGTGCCTGCCTGTAATGGCCAGCAGGCCAAGATCCAAAGTAAGATCTGCTACTGCTCTGAGGGGAAAGTGGCATACAGGAAGGAGGAAGGAGGGCAGGAAGAGGGAAGCAAAAGCCAGAAGCATGCAGGAAGCTACTCTGGCCATAGACAACTGCAACACACTCAAAAGCTCCACAAATACACAATAAACACTGTGAGGAGCTATCATTTTAGGATTCCCCCCCCCTCCCAATTCAATAATCATGGAGAACAAAACATTCAGGAAAGAGGAAGGAGTTGTGCAAGCAGACATGACCCTCACATCACCAAAATTCCTGGATACTGATCTGGATATCAAAAATATCTTGCAAAATCAGCTGTGTGTGCAGAGAAGTGTGCAAGAACAGCAGGCCACTCTTCCAGGTCTCAAGTGAGGCAGCTACAGGTGACAAGGACACAGAAGCTTGCTTGTCAAATTAATATTGCCATGGGAAGGTCAAGGAAAATCTGGAGGCATAATTTACTAACAAGATGTGGGACCAGAAACCCAGACATGCCTAGTAGAACTATGGTAGCTCCACATGAGGGGAGCAGGTTAAAAGCCAGATGATGTAAGTATCTTGAAGAGAAGACCTGGCTGTGCAGAATCAACAACAAAACTGATCTTTAGCCCTGTCCTGCAGCTGATCAGATCTGCTTGTCACACAAGTGTAGCGTCCTTGGACAGCAAGAGACTTGCAAACATACAGTTCCACCCATCAGTTGCGCTGTTCAAGCAGCCAACTCACTGGACACTGTAGGTCTCAATGGTGCTTGTGCATCGCATCTACATCAGGAAGCTGGCAGTAAGCTATTTGCCAAGGCCATAGCTCAAGTAGAATAAAGCCTTACTGCTCGCTAGAAGTTATAACTGATTAAAAACTCAATTAAGGGAGTATTTTATTATTTTTTTTTAATGCAAAGCTGTACATCAGTTCTGAATTCCATACATCATTCCTGGTCAGAGAGATCTGCCCTCAATTTCCTGTACTGCATTCCTCAAAAACAAATTCCTTCAGCAAACCCAGAAAACCTTTTGCAGTGCTCAGAAAGGTATCACAATGAGCAGGGGAAGCTCCCTGTCTAGCACAGGGCAGCAGCCATTTCCCGGGCACTGAACAGCTCTGCTAACAAGCACTGCAGCCATGCTGGATGGCACTGACCCATAACAAACAGCATCTCTAAGAGGGAGCTGCTGGCTGCCCACTTCTCAGGCAACCTAGCTTTAAGCTAAATCCTTAGAGAGGAGCAAACCTTCTGTGAAGACCACCCTCCAGTGCTTCCAAGCTTCCAGCTAAGGAAACCCCACAATGATTTTCTTTCCCAATTATTGATAGGAATTTAAGTTCAAGCCCTCCAAGAAATAGTTCACTTGGGTCTCCCCAGCAACTAACTGCCTCCACCCCAGTTCATAACCAGAATGCAAAATACAACAGAAAGAACTTATAAGCTACTCTAGTAGCTTCACTCCATTAGGCTTACAAAACAGAAAACTGCTGTTTTCTATGCTGGCATTTGTTTAGCCTTTCAAGTAGAAAAACTGCTATTGACTTCAGGAAGAAGAGGAGAGATAGAAGAGCTTCTGGAAGAAGAGTTTCTGGAAGAAAAGCCACTTGGCTTTCAACTGGGAGTTGTAATCTAACCTTGCTCTCACTAGGCTATGGCACAGTTACCACTGAGATTGAGCCTGTTTACTCCAAAGCAAAAAGCCTGGCATGACCAACAGAAACAGCTTTTCTTGCCAGAACCCTAACTAGCAAATGTGGAAAAGTCACTTGGAGCAGTGCTGTTTACTTTGGTAATGAAGCAAGCTCTCTGGAATGAAGTCTTGCAGTCTTCCCAAGAGATGTTGCAATACATACCTCAGCTATAAGCCATACAGGCTGCTCTCAGAGCCCAAGAAATACCCGGTAACTTCAGAGGCTAAGGCAAATGTTACTGCAGACAGGACTCTGGACTACTCTTGCTGTGGGTACACAATTTGGATCCCAATTCAAATTGGCTGGTTCTTCAGTCTTATTCTTTGCTTCAAGCTAAGCCACAGCCAGCAACACATCTTGAGAATGCTTTTGAGAAAATGACCTCAAAAGAAGGTTCTCCTGCAGCTTTAAAACTAAACTCACCCCCTTGATACTCATTTTTTGAGGCAACTCTGAATTTAAGACCGCAACTCAGTGCAGAAGTGCTTAGAGGGAACATCACATAGTTGGACTAAAAACTATCTGGAGAGGAACAGAAATTCAAGGTAGACTGCAGAGGCCAAAGCTCCCTTTCTGTTCATGGAGTCACTGGCCTGAGGCCATTCTGCTTTTCCTCATTTATTTAAGACTGAGTCCCAAGCCACTGTTCAAACTCCCTCTGACCACACAGAGATGAAAGGCTCTCCCCCTCTCCAACATTCCCAGCCCTTGAGCCCAGAGCAAAGGGATACTCCTTGACTCAAGCTTCAGACTTTGCTTCCACTGAGATGGATGATTTAGGTCCTCCCTAATCCAGAAAGAGTTAAAGATTCCTTTGTAGTAGGATTAAATGGACTTCCTACCAAAACAGGCAGTCACATTTGCACATTATGTTTACAAACAACTTACACTCCTGTGAGAGCACCAAGCTCATCTTCCAGACATGGTCATAGCTCTTCACAACCATACTTTCTGCTCTTAGACATGGGAATTCCTGCTTTGAGGAGAAGCCAAGCTCTAATTTCAAGTACCATTTACCATACACCCCCAAGAGCAGGCAAAAAAATTTAAAATCTCACCATGATTAGATTATGTAAAAAGTTTAATTATAAAATAAATAAGTTTGATGTGGAAACATTAAATATTAAATACAGTAATAAATATTTACACATTTACAGCTATAACTTGACAATTAATGGCATTTCTCTGCTACCAGAATTCTGCTCTGTTTATACAGAACATATTGACTCTTCCAAGAAGAAACTGAACTCAAATAATACTCTGTGCTCAAGACGGCATGGACAGTTCAAGAAACCAAGGACACTTGGGTAGAAAAGTCTGAGGTAAGTCAAGTTCTGTGCACCAGAAGGTAGAGCACAGGAGACCACTGCCTGCAGAGTATCAGTGCATGAATTTTATTCTTCAAAGAAACAGGTTCTTGGCCAAGTTCAACAGACTGGGTCTGACGGGAAGCATTTTACACTAAGTGCTGCTTAAAGCGGCAGCAAGTGTCTGGGTAACATAAGTAGCTTTCTGTTTATAACTGATGGGTCCAGGTTTAACTTGTTGGAGCAGGGACCTTTTCCTTAAGATACAGAGCTTTGGACATTGCATCCACGGTCTCAGCATCCCAAGTAGACTAATTTTAACTCGGGTTAGCACACACAAAAATGGATAGCTCCACTCACACAACAAGTCCTACCGAGTTCAGAGGGATTACTTTCTACACATACAGTAACGCAACCCAGGCGTGGCTGACACAGATCTGTCACCAACACCCTGCAAGTCAGAACTAGAGATGAAGTTCTTTGAAGCCAGTATCAACAGGGAGCACAGTGACAGCAGAATTATGTTTTTAATTTGCTGAGGTCTAGGGAGAGAAGCTATCCAGAGCTCTTCTCTTTTCCACTTTGAGAGAGGGAAGGGAATTTCCCCCCCCCCTCCATCCATTCCTGAAGGCCACAATGAGCTCTCTCCCTTTGATTTAGGGCTGCCAAAGGAGACTTGCTAACAGAAGAAAGTCCATCCATATAACAGCAGAGACCAGAGCTCCAGCACCAATGACGGGGCTCAGCAGCAGTAGTCTCCAGCAGGTCCTCTACCACGTAGTGGCAGCTCCTTCCACATAATTGTGACTAGACGTAGCAGTAACTGTCCTCCCCAATAAGCGAATCACCAGCAAGTGGCATGTTGAGATCTTCTTGCAGCAGCCTCTGTCTGGATGAATCAGGGCTTAGTGGCAACAGCTCCAGCCCACAGTGTCCAGGGGGATGTGTCAGGTAGCCAGAGGTACCCTGCAGCTTTGCAGTGGCCACATCAGAACTGTTCTGTAAGGGGCAGACCAGGCATGTTAATCACCACCCAGAACATGAGAACTTTGTGCTAGAACCATGTCAAACCTACATCTGAGGCAGGCAGGCTAAGATGTGACACTCTTCAGCTTCAAGCAAACTTTGAGCAAAATCCTCCAACTGCCACTGGACAAAGCTGGTTGAGGTTTGTAGCTGACATGCAGCAAAGCAAAACTTCTGAGCTCTGCCAGAACTTCTCAGGGCTATTCTTTATAGCTTCCTCCTTCAACTTCTAATACAACTCCTATTCAATAAGGGTCCTGGAATCTGCTGTTGGGTACATTTTTGCTCAGAGGAGACCAACTTGCTTGCTTATGGAAATCCACCAGATCTCTCCCAGAAGTGATCCACCTGGGACAAGGAGCTTTAGCACTCAGTTGAAAAACAGTATGAAACTTGACTGAGAGGCTATCTATGGTGGTTGTAGAATTAGAAGCTTTGTCTTGATCTGTAGCCTCCAAGCTCCATAAACCTCCTGATGCCTTGCAGAGAAGGTGTTAAAATGCTCAGTACTCCTCTTACATGAGGGAATGATTCACTTGGCTGCTGCACTATCTTCTATGATGGCAGTCTACCATGGCTTCTTGCACTAAGCCTGTCTGTTCAGATATTAGGGTTTTTTTTTCCTTCTTCAAGTCCACTGATGTCAGTACAGCTTCCTATCCTCACTTTTTAAGACAGCAGCCAGTTAGTTAACAGAGCTGTTGAACTTGCACAACTCAGGTGGTTTTGGGAAACCAGCAAATTGAGCCAGTCATTCACATGTAACCTACATGTTTCAAGGCAGTTCAAGCATTAAAAGGTAGCAGGAGCTTTGCCAAGCATGCAAGCAATGCTCACACAGGGAACTCCAAGCTTGGAAGGACAGAAAGGTGTTTCAAGTCAGCTTTCATACCTGTTCTTTCCTCATTTACACACCAACGTGACCATTTCTGTTTTCCTGTCGAAGTTTTTTTCTTTCTTCTTTCTCTTCATACTGAGGACACTTTTTCCGGACCCTGTGGAATTGTGGCATGTTAGAGGTCATTTTGAACACTGATATACACTTGCACCATTTACATTCATGTCCTCTGGATCCTCAAGCAACTCCAAGCAAGCCAGTTTTTAAACATCCATCATCAAGCAATACCTGACCATAAAATCAAGGAGCCCAAGTTCAGCACTGGTAGTTTTGCTGCACAGAGCCAAAGCTTCTCAGCTTCAGCCCAATCAGGCAGCAAGATGAAGAGGGTTTATTGCTGCAATGGAGCAAGGGACCAGGTGGCTTTCTGGGAGACAGATTGCCTGGTAGCTTTAGCAAATGCTTGCAGAGACCAGACTGCCTTCCTCCTCCCCACAGCAGAGCACTGTGGATTTCAAATTTCTCAAGTCCCTATTCCCTTGATGCGACTCTTGAGCACATCATAAGTACAGCTGCTTAGTAATTTTCTCCTAGTTTCTCCAGTCTTTTGTAGTGACTGCTCCAAATAGACCACCTAGCTTCTCTGGGCAAAAGTACAGATTAATGATCTGCACACCTCAGGCTTGTGAGGGTTCAGAGCACAAAATAAATACAATCCTAATCCATGGAACTCCAGAAACTAACAAAGATGATTTGCTCTTACAGCACTGGCTATCTCTCCTAGCAGCAAGGAATGGGGCAGCATTCAGAGAACAAGTGCTCATCCCCGCATTCCTCAAGTTCAGATCTAAACACAAAGCAACAGCTAAATGACAAATGCACACATTGTTTGCTGAACTGCAAAGAAAGGGCACAGCACATACCTCATCCAGCTGATGTACTTCATCAAGATCTAAAATTAGGCTCAACTGCCGAGTTTCACCTACAGTGACTCAAACTCTACCATGGTGGAGCTGCAGTGTTAGAACTGGAGCACTGCTCCAGTCATCTGGAAACACTGGAGTCAGGCTTCCTATGCTATCTAACCTCAGCACTAGTTCCTGAACACACCAGCAAGAAGCAAAGGCACAGACAGGCACAAGCTGCTGTGTACTGCTTTTTAGCAGGTGCAAAGAAGAATTTAATGTATGGCTTGAAACATGCACTCAGAGAAGCCTTTTAATTTATTCACAACAGGACCCCAGATTCCCATTAACCACCACACAACTGTCAACAGTTGCTTAGGCTGAAATGGCTGTTCCCTCCATCTTAACAGCAAGCAGTACAGTATTTGGGACCATCAGCATTTGTTTCCCCACTCACTTCCCCTCTGTTTAAGTATTTTAGCCTGGCAATCTCTGTAAAGAAACAGACAGTTGGAACACCATTTCCTTCCCCCAGATGTGCACCCAGCTGCTGAATAGCAGCCATACATGAGGCTGTTACACTACTGCTTGCTCACTTTTCCACCAGGATTAGGGAAAGCACTGCTGTCTTGCAGGCTTCTCCACAAGGATTAGGGAAGGTGCTGTTGTGTCAGCATAAACACTCCTCCCCTCCACTTTCTGCTTATGTTCTGCACCACTGTAGCTATTCCAGTTGTATCAGGAGCAGAAAGGCTCTGGTCTGAAAAAAAAAATCAAGGGTCACAAGCTGCCCCACAGCCAACAGCAAGAGAGTAAGTGAACACATTCACTTAGTAGCTTCTCAAACCTTTCTTCTACCCTCAATACCCATCCAAGTCAGGATAAGAACTCAGCCCTTTTGGATGCTTTCCACACAGGTAATTCAGATGAGCCATATGCATTTCAAGGCTATTGGACACAAATCCTGCTCATACTTAAGCTAGGCAGATACCAAACAGTGTGTGTATACAGATATATATATACTTACTGCACTATCACAATGATAAGTACAGTAATGAAGCTGATGCTTGAGAGCAGGACAGCTACCACTACCAATACAGTCTTCGAGTAGTCTGCCACATCATTCTTCCGTTGAGTCTTCATGAACTGTTCACCACAGCGCTCACCAAAAAAATCCTGATGACACCTGCAAGCAAACATTAATACAAGTTCTTATCAGCTCCAGTGCTGCCTTGAGCCAAGGACACCCACACACATTCAAACCTGACTTATCCATCTTCAGAGCTTCCCATGAATCTCAAGATGCTCGCTTCAGAGCGTGTTCATGAAATGCAGTCACTGGGCTAGCACAAGGTTTGTCAGCATTTCAACAAGTCAAGATTAGTCTGGGCGTGATGTTCCAGGAAGACACGCCTTTTCATTCTTTCAGTTTGAGTTTATGACCAACTGATGAGTTCAGTGGCTTGTTACGCATCTCAGATTCCATCATCATTTAATTTACGTGGCAGAAAGATTTTCAGTCAAAATATGGCAGGAGACGGATCCATGCCAAGTTGACAGTGATTTTGCCTCTGAGCCCTCATACGCTATGAGCTCATGCCAATCACACCTAACTCACAAGATACAAGTAACTTACTTGCAAGTAACCATCTGCAGATGTTCTAGGTAAATGCATTCACCATGGATGCAAAAGTTTTTGTATTCCATTTCACAAGGAGTCCCTTTCTTCTTGTTTTTCCCTCTGTTTTTCTTCCTTCTTGATTTGCCAGCATTCTTCTCACCACCCCTCTTTGTTGGCTTGGGCTTAACCACTGCTTCAACTGAAAAAAGGACAACATCACTCAGTCTGGGAATGCTAGATTATGTGAAAAGTGAATTACAGAATTTGGTGGGGGGTAGAGAGATGGTCACTGCAGGAGAAGCTGTCATCAGGAAGCAGGATGCAGGTCATCAGGATGCAGGCAAGTGTGCAGCAGGGCATTTCACATCCAGGAGAAAAGCAGCTAACTTAGCTCATGAAGCACAACACTGCCACCTTTAAGTCCTGTGCAATGTAGACCAAAAGCAGCCAAAAGCCACCAAAGATGAAGAGCAGAAGAGTTGAAGGCATAAAATACTTGACTGAAATTGTACAGGTTCAAGCAAAGGCTTGTAAAGAACACGAAGTTCACACTGAGCCAAGTCATCCACTAGTTTCGCATCAACCCAGATACAAGGTTAACAGCCTCCACCGCTCTAAACCCTCCATTTGCATCAGTGATGAAAGGAGTTATAAATTACTATATCATCCTGGGCATTCGCAGAGGCAAGACAGCTTGCTATCCCAGTTGGCATACTTGTTTCTCCCAAATAACCTGCAGTGCTGTCTTCAGCAGAAGACAGCTCATTTCCAGTTCTCCTGCTTTGAGAGATACAGCATACACTGAAGGAGTGAAGGCAGGATAGTCCACAAGAGTCAGGCTATTTGTTCTCCCGCTTACTGTTGCCCCTCATTATCTCAATTAAGACAAACCTCTATGAGAGTGTGGTTTCAAAATGCGGGTGACTTGGTAGCTTTTGGATTTAAGCAAGAGCAATCATTTTCCTTTTGCTGGAGAGAACAGGCTAAAGCCAGACACTGACTAAGAGGCATAGCTACTCCATGTAGCAGTCAAAGCTCAACAGCATTGTCTCAGAGCAAGGTGGTAAAACACTGGTTCTCTGGAGAAACAATCCCTTCACTGATAGCCATAAAGCAACACTATGCTATTGAGGAGTAACAGTTAACCAGGTAAGACTGAATAGGTCTTAAGAACCATTTATAACCCTTAATTTGCTCTACCGTGCTCTGCAAGCACACAATTTTTTGTAGTACAAAAATATACGGGCATACTGTATATATACTACATATACAGGCAATCACCACAATAGGATATAACTGGATCCAACTAGTTCATAACCCTGTATTTCTAGTGAAGAGAGCCTGCACAAAGAAATGAGGTGTAGCTCACTGTTGTCTAGACATCTGATCATTTTAACTTCTAGATGAACAAGCCTGGCTTGAAGTTACTTAAAAGCAAAAATGCCTTCAGCAACCAGAAGTCTGATTCAAATGGTATAAGTTATATTAATATGTAAACAAGGACACTGTTCCTGTAGTAAGGTTTCCTGTCCCAGAAGTGTGAGCTTACTCCTGACTGCTGAGGCCCCTGTTCTGTCCAGTTCAACTTGATATTTAGGCTCCCACTCCAATAATTGAGGCTGCTTCCATTCTTTCCTCTTCAAGGCTCAGCTTGTCAGTTTGATCTCCATGTCCCTGTCTGCAAGCTGGACAGGCAGGAAAGCCACCCACAGTTGAATCATAACAGCTGGAAGGCTCCACAGATAAACCTCATGCCAAGTAGAAGAGCTGGTCTACAGACCAACCACCTTTGGTAACAAGTCTAGTTTCTGGGCAGTTATACAATGCTTAAGTCACCAAGCCAGTAGTTTTACAACCCAAACTGCTCAATAGCTCTGACATTCCTGTTTACCCTGGAGGTGATCAACTCATTAAGCTTCAGCAAGGATCCACTAAGTCACTAGACTGAGCACCTGGAGCATGGACTCCCTTCACCTAGTCTCAGGGTGCTTCCAATGGCAACATTTTAGCCAGGTCCACCCTAGAAAGCAAAAGCACCTGCCTACTAACCCCTACTGAGGTTCAAATCAGTTGTAAGCACCCAGCTTGTATTACAATCACAGTTCAGCCAGAACAACAACAAAAAAAAATTCTCTCATCCCCATAGTCAGGCAGGTTATTAAGATCTCCTCAGAGCTTAATAAGTGGAAAAATCCCAATAAATTCACACAATAGCTATTAACAATGAAGTATTGCCTGAAAGGCGCTTAACAAGCTTTCCTACAGCCACTTAAGAGGTTTAAGTGTTTGCTTCCCAGGAAATTTTAGTCAACTCTATCGTGAGACAACACACACACACAAAAATATCCTTAGACCTAGAGAGACAGTCTGATACAAATTTCACTTTTAAGGCTAAACAGCATTTATAAACCGAACTGATGCTTCCATGCTAAGGAGGTGGTAGCTACCCCATCTCAGCCCTCTTGCCAGGTTTATCAAGAGAGCAGCAGCACAGCTGGCAATCGGCTAACCTGCAGCTTTCGCACACCCTTGTGGCACGCCTTCATCCCTGACAGCCTATTCTGAATGCAAATTCCAAGCAGAAGCACGCTTTTGCTCCGTACTCTACAAGCTAAGAGCAGCAGCAGCAGCCTCACAAGACAGGTAAGACAGAAAAAAGCCGGCGGTCACAGGTGGGCTCGGCCCGGCGCTGCCGAGCCCACCTCGCCCCTGGCCGCGTCCCCCTCACCTCGGATCAAGTCGTCCACAATGTACTGATGAACGGGCAGCGCCTCTTCATACTCCTCATCCTCCTCATAGTCGGGACCAGACATGGCCTCACCCTCGCGGGTTTCGGGCTCCCTCTGTCCAGGACCCCCGAGCCGCTCCGGGTCGGTGGCGTTGGGCGAGGATGCAGCGACAGGCCGGCAGGCTGTGAGGGGAAAACAGAGCCGTGGGCAGGGGTGCAAGGCGGCAGGCGACACCTCTTCCTTCATCCCACCTTCAATGTCCCCAACCGCCGCGCGACCCCTCAGCGCTCCCCTCCCTCCCATCATGCACCTGCCAGCACGGCCAGCGCGACGATCAGCGCCACTGCACGCATCGGCGACTCCCAGGCGGGCGGCGGCGGAGAGGCGGGTGGTGTCGCGGCGGGTGGTGTCGCGGCCGACCGCTCAATGGCAACAGCAGCGCACAGCGCTCCATAAGGAGCCACCCGCCGCCGCCGCCCGCTTTATAGGCGGCCGCCGCTCGCGCGCCGGGACGTGGAGAGACGTAAGCAGGGGCGGGGCGGGGCGGAGTGGTAGGTGAGGGTGGTGCATGCGCACCTGGCGCCGTTCGCAGCGCGGCGGGATATGGTTTGTCCCGTCACATCCCATTGTGTTCCGTCCCGTCATGGCGGGGAGAGCTCCTGGCACACCCAGGTCGTCGAGTTGCTCTTTGCTGTGCGCCGCTCATCCGGGAGGAACGGGAGAGAAAGGGCAGAGATTGTTCCCAGAAATAAATCCGGTGATGGGTCTTGGTATCTGGCTTTGCTTGAGAGGCACATGAGTAACAGCTGAGCAACAAGTGGAGACAAGGGTGGGCAGGCGGCTGGGTGGGGGAAATCACGGAATCACAGACTGGTTTGGGTTGTAAAGGACCTTAAGATAATTCAGTTCCAACCCCCTGCCATGCGCAGGGATGCCTCACACTAGACCCATGTTGTCCAAGACTCTGTCCAACCCGGCCTTGAACACTGCCAGGGATGGAGCATTCACCACTTCTCTGGGCAATCCATTCCAGTGCCTCACCACCCTCACAGTAAAGAAATTCTTCCTTAGATCTAACCTGAACTTCCTCTGTTTAAACCCATTACCCCTTGTCCTGTTGCTCCAGACCCTGATGAAAAGTCCCTCTCTGGCATCCTTGCAGGCCCCCTTCAGATACTGGAAGGCTGCTATGAGGTCTCCACGCAGCTTCTCTTCTCCAGGCTGAACAGCCCCGACTTTCTCAGCCTGCCTTTATACAGGAGGTGCTCCAGCCCCTGATCATCCTCGTGGCCTCCTGTGGACTTGCTCCAACAGTTCCATGTCCCTCTTATGTTGACACCAGAACTGCACACAGTGCTCCAAATGGGGTCTCACAAGAGCAGAGCAGAGGGGCAGGATCATCCCTTTCAACCTGCTCCCTGGGGCGCTTGGGCTCACTGTTGCTGCAGCAGCAGTGCAAAGGGTGCCTGACCACAGGTGCCTCTCCTGGGCTTTGTGCAGGAAAGCATGGCGTAGACCTGCTTTAAGGGGGGAAACACTGGGGCAGTGGGTTGTAGGAAAGCCCAAGCTGTTCTGTCGTTAAACCTTCTTGACTCTTCCACACATGCCAAAGGACACGGCTCCTGGTGTCGTCTTTGCCGGGTCACACCATGCCCAAGAAGTGGTCTCCAAGGGCTCTGAAAAGAAATTGCTGAATGAATAGCTGGGGCATTATCCTGGCAGAGAGCCCCTCAACCCCTGTCAGCCCCTTTGTGCGGACTGCTATTAAAACTGGTTGTCATTTACTGTCGTTTTGTTTTTTTTTAACGCTGTGTTTCCCTTCATTTCCCACCCCTTTCCTCGTAGTGTCTACAACAGAGAGAAGACAAATTCTCCTCAGTCCAGCTGCAGGTGCTGAGCAGCTCCTGTCTACAGCTTGGTCATCATTTGGGGACAGCTCAGGATTCCACATGATCCTTCCTTCTCCCTCAGACCAGTGTTCCTTTCCCATGAGATCTCCATAAGTCCCTAGGCCTGTCTTTAGCAGAGACTGATTGTGGGTAGGTAGAGTGTCTCCAAGGGCAGAGACTCTGGGGTCTCTTCTACTGCCATGTGGGGTTGGTTGTGTGAGAACAGCCAAAAGGAGGATTGTAACATGGGAACTTTCATTCCCCCCATCTGTTTCCTCAGCCAGGCACTGTCACCTCCTTCCTGATTTTATTTTTCCGCTGTTAAAATGAAGTATTTCTCCCATTTTAAATGATGGGTTTTAAGCCTGATCCAAGAAGTATACTGCACACTGACAGTTCCAGCCCTGCTTGGCAAAGTGCTAAGCGACTGGAAGGAGAAGCTTAGCAGGGGAAAGGTTGAATGACCGGAGTGCAATTGCCCATGTTACCTGCGCTGTTTGGAGACCAAACACAGTGTATCCAGCACCTGACTCACCACATTCCCTCTCTCCTCCAGTCTCCAGCTGATGGCTCCTGTCCCACTGCTCTGCGGCAGCACAGAGGTATTTGACTCCATGCTTCATATTTGTTGTGCATCTCGTCAACTTTGTCATGCTGCTCCTGCTTCCTTGAAGAAGGGGCAGCCTGGCATCAACCAGCACTGCTCCTCAACATGCAGAAGATGCAGCAAGGTGGTGGTGGCCAGCAGTTGTGCGCAGAGAGATTCGAGAGGGACATCAGGGGATCTCTTTCCAAATGGTGCCATCCAGACAAAGCTCTCCTTGTCTGCTTCTCTGAGAGGACACCCTCTCAAGGCCACATGTTTTGGGATATTCAGGGCGGGATCCCACTGCAAGTCCCAGCTCTGCTGCATGCTCCTGGGAGGGGGCACTAAGCTGAGCCATGGCCTTCTTCCAGGTCTGGAAGTACACCTGGACTCTGCCCCCAGGAGGGCTGCAGGACTCACTGGGGCCGGTGGGGCAGCTTGCTGGGCCGGCAAGGGCAAGGCTCACCTTGGGGAAGGTATTGGCTCCCTGTGGATGCAGAGTGCCACCTACTGAGCCACCACTTCTGGGGTTTTCCAGCAGGCTGCTGCTCTGGCTGTTCCATCGTGTGGCTCCCAGAGACAGGGAGCTTCCCCAAAGGCTGGCGAGCCCCTTAGGGTGCACCTTAGGGACTGTGCAGGGAGCTGCATGCAGGAGCAAAGACAGAGTCTTTCTTGAGTGTCTGCCCGGAGCCAGACCTTTTTTTCCATGGGCCAATGGTGCAGTGGGAAGAGATGAGCTGGTGGTACACTGCCCTGTTCTTGCTGGTAGAAATGAACACCTCAGGAGCTAATCCTGTGCCTTGACCGTCTTTTTGCTAGCCCTGAAAGCCTTCAGTGTAGCCTGGCTCCAAGAGCACCCGACACCCAGCACAGGTAGCATTGGTGCCAACTTCTTCCCCTCTGGTCTCTGTCCGTGTCTGTAGAATGTCATTCATTTCAGAGAGGAGGTTTCTCTCTATTGGTCTGCCTCTCTTCTCCCAAGCTGACTTCCAGAAAACACCCCAGGGATGACAACTGCGGCTGTGTTTCCTGCTGTGAAGAAGCCCATCACCTGGCTGCTGCAGCCCTGAGGCCACATGGCCACCCTGGGAAGGACCTGATGTCCTAAGGCAGCTCTTCAGCATCTCCCACTGGTGAATCCCAGCAAGCTTTTCTTACTTGACATTAATACACTTTCTCCTATCTCTTGGCAGCTCCTGGGACCTTCTGTCCCCCTCACTGCCTGTGCCCTGTCACCTGAAGATAACTAAATAGGAAAGGTGTGCCCAGAATGTGAAACTGCTCATTGTCAGGTCTGGATTGTGCCAGGAGCCCCTGCATTGGCAGAGGATTTGAATTTTTTTCCTTCTGCTCTGACCCTGGGGGTCCAGGGTGAAAGCCAGCTGTCACGTGGATGAGGTGGCCAGCACTCAGCCTGTTTCTTCCTGGCAGTGGGCAGGGACTCACAAGAGTGAAGTGACATCCATGCTGACAGCTGCCTAACCATGGCAGAGCATGCTTGGGCATCGTGCCTTCTACAAGAGTCCGAGTGCCAAATGCTATCTTGTTATTCACTCTCTTTACTTTTGATAACCCCCTTGAGAAATGCGTGAAGAGAAAGGAAGCATCTGAAATACCTGCCCATTCATTTTCTTCACTGACATCAACTGTTTGTTTTGCCAGGGCGGATGCAGCTGACCTGGGTGTTTGAACACGAGTTATACTTTCTCATCCATCCAGCTGAGAAGAGGGCAGTGACTCAAACCAGAGTGATGTCTGGCTGGGAGCTCACCAGACTTTCACTTCACTTGTGATCTACAGACACCAGGATCTTCTACTGTCAGCAGCAAATTTACAGGCAGGGAGGCAGCTTTGAAGCAAGACATGTGTGACTCTGGGCCCTGCTGATGTAAATCGAGATTGCTGTAATAAAGAGGATGTAGATGCGTGGCTGGGGTCTCAAGGAGAAGGGGAAGGGTCTGGATGGTGTCTTTCTGGAAATCTGCACAGATTTTGCTGGCCTCCGAGGTACACAGGTATTCAGAAGGCTGTGCATCCCTACTGGAAAGCTCTCAGCAACATCTTTCAGAGCATGTCTAAAGAGAAAATCAAAAGGACAGAATCTGCTGCCCCCTATGATGACAAGATCTAGATTTTTCTCTCATTTATTCCAATACAAATGAAAAATAGACACCACCACCACCCTACACCCCACCACCACCCCCCCCCGAAAATCTAGCATAAGCCAGAATAAACTCCAGCAACAGTGAGCATCCCTGCTGAATCTGCTAAAACATGCAGTGGTGCTAAGGAGTTTAGTGCTACCACATGGCAGCAGTGGGATTTTACACTTGCTTTCCACAGGTTTTCGATGCCAGGCAATGGGGAACAAGGGCTGATGTTCCTGCTGTTGCCTGCTCCTTGGCACTAGGTACAGCTGAGCAGGACATACCAGGCTCACTTTTGCTTTGATGGTGGGGATGTGTTGCAAGCCTGTCCAGGGTAGCAGTCGTCCCATGTGCTAGGAGTTTTTTTTGAGAAGCTATCTACTGTTAACAGGCTGCCCTGGGCTTTAATTCCTGTTTCCCCCACAGCATGCACTGAGCAGCTCTCTTTTGACCAAACACATCCTCCAGCTCTCACTCACTCCTTCGTGCAATGGCTCAATTTGCAAGTGCTCAGGGGCAGATCCTGACCCCAGAAGCCATCGCAAGAGCCTGTAGACAAGAGCAGTGAAACAATGCTGGATTTACACTAGAATGGGGAACTGTCCCTTAGCTAACAATCTCCTTCTCCACTACTACATCCTGCCATGCTGGAGAGCAGTGGGAATTCCTGCCCTTGTTTCTGTTTCTTCAGACAATGCTTGCCTGGTCCCATAAGGCAGGAAGGGGTAAGTGCCTTAGGAATCCCTAACGAAACTGAGGCCAAAGCTCAGCTGTTGTAGTCAGTGCCACTGATACATCCAGCAACAGTACTGTGGCCCTCTACCTTCAATGTAGAATCACAGGATGGTTTGGGTTGGAAGGGACCTTAAAGCTCACCCAGTTCCAGCCCGCTGCCACAAGCAGGGACACCTTCCATTAGACAGTGTTGCTCCAAGCCTCATCCAGACTGGCCTTGAACACTGACAGGGATGTGGCAGCCACAGCTTCTCTGGGCCCTTTACCTTCTTTACCTTCAATATAGAATCACAGAATGTTTTGGGTTGGAAGGGACATTAAAGCTCACCCAGTTCCAACTCCCTGCCATGAGCAGGAACACTTTCCACTAGACAATATGATAGTGTTCCACCTGCACTGCACATTATTTTATCTATTCAGTGTACCACATCATTGGTAGATAGGCAAAATCATCAGAACAGTTCCTTTATCACATTTCCAGGATTGCAGCGCAGAGGAGAACAGTAACTCATTACTTCCCAAAGGTGTGTGCAGCTACTCGATCATCCTCCAAGTGCTCCAGAAATACTCATTCTGAAAAGAGAAGAAACTGTTTAAATGTGGAGCTGTGTCCAGGGTAGCAAAAGCTGCATGACTGCTGTTAAGTTTTGGTGCTCCCAAGCTCAATCACAGAACACACTCAACTTTGTGAATGTCATTTATGTGCACAGTGTGGCTGTTAGAAAAATGATGCCTATACTTGGGAAAATATAGGCTTTTACCCCTCTATTGTCTTAGAAATTGAGCTGGAAAAGAGCCAGAGCAGAACTCTTCATACTGAAAAATCCTCCACAAACCAAAATGCCACTGCATGGTGGTTTTAAAAGCTAAAGCATGGTTACCTCTAACTCCTGGAACGTTATCTAGGAATCACAGAATCATAGAATAATTACGGTTGGAAAGGACCTTAAGATCATCCAGTTCCAACCCCCCTGCCATGGGCAGGGACACCTCACGCTAAACCATGTCACCCAAGGCTCTGTCCAACCTGGCCCTGAACACTGCCAGGGATGGAGCATTCACAACTTCCCTGGGCAGCCCATTCCAGTGCCTCACCACCCTTACAGTAAAGAACTTCTTCCTTAGATCCAATCTAAACTTCCCCTGTTTAAGTTTTAACCCGTTACCCCTTGTCCTGTCACTACAGTCCCTAGTGAAGAGTCCCTCCCCAGCATCCCTGTAGGCCCCCTTCAGATACTGGAAAGCTGCTCTGAGGTCTCCACGCAACCTTCTCTTCTCCAGGCTTAACAGCCCCAAATTCCTCAGCCTGTCTTCATACGGGAAGTGCTCCAGTCCCCTGATCATCCTCGTGGCCCTCCTTTGGACTTGTTCCAACAGTTCCATGTCCTTTTTATGTTGAGGACACCAGAACTGCACACAATACTCCAAGTGAGGTCTCACAAGAGCAGAGTAGAGGGGCAGGATCACCTCCTTCTACCTGCTGGTCATACTCCTTTTGATGCAGCCCAGGATACGGTTGGCTTTCTGGGCTGTGAGCGCACACTGAAGCCGGCTCATCTTCATTTTCTCATCAACCAACACCCCCAAGTCCTTCTCCGCAGGGCTGCTCTGAATCTCTTCTCTGCCCAGCCTGTAGCTGTGCCTGGGATTGCTCCGACCTTGGTGTAGGACCTTGCACTTGGCTTGGTTGAACTTCATAAGGTTGGCATCAGCCCACCTCACAAGTGTGTCAAAGTCCCTCTGGATGGCATTCCTTCCTTCCAGTGTACCAACCGAACCACACAGCTTGGTGTCATCGGCAAACTTGCTGAGGGCGCACTCAATCCCACTGTCCATGTCAGCGACAAAGATGTTGAACAAGACCGGTCCCAACACCGATCCCTGAGGGACACCACTCGTTACTGGTCTCCAGCCGGACATTGAGCCATTGACCACAACTCTTTGTGTGCGGCCATCCAGCCAGTTCTTTATCCACCGAGTGGTCCATCCATCAAATTGATGTCTCTCCAATTTAGAGACAAGGATGTCGTGTGGGACAGTGTCGAATGCTTTACACAAATCCAGGTAGATGACATCAACTGCTCTACCCCTGTCCATCAGTTCCGTAGCCCCATCATAGAAGGCCACCAGATTGGTCAGGCAGGATTTCCCCTTAGTGAAGCCATGCTGGCTGTCACCAAGCACCTTGTTGTTTTTCATGTGCCTTAGCATGCCTTCCAGGAGAATCTGCTCCAAGATTTTGCCAGGCACAGAGGTGAGACTGACTGGTCTGTAGTTCCCTGGGTCATCCATTTTCCCCTTCCTGAAAATGGGGGTTATATTTCCCTTTTTCCAGTCAGATGACTGCCATGATTTTTCAAGTATGAAGGACAGTGGCTTAGCAACTTCATTCGCCAGCTCCTTCAGGGCCCGCAGATGGATCTCATCAGGTCCCATGGACTTGTGCGTGTTCAGGTTCTTAAGATGGTCTCGAACCAGATCCTCTCCTACAGTGGGCCCGAGGTCTTCATTCTCACAGTCCCTGTGTCTGCCTTCCAAGACTCGGGTGGTTTGGTCAGAGCCTTTGCCAGTGGAGACTGAGGCAAAGAAGTCATTAAGAACCTCAGCCTTCCCCAAATCCTGTGTCGCCAGTTCTCCTGATAGCTTCCGGAGGGGGCCTATGTTGTCCCTAGTCTGTCTTTTATTTGCTACGTACCTGTAGAATCCCTTCCTGTTATCCTTAACATCTCTAGCCAAGCGTAATTCTAACTGGGCCTTAGCTTTCCTAACCTGGTCCCTAGCTTCCTGGACAACATCCCTGTATTCTTCCTAGCCCGCCTGTCTTTGCTTCCACCTTTTATAAGCCTCTTTTTTCCTTCTAATTTTCCTCAGCAGCTCCTTATCCATCCAAGCAGGTCTCCTGGCCCTCCTGCTGCACTTCCTTCTGGTTGGGATGCAACACTCCTGGGCTTGTAGCAGGTGATCCTTGACTATCAACCAACAGTCTTGGGCCCTCCTGCCCTCTAGGGCTATATCCCATGGAACCTTACTAAGCAGGTTCCTGAAGAAGCCAAAGTCAATCTTCTGCTTTCTTCAATCCATGCAACTTCTGGACAATCACCTTTTGCTTACTGCAAGTAAGTGCCCTTCTGTAGGCACATTATCACATTCTGACTTCTTTTTTAAGGAGCACTGTGTACTGCGGTCAGGGCAAATACAACAACTAGTTTTAACAGTGGAGGAACAATCTTTTACAGTCACAAGGCAAGACAAACATCCTTGAGTGGGTCTTGTACAGACGGAGCAGGAACAATGTAGGTTGCCTTTAAGGATCTCCTAAGAGGATCTCAGCCATGAAGCACATTGACTGACCTGAAGCACATTGGCACAACAGAAGCTGCCAACATTGGGTAGTTTGACTGAGTTTGTTCTGTATCCCTTTCCTCACCTTAGTGGTTTGGGTATGAAGTCACCTTAGAGATGTGCACCACAGCTCATTGAAAAGCACAGAGCATGTAAGGAAATTATATAGTGCTGCACACTGGGAGATTGCAGCCTTCCATGAGCACAGGGAATGTGACAGAAATATCTTGATGTTTTCCTTATGGATCGTGTGTTATTTCCAACATGTCAAGAATAGCAGAGTAATAAAGAACATTTTAGGGTTGTTTAGGAATTTTCTCCTGGAAGGGCAGCTAAAGTTCTTACCCTTTAACTTTAAAACCTTCCTTGCACAATATTTTTTTTCAACCCTGTTCCCAAGTTCAGCAGGTAAATACAGATGAACAGAGTGCGGATGTTCTCCTGTGTGAAAGGATTTCATCTCAGCAGGAAAATGCTGTGAGCTGCCTGGATCCACCCCCTCTAGGAATCCACAGAGATCCCCATGACCAAGAAGAGCCATCTCCCATTCAAACTGAACACTTTTTATCCAGCATCTTTACAAAGACACATACAGCTCATGGTGTGGGAGAGGGGCTGCTGCTTTGTCACTGCGTGCCCATTTCTCCTCTTGCTGGTGCTCAAGCCCCATCATCTGACATGAGAACTTCCCCTGATGCAAATGGTTTTCCTTCTGATTCACCCTTCCATCAGGATGAGGAAGAGGCATCTGGTACCGCCTTACCACAGCTGAGTTCTTGCCTAGTGCCTTCCCATCAGTGGTGCATCAGATGGTGAATTTTCCTCACCTATTTGAAGTCATTTTGTGTGTGAAGAAACCATGAATCACAAAGAGAAGCCTCCAGCAATTAGAAACTCCTTTCCTCTCACCTTTGCCAGAATGAGATTGTTTCCTTAAGACAAAGCCCAGGCAAGCCTTTCTATGCACACCAATGATTACGTAGAGCACTCTGGATTTGAATTTTTTTCATAGGCCATGAGCAAGCAGAGAAGTTCATCAGAACACACTATTTCACAGGCATGTTTGTTATGCTTCCTTGGAAATCCCATTGTTTGCTGGTAGTGCCTGCTTTTAGCTACAAGTGCTATGCCCTCCTGACGTCAGCTGCCTTTAATTGTGCCAGGCTGCAAACAAATAAGCAGGATATTTGGCAAAATAAAAAGGTGCTACTGTGATAAGTCAGTCCTGGAAGTTAAGGAATTCCTTCGCGTGTGCTGAAGTAAGGTCACTGAGCTTTGCATGTCACACATGTCCGTTGGTTAGTGTGCAGGCAACACACCTCGTGCCCCTTGCCCTCATGTGGGTCCTGGAGCATGAGGCCAGTGCTTTCCCAGGGGACACACTGCACGAGTAAGGTTTTGTTTGTATAAAGATTGCACTAAAGGAGGTTTCCTAGGCACAGTCTCATTTCATTCTGCAGGGAGGTTTGCCCTCATGCAGGAAAACCCCTATTCTTGAAGTCCTTGGACAGCAACCAGTTCACATTGGCAGGCTGCAACACCGTCCTGGCGTGTTTGGGTCCGCCCAGGTCTGACTGCATGGAGGCACACTCTGCCCTTCTGAAGCGAAACCCAGCCTCTGCTTTAAGTTTCATTCAGGTGTCCTGCTCACATAGAACCATAGAATGCTTTGAGTTGGAAAGGACCTTAAGATCACCCAGTTCCACCTCCTGTCAAAGACAGGGATGCCTCACACTAGACCATGTTGCCCAAGGCTCTGTCCAACCTGTCCTTGAACACTGCCAGGGATGAAGCTTTCACCACTTCTTTGGGCAACCTGTGCCAATCCCTCACCACCCTCACAGTAAAGAACCTCTTCCTTAGGTCTAACCTGAGCTTTCCCTCTTCCAGTTTAAACCCATCACCCTTGTCCTACCACTGCAGTCCCTGATGAAAGTTCCTCTCTGGCATCCTTGTAGTACAAGGATCCTTTAACATACAAACTTTTGGTAAAAGGTTCTGCGCCCCTCTGCCACTGCCCAATGGCTTCTGAAACCTCTAATCAAGGTTTACCAGGATCGCTGATAAGAAACAATCTCTCATTCATTCTTCATTCTAGAAAGTTATTCCCAACTTGCTCAAGTTGGCTGGAACTAAAGTGTTTCAATGTAAAAATTAAAAAGAGAAAATTCAATGACATTTGATTACACTTATTTTAGGATTTAAAGACATATCGTCTTAACATGAATGATGTAGGTCATAAGCATTGCAGCCAGAAAGCCATTTTCACCCCACATTAGCAGAGTGGTGGCAAATAAAGAACATTTAAAGGCACATTTCAATTCTTTTCACCCCTACATATGCCAGATTATTCACTTTGTAGGTGTTATCACACATTAGGCAAGACAGTAAGCAAAAAACAACTGAAATGGGGGGAGCCAAGGCTACTTAGGGCCCTCCTGAACTACCACAACTACTACACTATGACTGTCACCAAGTCACCAGGCACCACATACCCATCTTGCCACCCCTGTGCTCCGTGGCACTGCCTAACTGGCTGCCCCTTCCTGGTGATCCCAGGAGTCAGACCTTCATGGGAGGGAAAGGCAGCCCCCTGCCTGAAGCATCACCATGAGACAGGTAGAGCATCATTTCACTGGTCAGGAGATGGGAGTCTGAGGGACAGCTTTCTCTGATACAGGCTCACACCCCATGCTGGAAGAGCCACAAACTGCACATGTGCCATTTCCTTGCCACCCGTAACAGCCAAATCATCGCTGTGGCAGAGAGCTGCATAGAATCACAGGGCGGTTTGGGTTTGAAGGCACCTTAAAGCTCATCCAGTTCCAACCCCCTGCCACAGGCAGGGACACCTTCCACTAGACCAGGTTGCTCCAAGCCCTGTCCAACCTGGCCTTGAACACTGCCAGGGATGGGGCAGCCACAGCTTTTCTGGGCAACCTGTGCCGGGGCCTCACCACCCTCACAGGGAAGAACTCCTTCCTAATGTCTAATCTCAACCTCCCCTCTGTGACTTTAAAGCCATTCCCCCTTATCCTGTCCCTACAAGCCCCTGTGAAAAGTCCCGGGATCTCACCATCATGGGTGTCCACTGGTGAGCTAAATGCATTAGGGCTAAGGTCACTGCCAAATGCCTGTGAGGACATGGTGACTCTTGCATTCTCAGACCATGAGCTTGAGCAGCTTGTTCTGAAGTTGATGAATTTGCAGAAAGGATGACAGCGGGGTGAAGAAAATGCATCGTATCATTTGGCATCACTTCCAGCCCCCACCGAGGCTCAGGGTAACTGCAGCTTCGAGGGGACAAGGTGCACAAAACACTGTGTGTGGCCACACTGCTCTTGGACAGCTGATGCTGGTCTTTGGTCAGTTCTGAGCTGAAGTGCACAGCATCTCTAGAAGGTTCTCACCGTTTCTTGAGCTGTCCTCACGGGGATTAATCATTCCTGCAGGGCTCAGTTTCCTGGTATTTACCAGCAAAATCCTCTTTTCTTTTCAAACCAGAGACATGTGACTGCCCCTTTGGGAAGTCTGGCTTTGCAGCTTCCCATTCTCTTCAAAACCAGGGACATCTGGAATGTCATCATTATTTTTATCACATTGGGGTTGGCAATGCTCCAAATTTTACATTCAGGAAATGTTGAAAGCCTTAATTTCCACTTCATCTTTGATGTATTCAAAAATATCCGTTTTTATAAGCTTAGCATTTGAGGACGAGAACAAAATGCTACTTTTCTAGGAGAGATTTCACAGGTAACTCCCTATGGCAGGGCATGGCAAGGAGACACTGGTGATGCCCCACACAAAGAAATGGGTCCCTGGAAGTGAGGATGCAGTCTCCGAGGTGTCCACTAGGTGGGAATGAAGCCAGTGCTAGAACTGGCATGGGGACACTGACGAGGCAGGTGAACAGTTTGCTTTCTGCTTGATTTGAGCTCATCAGAGCTAAACAACTTGGTGAATTGTAAAAAAGAACCCACTTTTGACTACTGATGAACTGACTAAAATGCAATATCCCAGTTCAATTATCCCAGTGGAAAGGAAAACTAACTAAATAAATAGGTGGATACATTAGGAGAAGAAACAATCCCAAATACATTACTTGTTTGTTTCAGAACCTGTGTTTTCCACCAGGAAAAATCCTTTCGATTTTCAGCACCCCACTTTCAGCAGTGACCTGAAGGCTTATTCCTTGCTGTTGTGTGAATCCAGGTCATAGGATCATAGATTCATGGAATCACAGCCTAGTTTTGATTGAAAAGGACTTTAAAATCATCCAGTTCCAACCCTTGCCACGGGCAGGGACACCTCACACTAGACCATGTCACCCAAGGCTCTGTCCAACCTGGACTTGAACACCGCCAGGGATGGAGCATTCACCACTTCTCTGGGCAACCTGTGCCAGGGCCTCACCACCCTCACAGGGAAGAACAACCTAAGATCTCATCTCAGTCTCCCCTCTGTCAGTTTAAAGCCATTTCTCCTCATCCTGTCGCTATCTGCCCTTCTAAAAAGCCCCTGTCCAGCTTTCTTGCAGGCCCCCTTCCTGTACTGGAAGACTGTTATAAGATGTATGTCTACCTCCTACCAGCTAGTCTCCTATCCTAAAATGAGAGACTATTTTCTCACCCCTATTGTCTAAGTGACAGCAGTTCTGGGAGAGGCAGATATACTGGCTTCTCTTCCTCTTTGTGGGGCCTGTACAACTGCCTCAAGCTCCCCGTTATATTGAAGGGCATCACCAGCCACCCCAAGAAACCCCAACAGAGTGACCCATCATCATCGGGCCACGGGGGACTGCTGACAAGCCTCCACAAATGGTGCTTCCTAGCTGAGGCTGGTGCCTGTTCACTACTGCACTGTGTCTTCTAAATTCCTCCTGGGCTTTCCTATCCAAAGGCTGATGCCCGCTGGTGCCTGGCTCAGAAGGATCACACCAGCATCTACCAGAGTAGGCCAGGGAGATGTCTCAATATTGTTTGACCAGCTGTTTTAATCTCCCAGTTTGCTGGGAAAGCTTTTAATCATACAGGATGGAATTCTATAATGGGAGCGTTGGAGTCACTTAGGTTTGGCACCAGCTTTATTAAAATAATGACGACTATTTGTGCAAGACCGAACTTCCACATTCACTGATGAAGCACCTTCCATCCGTCCTTCCTTCCATCCATCATTTTCTTCCCTCCTTACATCTGCTCATCATTCCGTTCAAGCATCCATCTAGACATCTGTCCATGTATCCTTTCTTCACCATAAACACAAAGGATGACTGCTGTGGGTCCAGCCCAGATTCACAAGCAATGTGTGGTTTCTAAGTCTTTCCAGCCCATGGAGACTCCTCTGCCTCTCTCCTCCCTGTGCTCCATACCTGCCCTTCTCATGAGCAGCCCCAGGATGAGGTGCCAGATGTAGCATGCAATCCCAGGCTTGGACCAGTTGTCCAAACATCCTCCTCCTCCGTGATGTAACCAAAGACCATCACGGAAGCTTCCTCCAGCTGTGGGTGAACAGGTTCAGGCACCCTGAGGAAACCTACTGGGGGGACATATGACTCACAAAGGGTTGAGATTTGGGTGTCCTCAACAGAGAAGGACATGGAGCTGTTGGAGCAAGTCCAGAGGAGTCCACGAGGATGATCAGGGGCTGGAGCACCTCCCATATGAAGACAGGCTGAGAAGGTTGGGGCTGTTCAGCCTGGAGAAGAGAAGGCTGCATGGAGACCTCATAGCAGCCTTCCAGTATCTGAAGGGGGCCTATACGGATGCTGGGGAGGGACTCTTCTCTAGGGACTGTAGTGACAGGACAAGGGGTAACGGGTTAAAACTTAAACAGCGGAAGTTCAGGTTAGATATAAGGAAGAATTTCTTTACTGTGAGGGTGGTGAGGCACTGGCACAGGTTGCCCAAAGAAGTGGTGAATGCTCCATCCCTGTCAGTGTTCAGGGCCAGGTTGGACAGAGCCTTGGGCAACACGGTTTAGTGTGAGGTGTCCCTGCCCATGGCAGGGGGATTGGAACTGGATGATCTTAAGGTCCTTCCCAACCCAAACCAGTCTGTGATTCTATCACTACAGCTTATGGGAGCTGTGGTTGCTCAGTCCTCCAAACAGCTGCCAGCAAAACAGTCCAGGCAGAAAACCTGCACAGTTGGTGGCCCCAGTGGGCTGGTGGCCCCGAGGACATGTACATGGCTCTGGTATCAAATGGGTCTCCCCAAGGTGACTGTGGTGCAGGGGAGGAAGGGCTGCACCATGGTGCAGCAGAAACCATGGAAAGAATGAGGGAGGTTCACTCTTCGAGACAAGTTCTTTGGGGTGTGTTGTCGGGACCTGGCTGTATGGTTGCTGGACTGGCAATCTACATCCAGCCAGCACAAGCTGTTGAGGTGGCAGGCTGGTATGTGGCCCCAGGCTTTTCAGTTGCTCAATCATGTGCAGCAGGGAGGAAAACACCGGGTCTGCAAGGGCTGCTATGGGCTGGGAGTAAGATGAGCAATAAGTTAGGTGAAGAAAGCCCAAGCCAAATAAAGACAGTCAGCTAAAAGGTAAGACAGAAAGAAAAACCAAACAAATCCTGCACAGGCTGGAAAGTGGACTATTACTCTTAGATTTGCCTGAGCCAAATAGCTAAAGGCATGATAAATGCCAAGTTGTTGCAATTTAAAACTTCTGCAAGTGCAGCAACAGGCCTGTGGACCCGAAAGATGCATCCTAAGCTCGTGTGGATGCTCAGGTAGAGGAGCAGAGGTAGAGGGTCTGAAGCCTTTTGGCCACTGGCACTCCAGTAATAAGAAATCAATGCGAGCCTCTGGCCTGAGCCTTCCAGGGAGTCCAAGTTCTGGAGAATGAACAGGGATGAGCTAGAGCAGTTCATGGACAGTCTGAGGGTGAAACAAGGATGTGTCAGCGGGTATTTTAACTGGGTCACAGCAAGAATGGAAGGAGACTCCAAGAATTGACTTTTGCCCCAACTTCCAACTAGGAAAGGCTGTGCTAGCCATGAGGCCATGGCTGGGGTTGCCATTAGCTGGCACCAGTTACCTGGCAGAACAGGTTCCTGTGTGACAACTGCATTACAGGAAAAGGAGAGAGGAAATGAAAAGCTGAGGAACAGCTAATAAGGGCCCTTTAACACAGGGTTAACCTAGTTAACTGGGCATGACCAATGATCCCCTTCTAACTCGATGCTGAAGGCAGGAGACACAAAAGACCAGCAGATCAGGGAAAAATCTGTACTGCCCAGATGCATGTTAAACACTGAGTGATCCCAGACCAGAGCCTTGCCAGAGCTCATGTGCAGCAGCCTGGAGCATCTGGGCTCTCCCAGAGCAATCTGTCATGTGTGATGTCGGTCAGCTCAGATCACACCTTTGTTTTGCTTAAGTAGATGTTCCTCCTCCTCCTCCTCACCTCATCCACTCCCCGCTGGGGAGAGAAGTACAATGATTACTGGCAGGTTCTGGGCAGAGCTGTGCCATCACGCCACAGCTCTGCCTCACCACACCTTGGCTGTGGTTGGTGCTCATCACAGGAAAGAGAGCAGGGAGAGTAAGCCCAAGCCAGGGAGTACCAAGCTGGCCCAGAAGCAGAGCTATCATTCCACCTGACATCTACTTTAATATCTTTACTATGATCAGGATGAGGGGATCAAATGCACCCTCAGTCACTTTGCAGAGGACACCAAGCTGGGTGGGAGCGTTGATCTGCTGGACAGCAGGAGGTTCTGCAGGGGGATCTGGACAGGCTGGATCCATGGGCTGTGGCCAACTGTATGAGGTTCAACCAGGCAAAGTGTCAGGTCCTGCACTTTGGTCACCACAACCCCATGCGATGCTCCAGGCTTGGGGAAGAGTGGCTGGAAAGCTGCTCATGGGAAAGGACCTGGGGGTGCTGACTGATGGTGCTGAATGTGAGCAGCTTGTGCCCAGGCAGCCAAGAAGGCCAACAGCATCCCGGCCTGTACCAGAAACGGTGTGGCCAGCAGGGCCAGGGCAGTGATTGTCCCCTGTACTGGGCAGTGGTGAGGCTGCACCTCTAATCCTGTGTTCAGTTCTGGGCCTCTCACTACAAGAGAGACACTGAGGTGCTGGAGCAGGTCCAGAAAAGGGCCAAGGTTGCTATTGAAGGGTCTGGAGCACAAGTGTGATGGGGAACAGCTGAGGGACCTGGGGGGGGTTAGTCTGGAGAAGAGAAGGCTTAGGGTTAGGTTTAGGGTTGCAGCGAGGTGAGGCATGCAAATTCGGTTGCAACTACCTGAAAGGGGGTTGCAGTGAGGTGAGAGTCGGTCTCTTTTCCCAAGGAACAAGCGATAGGACAAGAAGAAACAGCCTCAGGCTGTGCCAGGGGAGGTTTAGATTGGATATTAGGAACAATTTCTTCACAGAGAGGGTGATAAGGCATTGGAACAGGCTGCCCCGGGAATGGTGGAATCACCGTCCCTGGAAGTATTGACAAACTGTGTAGACAAGGCCCTTAGTGGTGGCCTAGGCAGTGCTGCGGTAATGGTTTGGATTTTATGATCTTAAAGGTCTTTTCCAACCTGGCTGATTCTATGATAGTTGTATCTTTCCAAAGACAGGGGTATGGGCCACACAGTCAGGGCAAGCGTTTCCCCCCTTGCTCCGCAGCTCCAGTTACAGGGATCCTCTTCAGTTCCCATCACAACCCCTCTGTTCTCCAGACAGGAGACCAACTACTATGTTCTCAAAGACCACTGCTGGCCCAGCTGGTCTCCTTCTGCCCAACTGCTGTGCATGGACAAGCTACATGGATGTTTCCCTTCCATGGCATGTCACAGACAGGCTTTTACTCTACAGCATGTTACAAGGCAGATTTAAGCCCTGCTACTCACAAGCACAGCTGAGTATCATTACTGGACAACGCAGAACAGAAAAGCAGGGAAAGATGCTTTTGGAAATAAGATGCCCCCTTTCATTTGCTTGATCTCAAGAGTATCTAGTACAGGAGAGCAGTTTAAGTAGAGAGGGAAAAAGCCAGTTTGTTTCTCCCTAAGGGCCTCTGTCTGACTGAGAGCTTCTGAACTAGCACTCTCAACCTGTGGTGTCTCAGGTCCCACCATGATTAGAATCATAAAATGGTTTGCGTTGGAAAGGACTTTAAGATCGTCCAGTTCCAACCCCCTGCCATGGGCAGGGCTCTTCCTATGAAAGACCCTGTGGCACACATCAAGAAAGCACAGGTTTCAACATATAAAAGTCAAGCAACACAGGCTGACACAGCTTGCATGGACCACCAGCAAAGACCAGGAATGACCTAAAGATTGTGCTTTCTGAAAAATGCAACAAGTGATGGATTAAAAGGGGTGACTGAGGTGCTGCAAGAATCATTCCTGTTCATAGGGAACCACACTTGGGGTGTAGCTAAACCAGTGGGCTACTCGGTTATTATTTTAGGACAAGAAGGTATCTACATTAACCCCAAACTCAAATCTTGCCTTTCCCCTGCTCCCAGCTGTGTGATAGACACTAAGGCAAAAACACTATGAGGAAGACTCAAGCACTAGTTTAGGGGCAGATTTCTTTCAGGTAGGTGTAGAGAGTGATAAGGTCCCCCCTAAGCCTTCTCTTCTCCAGACTAACCCCCCCCAGGTCCCTCAGCTGTTCCCCATCACACTTGTGCTCCAGACCCTTCAACAGCAACCTTGGCCCTTTTCTGGACCTGCTCCAGCACCTCAGTGTCTCTCTTGTAGTGAGAGGCCCAGAACTGAACACAGGATTAGAGGTGCAGCCTCACCACTGCCCAGTACAGGGGACAATCACTGCCCTGGCCCTGCTGGCCACACCGTTTCTGGTACAGGCCGGGATGCTGTTGGCCTTCTTGGCTGCCTGGGCACAAGCTGCTCACATTCAGCACCATCAGTCAGCACCCCCAGGTCCTTTCCCATGAGCAGCTTTCCAGCCACTCTTCCCCAAGCCTGGAGCATCGCATGGGGTTGTGGTGACCAAAGTGCAGGACCTGACACTTTGCCTGGTTGAACCTCATACAGTTGGCCACAGCCCATGGATCCAGCCTGTCCAGATCCCCCTGCAGAACCTCCTGCTGTCCAGCAGATCAACGCTCCCACCCAGCTTGGTGTCCTCTGCAAAGTGACTGAGGGTGCATTTGATCCCCTCACCCATATCATTGATAGAGACATTAAACAGAACTGGGCCTAGGAGTGAGCCCTGGGGAACACCACTTGTGACCATCTGCCACATGGGCTGAACTCCATCCACCACCAGTCTTTGGACTCAGCAGACACTTTGACTTGGTCTACAACTTTTATTTCAAGGAGCAGAATTGTTTTGAGCATATTCACAAGAATAAATATAAAATTACTCTTCAGAGTAAGAAGATGAGTTTTTATAAAAATATATCTCTATCCCACAGAACCACCAAGGTGGGGTTCTCATGAGGAAATAATATTTAGTAAAAAAATAAAACACTGAAAATAAAATGCTTGACCTATACTGATTGGATCACCAAGCAACTGAAATTTTTACAAAGATATAAATATTGTAAATATTGTTAATAAAAATAACATTTAAATAGATGAGAAGTCAATGAGTCCATCCAGATGAACAGAACACTGTAGGAAGCCACCATTTCTTCTACAGGGCACCAACTTCCTTGTATTCACCCGCATTCATTTGTCTCTTCTTGTTTTGGTACCTGGAAGTAGAGAAGTGTGAGTTCTGGAAAGCCAGTTGTTCCAAAAGACTTTTTGTGGGGTGAAGGGGGGTGCAAGGAAGAAAAAGGAAATGCTGCATGACCTCCTCACATTTGTTTTAAACCTCTAGTAGCTAAGCTCTGTCTGTGATCACTTCCATGTCTGAGATAACTTTCAGGCAGTCTCATGTCTCATCTCTTCACTAAGGTTGTCCCATCTGCATTAATGTCTTCCTATTGATACTAGCTTTGTCTTGGAGAAATCCTGCTGGATCCTTGCCTGCAATAGGGCTGAGCATCCTAACCAACTTGGCCACCTTGTGTTTGAAATGATGTGCCATCTAGTCTTCATGCAGGGAAGAGGAATTACAGTGATCACCACCTAGCTGTCAGATGTGTGAAGCTGAGCTCTCTTCTCTGAGGGCTGTTCCACCTTCTCAGATCTCTCTGACAGCGGCTTATTGTTAGTTTTTAGTCTGAAGAATGACCCCTGCTGCTTGTGGGTCTGTTAATGGGGAAGACTACTATCCTCCCTGGTAAAGCAGATAAGGCATTGCTTGTGATATCACAGTCACCACAATAACACAACTGATAAAAATCACTGATCCAATTGTCCTCCAGTACCGGATGATGGGGGAAATAGCATTACGAAAAAAAAGGAACTAGAATTTCCCTGTTCTCTGTCTGCTCTCTCCTTTAGCTCAACACACCTTCCAAGACAGACATGAACTATCTGTCTATCAGGGTTAGAAGGCATCAGAAGATACTGCTGCCTAGCCTGCAGTTTGGGTTATGCTATGCATTCAGCATACTTTACTAAGCGCAGGCTAGCAGGTCTGTCTATCAAACCAGCTCCATTCAGTCAAGTGAACATAGGTACCTTGCTCTATCTGGAGGTACTCAGGGGACATCTTGCTGCAAATACAGGGGATTAGCCTTCCTGAGCCACGAAGCATATCTTGCTTACCTTCTGCAGATGTAGTAGCTTGCAATGGAGATGGCGATGAGGAAAAGCAGAACGACGATAACTGTCAGTGCCACATACTCCTTACTGAGGGGCTGTCTAACCAATTCTGAATGCACACATCGGACACCAGAGAAGCCTACATCACACCTGAGGATCAGAGATGCACAATTAGAGACACAGCCATGGGGTTACACTTTAGCAGTCCACAAAGCATGCTGTACTGCTAGCCTGCTGGCTCCTCAGGGACAAGCAATTAGAACCGATGTACTGCAAGCCAACGTGGTCCTAGAAATGGTTGCAAACTCTTCAAATAAATGAGGAATACCCTTTAAAATACCTAGAGGGTCTTTATTTTGCAGGCTGAATCCAAGGAGAAACCTGGTTGCTTTGCCTGAGGTCTGGATCTCACACTACTATAAACATAGATGGCAGGGAAGAGCATCAGAATGAGTGTCCCAAGTTTAAGTTTGGCTGCTGATTAATTTCATGTGCCTAAAACTCTCACCTAGGTTTCACTGGAGCCAGCACATATGCTTAACACTTGCTTAAATGCAGCTGAGGTGTTTTATAGATATATTGCTCCTCTTTAATGTCTTGTAATCATTTGAATACTTTGCTGGATGGGTGTTCCAGCTAAGTGCCAAGAGCAGTAAGATGAAAGGCCCCATGCAGTTCACCTCCAAGCCCACCTCAGGGAGGTCTGCAGAACGCATCATGCCCACTTCATACCTGCAGTAGTGTTCATCCAAGTCCACTATGTACACGCACTGCCCATGGAAGCAGTAGTCCTTCATTTCAGGCTTGCATCTAGTTATCCCAACTTGAGCCACACGTGGACTGTTCTCTGTCTGGACTACAAAGAGATTTTGTTAGCATCTCATCAGCCTTATTTCCGCTTTGTATTTCCCAAACAATGTATAAGCTGTACAAGTACAGCTAATAGTGTCACTACCAGGAGACCTACAAAGCAGCAGGAGGTGACCCTTCTGAACAGGGAGAGGATTTTCCCAGGCCAGAGTTATATTGACTTTTGGGAGTTCCACATAAGCTATTTCTGCTTTCACAGCAGAGTTCACACTTCAGGAAGAACTCTTCAGCTACAGAAGCAATATTAAAGGAACTGTAGGCTAAAACCCAGCCCTTGTTCAACAATGCTGAACACTCTGCAGGATGTTGGCCGTGTTGTTCAACAGAAAAATTATTCCAAGAGCACCTCAGTGAGGCCACTAGGAAAAGAAGATGGGAACCCAAGACTTGTTCACTACAGAGAGAGCTGAGCAGTACACTTACTTAGTGCTGTCGTGCAGTTCTCTATTTCACCAGGCCCACATAATGGGATCACTGTTGTGCCCAGGACTGCTTGCAATAGGTAGCCTACAAAAGAAGAGTCAAAACTAGCTGCTTTTCAAGTGTAGTTAAGTATTTCAGGTTGTGTATTCATCAAGTTAATACAAGAACAACAGAAACTTTTACGTTAGGAAAACCCGAGTGTTGTAAGCTGAAAAAACACAGGTCTGAGAGATCTGCTGCCTGTATCATATAAGGCAGCCCAAACAAACATCTCTGAAATACAAACTTTAATGTAGAACAGAGATCAAACAGAAATATAATGCCTGTGACCACCTCTCACCCACACTCAGAGTGAAACTGTGCAGGAACAGGCTTGGAGAGATTACACAGGAGAGGCAGAAATTAGGCCAACACTGATTATGTTCCGTTTCTGACTGGTCTGGCATGACACCTGCACAAGGGACCCTGCCAGATTTCTGCAATTAGGCATGACAATCCAGCATTCATGGCAGGAGGAGTTCTTTTGGTGATCCAAATCATGACATCCCTGAGTCACAGCAGTGCAGGGGCAGAGCATTTCCTAGGACTCAGCAAGCCCGTGCAGCTGATGATGCAGTGCAGCAGGTCAGTGCTGAGCCAGGCTCAGTGACCCCCAACTTCAGAGAGCACATCCGGCTTGAGGAAGGCTTAACACCAAAGCTACTCTTTAGCAGCAAAGAGGTTCCTCAGCTGCTGAGGTGGTGTAGCAGCCTGAAAGGTTGGACAGTTCCTGCACTGCCACCTGCTCCCACACAGACCCTCTTCATCAGCAGTTACTGGCCACTTCAGGGGTCTTGGGCCTGTGTTCCTCATCTCAGCAGAACCCCAGGAGAAAAAGGGTACATTTCTGTCTTCCCTTCACCATCCACACTGAGGAAAACTGCAGCTCAGTAGGTTTGATGTGGCTACCAGACATAATGAGAGGCTGAGGAGTTCCGCTACTAGAGCTGTGGCTGCATTTCCTCAGGGAGCAAGGACCTTCCTTCCCTTCTCCCAGAGATTCAGCTTCTAAAGCATCTGGACATCTTTGAGGCTGTAGAGTGCTGCACAGGCAGAGCTTTCAGGTATTCTCCTAGTTAAATGAACATTACTGAATATGATCTGAAGGCCAACACAAGTGCCCATAGCCTCACGGCTGGCCCCAGAGGAGCAGTCAGTGTTTGTCCCAGCTGGCCATGAAATGCAGTTGGCTAACACTTGCTATTGTGGTCACAAACTAACCTGCTGGTGAACTGCTTAGTCATCAGCACCATGCCACACCAGTTGGTAATTTGTGTCTTTGGGCTGTTTGCCTCTATTAACTTGTCAGGTCATGTATGTCTAATGGAGGGAGTGTGCCTTCATAATTTCTTGATCACTCTAATTCAAGTCCAGTTATTAGAAAGTTTCATTACATCTCGGAGTTAAATCTAGGAGTGATTTATGGACTTCCTGCAGCTCCTCTGTTTCTGAGTGATTAGCAGGTTTCCTTCAAGCTTTATTCTAGTTAAAACAGGTCTAGTGGAAGGTGTCCCTGCCCAAGGCAGTGAATGATCTTTAAGGTCTCTGCTAATCCAAACCATTCTATGATCTATGATTCTAGATACAAGAACAGCAGGAATATCCATCCTGGAGGGACAAGGAGGGTTGTGTGCTTGTGTAGCTTTAAAAAAACCACTCCATGTCTTTACCTCCCTCTCCACTGCATTCCTTGCAAAGCTAATACACCAAGCTTTAACAGAAAGAACAAAGACTAGGGCCACCAAAGGGAGAGCCACAGTAACACAGCAATGATGCCAGCACCCTGACTTGTACAGGAGTAAGCTGGAGCCATCTGTGCCTGCTAGCATGAGTCAGCAGCACCTGCCTTTCACTCCACGGGCAGGACAAGTAAGTTTACTTTCCCGGTGGGACTTTTTTATTATTAACACTACTGTACTCACTATAGACTTCATGAGGAGAAGCAACTGAACACTTCTGCAAGGCTATAACAGAAACGTGAAGTGTTTGAAGGCTAAAGCCATCCACTGATAGATGGGGGAAGTTCAGTTACTGACAGAACAGCAGCTTTGAGCTTCCTTAAGGGACCCATGTTCCAAATGATGCTAAATCTCTCCCAGAGGAGATCTGCTGAGTCAGTCCTCCTTCCCAGGTACCAGAGAGACATTTCAGAAGTGCTCCATGGACTAAGCTGCTCACTCAGCAGGGAGCAGCTGTGGCACAGATCAGCTCTGTCCCACTAAGGTTACAACATGTGTTTGCAAAAAGGGATGCTGAAATCCTGAGAGTAGCCAGAGTTAGTGACTGAGGCTTCCTCCTGCTCCCCATGTACAGCTGCTATCATCTCTGGGCTGTGGCAGGTTTTATGGCAGGATTTAGTCTGGGGGCCACATGACAGTAATGAGCAGAAATCAAGGCAAAAAGATGCTAGAGGTACCTGGGATACTCACTTGTGTTGTACTTGGTTAAATAGATGGATTAAGCCATCTGGCACTCTCTATTAACCTACATATTTTTGTTCCAGTTTACATACTTCCTTGATCTGAGCATAACCTGAGCAATTGCTTTTTAATCTCAAGCTCTTAGAGAGTTTCCAGAACCCAGTTTTTGCATTCAAGAAACTCAAACCCAGGCACATGAAAGAGATGGGTCAGCTCTTCTCCTGGCTCCAGGAGGAGACACTGCTTTCCAGCTAGAAAAAAGGCCAAAACTCAACATCTATGAGGCATATTAAAAATAACCTCCTCCTCCAACACTGAACCACACATGGCTTGCCCCATTGCAGCCACAACTGACAGCCTGCTCTGCCTGGCTGCAGCCACATAGCCGGAAGGGCTGGAGCAGGTGTGGGTATGTGTTGACACCCAGCAGTATTTGTCACATCGGGGCAAAGTTCCTCCTGCTCTGCACTGTTATATTTTGCCCTTTCCCCCATGCACGTATTTCCCCTCTGACATCAATGGGAGGGGTATCCTGAAGGAGGATAAGGGATCCACACACAGGAATGGCAAAGGAGAGCCTTTCCCAGGATTACTGGGTGATGGATACCAAGCATAGCACCTGGGAGAGGTCATTATGTTCTTACACCTTCACTGATCACTAAGCAAACACAGCATAGAAGATAGCAGTAACAAGATGGTGGGTATTCACGTGTGCCTTGCAGGAATGCGAATGCTATGCTGATGCTCCAGTGGCACGCACATGCAACACTATCTGGTCCTGGAGGTGTTCCTGTCAGGTTGACACCAACAGCAGTGGCTGTTACTGGAACAGTAATAGTCTCAGGCTTCTGGGAGGTCAATCACCATTTCAGTTGGCTTTGACTGTCACTGAGCTCACTAGTTAATCTGAAGAAGACCCTGCAATGCTGCTTCACATCTGACATCCCTGTGATCTCTCTGCCACAGCAGTAGCACCTACACCTTTCACATGGGTTGCAATGCCAAACACAGAGGTGTCCATGTGACACACACCTACAGGATCTCAGCCTATTTTAACTCTGGAGACAGGTCAAGGTGAGTACCCCTTACCTGATTTTGGACACCCAGAGCACATCTGTCTAAGGCCTTCTTGGTGTAGACTAGGCAGGAATCATGGAAGTTAGCCAGTCCTATTGGCTTTCTGAGCACTGCTATTAATACCGTTTAACTCCAGAGCATTGCCTTCCATCCCTCTCTGCTGGTAACCTCCCTAGCTAGCCACAGCAGCTCACAGGCCACCTCAGACAAAGCAAGCACTTCTGGCAACAAAGGCTAGGTGGGTGGCTGTGGTTTAGATGAAGATCATAGAAACTTAGATTTAGCCAGGAAAGCCTTGCAAACAGTCTGTTCTTATTTAAGATTTGGCTGTGCAACCACACCGCTCAAATCAAACACAGCATCTCTAAAGTAGAGGTTATCCACACAGGCTGAGCATTTTATTTTCCTGGGAAAGGGGAAGTGGTCATTCAAGCTAAACACCTTAGACAAAGCACGCTTCCCCATCTTTGCACTCTGGACAAGCTGTTTGTTTGCTGCTTGATGTTTGGATATGATGTACGTGGTGCCTAATTGCCTGACCATGCCCATCAAGGCACCATGCCCAACACTCCTCTTCCTTAGACAAGACGTACAAGATGTACAGGTTGCTCTTCTCATCATGTGAAAGGAGATGCTGTCAGCTCTTTCCACCCCTCGTGCCCCTGCAGTCTATGGATGGTTTGCCTGTTGTCTAAATGCAGGGCCAGATGTGATGTTTCTGAGAGAGACAGGCTCAAATCAACTACCCTTAGGACAAGCGGACAGGAACGGCTACGCATGTTTATTTGTGGCAGTGGTGTCCAGATTTCCCCATTTCACATTTTGTATCCATGTCTTCAGAAGTGCCAACTCAAGTCATGGATGCCCAGGGCTAGACCACAGCAGCTCTGAATCAGCCCTGGAAACACCAGCCCGTTATCAGAAGACTATCGCTCTAAAATTGCTATAGGCCCACATGATCATCTTCAACACGGTGTCAGGACTTACCCTTAAGCAGAGATAATGCAGATAATTACATATTATGTGCACCCAGTCATCTCAGTACTGCTTCCACCTTTGTGGAGACTTGCACATCACTGACCTTACTCACATGCTACCCCTGTGCCACTCTGCTTTCCACCATACATGGTGGAAAGAGGTCCCCATGCCACAGAAGCAGCAGTAATCCATTATTGCTTCCAGCCAGACACATCAGTCACTGACATTTTCCACATCATTTTCCACATCCACTCAGCGGCCTTAATGTTTAGCCCACTTGCTGATGACCAGACAAATGTGACATGGGAAAACAGAAGGTCAGCAACTGCTGAAACTGTCCAGTGATTCTGGAGATCTGAGGATGGCCACTGAGCAGGCATTACAGTGACTGCAACGAGACCAGTGCCAAGGCTGCTGTAGTAATTCACGGAAAAGGCAGGGCCTGGGCTTGGCTCCGTCACCACCACATTACTGTGTGGCTTCTCAGGGGTGAATGACAGCTCTCTTCTACCACGCCAAGCCCACAACAACCAGGATACCAAGCTGACAATGACCATCACCTCAGTCAGGTTTCAGCCATTCAGCTTCATCTTAAAGTCTGATCTAACACCAGCTACAGTCTTCCCAACTTCTGACAGTGGCACCAAGTTCTGCTTATACTACTGACCTGGGAGGAGAAGGCAGTAAAAAGCTCATACCACTCCTTATGATGCCATTCAGCTATGACTATGCCCTTACTACTGGATTTTGCACCCGCCCTGAAAATTAATAAATCCATATACAGGCTCATGAAAGACATACTAGCTCCTTCCAAGGAAGGAAGTTCCTTCCAAGGAAAAGGTGTTCAGCCTGCTGTCCTGGCAAGTGAGATGCTGTGCAGCAGCTGATCCAAAAGTGGAAGTACTTGGCCAAGATGAAAGACACAAACCCATGCTGCTAAAGGAACATCTGCCCCCAAAAAGAAGTCTTGGGAACTGAGGATTCCCACTGTCTGCGACCCTGAGCCCGGCATCATGAGTGTGAGAAGATGCTTTGTCATTAAAGCAGCGTATGAGTATGCCAGGTCTGGGTCCCGCCTTAAATGTTTGCTGCCACGCAGCTCAAGTCTCCCCATGGGGTAAGCTCTCAGCACTCCCTGCCAGTGCCTAGCCACAGTGTGGGGCAAAGATCAGCTCTTGCTTTACATGACATCCAGGCTCCAGGATTCTCGATGCTCTGAGGATACATATGTTCACTTTGGACTTTCAGGTAGGTTATGTCATGCAATAGAGTAACACACTGCCAGTGAGGAGGTGGAGAAGTGTCAAGCAGAGGGATGCTGCAACTTGTTTTGTTACCATAAGGAAGTCTCTGCTGCTGTGGGGATTCACCGGCTGGGCTCACCCAGAGGGTGGCAGGGGTAAAGGCAATAGGACCAGACTACGAACAGGACAGGACAAGGTGAAAGAGAACAGACAGCACTGCCTTGAGCACATCGCACTGCGAGCAGAGCTGGGGAAAAGGGGAGTGAACGTTCACCTTCACTCCATCACTTGGGCATCATGCAAGCAAAGAAACGTCCCATAAACAGCACACCGGGGAGTACCTGTGTTCTCTGCTCTCCATCGAACACAACCACACAGGTATACCCATCCCTGCCCACGATTTCATCTCGAAGAAAAAACACATCGCCTTCACCTGAAGGCAAGCCGGGCTTTACGCTTTGCCAGACGTTTTCCAGCAGCTGGAACACCCCGGCCCCTAGAATCAGCGCCTGATGCCTTCCCAGTCCCTGCCCTTCAGAGCAGAGTCCTACAACGCCGGGCGGCACTCACCGAGGAAGAGCAGCAGGCTGCGGACCCGCAGGCATCTGGCGTCCATCGCCCTCTCGTCCCGGGGAGAGAAGAGAAGGAGGAAGCAAGGGAGGAAGAGGCGGCAGCCGTTCGCAGCGGACCGGCTGGAGCCGTATGGGTGTCGGCCTCGCCGCGCCGGACCTTTATGGGCCAGCGGGAGAGGCGGGGCTCGGCTCCGGTGATGAAACCCCGGCTCGGCCGGGGGCAGGTCCCCGGCGTCCTCGCATCCTGCCCCGCCGCCCCCGGCCGGGCCGGGCCGAACTAAACCAAGCCGGGCCGTTCCACCCCCGGCAGGCAGGAGGTGCACCCAGTGGGGAGGGTAGGGGAGGAGCACGCCTGCCTGATCCCTCTGGCCCTCGCTTGCTGGCCATGCACATTTGATTTCCTTATTTTAGCAAGCGTTATGGCAAATTATACATGGGGTTGTAAATTTACCCATCCCCTCTGAGCCATCTGGCCAAGGATGCCTGGGATCTCCTGGGGCAGCGGATGCCCCGGCTGGATGCACAGCCTCAGCACTACTTGCCTTCAGCTCATCATAGAATCATAGAATGATTTGGACTGGAAAGGACCTGAAGATCACCCAGTTCCAACCCCCCTGCCATGGGGCAGGGATGCCTCACACTAGACTAGGTCACCCAAGGCTCTCTCCAAACTGGCTTTGAACCCTGCCAGGGATGGAGCATTCACAACTTTTTTAGGCAACCTGTGCCAGTGCCTCACCACCCTCACAGTAAAGAACTTCTTCCTTATATCTAACCTGAACTTCCCCTGTTTCAGCTTAAACCCATCACCCCTTGTTGTATCACCACAGTCTCCGATGAAGAGTCCCTCTCTGGCATCAGGGCGATGCTTAAGGGTGTGAGACTTTGCCAGTGCGGTGTGTATCTGGAGCCAACGGCTGCCTGGGTGGGCCACTGCACTGCCACACTGGCCACCATAAACCCAAGGCTGGGAAACACCTCAGGGTGAGCAGCTAGCAACTTGCTGCCCTCCCCCATCTCGCATCTCCTGACATCTGAAGTGACCCTCGCCACATATGAGCTGCTGCCAGGGTTGCAGCAGTTGACAGGGATGTCAATACCTGGACCATCTGTGATGGTCCTAAGGCCAGTGGGTGCTTAAGCTGCATTGCCCCTCCAGCCCTTGGCCTTGTCACAGCACGGGTAGCAACAGATCTTTAGTTACCTTGACAGCAGTTGACTAATTATGGCTATTTTTTTAAACAACTTCTTTTAAGTTATCTTGTTGAAGCCCACACACTGTCACTATGTTAGGCAAGGCCTTGTTCAGCACTTACGTGCCACCACTGGATAGCTGAGGGATACTCTACCCCCAAATCCCTACTGTATGCATCTGCCTGAAATATCAAGTGTGTTTTGTCTAACCAACCCGCTCAATGGTGGTTATTTCTTTTCCTTATAAAGGAAAACCTTCCTGTGCCTTATCACTTTCCATCGTCAAAAAGGCAAGGTGACACCCAATTTACTGCAGAATTGATAAGCCTGTCTCACAGCAAGGAATCTGAGTATTGATAGCAAGGTGCAGTTTAATAGCTGGCTAGTCAAGCACCCATAGTTTCTCCATTTTATCGGTAGTTATTCATACAAGATATAAGTTAATTGTAGAAAATACTGCAGAACATGATATACTACAACTCCATGCTCAGAATGTAATTACAAGTAATAAACAGGTTAATTCAGGGAGCTCGAATAGATCTGGCACTTAAAAGTCATATTCCTTCTTACTTTGGGAGTCTTTTCTTAGGTCTACATAAGTGTGGAGATGCTGAAATGAAATAAGGCAACATGTCACTAGAGAACTGTATGTCAGCACCACTTACACATTAGCTAAACAGTATAAGAGTTGGCAAGATAGAATCAAGATCAGTGTGAAAGCAGGATATAGAAGTTCATCCCCCACAATAAAGTGGGACATGACATAGTTGGAATTTTTTTCTGAGTCCTCTTCCCCCCCCCCCCAGCATTAGGCTCATGGCTTATCCACACAATCAGCATGCTGCTTTAAGGTTGGAGATGGCAGCTTTTTCTGATGCCACATGACTGGTTTTGTTGCTTCCTTAATTTGGGCTGATCCCCCTCATTAAGGATTTTATTGTCTGCCCTTTCAGGGATCAGAATGAGTAAAGGAAGGAATTGCAATTATTAGTAAAGCATTTCTGTGTGTGGGCATGCAGATGTCTTAAAAAGCAGCATCACTGTAGAACTTCCACTTTATAATTAATTTCACCCTTAAATTGCTGCATGATTTATCTTCTGAAAGACAGCACTTAATTATAGTCTTGTACCGGTATCCAGATACCAAGTAATGCTGACACAACTGGAGCAATTCATTGGAATTTCCTCTTTCAGATTTGAATATATGAAAAACAAGCATCATAGACACATCTTTATCTTTCTGCAATGTTCTTTACCTCATGGTATGTGGTTCTGCATTTGGCATCCCTGCTTGCGGCTTTCACCATCCTCTCCTTCATGTGGAGGCCACCTCTTTGGATACGGTTGGTACACACCTTCAGAGCCAGTTTTCCAAGAGACTCTTCACAGTAAGTAGTGCCTTCTTGCACCCAACGGGTTCATTGTGAGGTATGTTTACTGCATCCCACAGATCTGAGAATGGAGGGACATGTCTGTACAGTGCCAAGAGTTAGCACTGGTTGGGCAACAGAGCATGATGGGTGCACTCCAGCTAGTGGCCTCAATTGCAGCTGGGGTGAACTGGCACACCCAAGTCAAGCCAAGGATAGCTTTATGCCACTTGGCATCACACCAGTGGAGGCAAGGAGCCCCCAGAATGCTTTGACATTTCAGGATCTTTCTCTTTACAAAGCGTAACAAGAACATGAGGAAATATGTCTTGTGCAAAAGACTTCCTTGCTTTTATTACCTTGCAATGGTTTAATGACCGTCTTGAAGGAAAACTTTTATTTACAAAGCACACAGGCTAAACTGAAGTCCATGTTATGCTTTTAATCCTCTTTCACTGTCACAAGCATTCATCTCTCCATTTTGGACAGAGCAGCAGTGATTATTTCAAGGGTATGGACTGAGCTTTGCCTATCAGTTTAGCTATCACTGATGACAGAGGGTTTTCTATGAACAACATACCCTTTTCAACTTCGAGAGGGGAAAATACAGCTCAAACGTACATTTTTCTGGGCTTGAAAATGCTTTTCCTCACGGTGATGTGCTGTAGAAGAATACACGGGTTCATAGCCACTTTATGTATGTGTTTGTACATAACTAAAGGTGTACATAACAATACTACTTACTTTAGCTGCTTTCTGTAGGCCTCGCATCCAGTTTCATGCAGTATCATCATGGGGATGGATCTGCATTGGTTTTGTCTGTCAAGAATAAGACCTATTTTCAAAATCAACATGTTTTTGTTAGAAAGCATTTTTGAAACTGGAAGAAAATCATTCTTAGTCTAGGACTGAGGCACTTGGCACTGTCATACATACTCAAAGTAACAAAAAGCAGCATTTGCATTTTCATGCATCCCTGGGAAAATCTGCCAGCATTTTTTGAGACCAGCACAAGTGCATACATCAGTGTGCGTAAGAAATTTTTATATCTAGTGAGATTTCATTGCACAGCATGACAGATCCTCAAGAAGTACTCTCAAAAGAACAGAAAGCTAGTTGGAGCACAGCTCACTTAACAGCATTTACATTTGAGCTACAGAAAAACGAAAATCCTATGTGGCAAAACCCATGAGGCTCACACGTGAGCACAAATGCCCTAAGAAGGGAATACATTTAACTGACCTACACAGATAAGGTAGTCTGGAGGAAAGGGAGTAAGAAAAAACACCTTGAGCAAAACTTGGTTTCAGATCTGCCATGTATGTGAGGGCTGAATTAGGTCAGATGTTCTTAAACAACCAGGCTCTCCTGTAAACTATCAGAGGTCAGAACACTGACCCCAAGGCTGAAAGCAGCTGATGCCTCTTTCAGTAAACGCAGCAGGAGGTCAGAGCTACTGGATGACACCAAATTCAACCATTTCTTAGCCAACTTCTTGGGTCAGCATTAACTAGCAAATTAAAAAAGAAAGAAAAAACAACACCCCAAAACCCAAACAGCTAATTCCTGTCCATTTTGATGGGATGTCTCAGAAGATGAAGATGACAAGGTGGACAGATCTGCCCGTTCACACTGCACTGCTACCTGCAGGGCAGTTTTTAAAGCTTCGTTCTTCTGCCTAGTATAACAATTCCACTACTCTCCCCTGGGCAACTCCTGAATGGCTCAACACATCTCACTGGCAGGAAGAGCTTCATAATGCTCAACCAGTGTTTTCCCTTTCCTAATTACAGCTCAGTGCTCCATGCTAAGTGATTTCTTAGCCTCCAAGGGGTTTGGAGCTTTTTTCATTTGTGGAGTCTTTTCATGGCTTCTGCCTTCACTTGCTGCTACATAAACCTGTGCAAGCATTTTAACTGCACCCTTGTAAAGGATGTTATCAAACCAAGTCCTTCCCTTATTACTGCCCATGTATCTAGGAATTGTTTTTCCTTACTCCATGTAATTTATTAAGAATATGGGAAAGAGCAAGCTAGAAGATATGTGGTTTACCCCACAGCACATAGCAGGCTGCAAACAAGCTGCGAGACCACCATCCCTTTACCCATCAGTCCTGTGTGCTGTTCTGTACATCAGCACTTCCTTTGAGTTCATAAAGTCAGCTCTTCAACAGGGTTTGCATTCTCCAGGAAGACCAGAGTTAACCACTGAGAGACCAAACATGTGCAAATGTAAAGAGTGCCCTCTCTGATGGTTCACCGTGTGTATACATGGATGCAGCACTCAGACCCCTGCCTGGTGGCCAGTTTAACTGAAAGTATGATTCGGTGGCTGACCATTTAGCCCATCGACTCAACAGCTCTGCCCAGAGAGCAACATCCATCACAGGACAGTGAAATGACAAACACAACCACCACTGTGAGGACTGGTATGACTCAGGAGGCACTCACCGGCTCCTGTTAGGCATTCACCACAGTGGTCAGTCCTGGCTACAGGCTCTCCACCGCTACCTTCCACCCCTCTCCTGTATCTTCCCTCTGGAGAGTTGGTGCTAGCATGGGGAAGAAAAGGAGAAGAGATGCTGTATACGAGTGCCACAGTCAGCGGGAAGGGAAGACCTTCCCTGGGCAAGAACAGGGCCAGTACCAAGGTGTGCGCTAAAGCCTAGACAATATGTATGCTCGCACATGATCAGCTGAGCCTTCCTACCTGCTCCATTTGTGAACCTTGGCATCAGCAGCATGGTTACACAGGCATCACCTATGGTGGGTTCAATCCTTTGCAAGCTATTTTGCCCCTTTCATTGCTGCAGGGGGTGAGGGGATAAGTGCAGGGCAGGAGCAGAGGAAAGGCTGACTTGCAGGCTATTTCCCAGTCTCAGTATTGCTGTGCTTGGCCTGCTGAAAGGGAGAAGCAGCACAGAGCTGTGACTCACCCTGTGCTCCAGGCGTTGTAGCCAGCCCTAGACTCCACGTTTTGGCTGCAACTCAGCGGTGCCTGTCACCTGCATGAGGAGCTGGGGCACCCTCTACACCAGCAGTGTGTCATTAGAGATGATGGAGTAAACAGCAATCCACCTGAAACCAGCTTGGCCAGCACCCGTTCCAGAAACCAAGTCTAGGAAAGAGGCATGGGTCCACAGTGTATTTGTTTGGCCTGGTAACTAGCACTAGGCACAGGAGCAGATGCGCGTAGTGGAATTCCCCCATCCACTAGCATTATGGGACACTCCCATTACTGTTCTGATAATTACTGTTAATCATTACTATTACTGAAGTGACCAAAAAAAAATAAAAAGGCTGTCATGATCAGGCCTTTATTGTGTTGGCTGTTGTCACGCAAAGGTGATGAGCCAGCCTGCCCCAGGGGACCTATAAACATGGCTGACAATTCATCACCACACTTGTATTTCTAAATAGGACACTGTGGTCCACAGTGAAGCTCCCCTGCAACTCCAGCAGGGATAAGCTGTGGCACTCCCTTGGCTCACATCAGCTCGGAGCCAGGCTCTTCATACCATGCTCCCTTTCTGTCAAGGTGCAGCTAGAAAGAAAAGAGGCTGACCAGGAATGTTTTGGGGTTGCAACACTCAGCATGATGTTCCCATTTTGTGTTTTCCCTGTCCAGGCCCATCCTGCTATAAAACTCTATATTCTTTGATCTCCAGTGAATTCAGTACCATCACATCTCGAGGGCCAACCATGAATCACATGGTATGCGGAAACTTCTGGGGTTTCATTTGGGAATGACCAATACTATGTGAAATCACCTTCTAGTCACCTTCTCCTCCCAGCCATGGTCTGAACATCACCTCAGGTATCCAAGCCTCCCCAGACACCTAGGTTCCTAGGTCAAGGACTGAAGAAATGGATTAGCCATCTTATCCACACAACAGGTACCAAAAGAGATCCCCAGGGAAAGACATGGGCCTCTGTGGGTCCAAGAAGGGCAGAGATATCTCCAGCACAGGTGGACACCATCTGGATGTCCTGGGGGAGAGGTGCCAGCAGCTGAGACACTTCCACAGATAACTCCTCCACATGTTATCTCCACATCCACCCCCCTATCCCTGTTCCTGCAGCTTGATGTTATTTAAGAGATGCAGATTTCCTTCATGACACTCAGAGCGCATGCGTATAAATCAAGTGGGACAGGACAAAGGCCAGGGCTGGGTTTAATTAGATTGGCGTCAGCTATTAAATTAAGAACACAGTACCAAGCTAGGGCAGGCAGTTCTTGATCAATGCTCCTGCAGCCAGAATCTATCCTTCCTACATGACAAAAAGAGCTGGGGATAAGGTCAGGTAGCCAAAGCTGCCAACCACAAGTTAGGTCTCTGAGTCTAGCTAAACTCCTCAGCAACGACAGTCCCACCAGAGGACTTTCAAAAAGAATAGGAATCCCTGAAAACTACCTTTTTTTGAGAGCCCAAAGAGAGGCTGCCCATTAGATGCTCAGGATGAGACACTTTTGGCCACTGAGCTGCAGCATGCCTACAGCAGAGGTCACCCCTTCACACCTAACACACTGGTGTTCCAGCTCCACACCCAGATTAATCTACCCTGCCCATACCAAGCACACAGGCAGTCTGACATCAACCAAAAAAACATTATGTCCACACAGGACATGGCCTGTCTGAGGTGAAACATGCCAGAATCTGTGCAGAACATGGCCCTGCTCTTGTCTGTCCGTCCCAGCTCCTCAAATCCTTCCCTCCCATTTTGTTATTGTAACATTCCCCTTCATGAACCAGAGTCGAATTTCCAGGAAGGGCAACTGTGTATAAAGCAAATTTCCATCTTTCCAAATCAACTACTTTATAGGGCACATGGGTTAACTAAACTAAAAAAGAGGTCTCAATTCAAGTTTCTCTCCCCTCTCTCCTAGAGCATTCTTATGCAATGTGGTCCTGCGTGCATTTGACAACTTGTGGCAGCTTTGATGACCACATCACATCTCATCATAGCTGCTGGCCCACTGCATTGCAAATGTTGGAATTCTTTTACGTAGATCCAAGTAACATCCTTTGGGCAATGGCCTTCAATTGTTTACTTGAGTTTCCATAAACAGGATATTAACAACTTGCAAATATCCTGTTGGAAGTTCCTCAGCTGTACTTGCAGGCTCACAATCAGTTTGATGCATGCCCATCTGCAGTAAGTCCCTCTACTCCAACTTCACTGGAAACATTGCACAACTGTCACTGATCACAACAGTTACCTCTAATTGTACGTACCAAAGCTTCTGCTTCATGGCTTCTACAGATTGTTTGTAGGGGAACTGTAAATCAAAGAAATAAAACATTATTGTTGTCAGCACTTTCTGTAAGCCAAGAACTTAGCTGTGTAATTCTCGTTCAGGCAGAGAAAGCAAATTACACTGCTCTCAATTCTTGTTCCTACATCTCACCTAGAGGTAGGGTTTGGTTTTTTTCCCCTTTCATATAAACTTCCACTGCAGCTGACTGAAGGCAGTGACATGCATGTGTACACACAGACATGGAAAATAAAAGATTTTCTTGGGTATTCCTTTGGTGTGGTGAAATTGGGTGTTTTGACAATCAATAATTAGCAAATTTCCTGCTACAAATCTAAAAATACCTTTCAAAAAGAAGTCTTAAAACTAAAGTCTCACATTTGAGCAGTCCACCTCAGGACATACCTTAGCAGAGTTACAGATAAGCCAATACTTCCCTCTAAGGTAAACACTGTATTAAAAGCAATGCACACCTACCCTGGCTGGACCATATTCAGCTGACTAGAGAGAGCTAGCTCTGTGGGCTGGAGGGGTGGACTTCACACAGAGGGAAGCTCCAGCCTGGAAGCAAAAAGAAGACCAAAAGGAAGAACCCTTGGTATAGGAGAAGTAGAAGCACCAAGATGTGTCACTCCTAATCCACATGAGAATAACCCACTACTGGTGCAAAGCAGAGTGATAGTACATCCTTAGCTTCAAAACAGGTGGCTCAAGGAACTGTAACTCCTACAGGCTACAACCATACTAACATCAAGTCAGATGACAGTAAAGCAGTCAAGAAAAAATAGCTAACCCAACCTTAAATACTGTTTGGGTAGGTGAAGGAGTCCTCACATGTTGTTGCTGTCTCCAAACATGTTACAACTAAAAGACATCTTGTCGCACCTACCTGGTGCCCTTTGAAGTTTAGAGCTGTTTCTCACCAACTGGGGTCTGCACATTACACAGATCGTAACACTGTCCCATGGATATTAATGCTTCTCTGAGTCCAGCTCTTTTCCCCCAGCTCCTATATCCCTATCTCTGTCATACCCTTGACCAGAAAACATACACAGCCTTCTATCTAAGGTGCTATCTCCCATACAGATACTCAGTCAAGCTGTGCACTACAGTAAAAGCTATCTGTCTGAGCCAGTCCAGCTTACTGTCCTCACGGAAGATGGTTCCGAAAGTAAAGAGGGAACAGCTTACTATCCTGGCCTCTTTAGAAGGGCCACGACAGCTATGCCTCCATCCCTGAATTGTGGCTGTATTGTATTTCCCCAGCCCATTCCTCTAGTGGCATGTGTGACAGGTAGCAATCCTTGTTGGCTAGTCACTTGGGCCCACTCTAAAACTTTCTCTTCCCCTTGCGCCCAGGTGGATGCTGCATTGCTCATCCCCCAGCAATGCCTTCCTGTCACTAGCACATTTCCATCTCTTCCCATCTCCTAGATCCAGTCCCCTACAGCCATCACCCTCATTTGCTGCTTTGTCTGATCACCATCCTGAACAGCAACTGGGCAGAATGGCAGTGCATAAAGCCAAGACTACATGGCACAGAACACACACTGGTACGCGGTGGCCTTGTAATGATTTCTCTTCCCAAGAGTCCTCAGGACACATCAGAACAAGGCACTGGACTTAGAATCATAGAATAGTTTGTGTTGGAAAGGACTTAAAGATCATCTAGTTCCAAATTACTCCTGGGAGACTGAGATAAGCCTTCCTACGCTTTGTGACCTTCCCATTCCACATCTCCTCCCCCTGCACACACACTCCCAGACTTTGGTAGAAAGGACATGAGTCATATGCTGTGTCACAAGCAAGAAAAACCTGGAACATGTCTCATTTCGGCCTCATTCTCACGATATTTTCAGTGGGGCCAGTGTCACCAAAACCTTCACAGGCAGGACCCCATTTTCTTTCCCTCTCCTCCTATGCCCGTCTCTTGGGGGAAAGGAGAGGGCAGGAAATGCTGCTCCTGACACACTCTGAGCAGCCTTTACTCTGGCTGCAAGAGCTGCCCTGGCTGTACCCATGTTGGGGTACACACTGCTCTGGTGTCATTCCTGCTGCCACCACAAGTGGAAAATGTTGGGCCTGTTGTTCACACCCCAAACCCACCATTACCACACCTGAACACAGACAACTGCATTTGTGAAATGTGTTCCCTGTGAATGAAATCCTCATAAACTTTAATTCAAAACCATGAGGAAAAGGCAGTGGTGTGAAGTCCTGACGCTACTTATTCTAAAGTAAATGACTGGACTGCACTATGAACTCAGCTGGGCTTCAGATTGCTCTGCAGATAACGCAGGAGGAAACTGTAACTTATACCACTACTAGTGTGTCTACAGCTAAGGAATGAGATAACTAAATGCCCTTGGGGAGATATGAGAGGCATTTAAAGCAAAAAAAAACTGCTTACCTTTCCCTTACTAGGTAGGCAGATAAACACAAATATCTTTGTTCAATAGTGCCTGAAAGTCTGATGCAAACCCTCAAAAGCAAAGGAAATGAAGGCTTAGAGGCAACCATGATGCAAGGAAGTGCAACCCTAGCAACAGAACATCCCCTGGCTGCTCAAATAGCAGCAGCTAAGGAGAACTGTGAGAACTGACAAAGATCATGGGCAAAAGGAGGATGGGAGGGCAGAGGCTGGTAGATTCATGCTGGACACAGAGGCTGGGGTGTTTCACAAGGGCATTCCCAGCTCACCAGGCACCACAGTGTATTCAGACTCTCAGTCACATGGCTGCTGGGATAGACACTGCTTACAGCATGCTAAAGGAGGGTGGGAGCAATTTGCTTTAGTGCTCTTGCCAAAAGCCTCTATTAGTGTCTGTTATAAAGCTCCAGAGAGGCAGAACATTCCTAAAACCACTTTATTAAAATCAGTAACACCCGAAACTCCCTCCTTCCCCCAAGTTGTTTATGGATGGCAAGGAAGCAAGCAGCAAAAGCAAAAGCAGAGAGAAAAGCCTTCGCTTTCTCTGCAGTGTGCTGGGCCAGGGGAGTCTCTGTATGATTTCAACTGCCTGCTTCTCCCACAACACATGCTGAGGGTGATACTGGTTTTCCATCTACAGATGCAAAGTGTTAAGGACTACGTATTGGTTTACCACCCTCTGCACCTACTAAACACCTTAATCCCCATGGCATCCGTGTGGCTATTCCGATACTTCCCTGGTGGTAGCACCAAGGCACATGCAGTGTCTGCAACTCACCAAATGCGCGATCAGACATAAAGGCTTGGACCAGCATCTCCCATGATCCAGATCATGGAGCCTTTTCACACATGGCTTCCTCTGTGGCTGGTGAGTCAGAGTAGTGCCAGCTGCCTCCCTGACTCCTTACCCTGATACTCTAGCTCCAATCTACACTGTGGGAGAATGGAAATTTAAAGCTGAGCAAGGTAAGAGATTTAAGAGTGACAAAAGTGTCAGGTCATTAGACTCAAACAAGGGACCACTCTACAAGCTGGGACATGTTAGATCCTGTGCATGGGGGTCTTGGCAGATCAACCCACACTTTTCTCCCTTTGCTGCTTCACTGGCACAGGGCAAATCAACTTTTAGTCATGTCTTGTGCCTGCAGTTTCAGACCCTATTTGAGCTCAAGCTCCTGAACTAGCAGCCCTCCTGAAGCAATGCAAGTTTATTTTGTATCACCAAATTCCTCATGATATATGGAAAGCTTTGCTGGGATTTCTTTGGCAGTGACTTGCATTATATCATATTGAACTGTAATTTTGTATTATTTCTATTATCATTTTTGCATTCTGCACAGGGCCATATACCTGGGGGGGCAATTTAACCTGTGGAAAGGACCAGACTACGGAAGACTGTGCAGGCCCCGATCTGCATCTTTATGCACAGAGACCTGCCACTGTGCTGTGGCAGAGCTCCCTCTCCAAACACTCATACAGGGCTCCATGGGCACATGGATCCAACTCTCCCCACACAGCTGGAGTTGGGGTTTGCCGGTTTGATTTTAGTTTTCCTCTGAGTTCATCCAAGGGGAAGTTCAGGTTAGATCTAAGGAAGAAGTTCTTTACTGTGAGGGTGGTGAGGCACTGGAATGGGTTGCCCAGGGAAGTTGTGAATGCTCCGTCCCTGGCAGTGTTCAAGGCCAGGCTGGACAGAGCCTTGGGTGACATGGTCTAGTGTGAGGTGTCCCTGCCCATGGCAGGGGGGTTGGAACTGGATGATCTTAAGGTCCTTTCCAGCTGTAACTATTCTATGATTCTATGAAATGGCATGTTTTCTGCAGGGCTTTCTGAACATGTCCTGATCTGCATCAACCCCAATTCTATGATAACAAAGATTATTTTTGTGAGAAACTTGCTGCTCAAACACCTGAAATCGAAGTTAGAGCCTCAGCTCTGCATCAGTACAAGGTATGGTATGCACATTAAAGTCAGTGATGTTCTATCATACACACAGGGTACCTCTGTTAACATTTGATTATCTACTTCTACGTCAACTAGACACTGATCACAGAAAATACATTTTGCATAGCAGGAATTCTGCATGTGAAAGTGCACCTGAAGTGCTGAAGGAAGTATGAACATTGCTTTGTTATTTGCTCATTCTTAAATGTATTCAATGGTTTTGAAGACAAGGGGATTTGGCTTGTATCTGTGTCATGTTTCCTTTCAATCCAAACAGATACAACTAGGTGTACTGAAGGAGAGGAGCACCCTAACTTTAATTCGTTTCACTTACGGAAAATCAGTCCTCAAGAGGTGGACATGAAGGACTGATGGATAGCTGATACCAAAACCTTGTGAAAATACACAAAGTCAAATTCTCACCACTGTCAGGTGTCACTTTAGAAGTCACTGCTTAAAGTGGACAATGTTAATTCGGGCTGCTTCAAAGCCTAACAAAGTTGATGAAAAAACGCCTGGGATTTCAACAGGCTTTAACTAAAATGTGCCCATATATAGTCAAGTGCCACCAAGTTTTCTTCTCCAACCAGGGTGGTTTTTTTTTCCCCCTTCTAGTGATATACAAAGTACACTTATAATTATGAGCTTCTGTTACTGAATAGCACATTGGCTTATATCTCTTACCTTACTCTTCTTACATACCAGGGTATATCTTGCTAAAGAAAACACCATAAACAAATGGGAACCTTTAAGAAACCCACGGCACTCACAAGGCAAACATCTAAATGCCCAAGGACTCAGCTGGTGCAAGAAGCCTAAGTCTGCATCTGCTGAACTCAACAGATGTTTCACTGTAGCCTGCAGCAGGGCTGGAGTTAGGCCAGTGTTAATTGAGAAAATCCCAAGTCCCTGTTTTATGATTAATTCTGAAAAGCCTACAGTGGAGGCATTCAATTCCAACATTTCACGAATACTAAATAGTTTAAAGCACAATCAAACGAACCCTCCTCGGAATGATTTTCAACCCCCCTTTAAAGTCCTTCCAGGCTGCAGTTTTAATGCAGCACCTGAATTACAATAACACATTGGGCAAGGTTATAGGATACTCCATACAGGGGCATCTTCCCTCTGCCTAAGTGAACTGAGGTGGTCAAACCAGTGCAAACATACCTTAACAGGACAGGAAAACAAGGACAGAAGGCTCCATGTTTCCTCCCAATTCTCTGAGACCTCTTGCAGTTTTTTTCTCAGCAGGGTGCAACTCAGCCTTTGGGAAAACTCAGAAATGGGGTTAAAATGCTACTCTGCAGCTCTCCCCTATGGCTCGTTCAGGGGAAAAGCCTCTACACAAGAGTAAACCTACATGGTTTCTTTCTGCATCAAGCTACTCATTCTTGGTGGGAAGACAGGACACCCACTTTAGGTAGGCCAGGAGAGCTGAACCTGAAAGGAACCATCCTTGACCAGAGGAAAGGGTCAGAGAGGAATGTGAAGGGCCACAAAACTCTGCCCACCTACCCCAAAACTCCTTACTGTTGCTTTGACATCATGGCCATTTCTGTGCAGGCCTCAGAGCATGTGTGTTGCAGTAAGGTCATGTTCTTCACCTGTGTCACTCCTCATTCTTCTTGGGAACAATCAGGAAGAAACTCCTGGTGTCTCTTGGCTCATGCACACATTTTTCATGCACAGGGGAGCACCTAGCCCATAGAGAACATTTTTTTGCTGCTGTAATCTTGATGAAAAAAGTAGTTAGTGATGGAGGAAGGAATTCAGGACATGGCTGAAAAGTGCCCGAGGAAGAATCTGCAGATGTATTTGAACATGAGAAGTTGTAAACATGCCACCAAAAAGGTCAAGAGAAGTATTACCAAGGCAAGGGGAAAGGCAAGAGAATATCCTGTCTTTCAGCCTCTTGGGAGCCCTGCTGGGATTTCATGGAGCCTGTTCACTCCAGTGAACCCAGACACTATAGAAGTCATCGATGGGCAGTGAGAGCTATAAATTTACTTTTAGCTGGAAAACAGGAAAACCCCCATGCTTTAACCTCCGGTTGTTGGACCCACACAGGTGCTCATGCAAGTGATACCCTATTAGGAGAGCACACAGCTGGGACAGGGCTCACTATCTGCCTTCTTGGCCACCACAGTGAAGTCAGATGTGTCCTTGTTCAACCACATCCTTTACAGGATCAGCCCATCATAGAATGATTTGGGTTGGAAAGGACCTAGAGACCATCTCGTTCCAGCCCCCTGCCATGGTCACACAAGACCATGTCACCCAAGGCTCTATCCAACCTGGCCTTGAACACTGACAGGGATGGAGCATTCACCACTTCCCTGGGCAGCCCATTCCAGTGCCTCACCATCAGTAAAGAACTTCTTCCTTATATGTAACCTGACCTTCCCCTGTTTCAGTTTGAACCCATTACCCCTTGTCCTATCTCTACAGTCCCTAATGAAGAGTCCCTCCCCAGCATCCCTATGGGCCCCCTTCAGATACTGGAAGGCTGCTATGAGGTCTCCACGCAGCCATCTCTTCTCCAGGCTGAACAGCCCCAACTTTCTCAGCCTATCTTCATTCGGGAGGTGTTCCAGTTCCCTGATCATCCTCGTGGCCTCCTCTGGACTTGCTCGAACAGCTCCATGCCCTTTTTATGTAGAGGACACCAGAACTGTACACAGTGCTCCAAATGGGGTCTCACGAGAGCAGAGCAGAGGGGCAGAATCACCTCCTTCCACTTACTTTCAACTACTGAAACAACAGTTTGCACCACAAGGACCAAAGCCAGTTCCACTGCTGGCACATGTGTTCACGTGAAGGGGGTCCACAATACAGCAAGGCAAGTTAGGAGCTGTTGTTTTGGGTATATTAACCAAGCTACACATGGTCACACAGGGGGTACAACGAGCTGTTCCACTGTAAAAGCATACACAGGAAACCAGCTCACAGCTGAAAAAGAGGCCACTGCAGGGAGATACGCATCTTTTGTGACTTTCAACAGGACTCACTGTGCCATTTATGGAACTAGTCAACTGTCTCCAAACCTAGTTTAGGGTCTTGAACTTTGTTTTGCTTTTAAATAATCTTTTTCTTTTGAGTTGTTTTATAGGGTCAGGTTCTGAGTGACTGATTTTACAGGTTCATTAAGCACAGTGCCCTTTGCCAGACTCAACTAGTCTCCACCTTCTTGTTCACAAGCATCCTGAAATTCACAGTTCTGCACCTCTGAGAATAAGGCAGCAAGAGAAATCAGCAGAAACTCCTATTTGAAGGTTTCACAGCCACACTCTGTTACAGCCATCAGGTAGCAAAGGACTCCTACAAGTCTGATCTCAAGTTGAACAGAAAGATTAGGCCTCAACAGCCTAATCCCATGGGAATTGTGCATTCAGTTATTTCCCTTGCTGGATAACAAAAGTAACAGTATAAAACCAGGGTGGCTATTCTTCTAGGCCTGCACTATCCATTGCTAAGGAAATCCTCAGCACTCAGACCAACGCTACTAACCTCAATAAGGCTGTAGTCATTGAAAGCAGCCAAGGATGGGAGTAACACATACCTAAATCCTCTTAACTTGACCAGGGTAGCCACAGTGTCCGACTCCAAAGTGAAGCTGCGCATCTGCCTTCTCACCCTCACCAACAGCTCCTTTCCCTCCCCTTCCCACATGTACAACGATAAATCCCAGCTTGTCAAACTTAGATTAAGCTGCTAATGTCCACCAAACGTTGTGCCAAACCTACAAAGACTTGTACCAACATACTTACACTTTAGATGCCAAGAGTTTCCAAAAGACACAAACACAGATGAGGCCACTTAGAATCACTGCACCATAGAATCAATCAGGTTGGAAAAGACCTTTAAGATCATTGAGTCCAACCATTCCCCCAGCACTGCCAAGACCACCACTAAACCATGTCACTAAGGACCTTGTCTACACAGTTTGTGAACACTTCCAGGGACGGTGATTCCACCATTCCCTGGCAGCCTGTTCCAACACCTGACCACCCTCTCAGTGAAGAAATTGTTCCTAATATCCAATCTGAACCTCCCCTGGCACAGCTTGAGGCCATTACCTCTTGTCCCATCACTTGTTACTTGGGAGAAGAGGCTGACCCCCCCCTCACTACAACCTCCTTTCAGGTAGTTGTAGAGAGCGATAAGGTCTCCCTGAGCCTTCTCTTCTCCAAACTAAATTCCTCCAGGTCGCTCAGCTGTTCCTCATCAGACTTGTGCTTCAGACTTCACCAGCTCCATTGCCCTTCTCTGGACTTGCTCCAGCACCTCAATGTCTGTCTTGTAGTGAGAGGTCCACTTGGGGGCCCTCCCTGTGTTTCTCTTCCTCAGCAGTGTGCCTCCACTAAACACATGTGAACAGGTGATGCTGTAGCCTAGAAAGAGGGGAAAAGGCACAAAACTATTAGCCAAATACTGTATGTTCTAGCTACAGGGCATCGCCTATGACTCCAGGTGCCCCCTCACTGTCCCTGCCTGCTGTGATGCATCTTGACCTGCCTTGCACACCCCCATGGCTGGCAAAGCAGAGATGCAGAAAGGTGCTCATGTCCTCCCTGTTACATAAAGCTGTCACAGCGACCTTTGAAGCCTGTATGTTGCCCCGCAGCCTTTCAATTCTGTGTTAGCATCTATTAAGCCAGCTTCCTGGAACACTGCTCAGAGTCAAATCTGCTGCCGGGCTCTCTCAAACAGCCAGCAGGAGTCAATAAAACGTGGTTCATCATGGGATTTGCCATAACAATGGGATACAAACAGACACAGGCTTATGTACAGAAATGATGTCAAACAAATTAGCTTTGCCAGAGTTAGTCAGACGCTCTTGCAAAGCATGGCCCTGTACTCTTGTGTCTCAATGCTGGTTATGCTTTTGTCAGACAAATATCTTTGCACACCTGCCTTGAGCGTGGAAGACAGAGGAAGGATTCTTGCATTCCCAACCCCCCAAACAAACAAAACCCCCTGAACAACCACCTGAAAAAAAGCAAAGAGCATAACCCATATAACAGAGTAACAGTGACAAAGCTCTAACACCACCACCCCTGGTCACAAAGTGGCTCCTTGCCTTGAGAAGCTGAAAGAGATGGCAGATCAATGATGCCACTAGCAACAGCTATTCCAAAGCCCGGGCTTCCAGAAGCAGTTTAATTATAAGGCAGTAGGTCTGGGCACTCACGTCTGCGCTCACAGACATGTCCTGCCTAGCCCGTATTGGCCACCTCAGGCTGGCTCTCCATCAGCCCCCCTCTGATCAGCCAATGGCAATGACACCACACTGCATGGAGGTCAGTCATGACCAGAAAACCAGCTTGATGTTTGAGCGTCATGCATTCAAATCACAACTGTACTTTTGCTTATTAAAGAACAAAATACTGCTAAAGGAAACGTCACTAAGGAATCTTTGCAAGGAAACTTGTTTGTCAGCATTCACCAGAGAAATTCAACATGAAGTTTTCATTAAAAATTAGTGTTTAAGTGACTCAATGTCAGACGTGGAATCAAAACCTTGTATTTTAATACCTCTGACCTTTCTGAGGTGGAAAACTAAGCCCAGAGCTACAGCTCAATTTCACAAGAGGCCTTGATTCCCCAATAAAGCAAAAAAATCCCAAACTATCATATGGGAAACTCCCCTGAAAAGGCTATGCAAGACATGCCTTGACTCCCAGATTTAGTTCATCTTGAATTGCTCCAGAGAATGAGCATTTAAACTAGTTTTTACCCTGTGAAATTTTCTGTTTATTTTTGTTTTTTTTTTTTTTTAATAGAATTTTAATTGGACTCAACAACCTAACTACTGGTTCAGACCAGCAATACAACAGCCATGTGACGTGAACTGCTGCTTCCACGTGGACTTGACAGCAGGACATGGACCATGACTAATCCTTAAAAATCAGTTACAGGGAAATCTCCCTGACAGAAGTCTTACGAACATTGCACTTATTTTTGTGTGTCATTTGCTGCTTACATTTTGTCTTCCTTTTCCATGTAAACATTTATCAGTTTGAAGCCCCAGCAAGGTGGATAAAAAGATTTAGACTTTGGTGCTACCAATTCTATCCTCAACAACAAGATGCCCTCTAAACCCATCAAACAGCACCTTGGCTCTTCCCAGGCCTTAGCCCTCTTCTGCTTCCCTTAAAGGCAAAAGTTGGTCTGCAAACAGGACAGAAGCACTCACCCAGATCCCAGATGGGTAGACTAAAAGCTGGGGGGGGCTCCACTAATGCTTAGCTTCACTCAACTTAGACAAAGCAACTTGACCTTTGCTATGCCTCTATTTCCTCTTGTACCATTTCAACTGGCCTCTCAGGAGACAGGCATCCACCTTGTCTCCTGCAGTTACCTAAGCTCCCATTTAGGGTCAGCCTGGTAGTGGGATAACATACAGAGTCTCAGCCACAACTGAGACAACAGCCTCAGGTTTTAACCCTAGCAGCCACATGAGAGTGTGCTCTTAGAATCACCAAATGGTTTGGGTTGGAAAGGACCTTAAGATCATCCAGCTCCAACCCCCTGCCATGGGCAGGGATGCCTCACACTAGACCATGTCACCCAAGGCTCTGTCCAACCTGAACACTGACAGGGATGAAGCATTCACCACTTCTTTGCGCAACCTGTGTCAGGGCCTCTCCACCCTCACAGTACTGAACTTCTTCCTTAGATCTAGCCTGAACTTCCTCTGCCCAGCAACCAGCGCAAGGGCCCTGCCCTGACAGGGCTCCCAGCCACAGCACAACAAACATCTCCCTCTTCTGCACAAGGCACTGGTGACAGCTGTGCTGTGACACCTCCTGCAGTTCACCAAAAGCTGCTTCTGACACAGCCTGCTCTCGCTCCATTCAGCGAGAGTCAGAGCAGCCCAAAGTTAAGTCATAGTACAAGATTTTATTGCTGTCATGATAATTAACGACTACTTACACTGAGCTTTTAATGAGTACCTGCACTTTTTTTTCCGGTTGTTTGTTAACTGGGTCATAAAGACAGAGTCCCAGATGGTTTCCTGCATTTATAGAACAACAGGGACCTCTACAGGCATTTCCCTCTTTGGAGCAAGGCTAATGATAGAAGATGTACGAGCAGCCACACATCACTGCTGATGCCATCAGAGCACTGAGCTGTGCAAGCTGTCAGCAGGTCAAGTTACTCGCCGTTACCTTTGGGCCACCAAAGTGACACCCTGAAACACAAGCAATAACCAGAGCGTTTCCCCTTTTCATTTTTTATGCTCCTGTTCCTGGAGGCTGGATTCAGTTGCTACACTGCCATGAAGCTGTTTCATTCCATGCCAGGAGCTACTGAAACAAGCAGGGCTATCAAAGTCCCTACCTGTAACAGGCTGGAGGGGATTGAATGTAGCCTTCAGGTTAGATCTAAGGAAGAAGTTCCTTACTGTGAGGGTGGTGACGCACTGGAACAGGTTGTCCAAAGAACTAGTACATGCTCCATCCCTGGCAGTGTTGAAGGCCAGGTTGGACAGAGCCTTGGGTGACATGGTCTAGTGTGAGGTGTCCCTGCCCATGGCAGGGGGGTGGAACTGGGTGATCTTAAGGTCCTCTCCAACCCAAATCATTCTACGACTCTATGATTCAAGTTACTTATCTGCAACAGCAAACTGTCTTATTTAATAGGTGTAAATGCTGTCAAAGCCATACAATTTTGCTGCAGGCTATATGTTTTGGGCAGGGGTGTGTGTGTCTGCTTTTTTTGTTGTTTTGGTGGGTTGGTTGGTGTTTTTTTGCTTGAAGCCCAGACGCACTTGCACATAACCAGTTTCACAACCGTTTCTTTGGACACAACCCAGTACTTCCACTCAGACCATATGCAAGGCACACAGGTACCAATCAGTTCTTTTCTTTTTACTGTGCACCAAATGAAGGTGGGCTGCCACAGCACATGGGAAGGACCAGAAACCCTGCTGCATTCTTATGCAAAACATACTCTTGGTTGTAAAGAATAAGAGAAAAGCTCTGAAGGAAAACCCTCTCCTACCTACCTGCCTGCCACCAGGCCTCTAAGACCTCCGAGAGCCTCTGACACTTCTGCAGTGGCTGGTTGGCTATCAGACTAGCTGGTCCCATGCCCTTGCAACTCAGGTTGCTGAATCAGCCATTTGTGATCATGGGCACTGTTAACCAACTGTGCACCCTGTCAAGACAGGCAGGACAAGGACACCATGTAATTCAAATATTAGCCATCAACACACTTCCTTGCACTTCCTTCCAACATTAAAAGCAGTGTTTTGGAAGGACAGTATTCTCTTCCACGGGCTTGCATGTTGCCCTTTTAAACAGACCTTGCTGATACCAGGTAAAGTGCAGGCCACCCACACACTTCAATCCAAAATGGGAGCTGAATCCAGGGGAGGTATTCAAGTCCCATCCAAGCATTAGCAACCAGGTACACTTGCATGGTGGCTGCAGCTGCAGTGTGGTTCCACTGGCCAGGACCATACACAGGGCAAGCACTCTGTCCTTCAGAAAGGCAGGTTCCAGTCTTGAACATCTCTCTCCCTTCACCCTGCCGAGCTGGTGCCCCAACCAAGCTAATGCCTAAAAGTCACACAGAGGGTCTCCTCTTGAAATGACAAGTTTTTGACACATGCAGCTAACAGGAAGCAGAAGCTTACGACTCTGTTAATTATGCCATTACAGAAGGAGTCTGAGCCTGATAAATGAGCCAGGAAAGATGATCCTGATCCTCTGACAGGCCAGTTCTGCAGGAAATTCAGCCCTGTAAGCAGCAGCACACCATCCTAGCCCAGTAGCATCTGTCACTTATCAAGGCAGGGTGCAATGGCTGACTCCACAAAGTGATCTGAGGCAACGCAGACTTCCTCAGCCAGGTCACTGCCTCTAGCAGCAGTGTGATTCACTCCTGTAGTGATGCCTCAAACACAGCTTGGGCCTGAAGAAATGCCTTAAAACTGCAATGACAACACTCTCCTCAACATGGGCTGCAGCCTGTGAACACTGCAAACTGATGGAGAAAGCTGCTGTCTCTGTCAGTGCCATCAGCCTCAGCTGTCTAAGAAGCCGTGGCGCTGAGGAACCCTTTTCTGGAAGCCTCAATACCACTTGGAAAAAGAAAACTAAAATAAAGCAAAGACCTCCTTTTTTCTTCCTATCTCTTCCTATCTTTGTCATTCTGTTGCATTCTCATTCTGCCCTTATCTCATTTTCCATGGCACAGGCTCATCTGGTATTTCATTCCTGAGCTTTTCATGGAATTGCAGAATAGTCAGGGTTGGAAATTATCTGAAGATCATCAAGTTCCAACCCCCTGCCATGGGCAGGGACACCTCACACTAGACCATGTCACCCGAGGCTCTGTCCAACCTGGCCATGAACACTGCCAGGGATGGAGCTTTTATCAGTTCTTTGGCCATCTGGTTCCAGTGCCTCACCACCCTCACAGTAAAGAACTTCTTCCTTATATCTAACTTGCACTTCCTCTGTTTCAGTTTAAACCCATCACCCCTTGTCCTATTGCTATATTTCCTGATGAAAAGTCCCTCTCTGGCTTCCACTAGCAGAAAAACCTCAGCAATCTTTCCCTGGCTGCCCTTCCAAAGCTGCCTTGGACCAGAAAGCAAACTAGAGAGAAAACCAGTATTTCACTATTTAGTCTCCTGCTAAACTGTTGCATTGCATACACCTTCCTTTCCAGTTACATTTAACCAGGCATTAAAACCCACTGAGTCAGTGTGTGTTTCTATAGGTAGTCTTACTGCAATAGGTAAATACTTCTGAAGAAGTACTTGCATACCACACAGGGCACCTGCTTGGCCACTGGTATGTAAAAGGTGTTAAAAAAGTCAGTCAGAAAACACACAAATGGTTACAACCACACAAGACTTCTTTACAATGAGGGTGATAAAACACTGGCCCAGGTTGCCCAGAGAGGTGGTGGATGCACAATCCCTGGATACATCCAAGGCCAGGATGGAGCTGGTTCTGGGCAACCTGACCTAATTAAAGATATCCCTGCTCTTTCCAGGGGGATTGGACTAGATGACCTTTGAAGGTCCCTTCCAACCCAAACTACTCTATGATTTTAAGACCCATTTCTCCCCAGCAGCTTTCTCTGGACAAGTTAAAATCCAGTAGCTCAAACTCCTTCCTTTAAAACTCCTTTAACAACCGTATGTACACCCTGAGCACGCTGTGTTATTGTGTGTGCCTGCTCCAAGACACAGCCTCTGTGCTGCAGAAGGGTTGGTCCTCTAGAAGCGATATGCAACACTTGCAAACGTGCAGGAAGAGACAACTCACTCTGGAGAAAGATTCACTCACATGACAAAAGCTTTGAGGCTCTTCATCCTTTGGTCTATGTAGCTCTAAAATTTTCTCCAAGAATAATGAGAAAGCATCTATTGCCTGTGTTTTCCTGATGACATGCATGTGCCTAGTTGGTATTTCTGTTCAGTGTGTGCAAGGGGTGAAGGAAATTTTTCGTATGTCTGCGTGTGAATACAGAGATTGTAATTGCACTCTCACTCCACACATGACAGAAAACATTAGCGCAACTACTGAAAGCTGACTTGCAAATCAAGAGAAGTTGTCTCACTGGATACTAAGAAAAGGTCAGAAGAATGGAAAGGAGCAAACAATACAGAGATTTGAAGATTTAACTGGAGATGAAGAAAGCAAAGGCCGAGAGCTGGAAAATCAGCTCAGTGCCTCTTATAAAAGGCTCATGTCAATGCGTAGAGGAAAGGACTGGTGCCTCTCTCCATCCAGTTCCTCACCAATCCTTTTTGCGTACGCACATGGCACTAGCTCCACTCCATTGCATGGGGATTCCAATCAAGCAGCATGTGATGTGTTGTTTTATTTATTGGTATCAAATGGAGAACCAAGATGACTCAGCTACTGACCAGATCCCCCTCATAAGCAGCCCACTGAACTTCAGGCCACTCAAGTGCCTTTCAAACCCCAGCCTTTCATACACATTTCAGCATTATCATTGTAGTCTCACAAATACACAGGGTTTTTTTAACACGTGACATGCATCCTGTTGTGAAAATTAACTCACGTTACAAAGAGATTGAGCATTCCAGCAGGGCATCTCAATTTAGGAGCCTGTATCATCCCATACAATCACAAAGTACCTGTCTTTTTCTAACAGATGACTAAGCACAGCAGGTGCATCTACAATATGCAACAGCTGAAATGAACATCTCTTAGACCCATCTCCCAGTTTCATCAGCACTTGGCAAAAACTCCAACTGTCAGTGAGAAGACACAAACAGTCCCAGTCTCAGAACCAATTTTCTTCCTTTGTCCTCAAAAAAAAAATCTCGTTAGCTTTGCAATTCTTCGTAGACAAGACTCGGAAAATTAAGCATCTTATGGGTAATCTCTTTGTCCAGGGTTGAAGAAAATCCCCATTTGTTTCTTATTTGAGTGGTCACATTGTGCCCATAGTGTGAGAACAGAAGGAAGAGAATCTGTTTCCTGGGCAAAGCCATACTGAAATTAAACAACAACATTAAAGCTTCTCTACCAGCTGAAGTCTTGTGCTGAAATCAGCGTGCAGCAAAGTTATGTTCTGCCTGAAGATGTGATGAACTGCTACATGATGTTAGGAAACAGTAAAGTTCTTTGCTATGAGCACCCTCAATAATCCATTTTGACAAGGATGCCCAAATCCTCTGCTTGTGAAAACAGTAAGAACTTGCCATGCCCAGAGGTGTCATGACATGATTTTCTCAAAAGTGCTTAATCTTTATTCCTAAATTGAAGTGAGCTTTTGAGAACCATCCATTTTGCTCAGTCCGAAGCATTTTATGGTTCTGTCCTTGATGGCAACAGAAGCCTAAATTTTGTTCAGCCCACTAAAGGTATCTGCTGTGCTGGAAAAGGGCCTGTTTATCCACACACATAGGCAGCAGACACTGAAATCAGAACCCAAACGGTGTCTTGTCAGCATATGAGGTTCAGAATCCATCTCCACTGTGAGAAGGATTGTGCTTTTCCTCCACAGGAGGAGAAAAGAAGGGGACTAAAAAAAAAAAAACCAACAAACAAGAAACCAAACAAACAGAAAAGGCAAGAGCAGAACACTGTACCAGAGCTTGAAATGACTGAAAACAGCTAAAACCAGGAAGTCCTCGCCTCAGTAAATACCACCCACAGAAGATCGTTGAGGGCTGCGAGTATCCTTAGCTTTTTGGACCTGGTCATCTAGCAACCTCTACGAAGGAGGAAGTCTTTCTTCACATGTGAACGGCGCCCATCAGTCCTGTAGGAGTTCCTTTCATGTACTTGTCCTGTCATTCCCTTCATGCCCTCCCATCAGCAAGGCTGTGGTATCTGCCAGATGGCACATGGCGGCCTTCCCAGCAGGACTTCCTCTCCTTTACAGGCAAATTGGGAATTGTCCCAATGCTATGTCTTCACAACGCTGTCTCGCCCATGCAGACACTGTAAGGGGATTTCAATTTTCTGCATCTAAAACAAACATCACATGATGTTAATCAGACCAACCTAAAACCACAGCAGTGTGAACAGAACCTAAATCAGGTGTCTGACACAGTCACCCAACTCATTTAGGCAGCCCCAATGAAAATGACTTTAGACCCAACTGGGAGATGGAAAACAGACGTAGGCTGTCAGTTCCTTGAAGATCACACCACAGATCAGCAACAGGCAAGAACACACTACCCATGCTCTCAAAATTCCACATGCCATTTCTTCCTGCCCAGTACAACTCAGATGAATGTGATGAGAAGATTGCATATCTCCCATACCTCTTTCTTACGTAGCAGTAGATGATAGCAAGTATCCCACTCGTCAGTATTCCCACACCAATTCCCACAGCAATATAGCGTTCGTAAGAATTGTGTGCATACGAATTTAGTGTTAAATGTTCGCACCTCTCACCATTATAACCTGCGAGGCACCTACAAAATAAATATACACCATGCAACATTATTCAGGACTTCTCATGCTTTGTATTGCAGAAACACGTTAGTTTTCATCAGTCTTAAACTATTTAGAACAAGCCTGAAAGAGGATGGGCTGAATCCGGTGCTCTGTCACGTCTTCATTGCATCAAGACTACCAGTTGCCCCAGTCTGTCTAGTTTAAAGCAAGCTCAAGGACTGCAGTCACAGCAGCAAACACAGTCTAAACATACCCTCATCGCAGAGGGTGTGGATGAAGAGCACTGTGCTCTGCTGATCCTTAGCTACTAGAAGATCTCCAAAGGCCAAAGCTGCCCAGAAACTTTTAAGGACATCACAATCCTTATCAGTGTGTAAGCAGTTAAAGGGAGATGCATCTGACATCTTGAAAGATCCTGCCCCCTTCGCTGTGCCCACTGTGAACATCTACTTATTTCTTTACTGTTTACTCTAGCACCAGTTGTGGTTTGAGTTGCCATCACAGCAGTGACCAACAAAGCTGTAAGTTTTCCCTCTTCCTTCCTTAGTATCACACCAGCACAGCACTACTACCTTGTCAACAGTCCTGGGCTACCAGAGCACTCAATCATGTGCCAAACTAAGCCTGCAAATACTTGACTGGCACTTGAAACTGCTGAAATTCAGTCACCTTACATTAGGAACATGTATCAGACAAAGAAACAATGCTACTGTTGTCGTTTTCTATGAAGGATACTTAGAAGATACTTATTCTTTACTTGCATATGGGTTTCCTCAACTCGCTGTGGAAAGCACAGAGCCCATTTATACAATAGCTGTGGTGTTCTTCAAGACAAGTCTGCATAAGCTTCATGAGCTTTGGTTGCTCAGTGTAGTCTGCTGTGAAAGGGAAAAAAAAATCATGTTATACTTAGGAAAAAAATAATTTTAATTCATTTTCACAACTCAAATTGAACAGATACGGCCTGCAGAAAACAGTGCATAGATTTACTGTGGTATGTCTCATGGGCAGATTCAAGCACTGCTAAGCAGAACAAGCCTCTAAGACATTACAGCATAGCTTTAGAGAAAGAGCAAACTGTACATAAATTGCTTCCTTTTGAGAAGAAAGTATAAAAATGATTCTGGGAAACTCCTCCAGGGTGACACCAGCACTATCCAACCTGGAATCCATCAGAAAAACCATCCCAGGAATATCAGGAGATTAGGACAAAATAACAGTAGGGAATTATTCTCAGTACACTTCTCAGTCTGAATTCAAATGGTTAGCTGTTTTCCCCATTGTAAGGCAAATTATTGCATTTCTAACCCTTCTGCCAGCCCACCCTGCAACTGAGCAAGTGATGACTGGCGGGATTACTCCCTCACTCTATTCTCCATGCTCTGATGTTCCTAGAGTGACCCATTATGCCTGCAGGCGCACAAGACTGCCCAGGTGGTCTTCCCATGCAAAAGCATGGTCCACAACTGTTAAATTCTGAATTTACAAGAAATAATCTGTGTCCAGGTCAGCAAGCACACTTCTGCTTTGAAAGCACAAAAAATTAGTACCTTATTCCCACCGATGGCAGCTCAAATGGGAATAAAGGTGAAGTCAAAACTGTTCTTGGACATCTTATGCCCATGTTTCATACCAAGAGAAGAACACTTGAGCCCAGGAGCACAGGGGCTTGGCATGAGGCTGTAACAGGGGTGCAGCACGTGAAGAGAAAGCACTAAAGCTTCACCATCTAAGCAAGCAGCTGTTTGAACTGGTTTCTCCACCCAGTTATTGGAATCCCTGGTGGGGTGGGGTGTCCAAGCAATGTCTTACTGTTTCAGGGGACTGTTTTAGTGATGGCTGAAGGCGATTTCCTAACAGAGTGATGTCAATACAAGCTTTCAATTCTGACCACAAGAAAAATAACATCATGCAGGAAATTGACAAGGTCTGCTCCAAGTGACTAGGCAATGCTACATCAAGCAGAAACCTTCCTTTCTGACTAAATGCTAAATCAAAGTCTGGAGATAGTGCACTGACAGAACTACTTCTATACATCTAAGCCTCTAGCCATCCTATGGGCAACTCAAGATCCCGCAACACATTTTTTTGGAGTAACCCCCAAAATTCCCCATTGGATTCCAGTTTAAATTACTTAACGGCAGGAATCCCCCCATGCCCTCAACTAAGCAATTTGTCTCTTCATCCCTTCTGCAGCTTCATCACAGAGCTGAGAAGCAATAGGAAAGAGCTACTCAGCTCTTTGCCTGCATGTTGGATTGATTCACAACTTCAGGCAGGTGCCCAAAACAGGATTCACAGGGGGCATGATGTTATCACTGTTCCTCAAATCAACAACTCTACTTTCAAAATAGTGCCCTGTGAAACCTGACAGAATCATCACGCTTCCTGCTGAGAGAACAATAACTCAAGTCTGCTTGAGAAAGGACACGGTGGTTTACTCCACTTTTCTAGCAATCAAGTGACAATACATATGCACTGAAGGGTATGCTGAGACTGAGGCTCCATCTCTATCATTCAGCAGTGAGATCTGTGCTACCACAGCCACACTGTCCCCATTTAATGAAAGCAGAATAGCGTGTCTGCTCCAGAAAGCCCTGTGCAGGGCAGGCACACCCATAGCCTTGAACCACACACCCTGCAAGGGAAGAAGTTGGCGCTGGCTACCCACAAGGTCTGCTATCAAGATCTGGCTCTTCTCTGCTGCCTCTGGAATGCTGTTGACAAGCTCTGGGGGTGGGCTTGTTGGCCCAGAGCACAGTCAGCACAGGACTAGGCCTTGGAGGGACAGATTTCAGCAAGAGAAGACAGCTTTTGTGACAAGAGATGGATGACACTAGATTCTGCCCAGGAGGACTGTACGATGCTCACTGCCAGGGAAAGCACAATGGAAAACAAAGCACAATGGGAAACAAAGCACATGGTTAACACAACTGCAGAGCTCATCCTGCCACAAGGAGATCTAGGATGCAGGAGACCTGCAAAAGCCCATTTTCACTTAGGCCTAATATACCTGCAGACAAACTACCAAAGCTCTGCAGGGAAGAGCTTCAGAAAACAGCAACAGCACATTCATGCTCCCCCTGCGACTCCTGAAATGCTTCAGTACGAACTGCTGTGAATCACCATTTCAGGACAAAAAGGGCTGAACAGCGCATTATAAAACCAGTAACCATGACCACTCATCAGCAGGACCCTTCAATATTTCCTGGCACCAAAGGTACTACTCTTCTTCCGAGTCCTGAGAACATGTCTTCCGTACAAGTTTAGTATTTCACTTGCACCTCTGCCGTATGGGGGAAAAAAAACCCGAAACAAAATGAGGAAGGTACCAACCTACATGCCAGAGGCAAGAAATCCTCAGCCACCTCCACTGTAACTTCCATCAGTTGGATTCACACTACCAGAACATCACTCCTCATCTACCCCATGGCTGCCGAAAGGTGGCAGCCTCCAACCTGCCAACGCCTGGAAGAAACCTTGCTCTGTACAGGTACATAAAGCCTCTCTCCTGAGTGCCTTTAAAGTTTGTGCTGTCATTAGAAATAAAGGTCAGCTTAGAGCAGAATCCTGCCTAGAAAGCGCTGGAGACAAACATCTTGCTGTGCAGGTGACAAACAAACAGTACATTCCTCCCTTGTTGCTTGTTGTGAGAGGCAAGAGCTTTGACCCTTGGGGGCTGCAAAATCAGATCTTAAATGCACACACTCACAAATTATAAGTGCTAATTATTTTGATATTGCAGAAGTACAAATTACCTCTGAAATAATGACGAGTCTTGAGAAGAAAAAGAATAATTTTTCTAACCCATCCCAGATCATTATGCTAACTCATATCATGTTATCCACCTGGATACTGAATAAGCTGTTGAATAAACACATCCATGTGGCCTTTCATGTCACATGAGGAAAGTAAAGCATGCTGTGTAAGCACCTGACAACTGAGTCATTCAAACAGATACACTTGGCAAGATGTGACATGAAATCAGTACTACAGGTACTTGGAAGGCTGGGCATGCCAAAACTGACAGACCTGCAACAAGCCAAGCCAAGCCACTAAGACCACGAGAGCTCAGCCTTCAACTATGGTGCATCAGGGAGTGATGGAAGAACCAGAATGGAGATGGAGAGAGGGAAAGGGTCAGTCCCATGTGCAGGGCCTCCCTCACAGCCTGTATGGGAGACCCAGATCACAGCAATGAAGGACTCTTGTTTTTCCCCAAGTAAAAGCAAGCCCTTCCCTACTCCTAGTTGCCCATTTTGCTATGAAGGCTCCCCTCCAGCCCAAACAGCATCCCAAGTTTTTATCCCTGCCATCTCAGCTCCCAGCCAGGCATTCTTTCCACTACCTTTTCTTCCCTGACTGATCACCAAGCCTGACATTTTCTAGCCCCAGCACTAGTGAAACTAAAGACTGTGTAATATAAAATAAGGAAATAGGACATGAGCTTGTAAGTAGGAGGCAAGTGGATTGAGCGGAAATTAATGGTTTTGCCCAAACTACACCTCAGGCCCCAGAGGACTTGCAATCCACAACAAACTGCCAGTTCCTCCAGTGAATTCATTTTCATAGGATCTAGTATTACTGAACCTTGGAGATAAACCTTACTAAAAACTTAACTTGCACAGGAGATACAAGAAAACTTCAGAGAGATACAGACAGTTTCTCTGGTGAGTCTTGAAGCATTTCTTTTCAACCTTCTTTTTGGAGATGGTATTTTCTAACTTTTCAGTGGCTTCGTGCAACCTCCACCAAAATATATTTTTAACTATCTGTGTAGACATGTATTTGCATGCTTGGGAGTTTGGTTCTGCTTTGAGGGGAACACACTCTCAGCTAAAAGCCCTGTTATCTAGTGGACTTGCACCGCCACAACTAGCCCAAGGGTACATGGGACTACTACAGTCATGGCTGTCTACCAGTAAAAAGCCTCTTACTTTGTTAAAACATGATCCTTGACTCCTGCTCTCTAGAAATAATACAAACAGGGTACTGCACTGCACAAGTCACAACATATTTCTACTTCATTAAATTCCTGTTTGCTGTATGCAGCTCTGGAAGTTATCATGGCATAGACAAATGCAGATCACAGGTCTGATAAATCAGACTACTGCAGTCAAAAATCTACATTACTTCACATATGTATGAGTATATATTAGACACATTTTACATACATATAGATGAAACCCACACATAGAGTGTATGTATGAATGTATATTGCTGCACTATAACAAATTAGACAACCCCCCCGCAACAGTTTGACTTGTTATGAGAAAAATAAGCAGCTTAAGGATCTACTAAAAGAAGCTTGCAAGACATCCTGTGCTGACTTACAATTAACAGATGATGATTTGTATGCAAGTTTATGTTCTTTTTAAAGAACAAAGACATTATGTCTCACAGTTCAAATCCTTTCCTCCTTTACTGACCTGCCAAAACCTCACTTCCAGATTGCACAGTTCTCCCAAAGAAATGACATCCCTACTACCTCAAATCACATTCAGAAAGCAGCTCGCAGGATGAACACAGTGCTCTGGTCTCAGGTGTTGGCAAGGAAACAGCTGGAGTTCACATTTCAGTCAGAAAAGAAAAAGAGAGAGCTAACACTCTGAAAAGGGCTGGAGAAGCTGCAACAGCCAGCAGCAAAACTGCAGCAGAGAAAGAAACTACTGAGTAACAGTAATGAGAGGCATGACTGGAAGTGACGCTTGCTGCATTCTCACTGTGTGTATGAAGGTTCACATTGAAGACAGCTAGAAACCAAGCCCTGGTTACACAAGTAACAGAAACAGCCATCAGAAATGCAGACCATCTATCCCAATTTGCCTTAAAATTTCTGCTTCAAATTATAACTGGCTGTGGATAAAGAATCCTTCAACTGGGCAACACTAAGCCTACCCCAGCTGAGGAGCACCTCTTACCTGAGAGACGGTTTTAAGGCTCCACGAACAGCAGCTTATCTCACAAATAAAGCACACAAAAATTTCAACAGTGTCCAAGTGACACTTTTTTAAAATGACAGGTTAATAAAGACAATCAAAACAAGAAAGGAGTACCTTCAGCATTGTTTTTTGTCCAGTTATTCCATAAGTCCGTGCTAAGGGATGAAACAGTAAGAGCTGACTCTTCACTCAGTGCCCCCATTGCTGTGTAATGCAAATAGATGCTTACTGTAACAGAAAAACTCAGTATATTTATTCAAGGCTCACATTATCCACAAAACATGTACCCACTTACTACACTTCTGATACCATGCAGTGATGCAACAACCATTAATTTCAAACATTCTTGCCTCAAACTGCCCTTTGCCACAGAGAAATTATGATTGGGGGGAAACTAACTATTGTTTGTGAATTTCCAAAACACACATCCATTCTGTTCTCCACTCTATTACCTTATGCAATTTAGAACACAGATAAATGCAATATACTACAATGTTACACCTATTTACCAGGAGCTTTTCATGAGGTCTGCATTATACCCTATGAGTTTAAGTTTCATTCAAGTTTAAAGCCACTTAAGTAATTCTGCTTTGCAATGCCTTAGCATGCTTCCCACCCCTGCCGCTTATTTCAGAAGGAGCCAAGTGCTGTTCAACAAAGCTGTGCACTTTATTACACACAAGAACATACCTTTCAGCAAAATATAGATGAGCATTCCAAATGCCATGGCACACAGCTGCTTGAAGCACCTTCTCAGTTCCTCAGTCCAGGCAGCTCACTCGGCTTATCTGGGCTCCCGTGTTTTCTCTCACGCTTATATGCCACGAAGCGTCATCTGCTGCTCTCACCAATCAAGAAAAAGTGCATCTGGCAACAACTGCAGCCCCTGGGGCAACCACACATTTATTTAGGAAACTGCTATTATCTAGCAATGGAATCAGGTTTTCTTTTGAAACCCTGGTTTCCTATTACCCATGGGCATCATTGTGCATGCAAAGGTACAGTTTTCAAGACAGATGTGGTATCTGTCAGAGCAGATCAATGAAATACAGCAAAACAGAGGTGAGTAAAATGAAGAATGACGTATTGTGGAAGACGTGATCTTTCTTTCCCATAGAAATGCAATCTTGTGTTACTTCCAGGAGGACAGTCAGCATTCAGGATGCTACTCCAGGGCTCAGGGTCTGAGGACCATCCCCTGTTTTGCTTGTGTTCCTTCGCTGGTCCTCTGTGCACTGCATCCAGAAGAGGAACCATGAGAACAGCTACTGCCGATGTTATAAAGTGATAAGGCACAGAGATAATGGATGATGTTCTCCACTGGTGACTGCAGCGAGAAGCCTTTGCTGACAGGCTCTGGGGAGTCTATGGGGCATGCTTGACGGCTCCTCAGCCAGCCTTCCCTGTACACAACCTTCTGAAGCAGCGAAAGCCACCAGCCCTGCACCAGGCATGTGACACTGGCTGAAGCTCCGTGCAGTTGTGTGGAGCAGAAACAAAGCTGATGAAGCACAGGCATAGAGAAGACAGGCAGAAAGGGCAAGTAAGCTGTGGTCTCCTGTAACAGGAGAACCCTTCATTACTCCTGCCACTACACTGCTATAAATGCCCATCTCCATCTTTTCAAAGAAGTAGGTATGCATAATGGGAACTATCATACTTTTTACATGAAGTGTTTGCAGGTTTCTAAGACATATCTGTCACACTCATTTCTCACACTAAATGTCACTCCACAGGTCCAAATGCTGTTCAGCTTCCTTGGGCACAGGCAGCTGGGAACTAGTAGGACTAGTTGGATCTCCAGAGGCAGAGCCAAACATACTAGAACCAGAAGCAGTGCCTGGTTCAATAAGGCACAGACACAGCAACATCCTGACTCTGACTGAAGTAGAGCTACACACTTCACACCAGCAACAGCTTCTGCAACTATGAGCTCCAAACAACAAAACCATTTCATATTTTTTTTGTATTTTACAGCCAAAAATCTCCTGACAAACTCCAGTAACTCTAGCCCGCTCAAATTCTCCCTCTATGCTCCACTCCCGAGGGATCTGCTGGATTCAACCTAACCACTTCACATGTTAAGGGAAAAAACACAAGCCAGTTCTGCACATTTTAATTATACCTTCTCCTGCTCATGGACTGCATTCCACAAGGCTTTTCCCCTCCTTTGCTATCCTGAATTGCTGCATGCCTGCACACTGATGGAGTACAGCCTGCACACAGGAGTGTTTCTGCCTACCTGGATAACCTCTGCTATCAGTCCCAAGCAGGAATAAGGCTCACGAGTCCTGCTTTCAACACACATCTACACAACAGGAGCTTAATCCAATGTGAATCCATGAGGTGGCTTTGGCATTAGGCAATAGACCTGGGTGCGGTAGGCCCATAAGAAGGCTCCAGTGGATAAGGCTGGGTCCCTGTCCACCACAGGGCATTCATACTTGGACCAGGCTTGACCCAGCCTGGCACATGAGCATGCTTTTCAGGGTGGTTGCTCCTTCTCGATGTTCTCCCAGTGGAGAATGCTCTCATAGATGTTTCTGGCCGCTCTGAACATAGCATGCTGCAGATCAACACCTCAGTCTCACTAGCTTTTGTGTAATGCTAACCCATCCACAGAGGTGAGAAAATAAAAAGCTTTAGATGCACAATAAACTGCTTGCAAAGCATGAAAGAAGCAGACTTGCCCAACTGAGATAAACAAAATGCCATAAATTGTTATTCTGCCAAAAAAAAAGCAGAGATGATTAGAGTTTAATCCAAGAAAAGAAACACTGATCTAGAACAGCAAGGTAAACAGATGAAAAATCTCATGACTGAACATGCAGAACACATCCATTAGCTCCACTCCTAACTCACTGATACAAGGGAAAAAAAACCCACAGTCAACCCCAAAAACACATCAAAATTTCTCACCAAGACTAATGTAAGAGTAAACAAATTTTATTCCATCTCAACCAACGTTGGGTTGATCAGTCTGAGTCTTATCCCCACAAGCACCTTGATCCTCCTATGAGTTGTACTGCTCAAATTTAAACGGATAAGCAAGTTCCTGCACTCTTGGCACTACACCTTTAGCAGTGATTCTGGCAGCCTCTTTGCTAAATGCTGCACGCAACAGAACTCTTGGGAAGTTCATCACAAAAATCATCAGCACAGAAGTGATGTTCCATCTTCATTCTTTTATTACAATAAGAGCATTTATTTTGTTTAAAGCAGGAGTATTTTGCCACACCCTCCCTTTTCAAGTTGTCTAGAGTCTACTGGCAAACACCTAAAGCTCTTGATAAATCAAAGCCATCCCAACTGAGATAAAAACACCAAGATAAAAGTCCAAAGTGGCTCCAATGAGAACTGGGGTAGGCTCTTCACACAGTTCAAGCGACACCTTCACAGCCACTCCATTCCAACTTCCACATTGCATGAGACTAGTCTAGAGCCATCTTGGAACTAAAATTTCTGGCAACAGAAAAGTACTGATCTTAGTATCCCATCTAGCCTTCTCTAAGCAGTAAAACACTGTAGCCAAAGATTCACAGAGCTGAGCCTTATACCATGGACTAAAACCAGCCCTTCACGCAGTTTCAGAAACCAAGAGAACAATTAAATGGCTTAAAATTCCAACACAAATATTTCATTAGGGATAAACTCTTGCTTTTTTCTTCTTCTTCTTCCCCACCCCGTTACATATATAATATACATACATGGTGGTTTAAACTATGATTTGCCTAACTGAAGTCTGATCCAGCCCAGCCAACTATTCAGCTTCTTGTGAAGAGTGAGGGTGTTATGCACCAAAACATTTAGTTAAACAAATCCAGATATGGAAAGAAAATAATGCTGGCCTCCATTCTAGCTCCTCATTCATGCATACCTCATGCAAACATTCAAGAGCACAATTTCACCAGTGTTCAGGTTCACCTGACTGTTTTAAAACAGGTATTGAAGTTTTGCAGTCATGTCAATGTTACCGCTAAGCAGCTGAAAAAAAAAGTTCAGCCTTTCACTCCTTTCAGATTCAAGATTTCTGCTGCTATCTCTTAAGTGTTTAAAAAAAAAAAGAATTTTAAGAGTACAAACTACACCCAGTATGCGTCATGCCCTCAGAACCCAAATCATATTTTTAAAACCTATCTAGTATGTCGAAAGTAAGTTTTCATGCTGTTAGATCAAGACTGCGGTTCCAGGTGCTTACAAGACTTTGGTACTTGCACCCCACCCCCAAACACACAGGTACGTTTGTAATTCATGCTGCTGCTTTATTTTCACACAGGTAATAGACCATCACCACCAGATTTGCATAGGCTGCATTCTCCCTTTTAGCTTTTAGTCAGTAGGAGGTTACACAAAGTATTTGAACATCTTGTAAACCATTTGGTTTAGCATGCTTTACATGAAAAAATAAATACAATGTAGAAATAAATATCTTTGTAGTAAAAAATAAACATTTTGTGTATCAATAAATAGAACAACTTGGATTCTTCTTCCAAAGGAGCCCACTTGCTCTAGTAAATGAGCTTTTTGGCAACTATGAGTGTGTTCTTCAGGAGCATTGCAACAGTCATAGGTCCTACCCCTCCCGGCACTGGAGTGATAAAGGCAGCCTTCTTCTTCACTTCTAAGAGAAAAGAGAAACAGATATTAACTAAAAGAGTTTCAAATCTCTTTTGTTCCTTCAGTTGTCCACAAGCACTTAACTGGCAACAAGCACCAAGGACTGTGACTTGGAAAATGTTGGAGAATATGGGACAAGTGTACAAGAATATGGGACAAGTGTAAAACAGACAAGTTTTAATCACTGAGTTCTTACAGCCAGGGTAGTAACAGGACACTATCAGAACTGGGCTGCAAGGTCGTCTTCTTCATCTGAACATTATTACCCAGGGCTAGTTCTGGGCAATGCTTTCACAACCCATTTGAGCTGATCTATCTGCAGCAGGCTGCCCTTTCCTCCTGAGAGCCTGTGCCCAGACAGATAGAAAATAAACCCCACCCAATTTTTTGGTAAGGGGCAGTTTGTGACTACTGTTTGACCAGACTGACCAGCTGGCCCAAGAAGGCTGGGTGACAGAAGACAGGACAACCCCAGGAGGGCAGCAAGGACTTGTACAACCTCCATATGCCAGCTGGGATACTGCACCTTCAATATCCAGGAGAGCTATGGAAGGTAGGGACCTGATCCTGTAGGTAAAGAGGTGCCTCCCCACACTGTGTGTGCTGCTAAGGAGCAGCATGCAGAGCAGGAGTCTGCTCTATCAGAGCCAACAGCACAGCACCAGCACCAGTTAAGTCACCTAACAGCCCCTTTTGCCTCCCCTTGCTTGCACTTTCTATCAAAGACATTCCATGATCACAAAAGGGAACTTAAACCACAGAGGAAGAAAGTAGTTTCCTGGTTCATTTGCTTGTCTGTTTCACACTATGGACAGAGAACAAAATCAAGAGTTGTCTGCAAGAGAAATACAGATCCTAATGGCAAAACTCCCACTGTGACTTCAGGCACAAACGCTCAGCTCCTCCAGAGAAGACTTGGGGTTTTTAACCAGTGTTACTAGGGTGCCTATACTGAACTGGGATTCAGAAATGCAGATCTCCCCCAAGTCTCCAACAGAAAGAAACTCAAGAGCTGAATTTGCTCTAATAACAAACATGTCAGACTATCCAAAGTCAGTAAACACCTTGAATGCTTGTGTTAAGAGGTAAATCCATGCAGATTATTTACTTAGCACCTGTGAAGTTAACCTCTTTGGACGAGGAATTAATATAATGCAGCAAACAATCCTGACTTGATATTCTTATCTACTGCACAAAACGCAATCAGGTGGAATTGCAGGTTACTTGCATAGAAATTAGATGCAACTGGCTGGGAATTCAGCACATAACTAATGAGCACTTATTTGCTAATAATGGTTACTCCAAATAGAATATTATTAACCTGGTTACTACAGAGGGTTTTTTTCAAGTGCCATGGTGAGAGGTTTTTTCTGCTTGTTAGCTTTTTTTTTTTTTCCCCTTGCTTATGAATAATTTCATGGCAACACACAAACCACTTTTAAAAAACACTGTATTTGAAAAGGCACACACACACCCACCCATGAGAACACTGAGCAAGCACAACTCTGACACAAGCACATACACTTCCACTGAAGTCACTACAAAGCAGAACCTACTACACCTGGCCATGAGAAGAGCTCCATGGATGGAAAACTAGGCACCTGGGTTTTGGAACTAAGACAATAATTTGCTCCTGCTTTAAGTGCATTCATCCTGAATTGTATGTGGCACTTTAGTGTAGAGAATCATATTATGGTTTGGTTTGGAAAGGACCTTAACATCATTCAGTTCCAACCCCCTGCCATGGACAGGGACGCCTCATGCTTGTCCAGGCTGAACAGCCTCAATTTTCTCAGCCTGTCAATAATATAACAACATCTCAAAAAAATAGTATTACAAGAGAATTTGAAAAGCTGGATATAATTTTTTTTGGACAGAAACGTTTTAGGGAAGTTAACAGTGATTATCTCACTGAACTTGGGCACAAAAAGATTAAGCCTCATTGAGGACAAATGGTAATTACACCTAGAAGGGTTTTAATTATGGAGCTGACTGATACCACCAGATATAGCGTGAAAATACTTGGAAATTTCGGTCAACAAATTGTTATGTGGTTCTTTTCACATGTAAACTGTAACAAATGAATTCAGCTCTCCTATGAGTCATCCTTACTATTCTCTGAAACCAATAATTTGTCTTTTTAATAGTTACATTATTTTGTACTACCTTCCATATGAGCCTGCTGCTTTTGGTTAGCACAGTTACTCCAAATCCCCAGATTCAGGTCCTAATTATTGAAATTTACCCACATCTGAAGTAAACACAGTAATTAACAAAAAAAAATCTGGGGCATTTCAAATTGAAATGTTTGTTTCTATGGCAATGTTACATACTGCTTTTTGTGGTGTTATCCAAACTATTCCTATCTGACTTACAAAGTGGAACAATCCACAACCCGATGGTGCCTTCTAATGAGTATCTTGTACAACATTCATCGCCTCTAGTGTTAGTAACCGTACTCCGTGGTAAACACACAGTGCTATGGTCACAAGTTGCCGGGGAATCTCTCTGCCCACACTCTCTCATTATGAAAATCCCTGTGGGTCAGTGTGGCAGAAGACATGTTTTGTATCAGTTAGCAGAAAACCACCTGGACAGCTTATTCCCAAAAGCTGATTCAGGTATTTCAATACACAAAGAGGTGTCTTGTGTTGGGGAAACTACCATCTGATAAGCTGCCATTGGTAAGAGCAAATATAGATACGGTGAGTGCAATTTTCCAAGCTGAACGCCAGCGATCAAGAGGGAAAAATAACTTGGCCCTCAAAAATGTGACTAGATTTTGTTTTCCTCATCAAGCGTAGCACAGTTCCCAGGCGTGACAGATCTCCTGTCAGTTCATTCAGAAGGTCATGTTCCTGCTTCTCAGCAATGGTCGAACTTTATCCCCAGGTTTAACTCTCCATTCTGGAGCTGCCTGTCCTTGTCCCAGGTATTTCTCTGCCCATGTGGAAAATCTTGGCATGCAAATCTGGTGCCTCTGGGGGCGGAGCTGCTGTTTTGCAGCTTCTGTAGAACCTTAAAATCTTCCTTTGATTCTTCACAAGAAATGAAATGTAGATTGTTTCCTTGAAAAACAGGATCCACTGCTTTGGAAACAGCCCTTCATTCCTAGGTTCCTTTAAAGCTAAGGACATCAGACACCTAACAGGGTTAATCACACAAACCAAGGGCAAGTCTCAACCTGAAGGCAGTTCTGGGTCTTGTGCATCTGCATTAAGCGATGCAGAGCAATTCCTGCCTAAGCACTGTTTCCACACAGCTTTATTAGCCCCTGTAAAGCTACTCTGGATTGCTGCATCCCTGCATAAGTGCAAAATCATGTGCTCAGCAATCACAGTAGATACCCCATGTTCTGCTCTTCACATTCTCGGATTCTTCTCACTGCACACCACAGGATGCCAAATGGCTGGATCTACACTTCACATCAGTGTGTTCTTTTTCATGTTATCCCTGTTCCCCTTACTGCAGCTATTTTAACAGCAATATAAAGGACAATCAAGAAATCCTGGTGTGGTACTGTAATTCTAAGAGCACGTACACCTTCGCTTCTCCAGTACCTCTAAAAGCCAAGCAGCAGAGGCATCTTCGGCAGCAAAATCCAGCACAAAATTATGCACAACAGCTTCTTTACAATCAGGTTATTAGCAGTTGGATGGAACATTGCCGAAGTCTTGGGACAATAAGCAGTGGCAGCAGAAATGCAAGAGATCCAAGGTTGATTACCTAAACCCCTGCATGACGTACCTTTCTGTGGAAAAGCATCTACACTTGGCCATCCAGCAGTTTACCAGCACCACCCAGTCTGTCCTTCTGGAGGTACCAGCCTTACGCTAACTTACTGATTAATTTATTGCACTAGTGGAGCAAAACAAAAGGCAAAGCTCACCCTGATTTTTGCAGAGCAGTAATGTGGTGACAAGATTACATAGCCTGGCCTTTTATTAATTACAAAATGAATAATAACAGGTCTTCAAAATCAACTGAGAAATTAACTAACAGAAGCTACAGCAAAAGCAGCTGGAACATCCAGGCTTTACGTTCAAAACCACTATTTGGAAAAGTTGCACAGAGACAGAATCTGGAAAGGATTCAATAATCTTAACAGAAGCCTACAGCCTGGAAGGTAACACAGTGAACGCAAAGCGGCAGCAAACAACTGTCAGGAGCAACTCCTGTCACTCAGCTGGAGTTCCCCACGCACTGTAGCCAAGTTCCAACTACAGGACCACCACTTCCATGGAGGAACTGGACTCCAAAATTATTATGGTCAATCCCTTAAACTGCATGAACAAGTTGCAAGCAACTTGTCTGATGATTTTGTGGTCATTAGTCCTGTTGCTGATGAGGACAGGATACATTTCCCTGTTTCTCATTCCACTGTTTCTTTCTCATACACTTGGTCTATCCAGGAGCAATATGTTAATGTGGTCCATTCCCCATGTTCATAGTATTCATTTCCCTGGTTTCCCTGCAGTCACTGAAAGAAAATTCTTAACATGTACCCATCAGCCCATACCATATCAATCATTTATTGAGGCACTTTGCCATTCAGTAGTGAATATTTGAGTACCTCCTGTTCCTGGTGGCACTCTTTTCCCAGCATCAATTTTACATAGCCTGGGCTGTGCAAAACAGATGAGCTAGGAGATCCATCCTCATTTATACACCCCTCCACTGATACATAGAATCATAGAATAATTAGGGTTGGAAAGGACCTTAAGATCATCTAGTTCCACCCCCCCTGCTGTGGGCAGGGACACCTTACACTAAACCATATCACCCAAGGCCTCGTCCAACCTGGTCTTGAACACTGCCAGGGATGGAGCATTCACAACATCCCTGGGCAACCTATTCCAGTGCCTCACCACCCTAACAGGAAAGAATTTCCTTCAAAGGTCTTGCATAAAGGATTTCTTTTCCATATAGACATCCAATAAAGACTCAAACCCCAGCATTACTGACTGCTTGTCATAGATATAGGAGGAATCATAAAGAAATACAGGAAGCACTTAAAGCAAACCCCACGTGAGTTCTGGACACTTTGGTTTCAGGGTCATTTCCAGTTCCAGTCTCAAAGGTTAGCTACTACACTGGCATGTTATTACCCTGCTCTACCAGTCACTCCTGGAAATGGTGCTCCACCCAAAAAAGCCATTCCAGTTAAATGCTCTGTGTAAGTTGTTGCTTTATTTCATGTTTCTGGTCCTTGCAGCCCTCCCCCCTCAGCATTACTGCTGTGGCAACAAAGGCCCTATAAACAAGGGCCAAGTACTCCCACACACATGCTACCCTGTTCCCAGAAACATGTCTCCCTTCCCGAGACTGAAACTTGCTGTCCCAAAGTAACTACAACAGCACTGGCAATCACCTAAGGATGCTACTGCTTCTTCTCTTCCCTGTCAGTTCACCCCCCCTCCCGTGGCTCCCAAAAGCTACAGAAGTCCCCCTCCCTTGGGCACAGATTTTGGCAAATTCTTAACATAAAGAGGGGTACACAATGTGCTGTGCTGGTTATATACAGATAGATGCACATACAGGTGAAGAAAGGCCAGCAATATTGGGGTAGGTACCTCAGCACTCTGCAGCTGACCTCCACATGTACAGCGTTTTCCTGCCTTGTTCTTTCTGATACCTGGGAACTGCTCAGTGAACTACTGTGAAGAAAAAAAAAAAAAAAAGCCTTTCTTTGTGCAGACACAGTTTGGACTGCCAAGCAAAAAGAAGACATATGGGGATGGAGGAAATCACAGATACAGTTTAAAGATATTCTATAATACATCCTGTCATTTTTGCCTCACATACACCATTAAGTCTGACAAGCACAGAGGTACCCAGTTAAATCTCTGCTCACCCCATAACATTTCCCTACTTAAAGAAGGGGATGATGAAACAACAGATACTGGTGGGCTACACGATCCGGTGCTGCATAGAACGCCAGCCAGTTATGTACCTGGCCTTAACCTGCAAAAACCACTTCCACTGGGGCTTAAATGCAAATTCACTCAAGTGACAAGACAAAGGAAAAGGATGAAACAATTTGCTACATTAATATATTAGCTTGTTCCATTTCCTCATTGCCAAATCAAATGCTTGGTGAGGGTGATTTACTTGTTAGTATGTAGAACTGCATACACTGTGATTTTTTTGTTGTTGTTGTTGTTGTTAAGAGATTTACTGAAACTTTCACCGATACCAATGAACCAACAACAATTTCCCTTTGGCAATGCACAGTGAAATGCTACTTGCAACTGTAGTGGCATAATCCAAGCTGAAGTTCCTCCCTCCTTGTTGGATCTTCCCTCCCCCCAAGTAAAATCCTGAGAACAACCCACAGCAGACATGATGAGACATATACAGTGCATTGCTGAAACTCTGAATCACAGCCTTGTCACTGAATCTACACCTATATTGCATTGAGAAGGTTTCATGATTAAAGAAAGACAAACAAAAAGGATAAAACTACATGTTTCTCAAAGGTTAGAGCATTTTTCCTCCCATACCTACTAAGCAAACAAAAAAAATCCTGAAAGTTCTCTATACTTCAGTTCTGAAAAGATACAGCTTTTTACTTGTGATAGTACAACCAGGATTACAAAACAAAACAATAATTTCAAATTGTACTGCGAAAGTATTTTCCTACTGTAACTACTGTAGAGACAAGTTGCACACTTCCAAATGCACGCCAAGACAATCCCTTAGCTACACTTGTGCAGTTAATTCCACTGACTTTAACAGACAAGTATCATGCGTGATGAGTAAAAAAAAAAAGCAGGAACCGAGGGAATGAGGTAATTACAAACACATACAGCTGGCTAGAAACATTTTGAATATAATTAAGCTTTGAGACATTATGCCAGCCAAGATGTTAATAACCATAAAAAAAAAACCCTGTGGGTGATTTTCATACTTATCAAAATAAGGAACTGTTGAGAACCATTAATAACGTGGGTAAATGCTGTCTAAGCTTCCCACACTCAACTCTGCCAGTAAGCTTTAATTTTCAACTGCAACAGTCCTGCTATTCCAGTCTGGAGCTCCTCCAGAGCAGAGATACTTAACTGCATTACACTGTGAACTTGCTCGGCCACACATGAAACAAAAAGATCAATATGTAACACCATCACCATTTTTTATCTGTTAGGCTTGCTTGGACAAATATTTTCAACAGCTTCACATGAACCCACATTAAACCTTAGCATAAAGGACGCTTCTAAAGCAGAAGTTAATGTTTTCATAAACAAGTGTAGAGTGAGAGCATAAGAGGAGGCTTGAAAAGCCGTAGTATAATAATATTTGCTATGAACAGTGGGAGACCCATTGCTGGTGAAAAAGCAGAAACTGTTTTTATTGCTTACTCTTGAAATATTTCAGACTCACAAAGAATTGAAGAAACCTTGAGACAAGCATCTGTCACCACACTACGGTAAGAGCTCATCTGCATCTCTTGAAGGTTGCTAGTATGTGTAATTAAAAGTAACACTTCTTCTGTTCAATAATAGCATCTCTTAAGAGCAGATGAACACAGTTAGTTCTCTTATCTAAGTAAATAAATTGGAAAAACTCCTGCAAGTGTCATCTCATTTGAGACACTGGCTATTCCAAGTATTTATTGAGAATGAATCTCACAAACTTCAATCTGTTTATCCAACTGGTTTTTACAAAGAGTGTTTCACTGACCTTCAAAGTCCACGTCCCCAACTAGCTTGGTCTTTCCTGTAAGAGGGTCATGGATATGGTTGATGCCTACATCAATCACAGCCGCACCTTCTTTGACCATGTCAGCTGTAATCAACTTCGGGATACCTGGAATCATCAAGATGAATTTGATTAACATGGCTGGGCAGCTTTAGGTCATCAGTTTAAATTATATCAAGGGCTGTGCATGCTTATGTATGTGTGCACAAAAAAGGTTATTTTTTTACTTGAATGTTTCTTGATACATCACACACAGAAAACAATAATCCCTCAGTTTCACACAGTTTGTAATTATGAGAATGAAAGGCGATATTTCTTCATTTTTACTAAACATTTTCAGCTAAGCCTGCAGTCACAAACATAATCGACATGATCTCAATGAAGCAGTTAATTCCTGGTTTGTGGTAGTAAGTCCCTTTCATAGCATTTCCAAAGAAAAGCTGGGCCATGAAGATGCTCTGTGAGCCACAAGAAGTCTTTAATATAATAATGTCAGAGGCCTGCTGATCCAAAGTGTTGCCAACTGCTGAAGCAAGCCCTGTACGTTACTTCCGTGGCTTTTTGTATTATCTGCATTGGATATACATTTCTCCAATTTCTCATATACTTGTTACTTCCACAACATTTCAACCACTCAATTAGTGAACATGAACTACATGAAAATACACTACTACAAAAACCAAAATAAATGCTAGCATGACAAGACACTCTGATCTACCCTGCCATCTTATTTTTGACTCCCATCACCTAGAAACAATAGACAGGTGTCCTGGGTTCAGCTGTAGCAGTTGTTTTTTCTGTTTCCTAGTAGCTGGTGCAGTGATGCATTTTTTACTTTAGTCTGAGAACAAGGCTGATAACATGCCAATGTTTTTAGTTGTTGCTAGGTAATGCTTACTCTGATCAAGGACTTTTCACTCTCATGCTCTGCCAGTGACGAAGGACACGGGAAGTCAGGAGGAAGCAGAGACAGGACACCTGACCCAAACTAGCCAAAGGGATATTCCATATCACAGTCACATCCAGTATAGAAACTGGGGGAAGTCACCCAGAAGGCCCAGGTCACTGCTCGGTTCAGGCTAGGTATCGGTTGGTGCGTGGTGAGCAACTGTATTGTGCATCACTTCTATTTATTGTTTTCTTTTCCTTTTCCCCTTTTAGTTTTATATTCTCTCCCCTTGATATTTCCCTTATCATCATTATTATTGGTGGTAGCAGCTGTAGTTTTGTATTATACCTTAGTTACTGGACTGTTCTTATCTCAGCCCATGGGATTTACATTCTTTCAATTTTCTTCCCCACCCCTCCAGGAGCAGGAAGGAGGCAGGGAGGGAGTGAGCAAGTGGCTGCATGGTTCTGAGTTACCATCTGGGCTTAAACCACAACAGCCAACAGGAAAAAATAAAATGGCCATTTCAGATTTACCCAAAATAAACAGCATCATCTCAGTCTGTAGGAGAGAAGCAACTGCCTTCCAAGCAACACTGTCTTCACCTGATCCTCTCATAAGCTAGAAAGAAAAATACAGCCTGGCCTCAGCCCTACACCCCTTCTTCACCTCTCAGGCGACATCTATTACACACAAAATCTAACATAGCTCCTTACCAAACAGGGTGGCAAAACACCATTTTGTAAGGCAGTAGTCCTGGAAAATAAATGCCTTCCATATTGTGAAGAACACTGCCGCACTGGATTTAAAACTGCAGGTAGCATCACACATTTACTTTGAGGAGATCAATCTCATCCAGCTTTCTAGAGGCAAAACTTCCATGGCATGCCAACAGCTCCTCCTGATGCACAGAAAAGACTACCCTTTCAAAAACAGTAGTTCAGTAGGCTCAAAGTAGTTCAGAGCCATTTTAACTACAAAAAAGTCTATCTTGCAACTAATGTAGTAGCGCTGCTTTATCAACAGTAGCATCATGTGATCACACACCTGAAAGTTTCTGCCTGGACAGTCACAACAAATGAAGCCTCTTCTGGAACATTCAGGCAAAGCAGCATCTGAGACCGAAGTCACTGCATGCTATCAGAGAGCCAAGAACGTCAACTCCTTACACATCATTTGCACTAGCCTATGTACCTTAATTGCATCAGTGGTACTCTTTCCTCTGTACTCACTTTAAATAAAATCTGGAATTTCCTTCCTACCATGCAACCTCCAACTTGAAGTGATGGGAAACTCCAACTTTGAAATTACAAAGCACTTTGCTTCTTGAGCAACTCCATCAGTTCTATGTTTTGTGAGGAATGTTCATCCTAGTAATAGGGTATCCCCAAAGGGGGAATCTAAGCTCCCCTCTCTCCACCAAAGCAGCCTTCTCTCAGACGGAGAGAAATAAAAGGAAAACAGCAAATCTATCTGGTTTGAGACTAGTTTTATCAGAGGCAAGCACTGGTGTACGAGAGCTTTGGCTTCATCTGAAGCGCTGGATGACAGCCAGTTAGTCATTGGCATACAGGCAATACAAGAACCTTCTCTGCTCTTGATTTCTCACTCCCCCATAGGACACAAGCTTGAAACTCTCCTTCTAATGTTGGGCAAGCCAAGACCTCAAATTCTTTCCTATGCCACCTGATAACATCTGGCTATGTCTACTTCATCATGCTCTTATGCAATCCATTGCAAGCTGGCTGTTAATTGGATAATGCCTCAGCCTTATGGGGGTAAATGATCTATGCATGATAGGGATAGAAGCACATTAACAGCTGCACAGTTACACCCTTTGTAAATGGTTTGATAATAGGCCAAATACTTAATAGCAACAAATGAACTAACCTCCAAACCAAATGAGCAGATCTATTTATTTAAGCCTACTTTACATACCAAGTAGGAAGAGATAAGCATTAGTGCAGCTATTCCTAAAATGCACTGACTGAAGAATGTGGGAAAATCTCTTATTGGTGCCTTCTGTAGAAAATTATCAATCACATTTTAAACAGAAGAGAAACAAAGCTGGGAAGGAATAATCTACATGGATAGTTACAATCAAAGCAGGCAGGAAAAGTGGGGTTCCGGTTTTCCTAGGGACATATGGGAAAAAATACATGAAGATGGATATTCTCAAACTCCAAGGCAATAAAAGAAGCCCCCGACTTGAAGTGTTAGGAAAGCCATGAAATGCAAGTGAACAGAAAACTCCTCACAGAGAGTACAACATCAGAATGAAGAGACTCCCTGCAACAAGTCACCAACCAGGAGCCAGAATGCAGATGACTCTGCTGAAATTACTCCGTAGGAAGAGAAGAAAAAGAATACAAATCTTGCGCCTACATGCAGACATGCATAAAAGACTGTTTTCCATGTGCACACCTTGCACAATGGCCTATGACAGCAGCTGTTCCTATCTGGCAGGGTACAAGCTAGCTTTTTTGCAACACTCACTGAACAGGTCACACATTTCCAGGCAATGCGTGATCCTGAAGCTATAATGTGCAGAATTCTCAAGTAACAAGAGGAAGCCTGGAAGGATTCCAACTTTCTAAAGCATAAACTTCCCCAGCACAGCCACTTGGACAGGGCTGCATGCTGTTTGCACAATTCAGCTGTATGCTTTTGCATCATTCCAAGTGTATCTCAGATTGTGTAACAACTGTTATATCATGCTCCTGTTACAAGTGACACAAGGAAAACACAAAACACACACGGTACTGAACCCTTTAACTGCAAACGTAACTGATGGCAAACTGTCCAGCGTAAAAATCAGAAGTGATGATAAAATTGGAAGCAGTGACTTTGGATGAACAGTTACTAGTTGTCGTGGTTTAAGCCCAGCCGGCAACCCAGAACCACGCAGCCGCTCACTCACTCCCCATCCCCCCATCACCCCTCACCCCCCTCCCAGAGGGATGGGGAGGAGAATTGAAAGAATGTAACTCTTGATAAGAACAGTCCAGTAACTAAGGTGTAACACAAAACCACTGCTGCTGCCACCAATAATAACAATGATAAGGGAAATAACAAGGGAAGAGAATACAACCGCTCACCACCCGCAGACCAAAACCCAGCCCGACCCAAGCAGTGATCTAGCCCTTCTGGGTAACTGCCCCAATTTCTATACTGGGCATGACGTGCTGTGGTATGGAATACCCCTTTAGCTAGTTTGGGTCAGGTGTCCTGTCTTTGCTTCCTCCCAGATTCCCCTCCTGCCGGGCAGGACATGAGACTCAGAAAGTCCTTGGCCATGGTAAACATTATTTAACAACAACTAAAAACATCTGTGTTAGCAGTGCTGGTCTCAGGCTGAAAGTCAAAAAACACAGCACTGCATCAGCTACTAATTAAGGAGAAAAATGACTGCTACTGAACCCAGGACACTAGTTTACTTCCACTCAGCACATACATTATCATCATCATTCCTTCACAGCGCATGAATTCTGGTCATGCCCACAGTTGGGTAATCCTATGTGGCACCAACTGAGCCATCTCTTGTTCCTCACCTGGCATGAGAAAGAGACAGTACAGTTAAGCCCTGAAGCAAAGGCCATCTCAATGCAACAGGAAGCTCTGAGCTTTAGACAGGTACCTATCTGTCTTCATCTAGAAATTAAGTAGGCAAGACTTTGGTCTTGAAGATGATGAAGAAAGAGGAAGGGAGGAGAAAAGAGGAAAGATGCAATCCTCTTGTAGTCCTTCAAACTGGTATGAGTCAAGGAAGCTATCCTGAGCTGTGACAGGACATGAAATTTTACCAAGGTTTTTATTAAGTTGCATTGTTCGGGTTTGTTTTCTTTAAGTTAATTTATATTTCTATATAGGATGTCCATAAACAAAAAAAAACAGAGGTTGCTGAGAAACAGCTCTGCTCGTTTCTTTATTCCAGACTAGTCAAACTAAGTGTTTCATCCTACACTGCTTTGAGAATAAAGACGCTGATCTCTTGCACCCCTTCCTCCACGCAATTACTATTCTCTTCACACGATAATTGTAAAAGAAAAAGAAAAATAAATTCAGCCATAAGTTAGGTTACCAAAACTATCAGTTAATTTGGCAAGGTTGCCTTTAATCCTAACAGTGAGGGAATGCTACCATTGTTTTATGAACACAGCCTCCAGCTGATTTCAAGAAACCCTCCTGTCAAAATTTCAATGACTCATGATTTTTGCACAGCACAGAGAATGTTTTAATTTACATAATTATACCTGTATAAACTATGCACTGACTGGCTCCCAATCTTGAGTTCACTCTAAAGTCTCCCTAAGGGAAAGGTGTCACATGTGACCAGAAACAGTTTATGAGTCTGCAGATGTGAAGGGCAAGAACAAAGAGCCAAGTCACTTGCCCTTCTTACAACAAATCCCTCAACAAGCACGAGCACCTACTGTTTGGTAAAACATGAAATAGCCAGCAGTGCCACCAACACAGACACCAAAGTCTACCTTTTAGGTTTTGAACATTGCAATTGGAGTATTAACAACAACTAGTATTACCTGCAGCTACAATTACAATGTCAGCAAGTTGCGTATGGATCTTAAGCTGCTCTTTTGGTGTGTATCTGTGAGTGATGGTCACTGTAGCATCACCTGAAATGTAACAGATTATCAATTAATTGTCACATATACAATGCTTGTACAGCATTTACTTGGGGACATTAACAACAGTACAGATGATCATCAGATTTGTCTTGGGATGCATCATATATGCACCCCAAGTTGTGCCATTATCATAGGCACAACGCTCACAACACTTGCTGCTCACACATGAAAAATACATTTAAACTTAATAATTCTCACAGGATGAATTCATTTATACATCATGGACTAACTCAGTCCTTCATCAGCTTCCTTACATTTAGAGGAATCACATAGAGCAAACCCAACATGAAATCCAGTGTCTAGGCACAATCTGTACTGTGTGCCATAAGACTCAGTTGTTTGTCACCAACTAAAGTTTCAAACACAAGCTCACCACGTTTGAATCTCTGTCCTCAACCACATTTGTCATTCATCTGTCCTGAAGAGCCCTAGATACTTCCCTTGATGATCACAGTCTTCCCTGTACTTGTGACCCAACTTCATAATAGTGTTTCCCTGGAGTCAGAGTTTAGTCTTTGACCCTACCATCTTTTGCATGCCCTGATAAAACACAACTAGTTGAACCCTTACTTCATCCCAGAGTATGAAGTGTTTGACATTATCGTATATAAAAGTATGCATCGTTTTGGTCAGACTCAAAAGATCTGAGGCCTGCTCCTGCATGTATCCACATTTCTTGGCAAGAAACTACAAATAAACCCTCCTTAGTAAGAGATTAAAAACCTTGTGCTGTTTGATGAAGATACTGAGGAGAAACAACAACACACAAAACAGACTGTCATGGGGATAGGGACTGAAGACTCACTGCATCCTACAGCCACCACTCGTGATCCCCTCAGGAATGCCCAAGAAAACAGCAAAGATAACAGCTATCAGACTCCTCCCAACACTCTCCCTGTCAATTATTTGTACTGCTCAGTGTTCAGGTATTACATCCCCTCTTCTCCACCTTCCACTCATCATTGACTATTAAGACACATGATGAACCATTAAGCTAAAAGTTTTCACTATCTCAGGTGTTGCCACCACATCTGCTTCCTCTGGAATGTGTCTGACTGCTTTAATCTGTGCCTCTTATCTCATTAACTCTTCTCCTCAAGCATCTCATCTTCAACCTGTCTGCACTCTGACTTTTCTGCTCTTCCCCCTCATCTTTGATCCCTCTTCTCCTCCAGTCTCTGTAATGCATACCTTTTCATTGAAGAGAAGCAGATAAAGGCATTTTCAAATCATGAGAACAAAAAAGTACAGAAGTGCATGAACACAAAATCACAAATTGTTACTTCTAAAAAATATACACATAATGGGATTCTTTTGACCTCTTACCCTGTACTCAGCAGAAAGGCTGAGAAAAACTAATGGATAAAATCCGAAGTTACAAACAGTCACATCTTTGAGAAACAAAGTCAGCGGTATTCTCCTCATCAAGATTTTAGTGAGGAATGTGCAGGTAGGTAGCTCCTGAAACCAAGTAACTGCTCTCATTACCAAAAAGGAAATGAGATTAAAAAAAAAAAAAAAAACCAACCAAAAAAACCCCCCAAATCCAAAAACCAAGGGGGGAAGCCCCTACCTTCAGAATAGCAGTCCAGAAGCTTACAGACACCTCAGAAAGGGTAGGTTATCCATTTACTTGTGCTCATGCCAAAACAGAAAATAAACAACTACTTCATACAGCTATTTCCACTGTAAGAAGACAAATACATTTAGCCATTAAGATTCTGCATGATACTGCTGAGTTAAGTCACCAGCTTATAAAATAGAGAGAGCCCCTCGACCTGCCCCCACCAAACACCTTGCTTTGTAAAGGTTCAGATTGCTTTCTCATCTAACCAGGTATCGCCATCTGCAGGATATGATGGTTTCTACACACAACAAATCACTGATGAAGACAGACCCCAGCTTCTCAGTTTTGTTCATAATCTGTAAAAATAACCACAACTAAAACCTACAAAGAGAAAGAAAATAAACAAAATAATAATAAAACAAAATAACAAAGAAGATAAGTGCAGAACACTAACCAGATTTTCAAGGACAGCCCAATCTGTGAATCAGGAGTGAAGACTACACACCAACCACAAAAGTTTATCACCATGTACACCACAAATACATACTTAATGCTAATTTACTGGGAACTAAGAATAAAAATTCCTTTGTTTTCTCAATGACAGCTGATTTATGCTGTGTACTAATACTCGGCAAGCTGGAAAAAAAAAACAACAAACTACCCTAAAAATAAATTCATGTCTTCAGAATAAGCAAAGATAACTTCATTAAGTTAACTGTACACTTAGCTTCCAGTGCCAGTAAGGGAATATCCAAATGTTTTCCTGTCCCTGCACAGAATACTTGACAAAGTTAATTCATGGACTAGCCCTCCAAACCAAATTGTACTACTAGTAGGCAGTCAAACAAGAACTACAAACCAGGATACAAGTGAATAAAACTGAGCCACAGATCCAACTACCTCAAAAGCTGAAAGCTATAAACCAGTATTTAGTTACAGCTAAAACCCACCCATGCAACTACTATGGATTTTGTAACAAACTGCTAAGGAATCACGGGTCACTAGGGCTCCCCATCTCCAGCTGAGAAACATGCAAGTAGTTGGCAACATAACTAACATAACATAATATTGTATAAAGCTTCCTTCAAACATCAACCCACACTGCCAGTAATATACACAAGGCAATATTAGCACCAAATGGCAAAAATGCTACCCATTTTCATGGGAATGGGGATGAGACCAGAAGTATGCACTGACGGTAATTACAATTCAAACACTAAGAGAAGTTTCAAACAGCAACTTTCCCACAGAGCCTGAATGGAAAAGCCAACTCTATGATTAGTGAGAAGCTTTTTGTGTTTTATTATATTAATAACAGATTTCACTGCACTCCTATTAAACATTGCTGGGATTAATCATTCGTTTTTACCTCATTTGTGCACACCACCATGGCAGTTTCCAACATCAAAATGAAATTGCAAAAGAACACTATTTTTTTTAAATTCTATTTGTTTTTCTTTCTGCAGCACAATTATAGTGCACATGCATGCTTCTCCAATTAGAATTACTTAAAAATATTTCCCTTACAACCACAATTTCCAGAGGGATATAGTGCACTACAGAAAAATCCCCCAAGTCAATGTGTAGTATCATAGAGCTCACACAGAAAAGTGTTTGTCATTTGGGCATTTTCATAATCACCACCTAACTAACATAGCACAATACAGGAATTGTGTCATATTCATCTATGTATGTGTGTATATACACATGCGTGTGACAACTTGCATATGAAAACCTTGAAATTAATATTACTAAACCCAAGGATAAGGCATGCAGCTGTATTACTGTGTATAAACATCACATGAACCTCTGCAGCTCAATAAGGCCATGCTGCCAGGTATTACCCTCAATGTTCAACACTAACCATGTTTAAACAGTAGCTGTTTCCCATGAAGCACAAAACAATGATGTAATACCAGAAAAAGTCGAGTCCAGAAACTGCTCTTCTGAGAAGATGTCAGGAAATACATAATAAATTAGCAAATTCGCTTTCTTGCTGTAATTGTAAATATTGCACAAGATACAAAAGCTTCCACTTTTTGTCCAAATCCTCTGGTCAGCTTGATTTTCATAATTTCATGAATGGAAGCTTTTAAACAACACTCATGGACTTACCTCCAGGCCTTTCGTGCTCTCCATCAGTATGCAAAAGCATTGAAATAGGCATTCCAACATTCTTAGATCTTCCCGCTACTACAACATTTTTCCCAAATGTCTGTATTCCTTATAGGAAAAAATAAAAAATTATATTCTGCTATTTTGATACACCTAAACCCTTCATTCTTAGTCACCAAGATAACGTTACGTGCTCTTGTTGACTGCTGACAACTACACAACTTGAAAATCTCCAAGGCTGAATTTGAGGGAGGAATCCGCAAAACAACTTTCAACTTTCACCTTAGAGAAACAGAACCTGATTGAGTTGCCAGCTATCTGAATCACCCTTTGGAGTGACCTCATTTCTCTTCTCTGACCACAAAGGGCAATGGAAACTCTTACATCCACCAATAAGAACATGTATATTATACTTATGAAATGATAACCATTAAATCCACAGGCATATTTTTCCCTAATACTGAATTAAATGCTTCAACTTCTGCTGTTGTTCCTTCCCCTAAGAACTTACACATTCAAATCAGGACATCAGCAATAGCACAAAAAGTTCCTTACAACATCTGCTGGCTCTTTTGATGCTAAGTGAGGTTAAAAAGGCATCTGAAGGGATGTTACATGGGTCCTGACAGAGGATGGGAAGGGCTGGTCCATCAGATCAGCATGGAAAGTTTGAGGCCCTCAGTGACATGGTTTAGTGGGAGACTTGGCAGTGCTGGCGCAATGGTTGGATTTAATGATCTTAAAGGTCTTTTCCAATCTGGTTGATTCTATGATTATAGAATACAGAAAGTAATTTGAAGTGTTTCACCAAGTATTCTAGGCAGACTACTGCCTATACATAACTAATAGCTATGCTACTGGCAAAAAAAAAATCTCATCTATTTGGCACCTCATTATTTAGATTGATGCTCTAAATTTTTGTTCTTCCATCGGCCCAGTATCTTTAGACTAACTGCACCTTGTAACTCACACCTGATTCAATCCTTCCAAGATAAAAAGAGTTTCAATACCGTTCAGTTCTTTACCTGTCCGTTTGATGATCTCCCAAACGGCAGCAGCAGTGGCAGGTATTACAGAAGGCTGGTCAAGACACAGGCGTCCAATGTTCATAATGTGAAATCCATCCACATCCTTTTCAGGAGCAATAGCATTACAAACAGCTCTCTCCTCGATGTGATCTAGGAAATACAATTTTTCACATTACAATTCTTTCACTTGTCAGGTGATCCCAATACTACCTGAATCATTACACTGAGAAACACAAGTTGTTTCTAGCTAGGTAATTATTATTACTATTCATTATGAATACACTATACTCCCCCCTCTTAAAGGCAGCAGTTACAAATTCACCTTTTCAAGTCATCTACTGAAAATGAAATGCTTCAGTTTGACACTGTTTTGACAACAGATTCAGTCAAAATATGAGAGGCTGATACTCAACTGAGAATGATGACTTTGTAACTATGAAAATACATGTTCAAGCAAGACACTTCAGAGTCGCTCCTGCATTCTGAAAGTGTTACTTGTCAAGTGGCTCAAAAGAAATAATCTAAAGAGAAAAGTTACTGTGCCTATTACCCGTCTCTAAGATCACCAAAGATAACCTAAGCTGAAATAACTTTGCAGGTCTGCCTTTCATTTCCCCTTTTCGAAAAATGTAAGTAGTAATCTTCTAATCAGCAAAACCAAAATGTATTCTACTTTTCCAGAGAGCTGTTAGAAAACAAAGTTGTTTGATACCGATGAGTCCAAAACACTACACTTAGCTTAAATGACTATACCTGCACATAATTTATTACTCATGTAGTTGCAATGAACATTTTTCATGTGCATTTACCATGTGCTATTGATATGGAATAGGTCTGCAGATGCTTAAAGTTTACACTGCATAAACACACAAACTGATAAAGAAAAAAAAAAAAAAAAGCATTACCAAGTCCTACTTCTGCAAAGTTACAAACCCCATACATACATAGACACTCCAGAGGAGTAGCTCTATAAACCATACTCATAAATGACCCAGAAAGCAAACCCTAGATTTAAACCAGACTGTTAAGATACACGCCATTTTTCAGTTTAAGGAAGATTTGTTCTGATTCCTAATAAGAAGGATCTGAGGAAATTGAGATGCTAAGTACATGGATGAAAGAGCCCTACAGGTCAGACTAGCCTCATTCACACTGAGGGCAACCATAGTCTTGTTTTTATGTCAACTTGGGAAATAAATAAATAAGTAAGAAATTTTGAGTAATCTATTAAACAGCTTTTGCAACAGAAAATTTGTTAACCTTAGGGAAGTCAGTTGTTCATCAAACTGAAACTTCACTGCTCTTACAAATACCTCCTGACTGCTGTCTTCAGCTTCTCAGATAGAGACAGATCACAGATACATTTATGTGTAAGGGAAAGAAATCATGCTTTACAGGGAGAAAAGAGGATATGGACATCATTCCCTCCTCATCACAGACACTTCTACAACACCATGTGGAGCAAGCCACCCATAAACAAGGAAACCAATTCAATACCAACTGTATAGACAGTTACTACGTTATTCAATGACTACATTTTATTTGCCTCAAGAAATTTATTTTCCTGATTTGTTCCCACCTGACTGCAGGTAGCCTCATTTATTCCCAGAGGAACAAGACTATTTCTGATGGATGTTGCTGTCAGTCTCACAGAACATGCTTAGCCTCCTCTCAACTGACAGTCAAACTCTTTTGCTGTCATTCTGAGCTATTCTGCATGCCAAGTTCCTATCTGCACTCACCCTTCTCCTTTTAACCAAACTTACAAGACTACACCAAGCATCTCTTGCCCGGATCCTCTGACATGCACATAAAGAAACTCTTACACAGCAAACAAAATGTGTCTCTACTGTTGACATTCAAAAAATAAAGACTAGTTCTGGAATGGGAAGCTGATGAAAATAAAAACCTAGCACAAAAAGGATCTGAAAACTTACCATGTGGATCAAAGCAAGGAGAAAGCTGCTCAGCAGGAGCAACAAGCTCCCTAGAAATAATTTTGAGCAGCTCTACTGTGACACTGCTATGACTTTAGCAGTCAGTTCCACTAAATCAGCCACGCTTCAGCTGGCAGTCCTGCACAGCAGAGGGACATACGGTCCCCTGCCTCATACTTGCCGCTTATAACTAAAAAAATTGAGTTTTCCATCTTCAATCTCAAATAAATATCTAACATTCCATAGCCATCTTCCAGGCAGCTAAAAAAGATACAGGAAACCCTCCACAAAACCATTACCACATCAGAAGTAACACACTCTGAAGGTGCACAGAAAGGAAGTTTTCCTCAGGCAAAGATGACAATCCTCAAAGTTAAGTTGCTCCAGCTCACAACAGTGGAAGAGAACAAGGCTTTTTTCTGCTTGTATTTTTATCCCCATGTTGATCGAAAGCCACACCTGTGTGTGGTTTACTGCAAAAACCCCAAACCCCACACAACCACCTCAATTCTGGAATAAGCAGCCCCTACTGATCAAGTTATCACAACTTGAAGGCTTTGTCTCCTTCCATTACAAGGCAAATAAGAAGAATTTTGGAAAATGAGCTAAGTTAGCTTTCTGCCCTTTTGCTTACGAAGCTCCTTTGGAAGTGAAAAAAAAAATTAATAAAAAATCTAACAATAAGAGCTATAGCTGACATCTATTCTGGAAAGAACCTCCTGAACATTTGCTATTCATGATAACTTGCATATTTAAGTTTCCTCTAAAGACAATGCTGAAGAAGTCCTGCTATTGATTAAATTACTCTAAGATTTTTATTAAGGCAGGTAACAGCCAAGCCCCAAACCAGCAAGTTTCATAGGTTTGAGGAAGGCTAACTAGTCTTTATGTAGTTACCAGTACAGACATAATGTTCTTGCAAGGGATACTCAACCACTTACTTCAGGGCTTAAACAATAGACTAGCATCAGACATTTGAATTACACAACTAGAATCATCCTCAGGGTTTGTGGTGTGGTTTTTTTTTTCTTTTCAGTGTTAAAATTCAGGTTTAAATTCACAAAGTTTCAAGACTTAAGTCTGCTTCTGAACCACATACCAACTAGGGCAGGCAGCTTAAGACTGGATGAGCCCATTTCTTTCTCTGTCCTTCAGACAGAAGGATTTCCATCTACAGGCTGGCAATGCTCCATCTTTGGCATGAGTTCTTACTACTGAAATGAAAATTCTTCCATTTCCTATTTCCCCTAATCTGTTCTTAGTGGGAAAGATGTTTGTTCCAAGTAAACCGACCACACTCCATTGGCTCCCAGAGTTCCTCTCTTGGTGGCGAAGATTCCAAGGTCTCCTTATCTGTGTTATACTCCCACCTTGTGGTCAACTTACTTCAACAAGTGGCCGATTTCAGTTCACTTTCATGTAATAGGAAACGCCAAACTTCCTAACCACAAATGCTGGTGTTTATTACAAATACAAAGCAAGCATCTCTTCAACACTCAGCACCTGACCCCATTTCTGCTTACACGAAATAAAGGCAGCGAGAATTCCCTGAAGGTGAAGACCACTACTAGGAGTAAGAGTGGAAATGAAAAGCTCACCTCAAAGCAACATTTCAGCCTCATTATTATAAGAGATACTTAAAAACAGCAGCCCCTGGAGCCCCAGCTACTGCTAGAAATCATGTGTATACATGCCAAAAAGGCAGCTCCTGCCTCTCACAGAACACGGTATAAACGTACAATCAAAGACAACACTTAGAAACACAGAGATGGGGCAACCCAACATGCCAGTCTATTTATTAACATGACTCCAGTAATTTGGGTTCCTCTCCATCAGGAAGCATGCGATGGTTTTACCAGTTTGACTTACGTAGATTTAGATGAAAAGTTTTATCACTGCCAAAATCCCATTTTGACAGCTACTGGCGAGTGTATTTTAGAGAGATTTTATTGCAAATTAGGAGAAGTGAAATAAAAACCAAGAGGACAGTAGAAGCTTTTAGGACCTTAGCACAAAGCTCACTAGGAACATTAGGAATAGCATAGAAAGCATGATCAAATACCTAAGGCAAGACCTGGAATCACTGCAAGACAGTACAACTTGGCATGACATAGGGGAGGAAAATACAGCACAGGTCTTGGAGTTCAGGGCTAAACAGTGCAACATGACAAAAAATATAAATACATATATATATATAACTAAACTGAGTAAAGTGTGTCTGTGGAGGGAAATTCCTTGACACAGCATTTGACTGAACTTACAAAAAAGGCAAGGTTGAAAATACGAAGTGATTCTCATGAATTAATTAGCTTTTCTGTTTAAAATTAAGTACAGGCTAGTATACAACAAAAACATCTCAACTAATCACTAGGCATGTCCTTTCTCAAGAGTTTTTTTTGTCACCAAGATAGTCTTGTAACTCAAAACTGTCAAACTCTTTCATTTGACATTGACTGTATAGAAGGAGTGGGACAAAAGATGTCACCTACCTGGGAGAGGTAACTGAACTAACAAAGCACTAACTCTTGAATTCTTGTTGAGTTTTACAGTCATATCTAAGAGTTCTTCCTGCGATATGTCTTTAGGCCTCAGTATGATCTCACTAGAAATGCCTGATATAAAACAAAATCAGAAGACATGTTAGTACCAGGAAATTTATCTACAAACAGCTTACTCATTTTGTGTGAAAATGTGTGTGATACTTAACAACTGTCTTAAGTAAACACAGATGACTTACTAGAAAGTCTGTTTTCATTTTCTGGTCTTTAATGCTGTATTTCTGGATGTCAAGTATCATCTTACAACAAAACATACAGAAATATATGACCCAGCAGCTCCAAAACTAAACAATAGCTTCAAAGTATTTGGAAAATGAACAATCTAACTTTTCTACAAACATGCTTTTGAGAATTACAACTACAACTGAACACATAAAGCTACCACTAGCATTACTGGCATGTTATCTGACAGCTTTTCTACCACAAAACTCAGTATTAGAAAATAAAGTTTTTCAAGTTACTTCAAAAGACTGCCATTTCGCTGAGAGCGACTACACTCATATTTCCCATTTAGGCTATTACACTTTCATTTGAAGATGAGGTGTTATCAGTCACTTCACTGTTTGCTTTCATTATAGCTGAAATTTTGCCCTCCTTATTCAGAGCTGCACAGCCTTTTGTATTGGTTTGCCTGGCTCGACTGTGAACTTAGAGCATTCCAAGGGACAGAAATTCCATGAGATACAGCAGATGCACATGAAGACTGATATTATGAAGAATTTAGTGACATTGAGAAGAAAAAGGCTATTCTTAATATCTATTTAACCACTGTTCCCAACAATTCTAGGGTAGGATGGACTGCTACCACAGTGGAGTTAGGCTGAAAAATGCACACACAAAAAAGAAGGAATCTAACAGGTACTTCAAGCTCTTAAGCAAGTATTTCACATTAAGAAAAAAAACCGCAAAAAACTGTCATGAAGAAAGAACTAAAACCTAACATAATTCCACTCTATTTATCTTCATTCACCAAGCCCCAGTTAAGACACTGAACTATCAAAAAAAAAACCTAACCCTAGTGTTCTCCTTCAGTTTCCAGTTTCCAGCAGTAAAGGTGCAAACTGCTCCCTAATGTTCCTAAATACAGAATTGAATTTAAGCTACCATTAATGGGCCATTAAAATTACTTTAACTCCTTTTTCTTCAAGTTCATCAGGGAAGAAGAGGAGAAAACCAGCACAAAATTAAACTGAGATACAAAGAGTGCTCCTCCCCCCACTTTTTCTTACTGTTAACTAACAGCATCTTATGCTTACCAGGATCATTTATATCACATAACACATACCTACTGCTGTAGCTGCTCTTATCTTGTTTCTGACATAGATATGACTGGCCGGATTGTCTCCTACTAATATGACAGTGAGATGAGGTCTCTTGTTTCCAAAGGATATCCACAATTCTACATCCCTTTGAACTTCTTTCAAAACTTGTTGAGCGAGCCTTGTCCCTGAGATAATGGTTGCTTCATCACTAGAAAGATGAAAACATATACAACATTTAGCTCTAAGATTTCATAAACAAGACAATTAAGTGTGTAATCTACCATCAAATATGCAGTTAAATTCCTGTAACCACTCTTGGCCCCTCAGCCAGCACTACAGCAGATAAATGTCCTTAGGTGAAAGGCCCACAACCATTGCCCTACCCATGCAGAAAAGCAGAGGAAGAATGAAAGTATTGTGCCTTCAACCTGGCCTGGTACTACTTAGTCCCCCTCTCTCCCTCTATCATGGCGTGACCATTACCCCAGCCAAGGATGTGGACCCCCTCACACACCTCACCAACCCACAGCAAACAAGAAACCTCCAGCATGTATAACTTTCAGACACTAAATGTTCATTTATTTTGTAGCAGATAAGCAGCCTTTAAAAACTAGCTTTATTGCTTGGTGGTGGTGGTGCTTAGAGGGGAGAAAGCAGGAAGAAATGGCAAGAGCAAGAAATTGTACCACTGATCTGCTTTAAAATGTTGCATTCTGCAAGATCCAAAACCCACAACTTCAAGCAGCCAAAAGGAGTAAGCTGCAGCTAACTTCTTTCAGAAATTTCTGCTGTTTCAATCATCCCTAGTAAATTTTCATGATCAAAGAAGCTAAATGCACGAGTGTGGAAGGAGAAAGGTAGAGAGGGAACAGCAGCAGCAACAATGAGCCCACACAGGACCTGGCAACCACAAGACCACCCAAAATCACAGACTTTCTATTGCCTTATAGAAAGAAGTCATCCAAACTCAGCCTCTATCTGACTGAGAGATAGCCAGCCTACATTTTATGTTATTTAGGAATGGTTCTTGGAGGACTCTGCTACATAGGGAAGAGCAAGATACCCACAAGTAATTTTCTCTGGATTGGAAAAAGTAGTATCTTGCTAACTTCCACTACTGCTTAATCCCTTTAAATAAATTAACAACTTATAAGCAGTAACATGACAACCCCAAAATGTATTTTAAAATAAAATTTACTTCCAATGGCATCTGAGGTTGTCCTGGTTCAGCAGTAGCAGTCACTTTTCTCTTTAGTAGCTGATGCAGTGCTGTGTTTCTGACTTTCAGCCTGGGAACAACGCTGATAACACCAATGTTTTTAGTTCTTACTAAGTAATGTTTACTCTGACCAAGGACTTTCTCATCCTCAGCTCTGCCAGGGAGAAGGGGAAGCTGGGAGGAAGCAGAGACAGGACACCTGACCCAAACTAGCCAAAGGGGTATTCCATACCACAGCATGCCATGCCCCCAGTATATAAACTGGGGGGAGTTACCTGGAAGGCCCAGATCGCTGCTCGGGTCGGGCTGGGTATCTGTTGGCAGGTGGTGAGCAACTGTATTCTCTCCTCTTGTTATTTCCCTTATCATTATTATTATTGGCAGTAGCAGCAGTGGTTTTGTGCTATACCTTATTTACTGGACTGTTCTTATCTCAACCCGTGGGAGTTACATTCTTCCTATTTGCTTCCACATCCCTATGGGAGTGGGGGCAGGAAAGAAGGTGAGGAGTAAGCAAGCAGCTGCATGGTTCCAAATTGCTGGCTGGGCTTAAACCACAAGAGAGGTAAACCTTAACAGTGCTCCAAAGGCACCCCAGAACAGAATGGAAGTTGAATTCCCTACTCAATCTAACAAGCTCCACCCTCACCCCTGAATGACTCTTTGGTGACAATAATATTAAGAGATACCCTTTATTAAAGCTCTAAATGTCTTTTATCAACTTCCCATGCTGCCCTCACCAGGTAACTGCTTAAAGATCAAGTACATCTTGACTGAACAGGACTTCCTCAAGTATTATTTTGTTCAGATCTTCCAAGTGTCAGCTTTATCTTACCTTGGTTCTTCTCCTGGTCGCCAAAGTCTTCTCCACCTTCCTGCCTGTCTGCTCACTGTAAGCAAGCATAGCCACTCCTCACCTTGTACATGTCTACAGGACATATACCACAACAATTCAAGCTTGCACCTACACTAACTGAACCTCTCTTCACAGAAACATCAAGAATCCAAACATGATACATACATGCTTCTTGGTACAATCATCTGATAGAGTAACAAGTAAATACTATTCTATCTGTAAAAACACAGTAAAATAACAAACTCCACAGAAGCAGAGCTACCACACTGAAGCAAAGTTGAAGTTACTAATGGACAAGTTAACTCCTATTGAGCAGAGCTGTGAGGCACTGTAAGAAAACCATACCTTCCTGGCTCATCAGCTACTAATCAGAGACCAACAACTCATTACTACAAAGTAAGGCTGAACAGGAGACAGTTTCCCTGCCGCAAACATCCTTCACTTCCTTCTTTGAGAGGAAGAACTTTAGATGTATGCATACATTCACAGGTTGAACCCCTGTGAATTGAATAAATTAATTCAACATGACTACCACTTGTAACTGACATAGCGTGGCACAGACTCCAGGTGAATTTTATAATGACACCAACAAGGTGCCATGATAATTTAAACAAAAAATCAAACAAACCAAAATAAAAAAAAACAACCCAAAGTACCTAGAATTTATGATAAAAAAAAAAAAAAAGGAGAGAAATAGAAATTAACACATTTGCTGATAACAATTTCCCCCACTGTGAGGAAAGCGAAGTATTGCAAACACACTTAGCACACAAAAGCCATGAATACCTTGTTTCCTTCAATTTTACGCCATCCACAGCTACTTCCCAAACACAAGTTTCTGTAGTGTTTAACTTAAGTACATATATATCTATAAAATAATTAAGCCAACAGATGTGGTTTTATTCTTTTCCTATATGACCTGCTCTGTATGCACTCATTTTCATAGATGTCTCTCATCTTCATTATTTACGTTTCACCTATATGTGCCTTTGGCATCAGACACTTCTTTCCATGTACTCATTATGCCAAATAAATAACTAATGCTTGCCTGTGTAGAAATGCCATACATATTTAAGAATACAAGGAGTTCACAATATTTGGGTTACAAAAGATAGTCTAAATCCACATGAACATGTTTTGCATTTATATGCTACTTTTACTCTAAATGTGTCGCCAAAGGAGAAGTCTTCCTAATCTTTAAGCAAGTAACTTTTAAGTGCATGCCTCTTCCTTAAAAAACTAGACACAGACTTGTTAAATTTCCAAGATCTGTCCTCAAAACTGACTGTTCTCACCCTGTCACGTTCAACCCTCTCAGTCATCCAAGGACCAAAACCAAATCAAACAAACAAAAAACAGTGCCAAAAGCACACTGCCACACACACACACATTCTAAGCTTGGACAGAACATACATATTACACCCTATCCAGAAAGTGTTACAATGGGATCGTCAACATCTGCATCTTTCTGAAGACAACAGCAAGTTCTACAAGCTTAAGCAAAAACCTCAGGACAAAAACTTGCCCAAAATCAGAAATGTTTCAAGTTAAGGATATTCTGAAAAAAATAATACTCCTACCATTAATTATTTCAGTCTTGAGAATTTATCTCATATTATCATCACTACAGCAAGACACACTGTTCTTCCTGAAAGATTTTAATAAATTGAATGTAATCACCATAATTATTTACTTGACTATTACGCCAAGTGTTTGACTATTTTGACTTTTGTTGCTTGCATTTTCCTTGACAGATAAAATAAGCAAAATGTGTCATGGTATTTTACCACTATTTCCTAGGAATACAGCAGTATTCATTACCTCTCTTGATCATTCCAGTGGATTCACAATTTCGTCCTGATTTTTAAGACAAGGGCACAAACTCAGTATACCATGGAAACATGCATAGCCTGTTGTATAACAGAAGTGTGGGTTTAGTTCCAATAAAAACCCTTCCTGGGAAGAAGATAAAAAAAAAAGGAAAAGCTCTAGCAGATTAAGAATTAAACTTAGCTAGAGGTATTAAAGATAACAGGAAGGGATTCTACAGGTATGTAGCAAATAAAAAACAGACTAGGGAGAATGTAGGCCCCCTCTGGAAGCTCTCGGGAGAACTGGCTGCACAGGATTTGGAGAAGGCTGAGGTTCTGAATGACTTCTTTGCCTCGGTCTTCACTGGCAAAGGCTCTGACCACACCACCCAAGTCTTGGAAGGCAGATGCAGGGACTGTGACAATGAAGACCTTGCAACCACTGTAGGAGAGGAACTGGTTCGAGACCATCTTAAAAATCTGAACGGGCACAAGTCCATGGGTCCTGATGAGATCCTGAAGGAGCTGGCAAATGAAGTTGCGAAGCCACTGGCCATCATATTTGAAAAATCATGGCAGTCAGGTGAAGTTCCCGACGACTGGAAAAAGGGAAATATAACCCCCATTTTCAAGAAGGGGAAAATGGATGACCTGGGGAATTACAGACCAGTCAGTCTCACCTCTGTGCCTGGCAAAATCTTGGAGCACATTCTCCTGGAAGGCATGCTAAGGCATATGAAAATCAACAAGGTGCTTGGTGACAGCCAGCATGGCTTCACTAAGGGGAAATCCTGCCTCACCAATTTGGTGGCCTTCTATGATGGGGCTACAGAACTGATGGACAGGAGTAGAGCAGTTGACGTCATCAACCTGGACTTGTGCAAAGCGTTCGACACTGTCCCACACGAGATCCTTGTCTCTAAATTGGAGAGACATCAATTTGATGGATGGACCACTCGGTGGATAAAGAACTGGCTGGATGGCCACACACAAAGAGTTGTGGTCAATGGCTCAATGTCTGGCTGGAGACCAGTAACGAGTGGTGTCCCTCAGGGATCGGTGTTGGGACCGGTCTTGTTTAACATCTTTGTCGCTGACATGGACAGTGGGATTGAGTGCGCCCTCAGCAAGTTTGCCAATGACACCAAGCTGTGTGGTTTGGTTGATACGCTGGAGGGAAGGAATGCCATCCAGAGGGACCTTGACACACTTGTGAGGGGGGCTGATGCCAACCTCATGAAGTTCAACCATGCCAAGTGCAAGGTCCTACACCTGGGTCGGAGCAACCCCAGGCACAACTACGGGTTCGGCAGAGAAGAGATTCAGAGCAGCCCTGTGGAGAAGGACTTGGGGGTGTTGGTTGATGAGAAAGTGAACATGGGCCGGCAGTGTGCGTTTGCAGCCCAGAAAGCCAACTGTACCCTGGGCTGCATTACAAGGAGCATGACCAGCAGGTCGAAGGAGATGATCCTGCCCCTCTACTCTGCTCTTGTGAGACCTCACCTGGAGTATTGTGTGCAATTCTGGTGTCCTCAACATAAAAAGGACATGGAACTGCTGGAACAAGTCCAGAGAAGGGCCACGAGGATGATCAGGGACGGGAGCACCTCCCATATGAAGACAGGCTGAGGAAGTTGGGGCTGTTCAGCCTGGAGAAGAGAAGGCTGCATGGAGACTTCATAGCAGCCTTCCAGTATCTGAAGGGGGCCTACAGGGATGCTGGGGAGGGACTCTTCATTAGGGACTGTAGTGACAGGACAAGGGGTAACGGGTTAAAACTTAAACAGGGAAGTTTAGATTGGATACAAGGAGGAAATTCTTTCCTGTAAGGGTGGTGAGGCACTGGAATGGGTTGCCCAGGGAGGTTGTGAATGCTCCATCCCTGGCAGTGTTCAAGGCCAGGTTGGACGAGGCCTTGGGTGATATGATTTAGTGTAAGGTGTCCCTGCCCAGGGCAGGGGGGTTGGAACTAGATGATCTTAAGGTCCTTTCCAACCCTAACGATTCTATGATTCTATTAGCAAAATGTTTCATTAGGTATTTAGAAAATAACAGCTTGACATCCTTCAGCAATAATCTTTTTCTTTGCCTGACTACCTCTGAACACCCAAAACTAAAACATTTTAACACTCTCTGGAAATGCATATACTTGAAACTTTAATGTATATTCGTGCACAAACAAATTTAACAGATTAAACAGATGTTTAATAAATGTTGAATTAGCTTGTCATGATGAAAGTAGTTCCAAGTCATTAGTAAACCCAATAATAAAGCATTCTGGCTCTGTGTTCAAATTGGATTGGTTTTCACAGTCCTGTCAGTCTGATCAGTTGTGTTTTTTCTATATCATATTTTGGGGGACAAGCAAGTCTATACCTAGAACAACACTGAGGAAAAAAAAACCCACCATGCTTTCTGAGACAGTCTAAAACAAAATGTGCACTTTGTCTCTACTAGAATAAAGTACTTAACCAGAGTAAACCAACATCTGATTAAAGTTTTGTTATATTACTATAACGCATTGTTGTTTATCAGCACACTCAAACATGAGAAATGCTTAACAATTCAACACATGGGGAAATTATATAACAGCCAGTAGATACCATATTTAGTCACAGACACTTGTTTAAACTTTTTAGACACATGGATGGTAGAACATTGTGGATTTTAAATATTATCCTAACAGCATAAGAAGTTGTTCTGAAACAACTTCTTTCCTCTGCTAACATTTAAGATGGGGGGAAAAAATATAATTCTAGGAGAACAAACAAACTGCCAAGGGCATCATCCATTTCTTAAAAATAACTCCAGACACAGGCTTCTCCCTACTGCCTACCAAGCTACTCAAAGAAACTTGTTTAAATACCAGTGGCTAAAAAGCAGAAACCATTCTGGGGTTAGATACCAATACCAAAAAGGAAACAAACAAGGTGGTAATGTGTTGTCATTTACCATTCCAAAACATTTCTCTTACTCCTTTCAAGATTATTCTCCATCCTTCTTGACTCCAGAAATCACTTCCCCAAAGTAAGAGAACAGTTGCACTAATTCAACTTTTTATATAACATTATCAAGAACCCACTCTCTGCTACAAGGTCACAATCTATTCATAACCACGTTTTTCAAATCTCTGGATTTACTTAACAAGTATTAAAGCTTTATGCATTTCTCCCTATGTAATACTTAAGATCCTGAGAGTTTATCAGGGCAGCATACGCTTAGACACCTGCTAGACTAAATATGCCTGAATTCAGCTCACCTTTCAATTCCAGCAACCTCCTGCATATGGATATTATTTTGAACCCTGTGTTTATAACAGAACAATTTTGGTACTGAACCTTTTTCATCTGTGCATCCAGCAACTTGCAAGATATTACAGAAACAAAGACCTCAGCTGCTGTTTTAGACCATCTTATACACTTAACAGCCCAACATCATAGGGGGCATCACAATGGGATGCTCTCAGTACTGTACGTATGACATGAAAACCTTTGTAAAATCACTGCAGGAACATCTACGTTTCACAGAACTGGGGAAAAAAAAAACAACCGACAACAAAACACAACCACCAACAACAACAAACAAAAACAAACAAACAAAAACAAACAAAAAAAAAACAGTTACAAGCAGCAAAGAACAGAAGTAGAGACCCACTGCGCAGAAATAGTTTTCTATCAGGAGCGAACACGTTTAACAGCCAGATTCCCATCAAGGAGGAGGCAGGAGACCACACCGCAAGCTCTCCTCCATGACAGGGCACCGTTTAACCCGCCGCTGGAACCACGACGCCGGTGCCGCATCCCTTCCTCCTTCCCTCCGTCGCTCCAGCTACCTCTTCCCTCTTGCACTGACCCCGCAGAGCCCCGTTTTCCCGGGAAAAAACACAACTCGGCCCGGAAGCGGCCCACAAGAGACAAAACTCCCCACAGGCGCTTGGCACCCGCCACAAGCTCCCAGCGCGACCGTTAAACGGCGGCGGCGCGTGCGGCCCGCCATTACCCAGAGCGCCCCCGCCATACCGGGAGAAAGAAGGAAGGAAGGAAGGAAGAAAAGAGGAAGGCGTGAGGAAGAAGATACCCCGAGCGGTGCGGCGTACCTGGCGGCGCGGCGAGGGGAGCTGCTGGTGCTGTAGGCGGCCAGGGGCGCCGGGCAGGAGAGCGCTCGCCACCTCCTCAGCGGCGCCAAGCCCGGGCGCAACGCGGAGGAAGAAGTGAAGGCGGTCGCCGCCGCCATGTCGGTCCCGACGGACGGGAGCGCCTCCGCAACCAAGCGACGAAAGGAGGAGCCACTGCAAGAACTGAGGGCGTTGCGAAAGGCGGACCTGCTGGTCCCTGTGACGGGAAGCCCGGGCCGGAGGGGACACGAGGGAACTTACCCGGCGAAGGGGAAGGTTAGGGTTAGAGCCCCATCTGCGGACTGGCCGTCACCCGTGGTGTGGACGGGGACTGGTAACCCGCGGGTTTATGTGCTGAGAGGAAGGGGGGCACAGCCCCTACCCACCTCCCCAGCCCACACCACCCTGCACTGCTTGGTGGGCTGCGACAGGAGCTTCTGCAGATGATGAAAAAGGCGGTCTTTGTGTCATTCGATTCGAATGAACTCCAGCCAAAATGTGGTGAGGGCAAAGCCGAAGCTGACTTTCGGTGGCACAGGAAAGAGCCGATGTCCTTCGGAATTCTGAGCTGCACGCTCATGTCCCAGGGGAAGTTGCTTGGGCTTCCTTGCAACTTGCATATTGCTGCTTTCCATCGTCTTCTGTTATTTTTTTTTTTCATGAAAAATGTGGAAAAAATCCTCTATGCAGAGGAGAAGAAGAGAACAAATTGAGATCTGAGATAGTGTATACAAGACATACCAAAATAATACTGGCAACCTTACCTGCAGTACTGAGCCTACTTACAGCAGGCAACTTCCTTTCTGAAGCTTGCAAAAGCTTTGAAAACATGCAATAGAAGACCGAGGCTGTGGTTTCTGATATGGTATGGGCTAGCTTTTTTCATCATTTATGTGTTTGCATAAAGTAGGTGGCTCAGGTGCTTCCACAGAAAACGTGCATAATGGCTTCTCCTCCTACAATCTTACTGTCCTCCAGTATTGTATATCTTACATAAATCTTCCTGTTTAGTTTGTCATCTCTTATAAATAGTAGAAACATAGAATCACCACAGAGTGGTTTGGGTTGGAAGGGACCTTAAAGCTCATCCAGCTCCAACCCCCTGCCACGGGCAGGGACACTTTTCACTAGTCCAGGTTGCTCCAAGTCCTGTTCAGCCTGGCCTTGAACACTGCCAGGGATGGGGCAGCCACAGCTTCTCTGAGCAACCTGTGCCAGTGCCTCAGCACCGTCACAGTAAAGAACGTCTTTCTAACATCTCATCTCAATCTCCCCTCTGTCAGTTTAAAACCATTCCCCCTTCTCCTGTCCCTACAGGCACTTTTCTGAAGCTCCTCTCCAGGTTTCTTGCAGCCCCTTTAGGCACTGGAGGTGGCTCTAAGGTCTCCCTGGAACTTTCTCTTCTCCAGGCTGAACATGCTCATCTCTCTCAGCCTGTCTCCATAGCAGAGGTGCTCCAGCCCTCACAGCATCTCGGTGGCCTCCTCTGGATTCACCCAAAGGAAATACACTCAAGGGGAACTCCCCAGAGTGGATCTGTGCACTTCATTGGGTCAGAATATGTTCCTTACAGTGTCCCCAGGGTTGCTGATGCACACCTCAACAAACTGTGGGACCCTTCGGCATGGAGACATTTGTTTGGGGGGCAGAAGGGCCGGCAGCTGGGCAGGAGGGGCAGTGGGAAAGGGATCGCCACATGCCCAGTGGAGCGGGAGGCGGGCTGCTGGCTACCTGCTGTCTCTCTTACCCACAGGTCAGACTCCTGTTGTTGGACATAGCAGCAGCAATGGCACCACTCAGCCTGTCTCAGCTGCTGGATGTTGCCATCAGTACAGCAGAGGTTGGACATGTGAACTTCAGAGCTCTGCACAGCCTGCTGCACAGCCTACTGCAGGCTGTGCTGGGGCTCCTCGGCTAAACCTGGCAATGGGGACTGGAGAGGGGCCTCACCCTGCACAGCACTGAGCTGCTCAGGCACGTGCTTTTCCTGAGTATCCCAAGTGGCACAGCTGGATCCAGCTCCCTTGGGGCAGGGGTGGGGACCAAGGTCCTGGTCTGCAGGGACCTTCCCCTGGGGCTCACTCCTGTAATGGATGGGAACCTAGCTGGGAGTTGATTCCCTCTCATGACTGAGAACTGTAACAAAGGATGTTGTTTGACACAGTGTATCCAGCAGAGTATACATGTTTATGTTCATTGTGACTGTCAGAGACAGGAAAACATCCGTTTGCAGCTGTTCTGTGACCTTCATACTTGGCCTCACTTCATACTGGCCAACACTCTCTGAGTGGACAACAGTGAGATCATGAGAAACTGCATGGTCCCATGAGTAACTGATTAGAGATCTGGCATAAAGCCAGTTGTTTGATAAGGGTATAAAAGCAGGACTTTATGCCAGATTAGAGATCTGGCATAAAGCCAGTTGTTTGATAAGGGTATAAAAGCAGGACCTTCTTGTGGCCATGAGAGAAACCTCACCTATGGATGGATGCACTGCATAGGAATCTTCCCAATTACATGAGACTCCTGACATCAGCTGCAACAGAGCTTCCCAGCTGGAAGTGTGAGCCTGGATTATGATTCAGTGGTAATTAGTGATGTATTTCTTCTTAATATCTGTTCTCTCTATACACTAATGATTTAATACATTGCTAACTTTCTTCAATAGTTTACTTATATACCTATATCTCTGATTTGCTTTATTGTACTTATTCACTATATAAGTGAATAAGAGAATACTTATTCACTATATAAGTGAATGAGAGATATTTACCTAATTCACATTAGTGTGCTTATTTGCTTTAGTGTGCTTTTTAAATAAATTCTGCATATTATACACCTAGTGTGTGGTCACTTTGTGGTGTACCCTACGGGCAGAACAGCCCCCACCACCTTTTTCTCTCCCAGCATCTGCTCGAGGAGATCAGCAGCATGAAAGAGGAAATCTGGAAGATTTAGGTGTTTGGTTTGGTGAGCTGCTGCCAGTGTCCCTGGGGCCTTCAATCCCCTCCCTCAATCACCCTGCATAAACCTGTGGTCCCAGGTGTCACCCAGTGAGGAAAGAGTGGGAAGGGTGTCCCAAGAGGACAGTGTAGGACATCAGCCCAGGGCAGCTGGGGACAAAGAGGGGAGCCCTGGCTCTGCCCTTGCTGCTGCAATTCTGTCCATAAACCTGCTCCCCTTTGCCTCCTCTTCCCTGGAGGGCAGCAAGGGCCAGTCTGCCCCCACCAAGCCCCCCACTTCAGACATGGACACCCTGCATGGGGTAAGCTCAGTGCTGAGGCTCAAGGAACCAGAGACACAGTGTGGTGGTCCTGGCACCCAGATGGCCAACCGAGAGACACAGCATGGATCCCCTGGCACTCAGGCCACCAGCCCATGGAGAAAGTCTGGAGCCACTGTCACCCAGGCCAGGACCCCATGGAGAATGACTCAAGCCACTGTCACCGAGGCCACCAGCCCACAGAAAGGGGCTGGAGACCCTGACACCCAGGCCACCAGCCCAGGCATGCAGCCAGGATTCCCTGGAGCCTGAACCACCACCCCAAAGGTGCAGCTCAGAAAACACCATGCCCAGGCACGCGTCCTGGCAGCAGGTACTCTGCCAACAGGCCTGGAGTTCAAGATGCCCTTTGACAGTGATCCCAGAGCTATGTGCCAGATACAACAGCTGGACAGCTCCTCAGGATTATCAGCGTCCAACAGTAACTCCAACTGCTCCATGGATTTGCTGGAGATCAAGATCAAGCTTCTTTACAACATCTATGATATCCTGAAGAAGCAGGTGGTCCAGCTGCAAGCCATGAAATTGTACCATACTGATCTGGAGAAACTGTGCCTGCTCCTCCAGGAGGGAGGTGGGAGCTCTGGGGGGCTGGTAGGCAGTTTGACACCCAGGTCAGGGGCTTGTCGTCCTCAGAGCCTGGCCCTGGGGGTAAGACCCCATCACTGACATTGTGTACCCTTGGACCATGTTCTTGTAGGCCAGGAGAGCATCACCACCATGCTGGATGACTTCCAGGGCCAGGTGTCCTCCTGCCAGACCAAAGCAAGAGGTAGGTGACATGGGACCCATCCCATCACTGGGGTGCAGAGTTGCTCTGCCCCAGTCTGGGAGAGCCTGTGGCCCGAAAGTGGGGCTGGGGAAGATGGGCAGTGCAGCAGCCACAGGAGGATGTTCAGTTGCTGCTGAAGATGGTGGTAAATGGGCATCTGGGTGGGGAGGGCAATGGCAGCAGCAGCACACAGCTTCATGCCAGAAGCAGTTCCCAGCCCAAGTCCACTGCTTTGCTCTCACTTCTGCAGAGGGGTGAGCACCACCTGGCTGCTTTCCTTCTCTCCTTGTGGGAAAACCCCCTTCATTACCCCACTGTTCCTCTTCCAGCACTGCCACCATTGCTGGAAAGAAGGCAGCACTGATCCCGCTGCTTCTCCCCTCTGGGGCAAAGCACCAGAACCCCTTCTCTGCTCCCTCAGGAAAGCCATGGGGTACAAGCCCATGGATTTTGGGGTGCTGCCCTGAGCCGGGGTGGAGCATGTGAGAGAAACAGTATTGTTTTTGCATAATTGGAGATGGGGCTTTGTAATATTAGGGCTTTACAATATTAGAGCTTTAAGATCAATATCAAGTCTTTGCAATATTAAGATTTTTAATATTGGGGCTGGGGTTAAGTTACTAAGGGAAAGAAAAAAAGGGTTTGAGATACCATAACTTAGAAAGACACACCCTGTGCTTAAAGACAATATCATCTTTTGGAGGAAAGACACATTCTGTAGTTAAAGACAGTATCATCTCTGGAAAAAAGATACACTCTGTGGTTAAAAAGAATACTATCTTTGTACAGCCTATAGGCCTAAGGAAAAGAGAAGGAATGAGAGGAATCATCCTGGGAATAACATTCCACCAGAAAGTCTCTTAGGGAGGATGCTGAAAAATATACAAAGGGAAAAGATAGGAAAAAGATGATACAGTACTGTTGTTTTATATGGAGAAAGGAAAGTATTCAGCCACTGTCCGCTTTTTGGCCAAAGTATGGGGCTGAGGAAATATAAGTTTATCAGGTTTTAAATCTTTAAGTAAATGTCAAGGGGTAACAGATTCAAAGTTAAACAGGGGAAGTTTAGGTTAGATATAAGAAAGAAGCATTTTCTGTGAGGGTGGTGAGGCATTGGAACAGGTTACCCATTCTTGGCAGTGTTCAAGGCCAGGTTGGATGAAGTCTTGGGTGACACAGTTTAGTGTGTGGTGCTCCTGCCCATGGCAGTGGGGTTGGAACTAGATGATCTTAAGGTCCTTTCCAACCCTAACTATTCTATGATTCTATGATTCTGTGTTAAGGAACTCTTTCTCACAAGAAGAGTCTGATTATGCTGTATGCTGGGTATGCTGGGAGTTTGAGAATTGTAAAAGGTCTCCTGGGAGACTTGGGTAGGGATCAACAGTGAAGCAGGAAGGAGAAATTCTATCCCTCCCTGCAGTTCACTTGTTCCTCTTAAAAACAACAAACAAGAAAATTGAGGGAAATATTGAGGAACCTAAGGCATGGGATCCTTGAAAGAGTTTACCCCCTCCATATGATTTCCCCTAAATAGTTTATAACCCACCCCCTGAAAATCCTGATGATCAGGAGGCGCAGCATCTGCAGCCGTGGTGGGTGCAGTAACACTGTGCTCAGAGAAGCCTGCCCATGCTCAGAGCACTGCTGTGTGAGTACAGTCATGATGATGACAAGGGCGGTTGACACAGACTCTCTGGAAAGAGGCTAGCTCTGTACCACTACCAGCACCCTACTGGCACAGGAGTGCCAGGGTAAGATGTCCAGGGCTGGCACGGGATGGGTGCATATGCCAGGTCAGATCCAAGCTGCTTTGGCAGGGCTGACTGCATGAGGCTCACAAGGTGCCTCCGTCTGCTGCAGCCGGGCCGAACCAGCAGCCTGAATCCCTCAGTTTCAGAAATAGTAAATTCTCCCACTGATCTCATGATAAAAGAAGAGGGGAGTGGGGGGAACCTATCAATGACTTCTGGTATTTCAGGAAAATTGTTTGGCCCTGCAGTAGAAAAGCCTGCTGCACAACTTGCTGTTTGTGCAGTCAAGTTGATCAGATGGCTGTACCCCAGCCACAGTTCCAAAAATGCTGCTGACCAGCAGCTCTGTGCAGGCACAGCACACTTTGCACACATAATCATACACATACATGTGTCTATGGAGCCACACACTTAATCACACATATGTGCACGTGTACTCACACAATCAGGCACACTGAAATTATTAAAGCAAAGGATAACTATTTCAGGAGTAAAAGGAGAGAGATTTTTCAGTTCCCATTTTTGAAGACACTACCTTGAATTAAATAGCAAAAAAAAAAATCAAGGGCAATAATACAAATCCTGAAGCAGGAATCAATTTGCTAGGGAGAGATTTAATTACACAACTAGGGTTGGAAATGAAAACTTACAGGAATCAAATTTTGGTTTCAATGGCTCTATTAACAGGACAGGATGAGGAAAAGAGAGACCCAGTTGTTTGGATAAAAGAGGGAATTCAAACCTCTCCTAGAAAAGACCTAGGGCTATCCTCTTATGAAATGTCATTTGGACTACCTTACATGGGTGAGGTTGATGAAGTTCCACAGTTTGAAACCAAGGATGTTTTTCTTAAGAACTGTATACAGGGGTTGTCATCTTCCTTGTCTTTTATCAGAAACTAAAGACTGCATGCCCCAGCTCCACCACTGGAATTCACGGTTCATACTATCCGACCGGAGAGTGGGTCCTGATCAAGACCTCGAAGGACTCAAAATTACAACCAGACTGGGAGGGTCCATTTCAAGTACTGCCACTGAAACTGCTGTGAGGACTGCCGAAAAAGGTTGGACACACTTGTTTAAACCACGACAACACTATACTAGGATCAAAGGACCAGTGGAACTCTCATCTGAAGACAGACAGTGGCATGTACAATCAACTAAGAACCCCATATGTATTAAAATAAAGAGACAATAAGCATACATGCCTACTTCTGAAACTTTGTGAGAACCTTTATAAGATTATTTTGTATTTGTTGTATTTAATGTGGTGAAAACATAGGTACTGGGGAAAATATGTAAAATAATAGTGATAATGCACTCTTATCTATTAGGAATTCAAGGGAAAAATTTGGTACAGGAAGTCCATTTTTACCAAATGAGAGGTATGCTAGGATACCCAGTTAAATTGTGGATAAATATTACTAAGGAACAAAATTCACAAGCTATCCAGTTTGACACCTGTCAAGTACTTGAGTGTGAAGATTAAAAAGAGCAAAGAAAGTTAAGCAGTTAAAGATAAATACTTATGCCTGGAGTATTATCTCCAACCATACTGGGAATCACCTTGTCCTGGGTGATGTTTGGTTTACAACTGGCTTTAATGGGTGGATCTCACCCAATGCTTAGAGAAAATCTCTAAAAAGTAAAATTATGATGTTTAAAGGGCACGCAGAACCTGTCTGTGGAGATTTAGAGAGTAGCCCCATAGCACTTGCTATTGCAAGTGCTGGTGGGGAAATAAGCCAAGTTCATGGCCTGGGGGCAGATGTGACAAGAGGGGATCTAATTGCTAGATTTAGAATGGTGGTTTGGGAGCCAAAGAAGAATGAATGTAGCCAGCCTGTGGACACTACTCTTCCTCCATCGGTGGGGACATGGACTCCACCAAATAATCCTGAGATAGTAAATGTAATTGAAATTAAAGATTTGAGGTAGCTGTTTGAAATAGAAACAGGATATAGAAATACAAATGCCTTGGTAGAATGAGTCAAATATACAGTGAAAAGTTTAAAGAGAAGCAATTCTTATGCATGTGCTTCAGGTCAACCTACAGCACAGGTAATCCTTTTTCCATTAGGATGGACTCTAGACCGATAGGGTCTCATAGTGCATAACTGCACTGTAAAATTTGACTGGGGAAACAGAACTTGTAAATCCATCTCACTCTTATTCCCTGCTCTGCAGGACAAGGACATTAGGATGCCTGCTACTTTCTCTGCAGCATCTGGTAACCAATACAGTTTGTCTCTCACGACAGGATGTGAATGCTACCAGGTATCTAGGAGAATTAAAAACACATGCAGATCTACTAAATGTGACTGAGGACAATGCAGGAAACTACTCAGCTAAAAAATTCCCAGAGCAGACTTATGGTGGTACTGTGGGAAAAAAAAGTCCTACGATCTACAGTTCCTCCAAACTGGAAGGGATCCTGAGCAATTGTTCAATTGGCAATTACATTTACCCTGGAATTTGAGAGGGAAACGAACTCCTCAGGGCATAGAGTAAAGAGAAATATTTTAGGAACAGCCTTTGATGAAAGAATCTATATTGATTCAGTTGGAGTCCTTTGAGGAGTTCCTGACTGAACACAAAGCTAGGAACCAAGTAGCAACAGGGTTTCAATCTTTTTGTGTGTGTGTGTTATTGGATATATTATGTTTATTATAATAAACAGAAGTTTATAAACCATGCCAGGGATGCAATAAGAGGAATTGCAAAACAATTAGATGCTACCAGCAGGATGGCATGGAAAAATAGAATAGTTTTAGATATATTAGCTGAAAAAGGAGGAGTATGCATAATGCTAGGGAATAGGTGTTACACATTTATTCCAAATACTACAGCACCAAATAGAACCATAACCAGAGCCTTACAAGGCCTCACTATCTTGGTAGAAGAATTGGCTGAAAATGTGAGAATAGATAATTCATTAACAGGATGGTTAGAATCCTGGTTTGGAAAATGGAGAGGAATAGTGATATAAATTTTTACTTCTCTAATTATAGTAGCAGTAATATTAATAGCTATAGGATGCTGCATAATTCTGTGCATAGGAAGGCTTGTACAACGTCTTATTGAAACAACTTTGTCAAAACAAATGCTCATGGAACCACCACCCTACTCTGATAAAATGCTTTAGATAGAAGAAAAGAAAAATGAAGATTATTCAGATGACATACCTTCAGGAGAAAAATGTGAAATTATGTTATCCAGACTAGAAGTGACATATGGGACAATTCTTTAAATAAGTGCGAAAAACAACAATAGTATAAATAAGAGAAAGACGGAATTGTGAGAGAAACAGTGTTGTTTTTGCATAATTGGGGATGGGGCTTTGTAATATTAGGGCTTTACAATATTAGAGCTTTAAGATCAATATCAAGTCTTTGCAATATTAAGATTTTGCAATACTGGGGCTGGGGTTAAGTTGCTAAGGGAATGAAATAAAGGGTTTGAGATACCATAACTTAGAAAGACTCTATGCTTAAAGACAGTATCATGTTTTGGACAAAAGACACACTCTGAAGTTAAAAAGAATACTATTTTTGTACAACCTATGAAACTAAGCAGGGGCAGGCTGATTAAACAAGTTGGGGTAACACAAGTTAGTTGTGTTGCCCCAACAAGTAAGTTGGGGTACCACAAGTCTGCCAAAGAGTTATGAAATCAAAACATAAAAGAAGATAAGTAAATAAGGGGGGGGGGGGGGTACGAAATTGAGTAAGGGGAGGTGTAAACAGAGGCAGGACAGTTAGCATGTAGATTTTACACATCGGATAGGCTGTAAACCTTGGAGTACCCAACCAATGGGAAAACAAGGGAGGGAATTTGCAGATGGAATAGGAAATATAAATCAAAGTTCTGCCTTTGCTAGGACACCCATTTTTGCAAAGATGTTAAAAAGCTGCTTCACTGCTGTGTCTACCCTGAGCATAAGTTTTTATCTAGATACCATTTCTCACAGATCGTTTGTCCCCTGTATCCCATCAATGGCTCTTGGCCTCCCCAGGGTCATCAGGCCCATCCCACCACTGCTGCCAGCGACCCCCCATGACACTGAGAACACCCATTGTGTCCTCAAGAATAGGAGAAAGCAAGAGGCAGGGAATGTGGGACCCATCCCATCCCTGGGGTGCAGGGTGGCCCTGCCCCGGCCCGGGAGAGCTCTTCCGTGGGTGGGCTTAGGTGGCTCTCACAGACACCCTGTCCCCCACCCTGGCATACCACAGTGCTGGGTGCTGAGTATCCCCATTCCCCATCCTGCAGATGTGTGCGTCCCCACCTCCCACCAGACCCCCAGATGTCTGTCTGTCTGTCACCCAGAGCTGCTGGCACCCAGACCACCAGCCCAGGGATGCAGCCAAGAAAAAAGGTTGTCTGGGCGGACTTCCAGAGAGCAGGGACTCAACTACTAGCTCCGAGCTTCAGCATTGATTCCAAGGCTATCAACCAGCTGCAAGAGCTGTACAGGTCCTTGGAATCCTCAAGCTCCAGCAGTTCTTCCAGCTCCTCCATGGATTCACAGGAGGCTGAGTCCGAGATTCTTCACAGCCTCTTTGATGTTCTAAAGAAGAAGGCAGCTCACTTGAAAGCCACCAAGTTGGACTGCTCTGAGCTGGAGAAGCTGTGGTATCCCCCTGCCCCATTCTACAGGGAGCAGACGGCCCATCATGCAGAAGGCAGGTTCAGCATTATCCATTGTCCCTCTTCCAGCACTGCAACCATTGAGCAAAGATGGTGGCACAGACTGCTGCTTCTCCCCTATGGGGCAAAGCACTGGAAGCCCTTCTCTGCCCAACTTCAGAGGCTTGTATGAGAAACCTGCTCAGCAATCAAAATTTTATAGATGGAAATTGTGAAGCAAAGAGCCCTTTAATAGCAGCATGCTGGCTGCACTATTCACGGGCAGATGAGCACCCCTGCTCAGCAGATATTTACAGTTTATATACCTTTCTAGATTTCGTCTCTGACTGTGCCAGCCTTCCTCTGAGAAACATTTTCCGTGAACCCAAACCACTCCCCTCTGACGGCTCTCGGAGGGTCTCTGGTGGTCGTGGGGAGGAAGGCTCTGAGTCTTCCTCATGAATGAACTTCTGAACTTTGCTTCTGGCACATGCGTTCAAGCGTTGCAGTTACATAAAACTCCTTATCTGTATACAGATGTTCCTATCACCTTGCAGTTACATAAATTCCTTATCTGTATACAGATGTTCCTATCACCGACCACAGACTCCCTTGGCTGGGGCCCACACCTTGGAACCCCATGCCTTACAGACTTTCTGTTCCTCCTATAGCTCGCTCGTAACAAAAATCCTGTATTTTTCTCACACTCGGGGCTGCTTTTCTCCAGCCCCCTTCTGCCACCTACGCCCTCCCCATCAGAGGGAAGGAAACTCCACTGAGTGCTGAGCCCCAGCACAAGTTGTGTCAAGAGTGGAGATGTTCCAGGCAGGGAAACCACAGTCCCTAGAAGTAGTGGGACAAAGAGGGAGACACCCGAGGGTGTCACAGTGGCGTGCAGGGAGCTCTGCGATGGCAGCATCTGGGGGATTTTCTTGGGGGCAGGTGAAGACTCTCTCAGGCCAATGGAAATCAGATGAGTGTTCATGAAGATGACAGAACCTGTCTCTGTTATGTTCTGGGCAGCCCATGAGTGGATTCCTCTGATGAAATGGAGTCAGGTACCAAAGGGAGAACCAAGTTCCTGCCTTTTCTATTGGCTGGGTTGAGTAGAGCTCCATTGACTCTAACGGTGTCAGGAACATGCCCCCATTACCTAACCAAGACGAGGGCAATTTTTCTATTTCATGCTAAATACAGGGCTGAGGGTGATGCATGTGTCAGGGCTGTGCAGAGCTCCACATCATTCTGTCAATGTTTGCAGAGGGTCCTTACGAAAGATACTGAGGCAGTATTCACCTTCAGAAGGGAGGATTCAGGGCTTTGCTTTTTTTTCACCTTTGGGTGGCTGGGTGGAGAGCAAGAGCTGGGAATTTCTTTTTCTGCTTTGGGGAAGGCACTGAGAGCCTGGTGCTCGTTAACACTGGTTCCCGAGTCCTTTGGGGTTCCTGAGTCCCTGCACAGCCAGAGGTGCCCCTGGGCAGTCCCGGCTGCTGGCAGGGGTCTGCAGGGCAGAGCTGAGCACACAGGCCATGGGATGGGCTCTGGGAGCACTGACAGGGAGGAGACCTGGGCACGGGGAAACAGCTCCTGGCAGGGACAGCTCCAGGCAGCAAAGACACGGGCAGGGAGTGAGTGGGGGTAAACTGCAAACCAGGCAGAGCGGTGGGTGCTTTCAGGCAGCTCTCTTGTGGCCTCTCACTGGAGGTGACTGCTGGCCGTGCTCTGCTGCGCAAGGAGCTGTCTCTAGAACATCTCTTCAGTTTCCTGGCTGACTGCTCTGCCCGTCCTGCTGGGCTTGCGCACTGCCTCCAGACAGGCACAGCTCTCCCATAGGATCCTAGGGAATGCTGAGCCTTTCCTTGGGGGTCAGCACTGTCCTTTTTTTCTCTGCATCAGGGGTTGTATCCTGCTGTATTACAGCTGTGTCCCTAGGCTGGGAAAGAGAAACTTTCAAAAATGCACTTTCTTAAGAGTTACTTGGGTGTGCACTCATCCTTGGGGCAGCCCAAGTCTAAGAGCAGGGCAGCTCAGAAAAACTGATGTCTTGTTCTGCAGCAATCCTGACTATGCATTAAACCACAGAGCTGAGCTTTTTTTTAACTGTCCTGTCGTAAGACTGTCCACACTTAACAAAATGAGAATTTCTGTAGCCAACAGTAACACTTTCCTGATGAGACAATGTTAGAAACTTGAAGGCTTTTCCTGTAAGGGCTCAGGTTAGACAAAACAATGAAGCAGTGATTTATGGAACGCCTTCGCCACAGCAGCTGCCCTAGTAAGTCAGCACGCCCTGGCTACGAGGCTTCTCCCCGTTACCACCGAGCTCCGGCGGCAAAGCCGCTCCCTCGTTTCCCTGTCGGCTCGGAACTCCCAGGTTTGCAGCCTACCCGAAGCGCCTCAGTTACGGCGCCAAGGCCGGCCCCGCTCACAGAGCGCGTTACCCCGCTGCAGAGCTCGCCCCCGCCACCTGCCAACCTCCTTCGGCGGCACGGCCTCTGGACATGGTCACCGCTAACCCTGCTCCTGCCCCCGTTTTCCCGCCTCCGCCGCCATCTTGTGGCTGACTGCAAAAACAAGACTTTAATACTTTTTACTCTGTCCAGCCTGGCCTTGAGCTCTGCCAGGGATGGGGCCGCCGGAGCTTCTCTGGGCAACCTGTGCCAGGGCCTCACCAGCCGCACAGGGAATAACTTCTTAGTGATGTCTGATATAGTAGCAATACCAGACTTTGCACACCAACTAACTTGTATGTATGGAATAAATTATAAAGATTGTTTTATAAAAGGACACTTACCTGAGATTCATTCATTGACACAGTTATAGACATTGTCCCTTACTCCCATATTTATTCCTTTTTACTATCCTTTTTGGATAAAAATGAACGTGAAGATATGGGAAGCCCTGTAAAAAAATATGGTCACACACAGTAGTGGTTCGAGATAGATAGAGCAAAGATCTTCAGATGCTATTTGATCCTATCCAGTTTCTAAAGTACTGAAGATTATGAATGTGAACTTAGTATTTAATACTTAAATATTTAATACTTAGTACTTATACAAAATCTCCCCACTTTGAGGGTTATTTTTTTTTTTTTTAGGACTGTTAAATGGATGGCTCCATAAAAAGAGATGTTTAAATACTGACAGACTGAGTGCTGGGAAAAGGAATTACAAGTAATCCTAAAAAAGTATTAATGTTACTTGAAGGAGGTGTGTGCATGTGTATATATATCTCAAAGAACAGTCAAGCTATTAAAGAAAAGTAGAAGAGGATAACAGAAAACATGATGGGAAATGAAAGCAATACCAGTAATCCTAAAAATTAGTATTACAGAGAAGAGAATTCTGTCAAGAGTTTCTTTTTCTGTAGGATGAAAAAGGTTGTCCTTTCATTTCTTTTATGCAAGGTTTGTATATTTGGCTACAGAACCTGGATTTGCTGCTGTTAAAATTTGCCACAAACAGAACATCCACCACAGATTTTTTTTCTACCAAATTAGCACTCTAGGAAAAGGCGGTTGTAGTATAAATGCTTTTGAGAAAATTTGCTGTGCAAACTGTGACTTGAAGAATTGCTTTACTACCAAAGTACATCGGTTAGTTACAAAATGTTTGACAAATGACATATCCTTACAGTGATGCTGAACACAACAAAGTTACCCCTTACCTTTTGTACCAGTTGGATCCCTGCTGTTCATACTGACCCTTACAGACAAATAAAGTGTTACAGTGATACAAGGATGCAGCCTTTGTTCTTGACCTTAGTTAACTGCTTAGGTTTTAGATCACATTTAGAGTTTGGAATTTAAATATCACAACTTTAAAGAAAGTGAAACACCACAACATTTTAAATTAACTTGCACACCAATCCAGTTGCACCATACTGGCAACCTCAGGTTTGCCCTTGAAGCAGCATGTGGTAATGCGTGTATAAAGAAATGCTACTGGTAGCAGTCAGTCACACCAGAGTAATGTCTTTTCAGATCATTCCTGAAAAAAAAACCAATAATCTGGAAGCTCACCACTGCTGAAATAACAATATTTATAATTGTTTGCAGAGCACAGCATAAAAAACGTGACATTACTTTTACTCAAGATCTGCTGAAAAAAATGTATAGAGAACTTAAATAAATAACAGTATGCATATGATGCACAAAAATACACTGATGAAATTGGTCCAAGGTGTAAAGCTGAAAATAGGCAATTTGGTTTCCAACAGTTAAAGCAGAGTTAGATGCTGACAGCTGTGAAGAAGGTGAATGTTCTCAAAGGTTGTTTCAGAGTCCCCTATACTTGGAGTATTTTTATGTGTATGTGATAAAGGGTTGTAGTTATAAAATACTGGTTTGGGCATTACCAATCCCATCATCTTAAAATTCTCTCTTAATAATCATTTGTGTGTGAAAAGGAAGCCAAACATGCTGGTTTGGTAAGAAACAGTCTCTCATCAGATGAAAACCTCTATCAGGAAATGCTGCTTTACAAAAAATTGTGTGACTAATTTCTTTTTTACATCCTGAGAGAATATTCTGCCTTTCTGTCCACTTCTCCCTTTTTTTTTCTGCTCTGTTTTGCCTTAACAGCTGCTGGAAGGTGTACATTGAAGAGGCTGAGAAGGGAGCTAGACTGCCTTGTATTATGCAGTCTTTGTTTAAGGGAAAAATGAATCATAGTTTACAAAATTAAAAAAAAAAAAGTTTAATAAAAATATAGTTTAAAAAAAAGACCAAAACTTGTTACCCTTGTGAAGCACTGTAAGAAAATACTGACTTAATGTGCGCATCAGTAAGCCGGACTATGCTTTTACCTTATGTTTATAGTCTGTGACCCTGCTGGAGTCATCAGGAAGAGAAGCATTTGACCTCCCTGGCTTGTGGGGCCTTTTGGGAAGCCAGCCACCGGGAGGCACTCATCCCTCATCCATTCCTCCTGCAGCACTGAACTACGCAGTTTGGGTAGCCGAGGCCGCTTTAGATGTCGTGGCGATCGTGATGGCCAAAACTACACCTATCACTGTGTAGTCATTATTCTGAAACGTAAAATAAGAGCCTCCTGTCACCTCATTTATTTTTGTCTTTTATTTTCCCTTAGGGCCTACTCCCAGGTGGGGGTGGTAAGGAAACAAACAGGAGCACAAGTTCTGTTCAACGTAGCTGTCAGCTGAAATAGAAATGGAAAACACATATGGAGTTGTTCTGTAGGAAATGGAAAAGATCTAGATTCAAGATGTAAATTAACATTTAGGATCTTGGAGAGAAATACCAACATCAAAGCACAGGCAGTCCTTTAAAAAATGTATTCCTATGCTTTTCATGCTGCTATTAGGAGTCCTCAGGCTGTATGTTGAGAAAAATCTTGGCAGAAATAACACAGTTTTAAGGCACAAGCTGGAGAAATAAATACCCAGCCAAGCTTGTTTTAGTAAGAGCTTTTAATCTGAGTTATTTTGGCATCCCTTTCTAAAGATGTAAAAGCAGTAAATTATTTCAGAATGCTAGATGGATAGATGCCTTTTGGATTAATCACTAACACTTATTGTCTGGCATGGTCTGACTCTGAAAATACTTCTGAAGTGAGTGCAGCACTGGAAGTGCTGGTGCAGGTTAGGTGAGAGCACACTGTATTGCTACAGATATCCTAAATAGTGAATGTGTTTCAGCTTTCTCCACCACAATTAAAACAAATCAAGGTTTTCTTTTGCTCTGCACCTTGCCTTACTGTTAAACTCTAAAGAACCTTACAGTGGAAACTACAGAAAGTACCTTTTTATGTGAAAAGTGAAAAGCTAGCATTTGGTGTGTGATGGAATTTGGAGCAAAAGTTCTGGTATTACTTTTAAAAAATAAATAAAATAGGAATCATTAGCCCCAGTGATAAACATTTATAAAGCCTTTCACAAGTATTATTGGATCATTTAAATGCATGTTTTCATGGAGAAACAAGGAAATTGTTTAGATTTGTTTTTAAATGAAATAGCACTATGTGTTATTACAAAATCATTGTTAGACAGTACTGACTATTGCTATTATTAACAGCTATTCCTAAATAGTAACAGGTGCCAAATTCTGTATTATATTTTCCTAAGGATGTAGTATTTTTTCTTTTCTATTGCTTTTCATTATTAGGCAAACAGACCAAGTAGTCTATTGGTATTGCAAGGGATGTAAAACATGCTGTCAGTTAAAACAGATTCCATTCAAACAGCATCACTTCCCAGTCGAGTTTCAATCAGCTGAATTTGTAATAGTCAGGTACATTTGCTTTACTATGATGCTTTTGGAACACTGTGGCTCGTTATAGAACTCTGCAGGAGGAAAATGATGTACCTAGTTGGAGCTTGAGCACCTCCCTGTGAGTAAAATGGCAGGAAGCATGTTTATTTCAGCTTCTCTTAAGCTTTCTTGACATATCTTAACTGCATTTATATTATGTCTTAGGTTATTTTAAAATAATCATTAATAATTCTAAATATTGCTAAAACTTCTAGCATGTATTTTTATCACACAATACACGTCTGATAATCTTGTGCTAAAGTTTACGCTATTAAAAAAAAAAAAAAAACAGAAATGAAAATGATTTTTCTGATAACATACATCAGCAAGATATAAGGCCAGCACCTTATGTTGCTGTTACTTTGATAGGTAGGTACATTTAGCAGTACTACTGAAGCCAGAAGCAGATGTCAGTCTTTATGAGGCTGAGTGAAAGTAAATCCACATAGAAGTTCCCATCAAACTCATACTAGTAATTTAGATTCTTGTCACGTCCCAATTCATTCTTCAGGTGTCTGCTTTTGAAAGATCTGCTCACTAAAATCGTTGGTGACAGACTCATTTGCAGGCAATCCCAGCATGTAACTTTTCTAGTTCATTCACTTAACTAAAAAAAAACTGGAAATTACATGAAATCAGGTCACAATTTTCAATACGGTCTTCATGTTAAAGATTCAAAAAGATGTGCTACTATCGTTATCTGTATGAGACTATAAACTCATGGTGTTTTCTTTATTGAAAACATGGGTACTGTCCCAAATTCTCCCAAAGGTTATGTAGACTCCAAAATAGCTGTCATCTACATGTTAGAGTTCCTATTCCCTTCTGTATCTTCAAAATTTCACCATCCTTCCTTGCAGGAATTAGAGACATAGCAGCAATAATGTGCCACTGGTGCAAAGGTCCCATCTCTTCTTTTCTGGTTTCCCTTTTTTCATGGCACAAAGTTTCTGTCCGATCAGGAGCTGAAATTCTCTACCTTTCCACCTCTGACTTTATGTTCTGAGTTTTTTCTTTCACACAAGGACGGATGGTTCCTACCCATGTTTTCATGCTGGGTACTGAAGAGCTGTTTCCTTCAGAGTGAATGATTGTACGTTGGCATCCTGAGGTGAGCAGCTGGTTGAACATTATGAACTGGGCTGTAAAGGGCTGAAAATTACCTGGGAAAAGCTACAAATGCCATGGTGGTCTGGAACTGGGGAAGGACAGAGGCAGGCTTGTGTTAGGTTGCTCTGAGCACTCTTCTTTTTGGAAGACATCTTTAGGTGCTGATGAGGGTATCAAGGGTGTAAGGGATTTGGGTGTAGCACTATTGGAGAGCCTGTGTACTGGTAGCTCTCTGAATCTGTCAAATCTTAAATGAATCTATGAAAATGTGTAGTTGATCTTAGGTGTTGTCTCTTGGAGAGGAGGCCATGGGAGAAAACTTAAGAAATGTCTCAAAATGTTCTAGTTTGTTTCAAGTGTAGAAAGAAAAAGGGTCCATTTTCCATGCTGGTGTAGTGGTAAAAACATAGGTTAATACCCTTACAATGTGTAATGTAGCATTCCTGGAAAGCAAAAGATGCAGGCCAAAATGAAAGTGCAAATAAGATTTGGAAAAATCTGGTATGTTACATGAACACAGTTTGAAAAAGAATAAAATAGGACTTTTAAAAGTAAGCCCATACTCAATGCATTTCTCTGGATCTGAATTTGTATGCTTTCCCTGTAGTCTTAAAACACTTTGTTAACATAATTCTATTTTCTTCGCTGGGCAAACTGGATGCTTTGAGACTTTAATTTGGATTTAACTTAGATGGAATTTAACAGTAATATTGAATGAGAAAGAGAGGGCTAGCAAGCTTGTTGAAATAAAAATAATTGCTATGGGGTGTATTATATTTATTGTCCGTATATTTCAGAAGCAGTGTCATTCTGAAAACTGACCAGGATAATCAGAGAGATGAGGGAAGAGCTGGGCTTCAGCCCCTTCCTTGTTCCAGCCACCCGGTTCCAGAGGACTGCTCCAGCCCGTGGGCTGCTTCAGTTTCTCTCAGTAAGAAAAGTCAGAAAGCCCCTGCCTCGGTTTAGACAAATGCAAGCCTCTCACCTGAGCAGCTGTGCGCACAAGACCCCGGCAGCCTGGGACACAAAGCTTTTGCTCGGGCGAGGGTTCAGCCTGTGCAAGGTGACCTCTGCCAACCCCTGTCTCCTGGGCGTCCTCTCTGCAGCCACTCTTGTTCCCCAGGGAAAATAAAACCCTCTCTGTCTGCTGAAACCACCTCCTGTTCCCCGCAGAGGGCTTGGCATTCGCCTGCCGCTCCTCTCCATCTGCCAAGAGCCAAAGGGTAAATATCGGGCTGGGAAACAATCCCTTGCACTGCTCAGGAACTGGGCACAGTGCTGTGCAAACACTTGCGAGGCACGGCAAGGGGAGCAGAAGGGCTCCTAAACATCTGCCTTTGGCTTGCTCTATGAGGAAGTGACAGCGTAGAAAGGAGAAAAAGCCTAGGTCAGCCTGTGATTTTCCGTCCAATGGAGTGTGTAAATACAGATGGTGACGTGCCCTCAGTCAGATCCTGGCAAGTTCTGAGCCCCTCTGCACTCACAGAGCAGCAGTACAGCTCTGTAGGTGATTTGGCTTTTAACTGACGTGTTTATAAATACAAGAGTATATATTTATGCGACTTCATATTTATTTGTGATATGTATTTCATTTCATATTCACGTGTTCTCTGCACGAAAACTGTCTATTCTCTATTGTAGCTTCCAGTTAAAAAGCTGTTGTGGGTTAAATGAAACGTTGCATTCTATCCAATTCAGTATCAGAAGGCACTGGTGATATTAATGTAACGTATAGAGCAATAGCAGAAAATGATACGTTAATATTCACTATAATATTGACATCAAATATTACCAAATATTACCAAATCTTAAAAATAAACTGGATCGACTTGGTTTTAGCAGAGAAGACACTAAGTCCAACCCGTGAGTTGTTATGGATGGGCAGCTGGAGTTCTTGCTCATTGCTTTAGCTGCGTTTCCCTGTCCTGAGCTTGGCAGGAAGCATTTTCTGCCTGTGGCAGTAAGATATGGAAGTGACGGGATGAAACTAATGGGAAGTTTTGAGAAGTTTATACCAGGAACTTCTGAGTCAATGAGAAGTGGTCAGCAGACATCATGCACATCATGCATTCATCTCCGCCTCTTAAAGGGTCACTTGCTGTAACCCTTACTGCTTACTTAAACTCTGTGAGTCCATCATGGTCTTTTTCCCTTCAGTCCACCATCGCCATGACCAGTCACCTCTGAGCTGATAATTGCTGCTAGAATGCCCATTTAAACTTCTTATCCTCAGAAACTAGATTATATTGCCAGGCATAAACCACATGTAGCAAACCACGATGGGAAAACATCTTTAACAACCTTTTTGACTATTGAAAGAAATTAATAATGAGTGCAATGGGAATTAATGCATTAAACTGATGTTTAATGGCAAATGCTTCATTCCTGGCAGTGTCCAAGGCCAGGCTGGACAGAGCCTTGGGCAACACGGTCTAGTCTGAGGTGTCACTGCCCATGGCAGGGGGTTGGAACTGGATGACCTTAAGGTTTTTTCAACCCTAACCATTCTATTACTCTCTGATTTACCGTAACAAATATATACGCTGCAAAATCCTTTTGCAAAGCAGAAAAATGTGTCCTATTAGAGTATCAGGTAGAACTAATATGAAAGAAATAATATTGCCAACCATTTCCCATTTTGTTAAAATAATGTCTTCTCTTCAGACCTATGACTTCTGAACTTCTTTTTGCATATATATATACGTGTGTACCTCTACCTCCATCTTCCTATCTCTAAGTGAAAATACAGCACAACAGATACCACTTCAGAAACAACACAAGGAATTTAGTGTCTCCACTTTTAGATGCTCCCTTCTTAGAACAATTGATGAGACATAGTGAAGCACCTCACAGGTGGTAATTTAGGTGTCAGGCCACGCTTGCTTGCAGCTGTGCTGCAGGTACCTCCAGTCAAAGACTGCTTGGCTAAAGTAACTGATAAAGACACTCCATTTCCTTCACTCAGTCACATTTTAATCAGCATTCCCCATGCCAGTAAGTGGCACATCTCATAGATCATTTTACAAATATGTTGCCACAAAAAGTTCTTTTCTGGGTATAGAAAATGAAACTTTGGTCTCTGTAGAACTCATTGCTGCAGCTGCCAGGAGCAGCTGGTGCAGGATCTGTGCCACTTCCTCAGTGCTGGTTCTTTCATGGAGAAGTGGATGTGAATTCACTTCTCTTCTGGCCACCTAGAGGCATCTCACTTTTGAAAGAAAGAGATCCAGTTTGCTTCATCGCCTCTTGTATGGAGCATCTGTTCATCTTTGTGGCGTTACCTTCAACCTTTCCCAAATCTAACGTGTCTTCTTGAAGATAAGGAGCCAGGGGCTGCACAGTGGGTGAATCTTGAAGTTACTCAGTGGCATAACAGAACCTGGTAGCTCTTATTCAAGCCCTAGTAACTCCTACCAGCATGTTTGCATGGGTTGGGTTTCTGGGTAGTTTTTGGTTGGATTTGAAGCTTTTTCACTGCTGAGCCCTGATGTGATGTTCCTATTGTGCAAGCAGGCATAATCCCAAACGCTCTCTCCCATGCGTTCATGCTCAGCCTAGAATGCCTTGCTTTTAAATGGGCTTTGTAATTTGTTCCTATGTCAATCACTTTGGCTACTTTGTGAAGTGAATTTCACCTGGAGTTTCTTGCCTAACTGATGTGTCTCCTACAGTCCTTCAGCAGTTCTGCATAGTTGAGCCTAGTTTTGCCTGCTATCATCAGAATACTTCAGCTCATAGTGAATGACCTTCCTAAGCCAAACAGGACCCCACCAAGGTGGTGTGGGAATCCATGTGTGATGTCTCTTTATCAGAAAAAGCTGCCTTTTTCATTCTGCCCCTCATTTCTGTGGATTCACCTCTTAGCTATCCAGGTGTTCCTCCTCAGCCTCCTTATTTCTGATGTTTGGTGAGGCTTGTGAAGGGATTTCAGCATGACAAATTGACTGCGGCGGACCTGCGGCACCCGTCGGCTTGTTGTCACCTTCAAAGAAGTACGTGGAAGCGTACTTCAAACAAGTACATGGAAGCCTTCCTTCCAAGCTACGCAGACTCTTCCTTACTATGTGTTTGTTTAAGTGTTTACTAACTGTATCCTTTCTATTTCTACTTTAGGTAAGGCCGTTGAAGGGTAACTAATTTGAATAAATTAATAAATTGTCCTTACAACACTAAAACACGTTCATTAAGCTTGAACTCCTTGATCCATTGCAGATAGCATTTTAGAGATAGATAACAGCAAAGGAAGTAAGTAGAATCAGGGGAAAAAAGCCCACCAAGCAACTAATCAAGTGTAGTAAAGTAGCAGAAGGGGGGGTCTGTTCCTTGACATTCTCATCATCAATGGTTTCTTCTCGTTTCATATCCTTGAAAAACTCCGAGGTGTATTTTTCCTTGACTTTTCTTTGAGGGGTGATTCAGTATTGCCTCTGGCCCTGTAAGCAGATGAAGTACAAAGGGAATTCAGAAATCTAATAATGAAATAATTTTCATTAATATAAGCTACAAGGAGAGCTCACAAGTTGTTAATGATCTATTTTTACTGTATCAACCCAATACATACGTGCAAAGACAGCAAAATCCTGTGTTTACGCAAGTGCTGCTCCAACAGAAAGGAACTCCATAGGCCTGTGTCCAAAGCGCGCTCAGTAGGAATGTGATTGTCCCCATTTACAGCAGTAAAGGCTGATAAGCGTAGAAATGCCAGCTCTACAGAAAGAGGAGATGAGTCTTCTAGAACTTGGTTTTTGTAAGGGTCAAACGTGCACCCAGATTGTGCCACCTCTCACAAGGTTTTTAGGTGCATCATTTAACTCTGGCCTTTTAGGTGGCTTAACACACAGGGCAGGTGTTAAAGTGAGGAACCGGTTTTAATCCTCAGGCATTTAGGAATACAGATTTAGAGAGAACCGTTGACAAGAATTCCTAGTGCCTGAAGAGGGAGAACAGTTTCATGACAAGAAATTAAAACATGCCTTCTAAAACTATGTTTCAGCTGAAGCAGATCCAGTAAAGAAAACATCTCACCTGGCCAAGATAGCCCTCACAGTGAGCCCGACCCAGGAAGCAGAGGGTTCCAGGCACACTGGCCTGCCGGATCTCAGCGTACCTCTGCCAAGGCAGAACAGAGAAGTTCAGGCTAGGGGGGTCCTCGTGGGTCTGAAATCGATCTAGTGATCAAGGAGACTGGTGGCATGTCTGAGAGAACTAGGGAGAATTATTTTCCCACAGTGTTTTCATATGCGGGCATTTGGGTTTTTTCATGAATGATGTTACTAAAGGCACTTGCGATGCAATCTTTTTAATGAGCCTGATGATTTTTTTATTAGGTTTCCTGTTCTCTGTCTCGTCGTAGTTAGCAGATATTTCAGGAACTTAATTATCTTGGAAAGCTATTTCCTTTTTTTTTAACTCAAACCTGGCTGAAATTCCCATTGAGTGGTGAGGTGGAACTGGATGACGTGCAATGCTGCACAGAGGGTGTGATTGTACTGGGATTATTTGTGTATGAAACCATAGTGAAAGCACAAGAACCTGAAAGCTCCCCTCTGCTTACAGGAATGCATTGATTCAATTCATGTGAATAGCTGCTGATGGTACTTGTAAATTTAGCTGACCATGTCTTTTACTTTGTACTCACTTGGATTTTCCAGTTCCCACTTCTCACACAGGAAAATGCTCGGTATACAATTCTGACATAGGGAATAGCTTGTGGCATTTCAAACTTTGCCACATGCAGACCAAATTAGTGGAAACTGCTTGAATTCATGTCAATAGGATCAAGATTGTATCTTCAATTGATTCTTCATTGTCCAAATTGGTAATCATGCCCTGAATGTGCTATGGGATCTAATTCCTTCCTCTGAAGATGGGTGTAATTAAGATATAAACACAGAAAGAATTCTAAAGTACGGTCTGGAAGTGACTTATTTGCAGGGAATTATCTCATTCCCTTGGTAGGTCTAATACCTTACACTTGGTGTCCCGTGATGCCTTTGCAAGGGGTACATTATTCCACCCAAAGTAAATAAGTACCCAGGTTGGGAAGCACCAAGTGGCTTCCTCCAGTTGAGAGCAAGACTGTGTTTTGCAAGAGTGCTCACATAATTTCCACGTTTTGGCAGCAAGGTCCTCTTTGGTTTAATCTCACATTCTGGATAGCCTTGGGGGGGATGAACTTGGAATGAGTGCTGTCACACAGGCACTGGAAGCTTTTCCCCTCTGTCATTGCCAGGGCCTTACCTGTAGAAAAAAAAACAGTTATGGGAGGAAAATGCACATCATCTCTTGCTCCTGTGAAGTAAAGAGTATTTGTTCCCTTCTGTCAGCGTTATTCTTGTTACTCAGCTCCTATGATGCGCTGAGAACTTCGAGATAAAATTAAGTTACATTTTCGCTGTTGGCGTGCAAAAGCATGTGAAATTAATCTTATTCCTAAGTGAGAATACTCAGGTGTTTTCACAGTGCATTTGTGGCTGGCCAAATTTTACACCTAAACTGCATCCCTTGACTAAAATAGCCTAACATCACATGTCCACATATTGTTGACAAGTTTCTGCCATGATCATCTGCTCATAGTCTTTATTCTTTTCTGCAAATTCCATGGCCCTTCCTTTGAGGAAGTGCTATCATCAACCGGCTTACCAGGAGTAGAAGTACAATGAGGAGAAAGTTGTCATTTGGAAAAGAGGAGTTGTATGAACACGTTGAGAAAAAAGGTCCTCTTTGAATTCAAACGTTCCTTAAAATCTAGGCTGAGACATCTATTACGGCATAGGACTAAAGTAATTTTCTGATGGAAACATATTTTATCCTTGGAAGCAGCCACGGCATCCTACCAGATGCAAATACGAATGATGCTTGTAACTTCTGAATGACAGGATATTGAAGATGCCCATCTCTGGCAAAAAGTCACCATTAAAACAGCACAAGCCCTCTTGGGTATATGTATCCGTTGGTTATGTGAGTGTTAAGTAATCATTTTCTTACCTCCTGACCCCACCATGAAGACCAAGTAGAGAACCAAAGCAGCAGCAGCAGATCTGCCATCCATTGCTGTACGGAAGTCTGGTTGACCAGCGTCCGGCTCTGCTTGCTTTCACAGTAGGTTTTATCTGGGAAGTGTCTGACAACAGGAGTTGCAATAGCACCTGGTTAAAATAAGCACTTGGGAAGTTACTGTTTTCTAATCATATGCGTTTAGAGTAATCACAGGTGTTTGTGACAGAAGATAAACACATGTCCTAAGTGAAATCATTTGTATTGTTCACTCATTGGGATACTGGATAGTCTCATTTTTGTGAGGTGGAAAAAGGTGATCTCAAGGAAAGAAACTGGCCCAGATTGTGAGCCGCTAAAGTATGTTGCCCATATGAATTTCAGTACTAAAATTAAGAAAGCAATTGGGTTTTGAAAAGAAGGAGCCTGCCAAAGGAGAGCCTTGGTATTGTATGGAGAGGAGATGGTGGCCATAAACAGTGTCTGGCTTTTGCTCGGCAGGGAGTGGGACAATGTTTTGGGTACGTTGGCACACAGAATTAACTAGATCAGATCTGCTTTCATTGTTCAGTGTAAAAATAGTTTTCCAGAAGAACTGGGCATTTCATGGAGTCTGACTTCAGCTTCGAAGGGAGAGTATCAGCAAAGCAGAAACAGCATGGAAGATCAGGTAGTCATCGTCCAAAGAGCTGCAGTGCTTCTCTCAGCAGTCTCTGAGAGCACCAAAGCAGGGCTTGGGAGCATGAGGGCTCTTGTGTTCCTAAGAAAGGCATGCTGTGAGGGCACACAGGACCAAAATGCGATACTTCATCATTTCTAGCCAGCCTCTGAATCATGTCTCACCTATGGGAGAAGAGCCCTCCTGTGGCCATGATTCAGCTCCCACCTCTTCACTGAGATTTTGCTGGTGATAAAGGCAATACGCTTACCGCGCCTGTACAGCAGTAAAGTAGGTGCCAGTCCCTTAGGATGCACATATACTTTTATTGACACACATCTTCCCACCTCTCCCCATTCCTGGCTGATATTTCTGACATGCTTGCCTCCAAACTAAGTTTCTGAAAGACGCCAGCTTGTAAAAATCACTTGGAAAATAGGAAGGCCTAGACAGGTAAGACAAGTCTGGACAAACCCTCTCCCCCTGAGAACCTTTGTCTCCTTTCCATGCTGAGGATGAGGTCTATCAGGCTGTAGAGCAGTTCTGTGGGACAGTGGCAGCGATAGGGACAGGGGGCAAAGTGGGGTTTGAAGAGTTATCAGTTACCATCCTGCACAAGGTCTTGCTCAAACAAAAACTAGAGCCTCCCTTTTTACCTTGCACTGTTAGCAAACATGAGCTGTTTGTGCAGAACATGGAGTGGATCCTTAGTAAAAAAGGCTGAAGCAAAACAACTATCAAAACATTTGCTCAACTTTCCCATTTTCTCAAGTGTTCACTGCTTCTGCTCCAGTCTGTCCCTTGGAAGTCTCTGTGTCACAGGCAAATGTGTGTCCATACAATCAGGCTTCCTCCTGATGCAGTCCTCCCTCCTCACTGCAATTCAGGAGGATGCTCAGTGACCTCCATCATGTTATCAGATTTCCCTGCTTATTCAGGTGAAGGAAAAACCTTGTTCAGTGCCAGGTTCTCAGCTGATGAGCTGTCCGAGCACCTCCACCTCTATGGCCTTGGAGCTTCTGTGACTAACCATTAGTCATTCATTACTTTCTATCTGTGAATTTGATCACCCGGAGCCCTGAAAACACCAAGTCTGACAAGAAAAGAGGAAGAAAGTAGATAATTTTTATAATTCCTCCTACTGGAAACCATCTGAATACACCAGAGGCCGTAGTTTACTGTTGCAATAAACCACCCCTTGCCCTTTGGTGAACCCATCCCATGGTGGATGAAAGAAAATACATCCTTTTTTTCCGTTCTGTATTTTAATACAGAAACTAGTAACACACAATACTGAAGTGAAAACATCTCCACAAACATTTATTGGGCGCATATCAAATATGTTCTGCATGAATAAATAATGACATCCTTATGCAAAAGTAAAAATAAATATATAAATAAATAAATAATGCGCCTCCTTCTAACCAGAAGATGGCATTAAAATGTATCTTTAGACCTTCACAACAGTAATTCACAATAAACAGTATCTTGAATATGATGACACAAGCCCCAGTGTCTCAGAATTTTGATGTCCTAACTCTGCAGGCTCCCCCTTTCGGTCACTAGTCTGCTCTGAGCAAACAGGCTGAGTAGCAGTGACCTAAACTTGACGCTCCCCTATCGATGCTTTCCTGGAGAGAAGGAGTTAGGTGCTGTTCTTTTCCTAAACAGCAGAAAGGGAAGGTGTCATTTAGCGAAAGCTCTGCGCTGATCCAGCTGTATTTACCAAAACTTATTCCAGGATCTCTCCATATCCTTTCACAAGCCATTTCTTCTGCCTGCTTTTTCCGGTGTCAGTGATTCCTCTCCTACATAATGTGACCTCTGTAATATACTTAAAGTACTGCTGTGAACTAACTGCGAAACCTGACCTAGTTCAAGAGGTCCCTGCTTATAGCAGAGGGGTTGGAACAGGACGACCTTTGAAGGTCCCTTCCAACCCAAACCATTCTGTGATTTTGTGATTCTAAATCCAGGGAATCCAAATGCTCTTGGCGCTGTTAGAAGTGTGAATACAGGCAGCAGGAGGAGGTGAGCTGCCAGAAGCTGGATGGGCATCTCCATCTCTTTTTTGCCTTGCTGCAGGAGTGAGTTAGGACGTTTTGTCTTCTTTGTCTTAGGACACTGTCTCAGGTTTGGCGTTTGCCCTAGAAGAAAGAAAACGGAAAAGGAGACAATTAGAACTTGCCTGTGGAACAGGTATCACCCCCTGGAGTAAGATGAGGTCCACCACTAAGGGTTTGTGCTTCTGTGTCCAAGCCCCTTAAAAGCTGTAACTGAACCTAACGGCTGCTGGTACGTTGTGACCTTTCCACAAGTCCTCAGTGACTGGGGGCTTTCACGGCTTCTCTTGGGACCTTGTGGGCCCAGTTTCCCCCACTCATCTAAATGCTGTTCCTTGCTTTCTACCATAGTAAGCAAGAGAAAACCCCTCAGTTAATGCCTGGCTTTCCTGAGCACTCAAGCTGCAGATTTTCAATGCGCTTGCGCCTTACAAGAGGTGTAGCTACCATTCACATGGGGGTGGTATAAGGGATCCAACCTCCTGCTGATGATTAAAGAGCGAAACAATCCGAGTTTATCCCATTAGCGAACAGAAACATCAGTAGCTGCCTGAGGAGACTGAGTCTGTGAGAACTTTACACTGCACGTTCGCTGGCTCAACTAAAACTCAGCTTTTGGATAAGCCACGCTCACTGAGAACAGGCAACTCACTTGTCTAGGATTGCCTTGACGATGAGCTTCACCCAGGGAGCGGTGGGCTCCAGGCAGACTTCCCGGCCATCCGTCAGGGTAGCTCTGCAACAGAGAAAGGAGGAAGGGAAAAGGTCAGGTCTGTTTAGGGAAGTCCAAGGCAATTTCCCTTTTCCCTCCCAACATCATTCTAGGTGTACACTGACATTTTCTTTACTTCAAGCTGCATCAGCTGAGGCTGTAGCCTAACATAAAGGTTTTGGGGTTTTTTTTTAAAGGTTTCATATCTTCTCGTACCTCTTTGAATGCATTAAACCATTTCAGGACTCTCATGCTTTCCAAAACCGATTCTTTCCCCCTGTCCCCTTTCTCCGGCTTGTGATGGTACTTAACTACAAGGGTTAAATCTTTCCATCCTCATTCACAAACTGTACTGCCCAGTCCACAGGAATTTTGCTACAACACAATTTCTGGAATTGTGACTGGATAATATGATCTGTGTGCTAAGGGAGTTTTTTCACTGACGAGTAGAACTGTGATCACTTGATTTGAGCTGGCCATCACATTCATGTTTTGATCACTCAGCACGGCTCATGCATGAAATTAATTTCTCATCTGCTGGTGGAATTCAGAGTTTTAGAAAGTTCTTTGCTGTCTGATATGAGCTTAGGTTGCAATGTTTGCATGGGGTGCTTGAAAAGTGGAGCAGTCAAGACAAGACAGGCTTTCTATCACATAGTGTGCTGTCTGTCACAGCAACAGCGTTGCTGGTCTGCATTCTGAGCAGCTGCCGCAGGCTCACTCCATCTGTCAGTGAACTCTTACATCACCCTGAGTGCAAAATCGGTTTCCTTCTTGTTAAGTAACTGGGAGGATATTGCAAAAGCACTTACATGACTTCGACGTTCTTGCAGTGAGGTCCGCTGGGGATGAGGTTCACGTTGTGAATGAACTTGGGATGGATGAACTTGGAATGAGTGCCTACGCACTGGCACCGGAGCTCCATTGCTGAGCGTGGCAGGGCCTTACCTGCAAAACAAGAAGGAAAAATAAGGTGCACTCTTTTCCTCTTTCCACAGCAGAGAAACCTGGAATCACAGAACGGTTTGGGTTGGAAGGGACCTTAAGATCACCCAGTTCCAACCCCCGCCATGGGCAGGGACGCCTCACATTAGACCATGTCACCCAAGGCTCTGTCCAACCTGGCCTTGAACACTGCCAGGGAACGTTCACCACTTCTTTGGGCAGCCTCTGTCAGGGCGTGTTCTTTTGCTTGCAGTATTAGAGGAGTTTCTTGCTGCACAGCACAGTACCTCTGCCATCAGCATTTGCGCTTGCAATGAGGAGAGCTTTAGAAAGGATTTCTGTACCTTCTGTTCCCACTGCTGACATGAAGAGAAGGATCAGGACCACAGCCACAGCCTTGCCTGTCATGATGCAAGAGTGTTTCTCCCTCGTGTTCCACAGGCCTGGTGCTGTGATGAGGTGAGCCCCAAAGGTGGCCAGTGCTGGTGTCTTGGGACCTGCTGGGTTTTATACTGCCTCGGCCTCCCTGGCACACATGGGTCGTGCCAATGGAAACTCCAAACCTGTAACATGCTGCTGTGCCATGAGTCACGGGTGAGTGGGCAAGCCCCTTGCCCCAGATGACCATGAAACTGCTTTTCGTTATCGGAAAACACTTCCTTAATCAATGAAATAAATAGAAAAACACAGACTCTGTACACAGTTGCCCTGGACTTAGCTCTCTGGAATCTATAGGGGGGTTTGTAATACCCTTATTTCTTGTCATTATTTTCTTCTGTATCTTTGTCCTTTTGATGTTATTATTACCTTATTCCTTGTGACCTTCCACTTCTAGTAGAAGGCATTCATTCTGTGACTTTCCATCTGTGTCTTTGGGCTTTGATTTCATTTTAAGACACAACAGAAGTAGGAGCTAGCACTTTGTGGAAATGATAGGTACTAGAACTGGATTTTAATGGCCTCTCCTTGTCCTTATATGCAATTACATTCAAAAAAAAAAAAAAAAAACAAACCCTTTCTTATATGCTAAGATAACTTCTGCAGAAACAGTATTTTTGGATACATTAAACCTAGCATCACTGAAACAAGCCACAGAATCCAGACTGACACATATTGAGAACTATTATTATGGTATGATAAATTGCTTTGCCTAATCAGATGGAGGTTTTTTGAGGATGACTGCTTCTTCTGAAGCCAAAGCTTCTTGGCTGTTTGCTGCTTTCAATTTGGGCAGAGGGAAATTGTAAAAGGTGCTGGAGGTTTCTGCTTCTGCAATAAATTCGGGCACGTCTGCAAATTGAAATTTGATCCTCTAAAGAGATTTCTTCTGATTTTGATCAAATTCAAGGCAAAGTGAAGATGGGATCATGAAGAAGGTTTATTCGCATCAAGTCAGAGATGTACAGCCATTTTTATTAACAACAGAAAATGAAACTAAAACACAAGGCAATCCATTACTGTCATTCCACCCGGTAATGGAGACAGCCAAAGGAACAAGAAAAATGAATGTAGGTTTATCATGAAGGACACAGGGGGCTCTGTGTGCCAGGCTGAATCCCACACAACGTTACCGTACAGATGAGTGTCTGGAGTTTTACACAATTAGGTTTATAAATAGTCTTGGAGGACTTGCAGTAAACACAGCTCGAGCAGCAAATGTGAGCAGATAAGCCCTTAATTACAGCCCTCCTGTGTCAAGGCAGAGGTCTGACCACTGAGTATCTTCTCTTCAGTCATGACCACCAGCAGATGTATGGGGAAAGATCAAGTGTCTTTGAGACTTACCCATAGTGTCCCACTCCAAGCCTGGTTTCATTTGATGCCTCCTGATTCTTTTACAGGTAATCAAGAAGCAGATATCGATCCTTATCGCTGAGTTCCACCTCCTTCAGAATTCTGTAGACCTTCATCGCATCTCCAGGCTGATATCTTTTGACAAAATGTCATGTTGCCTGATCGTAGCCAGGTTGTTCATTCCTGTCTCTGGACTTTTCTTTCCCCTTGGCACACTATTTCCATGTACAGCCAACTGTTCACAGAAATGCAAACTAGCCTATCAATGGAAATGCCTTCTGGCCTGCGAACAAGGACAATAGGGAAGTATGCACTGCTATGCCTGAGGAGAGTTTCCAAATGAACACAAGAAACTGGTATTTGTCTTTGCTTTCATTAATGATGAAATTATTGGAGCTAAAATTCCTGCTTAGGTGTCGTACATCTCTCATAGATGACACTACGATTACACTGTAACGAATCTTGATATGGAGCAGTGGGAACAACTGAGCAGAGCTGGGGAAGCCATGTTTTGATGTGTAATTTGAGAGGTAGTGAGTGGAAAATCTGGCCCATCATCAACAAAGGTAACATTCCTTCTGTGGTTACAGAGGGAAGTCAGAAAGGATGAACTTTAAACGAGAAGTTCACATGTTCTGTAGTAAACCTTGTGACCTGGGTGAAAGAGAGGAGCTCCCATTTTGATTTAGTCGCAAGGAGCTTGTTTTGGAGATGTGAAGCGGGTGAATGAAAAGCTGCTGAGTTTCTAATGCATTCAGTCTCTGAATGCACAATCCCTAAGCCTTAAATAGGAGTACGGTAACAACGTCTGGAAGCCTCCAGCAGAACAAACACCTTTTTTCTCACACGGATCATACATACAGGTATCTTCCTAAGGCACTCAGTAAGAGTTTTGCAGATCGTCTTCTGTATGCTTCTCCCCAGCTTTCCTGACCTGTGAGTGACCTGGAATTTACATTTCCATATGCTCCCACAAGCAGTGGGGAATTTCCTTCCCCTGGAGAATCCTTTGCACTGCTCTGTCCTCATCTCCCTCAACGATTGCTCACCGGTGTCTTTAGAAACGCTGCCTCATGCCTAGATTTTTCAATCCAAACATGTAAAAGTTCATTTAGGAGTAGCCGAGCAGCTGAGTCGGTGAACGTGACAACTCATGTTGGGGTTTTTTGAAGGATTATTAGGTTCAGCAGGAAAGGGTAGTCCTGCCTGAGCTTTAAATCGCCTTCAGGCAAATTCTTCCTCTTATTTTCCTACACTTCTGTGACCCTGTATGCCAACTCTATGCCAATAGTCTTAATCTGCAAAGGGGAAATGGGTCAACTTCTTTGTGTCTTTTTTGGGCAGTCTAGGTCTTCAGTGTTATCTGTATTTTGGTGGTGAGAATGTTTCTATACTGAACCTTCCCTGAGACAACCTGACTGACTTGAGAGGGCTGAACAGAGAACTTACAAATACCACAGACAGATGCCTTTTCCTCCTATTTCTTAATTAGGTGGCCACGACCCTTCCCAAGATTTGAAGTTTGCATATCAAACTGAGTGACTTCTATGTGAAAGAGATGGGCTGAATGGCTGTAAACAGAAATGCAGCCACGAAGTGCAGGACAAGTACCTATCTGAGCTTCAGCAGTGCCTGGGTCAGCCCCCTACAGAAACAGTCTTTCTCTTTTGTTCAGTTAATATACAGTTCTGAAAGCTTAACTCATTGGGATGAGCCCTTCCTCTTGGGAAAGGCTCACTAAATTTGTGTGGTTGCCTCTGCCCCTCCTCCTGAAGGACACACTTGGTATGTACTGCCACTAACAGGAATGGAAATTGCATCCATTCATTTCTAGACTGAGTGCTGAGCATGGAGTGAAGCGTGTTTTCTGGACCAGTCCTGCACTGAGCAGGTGTTACAAAGGTCACTGTGCGAGTGCTTTAACAAAGGAGTGTTAATTAGTCACACCATTGCACAAAACCTTCTGAGAACAAGGATGAGAGCCTGAGCTCTGCTGTACCACAGAGCTACTTCCTCACAGTGCAGGAGATGATGATCCCTATTCCTGTGTTGTCCATGCGGCCCATGGTTCTTGCTGTAGTTGCAACACCTATGCTGGTGAATACTTTTTTCCTCTTCCACTGCTGATGAAATCTCTGGTTTAGACGCAGAAGAAGCACCTCCGAGCTGTGTTGCACGCACCCCCGGCACGTGGGTCTCCTTGCAGCACAACTGAGCATCCAGCAATACACAGATCTATAGCACATCTAAGCCATCACTCTCACTTCCTTCTCCCTCCGCTGAGTTTTCTGTTAGCCAGCTTAACTTCCCTCCTTTCCCTTAGCTGTTCTGGGTCCTAGTGCTATGCATTTAACACTCCCCCCTTTAGCTGGACCTCCAAAAGTCATTAATGGTGGTGCTGAGCATTGCTTCAGCAAAACCCTGGAGCTTTTGGGGGGGTTAAGCATTAAGGAATCCCATTCCTGTTGTTCTGCCAGGTAAAGGATACAGTCATAGGAACAAAGCAGAACATCTAAGGTTGACTCAGAACTTTATTCAGAGTTTTCAGCAGTCAGAAGGAATCCAAGATTGCAGTCCTTCCTTTCTGAGCCCTTTGGCCCATTCACAATACAATCGAAAGCCGTCTACTGGTTGGGTTTGTTGGAAAATATCTGCCTTTGTATATTCCTGGGGTTTCCCCGTGGATGTAGTAACTGCATAGGAAATGAAGTCATCTCCAGAAAGGGAAGCAGTATTAGGAAAAAAACAAAAAAGAAGAAAAGAAAGAAAATGGACAGGATGCTGCCTGAAGCATGACCAGATGTTCACACTACCAACAGGCAGCAACTTTTCCAAATAAAAAGTGACCACTGTGGTTTAACTTCATTAGCTGCATTTTTAAGGCAAAAAGATAATCGCAGCAGTAGGATTACTCAGGGGCTTTCCAGTATTTCAGCCGGTGTCACCACGTGTTGTCTTTCATATCAAACACATACCTTTTTTCATTAAACATCTGAAGAAACTGAAAACCAGTTACAACAGAGGAACCAAATGGCTCTAAAATATTTTCTTTGAAGTGTCTAGGCCAGGACTTAAAGGACTGAGCAGAAACAGGAGCTGAAAATGAGGACAGGACTAAAGAAGCTACTCGAGGAGTAGCACTTGCTCACACTCCCTGCCCTCTCTTTTGTGGTTTCTATCCCCTCAGCTGTGCCTGAACTACAAGTCTGTTTGCTAGGCAGCGTTTATCTCCCTGAGGGAGGGGGATAAAATAATGTCCAGTTTTCCAAAGCCGTTGCATTTTGCCAACCAGAATTAACAACCCTGTGGTACATGGACAGTACAAAGAAAATCAGTGGAGTCACACTTTGCATTGGGTCTACAACTGCAGAGAACAAGGTCCCGAGCTCAGAGGCAGGGAGATGGTGTGAAGCTCAACAACTACTAGGAGACAGAAGAGTGTGCATTGGGCTCAAATGCCCATGTGCAAATCATCAAGACGTTTATTGCCGAAGTTTCAGCTGTATGGAGGGAAAATCAGTCCAGACTCCAGAGAGGTGTCTCCTACGCGGGCATTTATTTCCACTGGTGAAGTATCTGCCCTGCTGAGTACATGGCATCAATTTTTGCAGTTTAATTGTGTTTGTTCTGCTCTGTGGCATGTCGGGTTTGAGTATTTGCCATGGAAGAGATTGTTTTTTCCTTGCTAATAGGTACAAATGAGGATTTGCATTGCAGCTGCACCCAGGTATTCTGCTTCCTCCTCCTGCTGGACAGATGTTAGGAAGAATGGCTGGGATAGGAGCAGACCCCAGGTCCTGTCTTTTCCCACTCAGTCTTGCTCCTCAAGGAAAAGGAGTAGAAGCAGCACCTTTGGTGAACGCTTCTGTGACTGGTAACACAGTGCTGAAAGGTAATGCTTTTCAGGAGACAGGCTTTCCCTCTTTTTTCCTTCTTTTCATGTATATCAAACTGAAAACCCCAGGGAATACTTTATGCCTGACTTCTTGGCATCTTCTGCTATGGAGAACTTCCTTTAATTCGAAAGATCAGAAGTTACCTGCAGGTCAGACAAAGGCTTTAAGTATGTCCTGTTCTGCCTGCTCACACTCCTCATAGATATGTAGCAGCAAACCAGAACACCTGTGTGGCAGGGAGAGTTTGGGAACTTGGGCTTTTTTTGCTCCAAGCACTCACAAGTAGCTCTGGATTTTTTAAGGCCCAGTAGTACACAGTTCATATTCTTTAAGCCTCCATGGACTGTCTGCAGTATTACAGCACTTTTTGAAAGCAACCTATTTGTGTGCAAAGTTGCCCAGATTTTGTGAAATTGAAATGAACAATACCATTGTTTAGCTGTGTAAATCTGTGTCTGACCATCTTGGTAGTTACACACTGAATCATCTCTCCTCACATGCTGAATTCCTAGGGCATTTGCAGCTCACCCTGGTGCTGTGGGGAAAGCGATGAAGCTAATTCTTTAACTCTCCAAAAGGAAATTACTTGACAGTCAGAGCAGCCATTTGTAATCTGACCTAAACACTTCCTACCCAGACCCGTCTTCTTAATCTAAGGTACATCCTATCTCGGTAAGACTGAGCTGCGTACACACTGGGACTGTGGGTCTGATGTTTACCAAACCACCATCAACCCAGACTTGAGCTTGCTGGAATTGCCACAGTTAGAACTGCAAGTGGTTTTATACCTTTAGCAATTCCTAAGGTGTGCCCTGAACTTCTGAGAGCCCTAATCTCCCTCTGTCGTGCCCACCCTACCCTCTCTTCAGTATCATGCTTCAGTGCTTGTCCTTTTGGCCTTAGATTCTCCTTGAATAAAAGGCATCTTCTCCTCTTTGTTGCAGAAGAAGTATTTGTCATTGGGATTCAAGTAAAGATATTACCCTCGGGTATCACTGTTTCTCTTACTTCCACCCCAGAGCTAATTTGCTCTTATAAAAAGTAACGTAATACAGGAATTTACCAACTTCAAATTTAGCATAAACAGCTGTGTTGAAACATACCGTGAGTAGTCAATGCCCAACCCAAATGTCTGAATCTTTACTGTAGATCAAGGATATAAATCTACAGCAAGGAGCCTGATTTTCCCCAGCCCTTTCTTCCCGAAGGTCTTCTGATACCTATTGATAAATCCAGTTCCAGAAGAGTTAACCAGGAAACCATTCATTATGAGAGTAAGGAATGCTCTGGGAGTAGTCGCTGAGCCAAACATTCAGTCGCCCACACAAAACAATATCCCTTCCCCATTCTTCTTCAATGTAATAACCACCAAGGAGCTTGGGAACTGGTAAGAGCCATTATAAGCTGTCCAGTATATCTGTCATCATTTTTATTTCTGAAGCAGCCTGCATGACTGCACACTGACTGACAGTCTTTCTTATGGTTCATCCTGTCAATCACGCATATTCTTCAGCAAAGATTTATACTGCTTCTGCAAAGTCTCCATGATTTCTGCAGTTTTGGGGGACAAAAACCCCTTGGGTACTAAGATGTCCCCCAGGAATGTTTCTCAAAGACGGTCAGAGAGTAAATGAGACCTAGGACCCTTTCTTCTTGGTTAGACTTTATGTTTGCACCTACTTTTTGGCTTTGATGAGGTATAAAAGGTTCTCTCCTGAAAAGATGGTCATCATTTTCTAGTTTTACTGATCTGCTTGAAGCATTTGTCCAAGTTCTGTTCCACCAAATCCACTGAGGATTTGCCAGTGGAGATGACACTTAAGATACTATGAGACATATTTTTTCTTCTTCGTGCTTACTGCATCCTTCCTAGAAATCTTTGAGATGGTTCAAAAGAAACTCTGCGTTGGAAGTACTGATGTCCAATGGCACCGCAGGTGTCATCTAACCAGACATCATTACCCTTTCCTGAGCCAGACGGAGAATCAGTTTCACAGAAGTCATGAGAGAATAAGGTTGGAAGAGCCCTTTGCAGAACGCCCTGTCCACGCTCATACGAACACATACACACACACGCATCCTGCCTATTTGAAGCAAGGTCAACTACAGCAGGTTGCTCAGGACTGGGTCAATGAGTATCTCTAAGGATGGAGACTTCACAACCTTTCTATGCCTTCTTTTTGTGTTAAGAGTTTTGTCAGGAGCTCCGTGTTGGCTGACTGCTGGTGAGCACGGTGAGCTCCAACGGTAATTAGTGGCAATTACTAAGTGCCATATTCAAGGCATTTGACTGCCCAGCCTGAGTATGTACGTACTTAGGTATCACACAGTATCACAGTATCACAGTATGCTAGAGATTGGAAGGGACCTCAAAAGGTACAATTGTGTTAACTTGGAGCCATCTTTGGAGAAAGCTTTAGGTTACACATGTGAAACTGCAGAGGTCCTGTGACAACGCTGCACCTCTTGGTTGTTTCTGGAATTTTTAGATGCTTTTCTGTGTGAGATGAAAGTCACTCAGGTGCTGGAGAGGCACTCTTCATCAGGGAATATAGTGACGGGTCAAGGGGTGATGGGTTTAAACTGAAACAGGGGAGGTTCAGGTTAGATCTAAGGAAGAAGTGTGATGTGGTGAGGCACTAGCACAGGTTGCCCAAAGAACTGATGAATGCTCCATCCCTGGCAGTGTTCAAGGCCAGGTTGGACAGAGCCTTGGGCGACATGGTCTAGCGTGAGGCATCTCCGCCCATGGCAGGGGGTTGGAACTGGATGATCTTAAGGTCCTTTCCAACCCAAACCATTCTGTGATTCTATGATTCTATGACTTTGGAAAGAAGTGTGGAGACAATAAAACTGTCTAATTGCGTGTACCGTGAGCAGTGACAGCGACTCAAGTGCTTTGTCTCATTCTGTACAAGCAGTGGTCAGTTGTCAAACACTGGACGATTATTAGTTCCTAAGGATTTGTTTTGTGCTTTAGCACAACAGTGGTTTTGATCAGGAGTGATTACTAAACAAAAGTTTGAAAACAATTTCCTCCTAGCTAACGTTGCAAAATGAGCAGGATGTGCGCTTGTTGATTTGAACGTCACTGTTCACCTTTCACACCAGTTTTTGAAGGATGCCACAGAAGTGTGGGAAATAGCAACAGATTACACCGGACTCATAGCCTTTGTTATTATAATCTTTACGTAATAAAGCTTGAGTTTCAAGGTACATAACTGGACAGATAGGGGAAAAAAGTAAGAGTTCTGGAGTATATTTTGCAGCATCAATAAATTTTTAGTCTTTTATGCCCAGTTTCAAGATAAAACTCAATTTATCATCAACCTTTGAAGCATTGTCTACTGAACAACAGATTCAGAATGAAAAAGATGGCATTTTCTTTGTTGCTCTGCCATAAACCCACCTGCCATTGTAGACGTTGTGAAGTTCCCATCCCGAGCTTTCTATCACAGTAGTACTTTCCTCATGTACTTTTTCACTGGTGTTTGTGATAATTCTGTATGAAGTTTGTCATGAAAAACTGTGTGTCATGTCTTAAACTCACCGTAGTGCACTCTGAAAGGAATGCTTGTCATTCCATATAAGCCAGTGCACGTCCTACTCTTTTCACAATCCGGTCTGAAAGGAAATGCCAAATCTTATGGTAATCACCCAAAAGAAATTTCAGATGAAAAGCATGTGTCTATAGCAGAAGGCGTAAGAGCATAGAAGTCTGGTTTTCACACACATTGTTTGAGTACTCCTGTGGTTTGTTGACAGTAAGAAGGATAAGCCAGGTGGCACAAGTTCAGCAACGAATGAATCGCTGCCTTCTGAAGATACTAAAAATTACATTTTAACGTTTAGGCAGAACATTAAGGCAAGTCCTGTTGCACCATGGTGAGTTCCTCAGAGTTCTCCTGTATTGGCCTCTCCTTATTTCTTCTCTGAATCAAAGATATTTCCCAATAATCAACAGTTATTGTGCTCTTTTGCCATGTTTGGGGCAGATTAATGCAGAAAAGAATAGTATTTCTCATTAGCATGCTTTCACATCAGAGTTTCAATGGAGGACTTTTGGGACTTACTTTGGGATCTGCGAATAGGGATGGGCTGAGGGTTTGGAGGCTTTTATTTCACTGCAATGGTGGTAATTTCATTTTTA